>NC_091271.1:5788500-6408000 GCF_042477335.2 Ovis canadensis
AGAAGAGGTTCCCAGGGCAGAAAGACACACACCCTCACTGCAGCCTGGTCCCGCTTCCACAGTTCCATTTATTTTCAGAGAAGTAAGTCTGTCCAGACCAGAGGTTTCTTTCTCTTTAGTTTTTTTTCTCCGCACTCTTCTGGGTAGCAGTGAGTATTTTCATGTTCTGGGGCACCTTCCTAGAACAGGTCTGGCTCCACATTTATCAAAGTGTACGGAGGTTTCCCTTTTTCCCGTTCAGCTCAGAAAACAGACCTCTATTATTATTTTAAACCTTTTGAAGAAGCTAGTAGCCAAGGCTATCCTTAAAACACCCCCTTTATTTTCTGGCTTAAGAGCAAAACCGCCTTCTCCGAGCTCTTTTTCTGTTGCCCCAAGAGAGACCTCCATTCTCTAAGAATGTAGGTGGCTGGCGTGTTGCCTGAAGACTTTCCAGTGACTAGCTACACCCATGCTGGGTATTCTCAAAATCACAGACTCATGGTCCAGTCTACCCTGGAAAATATCTAGGAGGAGCATCTTTCCATTCAGACATTCTTTGCTTGAACATCATCTAAAAAGGTAGCATCTAAATAAAGATTATCTGGGGAGAGACAAAGCACGATCCAGGCTCTTGGTTTAAAAATCTCTTTCTCAGTCTGCCAAGCCTACATGGTACGAAAAAAAATATGTCTTTTAAAATTTTTATTATTTTATTTTTTAACACCTAAAAAACATTTGGTATTGGAGTATAGCTAGTAAACAATGTTATGACGGATTCAGATGAGCAAAGAAGGGACTCAGCCATACGTATCCATTTTCCCTCAAACTCCGCTCCCATCCAGGCTGCAACATGACACTGAGCAGAGTTCCCTGTGCTGGACAGCAGGTCCTTGCTGGTTCTCTATGTGAGATACAGCAGTGTGTCCATGTCCATCCCAGACTCCCTGACTATCCCTTCCCCCATCCTTCCCCCCTTGGTAACCATAGGTTATTACAGAGTATTGAGCAGAGTTCCCTGTGCTGTCCAGCAGGGCCTTGCTGGTTCTCCATGTGAAATACAGCAGTGTGTCCACGTCCATCCCAGACTCCCTGACTATCCCTTCCCCTATCCTTCCCCCCTGGTGACCATAGGTTATTACAGGGTATTGAGCAGAGTTCCCTGTGCTGTCCAGCAGGGCCTTGCTGGTTCTCCATGTGAAATACAGCAGTGTGTCCACGTCCATCCCAGACTCCCTGACTATCCCTTCCCCCATCCTTCCCCCTGGCAACAATAAGTTCATTCTCTGACAGTCTGTTCCTGTTTTGCAAATGCGTTGATATCATTTCTGTTTCGATTCCACAGATAAGGAATGTCATATGACATTTCTCCTTCTACTCAGTCATTAGAGAGGATAAAATAACACCCTTTGCAGCAACACGGATGGACCTAGAAATTGTCACACTGAGTAACAATACTCTGTAATAACCTTGAAAGTGTGAGTTGCTCAGTGACGTAGCTCTTTGCGACCCCATGGACCGTAGCCCGCCAAGGCTCTCTATCCATGCAATTCTCCAGGCGAGAATACCGTTGTGGGTTGCCATTCCCTTCTCCTGGAGAATCTTCCCAGTCCGTGGGTTGAACCTGGGTCTCCTGCATTGCAGGCAGATTCTTTAACATCTGAGCCGCCAGGGAATCCTGCTTGGAACACAGAGTTTTGTTTAACTCATAAAAGCGTAACGCTGGCTAGTTGAGTTGCTGTTCTCACTTTAACACCTATTTGATGACCATGGAAAGTATTTCTCTGCAAGTGGAATCTCTGCCTTTAGTCTTCCCTCCTCCTAGGGCAGCTAGTCCAGCAGCTTCCCACCCTGTCCTGACCTGTACCCATGCCCAGCACACAGACACATGCCCACGCACGCCCAGCCGCCAGCTTCATGTCACCCCAGCTCATCACACTATTGCAGGATTGTGGGGCAGGGTGGGGCCACCCTCTTTCACCCCCACCCTTGGCTCCTGGAAAGGCAGCTCAAGCTGTCTGACCAGGAGGTGCTTACCATGACTGTCTTGAACAGGGAACCATCAGAGAGATGACCATTAATGTGACCATTCAGTTCAGTTCAGTCGCTCAGTCGTGTCCAACTCTTTGCGATCCCATGAATCGCAGCACGCCAGGCCTCCCTGTCCATCACCTACTCCTGGAGTCCACCAAACCCATGTCCATCGAGTCGGTGATGCCATCAACCATCTCGTCCTCTGTCATCCCCTTCTCCTCCCGCCTTCAATCTTTCCCAGCATCAGGGTCTTTTCAAATGAGTCAGCTCTTCGCATCAGGTGGCGAAATGATCAGAGGACTGATCTCCTCTAGAATGGACTGGTTGAATCTCCTTGCAGTCCAAGGGACTCTCAAGAGTCTTCTCCAACACCACAGTTCGAAAGCATCAATTCTTCGGTGCTCAGCTTTCTTTATAGTCCAACTCTCAGATCCATACATGGCCACTGGAAAAACCATAGCTTTGACTAGATGGACCCTTGTTGGCAAAGTAATGTCTCTGCTTTTTCATATGCTGTCTAGGTTGGTCATAACTTTCCTTTCAAGGAGTTAGCATCTTTTAATTTCATGGCTGCAATCACCATCTGCAGTGATTTTCCATTATATATATAAATATATATATATTATATATATATATAATATATAATCAGGATTCCCGAGACTCTGGGCAAATGTGTGCATACAATCTGAGGTACCTAATCACAGTGGACATGGAACACCAGACTGGTTCCAAATAGGAAAAGGAGTACGTCAAGGCTGTATACTATCACCCTGCTTATTTAACTTATATGCAGAGTACATCATGAGAAACGCTGGGCTGGAGGAAGCACAAGCTGGAATCAAGATTGCCAGAAGAAATATTAATAACCTCAGATATGCAGATGATAACACCCTTATGGCAGAAAGTGAAGAGGAACTAAACAGCCTCTTGATGAGAGTGAACGAGGAGATTGGCTTAAAGCTCCGCATTCAAAACACTAAGATCATGGCATCTGGTCCCATCACTTCATGGCGAATAGATGGAGAAACAATGGAAAGAGTGGCTGCCTTTATTCTTTTGGGCTCCAAAATCACTGCAGATGGTGAGTGAAGCCATGAAATAAAAAGACGCTTGCTCCTTGAAAGAAAAGTTATGACCAACCTAGACAGCATATTAAAAAGCAGAGACATTACTATGTCAACAAAGGTCCATCTAGTCAAGGCTATGGTTTTTCCAGTGGTCATGTATGGATGTGAGAGTTGGACTGTGAAGAAAGCTGAGTGCCGAAGAATTGATGCTTTTGAACTGTGGTGTTGGAGAAGACTCTTGAGTCCCTTGGACTGCAAGGAGATCCAACCAGTCCATTCTGAAGGAGATCAGCCCTGGGATTTCTTTGGAAGGAATGATGCTGAAGCTGAAACTCCAGTCCTTTGGCCACCTCATGAGAAGAGTTGACTCATTGGAAAAGACTCTGATGCTGGGAGGGATTGGGGGCAGGAGGTGAAGGGGACGACAGAGGATGAGATGGCTGGATGGCATCACTGACTCGATGGACATGAGTCTGAGTGAACTCCGGGAGTTGGTGATGGACAGGGAGGCCTGGCGTGCTGCACTTCATGGGGTCGCAAAGAGTCGGACACGACTGAATGACTGAACTGAACTGAATCTTCAGTTCCAGGGTCGGTGTGTTCTTCATTTCCTTGAGGCCGGTTCTTGGAATTGTGGTACCTTATGTCGTGGCTACAGTCTGATCATCATGTAGTTAACTTCTTCCCCCTGGTAACAGGTTGATTATCTATAAGACAGCTCACAGAATTTGGCTCAGAATACTGTCTACAGCCCTTGAGAAGGAACTGAAAGTCCTGACTATGCTTTGAGTCGACATCCTGCATGTTCAGTTGTGTCTGACGCTTTGCAACCCCATGGACTGTAGCCCCACCAGTCTCCTCTGTCCAGGGGATTCTCCAGGCAAGAATCCTCTCCAACACCACAGTTCAAAATGGCAAGTTGCCATTTCCTCCTCCAGCGATCTTCCTGACCCAGGGATCTTCCGGACCCAGGGATCGAACCTGCGTCTCCTGCATTGGCAGGCAGATGCTTCACCACCAAACCTCCTGGGGAAGCCTGGCCATGCTTCATGGGGTACGTTATAATTATTTTCATCTCCTTTGACCATTTCCCTCTGTTTCTTATGTTCCTACCTCTCTGATTAAGCTTCCTCTGGGACTAAAGTTTTTCCATAGAGAAAAGGCAGGCAGAGGCCAGGGGTGGGGCGGATTTGTGTGGGAGGGGGCGGTGATGTGGGACAAGGACTCCAGGGTCCTGCTGTGTTTCAGCCAGACTGCACTTCTGAACCCCGTTCCTCTTGTGGGGAGGAGGTAGATGATGATGACTTGGGATCTCTCTCTGCCTTATTTCTTACACCTGCCTGTGGGCCTGCTGTTTCCTCGACACAAAAGATGCCGTGAAAGGCACTCCATTAGATCAAGGCAGAGAGACAGCAGGGAGACACATGGGAGACGCAGAAAAGCACCCGCAAGCGTCCGCAGAGGTCAGGCGGGCGCAGGATGTGTTTGCAATGTTTGGGGTCTGAAGAATACGCCACATTAAAGGGAGATTGGAAAACTCTGCATCTTCGTGAGGACAGAGATCAAATAGCAAAGCCGTGTTTATGACAGCTGAAAACAGTGTCTCCAGCATTTCCCCACCCTTGACGCAGACAGACACACACACACACAGTGTCTGCGCGGGACTGAATAGACAGGACCCCGCGTCTCCTGGGTCGCTTCCTTTGAACAACCGTGCGCGCGGAAATCTGGCTCCTGAACTGATCAAAACCCAAGTTCAAGGCTCCGGCTTGCTGCCTCTTTAGAAAAGCCAACCCTTGGGTCAAGATGCTAATGAAGTTTTATTTTACATCATGAAAAGCAGAGTTGGGTGGGGAGGGAGAAAAAGGAGACCGTCAGCGTAGACTAATTTATATGCAGTGATATTTCACAGCCCAGCGGCACTGCGCTTCTCCCGCTCCAGGAGGTCTGGCGTGTTTGATCTTCCCTTCCTGAAGAGCTTCTCATTGTAAAGGGACACTGGAGTGCTGGGGAGCCTGGGTCCGCCCTCTGCCCCCGACTCTGTGCCTTGTCGTCATCCCACACACGGGCTGCGAGAACAGGCTCTCTTTCTAATGGGATGCTTTTTTGAGATTCGGTCGTGGTTTCCGAAGCATCATCCCCAGTACTCGCTGCTCACGTTTGTGGTCCCCACGTCTGTTCCTGCGCCCCGCAGTAACAGGCTTCTCTCAGTTTTCCCCTTTTCCTTCAGATGAATGTTTTCAGCCCCTAGAGACATGTGCCTGAGAGAACCGCCAACACATGGGCACAAGATACTCACACAGGAAGGTCCACAGATGCGCTCTTCATGTATGGAAGATAAAGTAAGTCACAGATGCATGAGATCCATGCAGGCAGCATCCTTGGTGAAGAGACAGGCGGCACTTGGAGGGCGATGGGCAGAAAGGGTTGGGCGGGGGTCCAGGAGCTGAGCTCAGTGTCGGGAAGTGTTTTACTCCGAGCAGGCTC
The DNA here is from genome assembly GCF_042477335.2 of Ovis canadensis. Lineage (NCBI taxonomy): Eukaryota > Metazoa > Chordata > Mammalia > Artiodactyla > Bovidae > Ovis > Ovis canadensis. Next base: position 5,794,068 of record NC_091271.1, read on the forward strand.
AGTTCAGATGCTGGGTAATTTCCCATCCCCCTCCTCAGTCGCAGGCTGAGGTTGTTTTGGTGCTCAGATGTGTCTGACTCTTTGTGACCCCATGGACTGTAGCCTGCCAGGCTCCTCTGTCCGTGGGATTCTCCAGGCAAGAATACCAGAGTGGGTTGCCATGCCCTTAATCCAGGGGACTCTTCTAGACTCAGAATATTCAAGAATACTGGAGTGGGTTACCATTTCCTCTTTCCAGCGGAGCTTCACAGTCCAGGGATCAAACCCATGTCTCTTGCATCTCCTGCACTGCAGGCTGGATTCTTTACCACTGAGCCTCTTGGGAATCTCTAAGACTGTCTATGCTGCTGCTGCCAAGTTGCTTCAGTCTTGTCCGACTCTGTGTGACCCCATAGACGGTAGCCCACCAGGCTCCCCCATCCCTGGGATTCTCCAAGCAAGAACATTGGAGTGGGTTGCCATTTCCTTCTCCAATGCATGAAAGTGAAAACTGAAAGGGAAGTTTCTCAGTCATGTCTGACTGTTAGCAACCCCATGGACTGCAGCCTTCCAGGCTCCTCCATCCATGGGATTTGTCAGGCAAGAGTACTGGAGTGGGGTGCCATTGCCTACTCCCAAGAGTGTCTATAAAGCACCAATATTCCTGGTGTCAAGAGTGCTCAGTTCTGTCAGTGCATGTGGCTGGATTAAGGAGGATTGAAATAAGCTGACTTGACTTTCTATGGTTAAGTTGCAGTCCATTCTACATGATTTGGCTTCAAAGAATGTGTTCCCCGCTTCCATGAGTATCAGATAGTAGGTGTGTTATGAGAAGCTGTGAACTTTAATGGAGATGGCATCGGGTGGACATCATAATGCCTAGATGTTCAGTGTGTCGCTGTGTCTGGCAAGCTGAGTCAACTCGATACATCCCTTCACTTTGTCCCTGCGCTGTCGACTAGAAAATAACGGCTGTGGATTGCACGACTCCCAGATTCTCTAAGCTCTGAAAACCTAGAGTATGAAATTCTCTCATTCTGTAAGTCAGTAGTTTTGTGTCTGCATTTCATTGTTGGTCCTGATGTTTCTAGAAGACCGTCCCCAAGACTGACTGGCTTTGCTCTTCACGATTACATGCTTCATGCCAAACCATCGTATGGCTGCCTTCACACACGTGTGCGAGCCTTTCTCCAAGTCCCGGTCTCTTTCCATGAATCAAAGCTAGAAGGGGATGCCGGCATCTGACCTCAAAGGGTGCCTTCCAGCTGCAGCTGCGCGTGAAGACGAGTTCTGATAGGTCAGCTGCTGAACACCCTGTGCTGGTGGTTTAGGCTGGGTGTAGAACGCCAAAGAATTGATGCTTTCCAACTGTGGTGCTGGAGAAGACTCTTGAGAGTCCCTTGGACTGCAAGGAGATCCAACCAGTCCATTCTGAAGGAAATCAGTCCTGAGTGTGCATTGTAGGACTGGTGCTAAAGCTGAAACTCCAATACTTTGGCCACCTGATGAGAAGAGCTGACTCATTAGAAAAGACCCTGATGCTGGGAAAGGTTGAGGGCAGGAGGAGAAGGGGACGACAGAGGATGAGATGGTTGGATGGCATCACCAACTTGATGGACATGAGTTTGAGCAAGCTCAGGGAGTTGGTGATGGACAGGGAACCCTGGAGTGCTGTGGTCCACGGGGTCGCAAAGAGTTGGACATGACTGAGTGAACTGAAGTGTTCAAGGATTTTGTAGTAAAATCATCTTTTTGCTACACTCATTTTAGGTGCATCTATAGCGTCAGTATTGCTTACCTATGCAATATTATGTTTGTATAAATAAAACTTCAAGCAGAGAAGCAGAAATCCTGCATAGACAGCTGATAGATATAGGTGTAGGTATGTAGATATGATATGTAATTATATATAATATATAATGTTCATATAGATACAGATGGACAGATATGTATAATATTTTATGTATCTATCGGTTTCTATTAAGAATATAGATTATCATATACTATAGATATTAAATATTTATGGATTATTGATAATTTATAAATACAGATATGGACAGAGGTAGATATCTATGGATCAGTATTTATCATCTGTCTAGATGATAGATAGATAGATAGATAGATAGATAGATAGATGTTGACATTTATCTACCTATCCACCATTCTATCTGAATCTATGTGTGTTTCCTTAGTTGCTCACTCATGTCCGACTCTTTGTGACTCCATGGACTGTAGCCCACCAGGTTCCTCTGTCCATGGAATTTTCCAGGCCAGAATACTGGAGTGGGTAGCCTTTCCCTTCTCCAGGGGATCCTCCCAATCCAGGGATCAAACCCAGGTCTCCCACATTGCAGGCAGATTCTTTACCATCTGGACTACCTGGAAAGCCCTGTATTTAGTGCTAAATGAACAGGGCCAGCATCAAGAGAACAGATAACCTCTAGGGCCCAGCGCCGCTCTCGATCCACTGACCACTCTTGAAAGACCTGAAAAAGAGTTCTAGGAAGTAACCTGTTTCTTGTAGGGTTGTTGTTTGCTCAGTCATGTCCGACTCTTTGCGACCCCTTGGACTGCAGCTCGCCAAGCTTCCCTGGCCTTCACAGTTCTCGACTGAAGCAACGAGTGAGTGTCACAGAGCATAGTAAAAATTAGACGTGTGAACCATCTTCTCAAACAATTTCCTACAAGTGATGCTTTTTGAAACGCATGTGACATTGTCCCACAGAATGCAGGTTTAGAAAAGGGCCTTAAATGACCTCAGCGTCTTCATGGTATCATGTGACGTGAAACCAGGTTCTTTCATCACTGTAGATCTACGGTTCTAAGAGCTTAGCCTTCTCCAGAGTGTGTCAGAACACCTATCTTTTGATCAGCTTGATCAGAATAGCAGTATATCAGTTCAGCGGGCTGCTATCTCAGCACGCAGGTTGCTGTACGAGAAACATTTTGCAAAGACTTTCCAGAATTTCCACAGGTCTGTAGAATAATATAGTCAGGGTTGCTAATAGCCTATGTCAGCAAGAGCAGAGACAATCTCGGAACTGAAATGAAAAAGCTGATTTTCTTCCCCCAAAGAGTTCTGTAGAAAAGCTTCACAAGAGACTCAGGCTGTGCTGCGAACTTTTGTGGGGGCTCTGTTGAATCAGAATTCACTTGCTCTTCTCCAAGGCTCACGTCTCCTCATTACTTGCAATAGCTCAGCCCGATCCTTGCTTGTAAAGCGAGCCTTACAAATTTCAGTGACAGACACATGAGCTGGCTCCGTGCAACTATACAGAAAACAAGCTGTGAGTCCCACTAGAAAAAAAAAACATCCAGGAGTCTTTATGGAGCACAGTATTTATCCAAGTAAAATACAACTCTCGACAAGGTATCTGGTATACTGCCAATGTGTCTTATTTCAATGGGGGGAGAAATTACTCAGACTGATGTTTACCAAGTGTCCAATGGTGCAGTCGTATCATTTAGAACTTTTCTAAACATTACAGAGCAGTAACAATTCACGGCATAGTGATTTAGGTCTTGTTGTCGTTGTCTAGTTACTCAGTTGTGTGTGATTCTTTTGTGACCCCACGGACTGCAACCCGTTAGGCTCTTCTCTCTGGATTCTTTACCTCTGAGCCACCAGGGAAGCCCCAGGAATTTAGGCTTTGTCGTGCAAGTTATGGATGAATTTTACCCTTGGACATAACGCTGGGCTGTGGAAACCCACACTTTCTGCATTCGCCAACCACAGGGAAGTGATTTACTTACAAGATCCAGATGAGACGTTGGAAAAGGGAGGGGTGGGAAGGTTATTAGGAGATTCAGTAACTTCCGTTTGGATGATGGAGATCTCTTGAGATGATGGAGAGAAAACAGGGTGGTAGCCTTGAGTAAAAGAGTTGGTTTCCCTTACATGTTTTTTTTTTCCTTAATTTACCTTTGATGTAATTGATATAAATGTATAGTTGATTTACAATGTTGTGTGTGTTAGTTTCAGGTGTACAGCAAAGAGATTCAGTTCTATGCATACATATATCCACTCTTTTTTAAATTCTTTTCCCATATAGGTTATTAGAGAGTGTTGAGCAGAGTTCCCTGCACTATGGCCAACAGGCCCTTGTTGACTCTCTGTTTTATATAGAGTAGTGTGTGTATGTCAAGGGCCTCCCTGGTGGCTCAGACGGTAAAGAATCTGCCTGCTATGCAGGAAACTCAGGTTCGATCCCTCCTGGTTTGAGAAGATCCCCTGGAGGAGGAAATGGCAGCCCACTCCAGTACTCTTGCCTGGAGAATCCCCATGGACAGTGGAGCCTGGCGGGCTACAGTCCATGGGGTCACAAAAGAGTCAGACATGACTGAAGACAGACCTAGTCTCCCCTACGTGTTCTTGAATCCCAGAGAGACTCCTGCAGCCGTCTTCCTTCTGACACTTAGGGGTCCATGAGCACCCACCGGGTTGGTGTCTCCACTGTGGTCTGAAGCCCTTAGGGGGGGCCTCTCTCTTCCCTCCCCCAAGGAGAGATGATTCTACTCTCTTGAGCTGCAGTCAGCTTTCAGTTCCTGAGCCACTCAGCTCTACTTTGAAAATATGCCCACAATCTGGCCTTTTTCGCCACCTCCATGCTTCAGATCACCCCTCAGTTGGTTAGTGGCTCCGTAGCTGGCGCCTGATTCTGTCCCAACCTTGCTTATTCATCACATGATGTTCAGAGCAGCTTCACAGGACACTCGCTGACTTAGGATGAAGCCAGAGCCTTAGTCTCCCATCCTCAGCCAGCCAGGGAAGTCTTGTCCATCAGAACCAAAGGCAAGGCTTTGCAGCGGGCACGGAGATCGCAGGTGACGGGTGCACACCTCCCTGTCATCTCCACCTTCACGTCCTAGGCCAGGCACGCTTATTCACTCAGTTCCTCTCCGTGCGTGCCATTGCTGTTTCTCCCTTTCTTCTCTTCAACTTGTTTTTAAAACATTCAGTTTGTTACTTTAATTTTGGCCGCTCTGGGTCTTTGTTGCTGCCTGCAGGCTTTCTGTAGTTGCAGTGAGCGGAAGCTAGTTTTTAGCCATGGTGCGTGGGTTTCTCACTGCGGTGGAGTCTTTTGTTGCAGAACACAGGATTGGGCTTCCCTCATAGTTCAGCTGGTAAAGAACCCACCTACAGGAGACCCTGGTTCAATTCCTGGGTCGGGAATTTCCCCTGGAGAAGGGATGGGCTACCCACTCCAGTATTCTTGAGCTTCCCTAGTGGCTTAGCTAGTAAAGAATCCGCCTGCAATGCAAGAGACCTGGCTTCAATGCCGTAGTTGGGAAGATCCCCTGGAGAAGGGAAAGGGTACCCACTCCAGTATTCTGGCCTGGAGAATTCCATAGACTGTACAGTCCATGGGGTTGCAAAGAGTCGGACATGACTGAGCTAGCTTCACTTTCATTCACTTCACAGGTTGTAGGGCGTGAGCTTCAGTAGTTGTGGCTTGCAGGCTTAGATGCCCTGCAACACGTGTGATCTTCCTGGACCAGGGACCGAACCCTCGTCACCTGTATCGACAGGCAGATTGTTAACCACTGGACCACCAGGGAACCACCCCCCCCTCCTTGCTTTTTCTCAAGTCAGCGCAGCTGACTCACCACAGAGACTCTCCTGTTGTGCCTCTCAGCCCAGAGCACCCTCTGCAATCTCCTGCTTGATTTGTCCCTTCCCTTCTGAGCCTGTGTGTCATTTTATCAATGTGGGTTCTCTGGCTGTTCTCTATAAACAGCCTGTTCTCCTCTCTACCAAGTGTTCTATTGCCATCAGGTTAGTGCAGTTCAGTTGCTCAGTCGTGTCTGATTCTTTGTGACCCCATGGACCGCAGCATACCAGGCCTGCCTGTCCATCACCATCTCCCGGAGCTTGCTCAAACTCAAGTCCATCGAGTCAGTGATGCCATCCAACCATCTCATCCTCTGTTGTCCCCTTCTCCTCCTGCCCTCAATCTTTCCCAGCATGAGATTTTTTCAAATGAGTCAGTTCTTCACATCAGGTGGCCAAAGTATTGGAGTTTCAGCTTCAGCATCAGTCCTTCCAATGAATAATCAGGACTGATCTCCTTTAGAATGGACTGGTTGGATCTCCTTGCAGTCCAAGGGACTCTCAAGAGTCTTCTCCAGCACCACGGTTGAAAAGCATCCATTCTTTGGCTCTCAGCTTTCTTTATAGTCCAATTCTCTATTACCATACACTCCCTAATTTCTCTTGTCAGTCCTTCTCACGATACGTGTGTGTGCGTGTGTGTGGTCTGTGTGTGTGTGTGTGTGTGTGTGTGGTCTGAGTGTGTGTCTGTGTGTGTGTTGCTCATTGTTGATAGCCCTTGACCTATCAGGACACTCAGAGTGTCCACTCAGGACACTTAGAGAGGACCACGCAGGACACAGAATCCAATAAATATTTTTGAATGAACATGCTTGGGTCCATGTATAGAGTGCAGGATGCAAGGAGGTTCTAAAGGTCTAAATAAACAAGGGCCTCCACCCTGGCAGATGGTGGCTATAGAAGTGATGGCGGTTTCCCGACTAAAGACCTACAGGAGTATCCAGGACATATTTGTACTTCCTTAACTTCGCATGCGGTACGTTAAATAAGGAAAATAAATTTTAGATAGAGACTTTTTTCTTAACCTCTATTTCAAATATGCCCAGGTGTTCAATGAGCTCATGAATAGGACGCTTAGGAACAAACGTGCTGTGACAGAAAAGGTTGAATCAATGAGAGATTAAGCTGCTGCATTCAAAACAGGGCTGTCATTGTGCCTGTGCGCGCTCAGTCGTGTCCGACTCTTTCGTGACCCCACAGACTGCAGCCCCACCAGGCTTCTCTGTCCATGGGATTCTCCAGACAGGAATACTGGAGTGAGCTGCCTCCTGGGGGGGGGCAGTGTCTTCCGCACCCAGGGATCGAAGCTGTTGTATCTCTTGAGTCTCCTGTATTGCCAGGCGGGTTCTTTACGTGCTGAGACATGAGGGAAGCCTCTGAAACGTGGCAGCCTGGAAGAAACAGTTTGCACTGATACCCTGAATGAGTAAGTGCTACGAGGTCTTACTTGCTTATTGAAGTACTTACTGGAGTACCCACGGACGGAAGGAGCATGGTAGGCTACAGTCCATGGGGTCGCAAAGAGTTGGACACCACTGAGGGCCTTCACTTTCACTTTCTTTGAGTACTTATTTACTTGAGCACTTACTTAAGTAAGTAAATAAGTATAAGACATACTCACATGCACAGAGAGAGAGAGAGTAATGGTCTTATTTGTGCCCCCTCCCCAAAAGTTCCTATGTTTAAGTCATAACTTCTAGTATTTCAGAATGTGGCTCCATTTGGAGAGACGGCCTTTAGATAGGTAATTCAGGTGACGTGATCTTGTTAGGCTGGGCCCTAAGCCAGTATGACTGGGGTCCTTATAAGGAGCAATCCAGGCACAAAGAAAGATCCCAGGAATGTGTCCCCACAAACCTGGAGAGCGGAAGAATTGATGCTTTTGAACTGTGGTGTTGGAGAAGACTCTTGAGAGTCCCTTGGACTGCAAGGAGATTCAACCAGTCCCTCCTAAAGGAGATCAGTCCTGGGTGTTCATTGGAAGGACTGATGCTGAAGCTGAAACTCCAATACTTTGGCCGTCTGATGTGAAGAGCCGACTCATGTGAAAAGACCATCATGCCGGGAAAGAGTGAAGGCAGGAGGAGAAGGGGACGACAGAGGATGAGATGGTTGGGTGGCATCACCGACTCAGTGGGCATGAGTTTGAGTAAGCTCTGGGAGTTGGTGATGGACAGAGAGGCCTGGCGTGCTGCAGTCCATGGGGTCACAAGCAATCGGATGCGACTGAGTGACTGAACTGAACTGAAACCTTGAGAGAGTGCAGCACGAAAGATCTACCCCTGACCCCGAAGGTAGTGGGGTCATAAATATGGCTGGCATCCTTGCCATACCATTCTGCTCTCTGATTTCATAATAACTCAGTGAGGCTGGCATTATCTTTGGCTCTTAAAAAAAAAACAAAACTGTGTTTTTAATTTATTTACCTGTGCTGGGTCTTAGTTGCAAGCGTGTGAGAGCTAGGTCCCTGACCAGGGATTGAACCCAGCCCCCCTGCTTTGGGATTGCGGAGTCCTAACCACTGGGCAACCAGGGAAGTCCTGTCACTGGCCACTTTTTTCCCCCAGGAACCTGGGTGTAGGTCCATCCAAGATCCCAGGGGGGTGGAAACCAGAGCTAGGAGGAAGGAAACCTGCTTTCCTTCCACAGCCTTTCATCCTGATTGCCACACCAGTACCTCCGGATGTCATCTGAGTTAAAGAGCAAACACAAAAAAGGGCCACAGCTTTTGGACCCAGATAGACGTGTGTTCGACTCTTGTCTCTGCCCCTAACTTAACAAATGTTGACCCTCAGCCACCTCTTCTGATGACCCGGTATGCGGGAAACATTCCATACCACCTGCTTCTCGTGATATCAAATCACTTTTGTTCAAATATTATGAGACTGTTGGGATTAGCAGATGCAACCAGATATATATAGAGTGGATACACAGCTAAGTCCTACTGTATGCAAAAGGGAACTCTATTCAGAACCCTATGATAAACCATAATGGAAAGGAGTATGAAACGGAATGTGTATATATGTACCGCTGAGTTACCTTGCTGTATAGCAGTCATTAACATCATGTTATAACTCAGCTATACTTCAGTGGGGCTTCCCTGATAGCTCAGTCGGTAAGGAATCCACCTGCAATGCAGTACACCCCAGTTCGATTCCTGGGTGAGGAAGATCCCCCAGAGAAGGGATAGGCTACCCACTCCAGTATTCTTGGGCTTCCCTGGTGGCTCAGCTGGTAAAGAATCCACCTGCAATGCAGGAGGCATGGGTTTGATCCCTGGGTTGGGAAGATCCCCTGGAGCAGGGAAGGGCTACCCACTCCGGTATTCTGCCCTGGAGAATTCCAAGGACTGCATAGTCCATGGGGTCACAGAGAGTCGGACATGATTGAGGGACTTGCATTTTCACTTTCATACTTCAATAAAAAATAAAGTAAATAGAAATTAAGAAATGTTATATGAGATGATGTCTCTATATGCCAACAGACTTACTGAATATACTTACTCAAAGTTGCTTGGAACCCAAAACTACTGACTGAACGAATTTTCCAATGATGTGGTTGTATTTGGCATCATTACTTACACGCTTAAAATTAAACTTCCATCATTTTAGAATATGAGCCATTAGATCAGCCCGTGAAGCTTTCCGTAAATGCCATCTTTCGCCAGGGAGTGGTGAAAAGATATATAAATGTATATATTAAAGTGAATATCAGCCCATCTACTTGAAACTTATGATTGCTATTATGAATTTATTCCAGTCAAAATTACCCATCTTTGCAAATTCAGCACAGGTTCTCTTATATATTACCAAGGACCATTTTCTTTTCCGAGAGAACTATAAGATATATGAGAAATGAAATGAGATCTGTGAATGGTCAGGTAAAGGAATAATTCTGTTGGGGAACATTACTTTTAAATTACCACTGTATAATATCATCAGGGGAATCATTTTTAGAAAAGAAGAGAGTTGCCTTTTTATGTTTCCAATCATTGCTATGCTTTCAATAGCCTCAGGGCTCCTTTTTTTTTTTTGTCAGTAAAGTGAAGAAAATGTATTTTTTTTTCCCCTTTGTTTTGCTGAAAATGTGTAATATATGAAAATGTATGCGAACGGGGTTCGGTGCAGAGGAGGGGGGAAGGTGGGAAATGAACCAGATTTTGGGCTCCTTTCTAAAAAGTGCTTTTGTAATTGGTTGGGAAGATCCCCCTGGAGAAGGGAAAGGCTACCCACTCCAGTATTCTGACCTGGAAAATTCCATGGACTCTATAGTCCATGGGGTCACAAAGAGTCAGACAGGACTAAGTAATTTTCACTTTGTTCAAATGGAATATATTTTAGCATTCTGGGTAAGGTAACAATCAGAGTTTTTTTTAAAAAATATCATGTGTTCGGCATAGCAAACTTAAACTGTATAAATCTTTTAAGTGTGAAATTCTATGATATTTTACATAGGGGTGTACTTAGGTTGGAGAAGGAAATGGCAACCCACTCAAGTATTCTTGCCTGGAGAATCCCATGGATGGAGGAACCTGTTAGGCTACAGTCCATGGGGCGGCAAATAATCGGACATGACTGAGCGACTTCACTTTCATACTTAGGTTGGAGAAGGAAATGGCAACCCACTCCAGTATTCTTGCCTGGGAAATCCCATGGACAGAGGAGTGTTGGCGGGCTACCGTCCATGAGGTCACAAAGAGTCAGACACGACTGAGATGAAAGAGCCTATTTAGAGTACCAACACTCTGATCAAAACAGAAATATTTCTAGTCCCCGGCAGTTACCCGAGTGCCCCTTCCTCAGTCAGTAGCACCCTCTCACCTAGACATTGTCATCACTGGTATATTTGCCGTCATGGGTTGCTTTATCCTTGGAAAAGACTCTGATCCTGGGAGGGATTGAGGGCAGGAGGAGAAGGGGACGACCGAGGATGAGATGGCTGGATGGCATCCCCGACTCGATGGATGTGAGTCTGAGTGACCTCCGGGAGTTGGTGATGAACAGGGAGGCCTGCCGTGCTGTGGTTCAAGGGGTCGCGAAGAGTCGGACACAACTGAGCGACTGAACTGAACTGAACTGACCTGAACCTGTACACGGCGCACTCTGCAGTTCCCAGCTGTCTGCTCGTCCGTGAGTGTGTGAGGTTCATTCAAGGTGTTGCGTGCAGCATATTTCTTTCTGTTTTTATTATTGCTTGTGTGCTGATTCACTTCAGTCATGTCCAACTCTGTGCGACCCTGTGGACTGCCCCACCCCAGACTCCTCCGCCCATGGGATTCTCCAGGCAAGAATCCTGGAGTGGGCTGCCTTGCCCTCCTCCACGGGATCTTCCCCACCCAGGTCTTCTGTATCTCCTGCATTGGCAGGCTGGTTCTTTTAACACTAGTGCCACCTGGGTTTTCATTAGTTGGCAATATATTGTAAAAATGAAGTGGCTTTTTTTTTTTTAATCCACTGTTTTGGTGGATATTTGGGTTGATCCACTTTGGAGCTCACAGTCCATGGGGTCGCAAATGGTCGCGTGCATAGGAAATTTGGAGCTCATGCATAAATCCACGATGAACACTATTGTGCTTTTGTTGAACATGCAGATTCCGTGGTCTAAGGTCTACCTCTAGGGATAAATTCTCTGTGTATCTGTTAGGAGATACACAGTGGGTGTTTTTAGTGGACACTACGAAACAGCTCTTCCACAAGCCATATACTTAGCTTCACAACCATGCAATACTTGAGGTTGACAATCATTTCTAAAACAATACCATTCATTCTAAGTAGCTGGGTAGTGGTATGCGTTCTGGCTTTCATTTGTAATTTTTACTGGTGGGTAATGATGTTAACTTTTCCTGTGTGTGTGGGGGGGGCGAGGTGGGGTTTGACCATTTGAAAATCCTCATTTGGAATGTCTGTTCAAGTTTTTTTTAAAGTTCCATTCACTTGTTTTTTATAGATGAATTTGTAGGAGTTCTTTTTATATATTAGATGTGTATTCTGCGTGCTAAAATGCTTCAGTCGTGTCTGACTCTCTGTGACCCTGTGGACTGTAGCCCGCCAGGCCCCTCTGTCCATGGGATTCTCCAGGCAAGTATACTGGAGTGGGTTGCTGTGCCCTCCTCCAGGGTACCTTCCCGACCCAGAGATCGAACCCAGGTCTCTCACGGTGCATTGGCAAGTGGGTTCTCTAGCTCTAGTGCCGTCTGGGAAGCCCCAGTGTTCTGGATACGTCCAGTATTGTCCTTTACTGCTATGTCTGCTGATGAACAAAAATTCTTAATTTTAATAAAAACCAGGTTGGTGATTTTGTTCTTTCGTGCCTAGTGATTTTTGTGTGGTTTAGAAATTGTTACATACCTCCAGCTCATAAACTTCTTCTTATTATTATTATGTTTTTGCTACAAGTTGTGCTATTAATGTTTTACAGATGATCTGTAATTTCATATGAATTTATCTGAGGTAGAGATAAAGACTCCTGTTTAAAAACTACTGATATCCTGTTGAACCAGAATGACCTATTTAATTGGCATTCCTTTCCTCTAATGAATTGATATGATACTTTCTCATAAACAAGCATGCATGGATTATCCAGAGTCTAGACTGTTTGCCACCAATGTTATTTCTGCCCTTTTGCTGCTGTGTTGATTTCTGTAGCTTCACTGTGTATCTTGAGATCTCGTAAGTTACACCCTTGACATCTGGTCTATTTCAAGATTCAGTTCAGTTCAGCTCAGTCGCTCAGTCGTGTCCGACTCTTTGCAACCCCATGAACTGCAGCACGCCAGGCCTCCCTTACCTGGGCTAATCTAGGCCCTTTGACTTTGTCTCAAAGCCCACAAAAACCTGGGTGAAATAGTGATAGGGCTTGCCTTGAACGTATAAACCAAGCTGGGAAGAATGGACACCTTAAAAATATTGAGTCTTCCAATCTGTAAACATGAGAGGTTTCTCTTTATGTCCGTCATGTTTAAATTCTCCTAGAGGAGAACATAGGCAAAACACTCTCAGACATAAATCACAGCAGGATCCTCTATGATCCACCTCCCAGAATTCTGGAAATAAAAGCAAAAATAAACAAATGGGATCTAATTAAAATTAAAAGCTTCTGCACAACAAAGGAAAATATAAGCAAGGTGAAAAGACAGCCTTCTGAATGGGAGAAAATAATAGCAAATGAAGCAACTGGCAAACAACTAATCTCAAAAATATACAAGCAACTTCTGCAGCTCAATTCCAGAAAAATAAACGACCCAATCAAAAAATGGGCCAAAGAACTAAATAGACATTTCTCCAAAGAAGACATACGGATGGCTAACAAACACATGAAAAGATGCTCAACATCACTCATTATCAGAGAAATGCAAATCAAAACCACAATGAGGTACCACTTCACACCAGTCAGAATGGCTGCGATCCAAAAGTCTGCAAGCAATAAATGCTGGAGAGGGTGTGGAGAAAAGGGAACCCTCCTACACTGTTGGTGGGAATGCAAACTAGTACAGCCACTATGGAGAACAGTGTGGAGATTCCTTAAAAAATTGCAAATAGAACTACCTTATGACCCAGCAATCCCACTTCTGGGCATACACACCGAGGAAACCAGAATTGAAAGAGACACATGTACCCCAATGTTCATCGCAGCACTGTTTATAATAGCCAGGACATGGAAACAACCTAGATGTCCATCAGCAGATGAATGGATAAGAAAGCTGTGGTACATATACACAATGGAGTATTACTCAGCCGTTAAAAAGAATTCATTTGAATCAGTTCTGATGAGATGGATGAAACTGGAGCCGATTATACAGAGTGAAGTAAGCCAGAAAGAAAAACACCAATACAGTATACTAACACATATATATGGAATTTAGGAAGATAGCAATGACGACCCTGTATGCAAGACAGGGAAAGAGACACAGATGTGTATAACGGACTTTTGGACTCAGAGGGAGAGGGAGAGGGTGGGATGATTTGGGAGAATGACATTCTAACATGTATACTATCATGTGAATTGAATCGCCAGTCTATGTCTGACGCAGGATGCAGCATGCTTGGGGCTGGTGCATGGGGATGACCCAGAAAGATGTTATGGGGAGGGAGGTGGGAGGGGGGTTCATGTTTGGGAATGCATGTAAGAATTAAAGATTTTAAAATTTTAAAAATAAAAAACTAAAATTAAAAAAAAATAAATAAATTCTCTCAGCATTTTCTGCTGTTTCCTGTGTAAAAGATTTCACATCATTAGATTTATTTGTTGATATCTAGTAGGAGAAAGCAATGGCAGCCCACTCCAGCACTCTTGCCTGGAAGATCCCATGGACAGAGGAGCCTGGTAGGCTGCAGTCCATGGGGTCACTAAGAGTTGGGCACGACTGAGCAACTTCACTTTCACTTTTCACTTTCATGCATTGGAGAAGGAAATGGCAACCCACTCCAGTGTTCTTGCCTGAAGAATCCCAGGGAAGGGGGAGCCTGGTGGGCTGCCGTCTATGGGGTTGCACAGAGTCAGACATGACTGAAGTGACTTAGCAGCAGTATATTTGATGATGTTGTCAGTTATGTGTGTGTGCATTTTCTTGTTTCCTTGCATTTAAGTTTCAAATTCATTGCTGTCTGCATCACTCTGAGGTTTCCTAAGTCTTGGCAAAAAATAAAAACACACAGCTCTTTGACCTGAACCTTTGGTCAAGCCAGTAATAAATGAAGTAATTTGTAAATGCTTCCTTCACTGCACATTTATCAAAATATACCGCTGGCATCCTTGGTCCATCTTCCTTGCATCTCACTTGGTTTTCAAAGTTATTACTGACTCTCAGTAGAGAGTCTATCTCTCAGTAATTAAAAAAAATTTTTTTTTAATATTATTTGTTTTTGGCGTCCCTGGGTCTTCTCTGCCTCATGCGGGCTTAGTCTAGTTGCAGCGAGTGGAGGCTCCTCGCCATTTGCGGTGCATGGACTTCTTGTTGTGTTGACTTCTCTCATTAAGGAGCGCCAGCTGTAGTGTGTGCAGGCCTGTTATTGAGGCACACGGGCTTAGCTGCCCTGCAGCACGTGGGATCGTCACGGACGAGGATAGAACCCGTGTTCCCTGCCTCGGCAGGTGGATTCTTAGCCACTGGACCACAAGGGAAGTCCTCTCTCAGACCATTTCTATGACAGTCCCCCAGCGATTCTTTCTGTTTCCCCTCCTACCAGTTCATCCACACGTTATTTCTGGATTAGGCGTCTTGAATCATAGGTCAGATCATAGCATTATCTTATCAGCTCTTCGTAGCATGCAAACATTTCCAGCTGTGTCCTTACCCCCCTCCCTTTCTCCAGCTTTATCTCTGCTCCTTCCTCTTTTTATGGGCTTCAGACGAGAAGTGAAATCCTCCGCCTTTGCACACCTGAAGTCAGAAGATGTGACCTGTGTCCCCGCTGCTTTATGCTTGCAGAATCTCTGTCCATGAATGGCCCTCCCCCAGGAAAGGTGGGATCACAGTTTGGTTTAAGATGAAATGCTTGATGAGCCCTCAAGCAAATATAAGTAAGCACTTCTTTGCCGTCATGCAGGCGAGCTCTCACAGTTCCCCATGCACAACTCATTTGAGGAGGTTTTTCATTCCCGGCTCTCTCTCCTGACACTGACCTGTCCACCTTTGTACCTCGAACAGTGTCCAGTGTGACCAACCTGGACAGCATGTTAAAAAGCAGAGACATGACTTTGCTGACAAAGTTCCGTCTAGTCAAAGCTATGGTTTTTCTAGTACTCACGTGTGGATGTGAGACTTGGACTCTAAAGAAATCTGAGCGCTGAAGAACTGATGCTTTTGAACTATGGTGTTGGAGAAGACTCTTGAGAGTCCCTTGGACTGCAAGGAGATCCAACCTGTCCATGCTAAAGCAGATCAGTCCTGAATATTCATTGGAAGGACTGATGCTGAAGCTGAATCTCCAATACTTTGGCCACCCTATGCGAAGAACTGACTCATTGGAAAAGGCCCTGATGCTGGGAAAGATTGAAGGCGAGAGGAGAAGGGAACAACAGAGGGTGAGATGGTTGGATGGCATCACCAACTCAATGGACATGAATTTGAGTAAGCTTCGGGAGCTGGTGATGGACAGGGTGCAGTCCATGGGGTCACAAAGAGTCAGACACAACTGAGTGACTGAACTGAACTGACCTGACAGTCTTTGCCTTGTGGTTGATACTAAATAGATAAACTTTGTGCGTACATGAGTGTGCAATCATGTCCCAACTCTCTGCAACCCCATGGCCTGTAGCCCACCAAGCTCCTCTGTCCATGGGATTCTCCAGGCAGGAATACTCGAGTGGGTTGCCATACCCTTCTCCAGGGGATCTTCCAGGCTCAGTGATGGAACCCACACCTCCCGCATTGCAGGCGGATTCTTTACCAGTGAGCCACCAGGGAAGCTCAGTATAGGTTGACTTAAATTTATTTTTAATCGATGCAAATAGTAAACCATCATGAATGGTGCAATCTTTTCTGTTGTGTTTTGTGAGCCATGGGTTCCCAGGCAAAGCTTTTGAAGTACTGAAACAAAAAATAAAATATGATGGGCAAAACTCCTTTCTGCACTGACTAGAGTACCACTAAAGAATTCTGAACCTTCTTTTTTTTTTTTTTTTGAAGCATGTAATTTATGTGCATGATAAAACAGCCCTTTGTTTCACAAGTCAACATTCTTAATGCGGTCTGTCAAAGTGCATTCTCAGTAAATTGCTTTGATGAACTTGCCAGCCCAGTTAGTTTCTTTTAAGGGAAAGGAAAGAAGGAGGGGGTGAAAAACACTTCTGCAGCAAGAAAAAAAATAAGCAAGTCAGTAAATAGAACAGGTCTAGACTGTACTGGATGGTTTTACATCCAAGATTGCAAATAATTTGGTTTCACACTCTTATGAGCCACGATTCTGCCTCAAAATTTGCAAGTTAAAAGCTCTGTTTCACGTAGTTTTGATTTCAGCTTGTGCCCCACACACCTACACCCATTAGCATGCATGGAGTTGATATAATTTTTAAATGTACTCCTAGGAGAGCAGGCCTCAGCTTGACCACTTGTGCTCTGCAGACTCTTTTTTAAAAAAATTATTAATTTTTATTGGAGTATAGTTGCTTTACGATCTTGTGTCAGTTTCTGCTGTATAGCAAACTGAATCATCTCTCTATATATACACATATATATAAGTGAAAGTTGCTCAGTCGTGTCCAACTCTCTGCCACCCCGTGGACTATACAGCCCATGAAATTCTCCAGGCCAGAATACTGGAGTGGATAGCCTTTCCCTTCTCCAGGGGATCTTCCCAACCCAGGGATCGAACCCAAGTCTCCCGCATTGCAGGTGGATTCTTTACCACTGGGCAACCAGGGGAAGCCCAAGAAGACTAGAGTGGGTAGCCTATTCCTTCTCCAGTGGATCTTCCTGACCCAGGAATCAAACCGGGGTCTCCTGCAGTGCAGGCAGATTCTTTACCAACTGAGCTACCGGGGAAGCCCACTATATACATATATGTATATATCTGCCCTCTTTTTTGGACTTCATTCCCATTTAGGTCACCAGACAGCACTGAGTAGAGTTCCCTGTGCTATAAAGCAGGTTCTCCTGAGTTACCTATATTCTACACGGTATCAATAGTATGTGTGTGTCAGTCCCTGTCTTCTAATTCGTCCCACATTCCCTTCCCGACCTTAGTGTCCTTGCATGTTGTCCATGTCCCTGTCTCTATTTCTAGCTTGCAGAGACGTTCATCTGTACCTTGACATATGTGTGTTAACAGAGTAGGCATATACCCTCAGAAAAGTATAATTCAAAAAAAAACCCCACATGTACCCCAGTGTTCACTGCAGCGCTGTTTATAATATCCAGAACGTGGAACCGACCTAGATGTCCACTGAGAGGTGAATGGATAAGGAAGATGCGGTACATATAGACAATGAAATATTACTCGGCCATGAAAAAGAATGGAGTGAGGTCCCTTGCAGAGACACGGGTGGATGCAACGGTGGATTCGCACACTTGTCAGAGGGCGAATGTCTTTCCTAGAGATCCTGCCAGGACAGGACCTCACCCCTGGGATTCTGGGGACAGGCACTTGGTTAGTTTTGCAATCAGACTTTTCCTCGATGCAGGGCATGCTATAGCTGAGAGAACTTAGTGAAACTTCCTGCATGTGTTCTCCTAGGAAATTTAAAGCAGAATGCTTACATTTCCCTCTCATACCAAGGGTGGCGGTGTTTTCTGGGAAAAAAAAAATGTGGGAAAATAAGAGTAGCAGAGAGATCAGTTTTCTGCTTCTCTGCTAACTGGAGCTTTTATTTTCTTCCTTTAATGTGGCTGCAACTTAATGCACGCTCTCGGATGTGACATGCGAACCCTCAACTGTGGCCCATGGGTTCTAGTTCCCTGACCGGGGATCGGACCTGGGCCCCCTGCATTGTGAGCGTCGAGTCCTAACCAGCGGGCTACCAGGGAAGTCTCTAAGTGGAGCTTTTGATAAATGAAGATTTAGCCTGAACCTTGTCAGCTCCCACAGAGGAGGGCTACCTTGCCTCGTTGTCAGTCTTTATCAGTACGTTGGGGTGTGTGTGTGTGTGTGTGTGGTGTGTGTGTGTGCGCAAGTGTTCACATATACACATTTGGGGAAGGTGAGTTGAGCTACCATCTCATTTTCCACTTGCCAGTCACAGAAATGCCGTCACGCCGTTGGGTTTGCGCTAATCTCTCCACTACCAGTGGTCAGGCTTTAAGAGAGGGATTCTCTGTTTGGGAATTCAACACAGCTCAATTGAGTTTCAGCTGGTGTTCCCTTGGGCGGAAAGACGAAAATAAGGTTAATTACAGAAAGCTCCAAAATTCTTTTCTTAAGTAATGCCAGATGGGTTTCCCAGGTGGTGTTAGTGAAGAACCTGCCTGCCAATGCAGGAGCTCTAAGAGATGAGGGGTTTGATCCCTGGGCCGGGAAGATGCCCTGGAGGAGGGCATGGCAACCCACTCCAGTGTTCTTGCCTGGAGAATCCCAGGGACAGAGGAGCCTGGCGGGCTACAGTCCATGGGGTCACAGAGAGTCGGACACGCCTGAAGCGTCGGAGTACACACACACACAGTGCCAGGTGAACAGTGAGGAAACAGCATCAGTGAATATCGCATCACGGTTTGTCACTAGTTTTTCTGCTGGGTTAAGACTATATCACTGTCAAGCTGACAGTCTTTTTTCATCCTGGTTTCACGAGGGTCAGAGTCACCCGCACGGGACAGGAGCTGTCAGAAGGTCGTGGCTGTGGGTCTGAGAATCATGGCTCAAGATCCCTTTGAGATGGTTAGAAAGTGGGAACTGACTGGTACCCCCGACCTGATTCAGGTCAAGTACGACAGGAGGTGGGGAGAGAAGAGTAGCCTGGACACAGGCAGGTGGAAGGAACCGGGGGGAGGGTGGCTTGTGGAAACCCCACGGGTGGTAGAGCGCACAGACCCAATGCCCCCGCGGTGATGCTTTGATCTCTTTGAGAGTCATGCTCACGGCCTCCCCAAGTTTTCCAGGAGAGATGCACATGCCTCCACGAGGGCCCCAAGGCTTCTCCTCAACCCTGGGGAGAGGGGTTAAGAGAAAGATTGAGAAATAGATCAACAGAGTCTAACCTGCAGACCTCTTGGGGGTTGCTGAAGCCTGGTGGCCTCTCTCCCGACCTGCTGCTGTAGGCCGTGGACAGACCATCCCAGCAACCCACTCAGTTCCCTGGAGCAGCCTTCCTGGCCTCCAGGGACACTCCCCACCCAAGTCCTCTGCACCCATGCCACCCCTGAGGCCCACAGAGGCCCCACTGCACAGAAGCAGTGCCCCCTCTTTCAGGCCCCGCCCCATCCTGCCTTGTCCCCCCCTGCCCCCCGTCCCCTGAGGCCATGCAAGAGTTTCCAAGTCCATGCTCGCTGGAGCCACCTATTCTGTGTAGCTGTTGTGTGAATCCTTGCAGGCTGACCCTCTGTCCTGAAGGCAGGGAGATTCGGGAGAGAGAGAGAGAGCGTTCAGTCTGGCCTGGGACGTTGCTGGGATTTGTTCAGTGTCAGCTGGGTCTCTCTGCAAGGGTTTCATTATTTTTTTTTTTTTTTCAGGAAGAAAAAAAAGTTGAGAATTTTTTTTTTTTTTTAAGAAATCTTTAAGAAAGATTCTCCAGGCAAGAATACTGGAGTGGATTGCCATTTCCTCCTCCAGGGGATCTTCCCGACCCAGGGGTCGAACCCGCATCTCTCAGATCTCCTGCCCAAGGGAACACCAGTTTAAAACTCAACCACCTTTCTCGGCGTGAATATAAAAGACACAGGGGTGATGCAGTTATGGATCATCTTGGCCCAGCTGCGTGTGTCAAGGTGCAAACAGCTATTTGCAAAGGTGAGGACCAGAGAAAGATGTCCTGGGTCGTAAGGGTGTCGCCTGGACTGTGCACACGCATGTAAGGCTGGACGACCCGGCTCTTCACACCCAGGAAAACCTGCTGGTGCATCTGGGCAACGCTGCTTGTGGCCGGCACTGGGTGGGGGAGGGGGGCTTGGGAAGAATAGACCACGATTCCGCAAACAGTGTCTCTTTTATCCTGCACTGTGTTAACACTTACAGACTCCAGTGTAGGAAATGGAAGTCAGAAGTCACGTTTTTGCCCAAGGCAGGTCTTTGGCAGATGGTCCTTGTACGGATGGATGGATGTGGAGGAATAGCTGAGCAAAGTGTAGTCCTGTGATGAAGTTGTTCTGGTGGGACCAGAAGCAAGGGTAGCCCCCAACCCCAACCCCACATCGTGCCAGTGAAGGCGGATGGCCCTTCTCCCAGGACAGAAAGGTTTCCCATCTCCAGTGGACCCCGAGAGCCGCAGACCCAGGGTCTGAAGTTAGAAGTGAGAGGAGAACCGTCCGCTCCCTTGAGTGGAGGATTCCTTCCTGTTTGTGACTTTGTGAAATCCTGGGGACAGAGACATGCTACAAGGGGGACGTTCACTGGATCTTTACAATATCATCGCAGCACTGTTTATAATAGCTAGGACGAGGAAGCAAGCTAGATATCCATCAGTACATGAATGGAAACACACTGAGGAAACCAGAGTTGAAAGAGACACGTGTACCCTGATGTTCATCGCAGCACTGTTTGCAATAGCCAAGACATGGAAGCAACCTAGATGTCCATCGGCAGAGGAATGGATAAGGAAGTTCCATTCCATACACAATGGAATACTACTCGGCTATGAAAAAGAATGCATTTGAGCCCATTCTAATCAGGTGGATGAAACTGGAGCCTATTATATACAGAGTGAAGTAAGTCAGAAAGAAAAACACCAATACAGTATAGTAACACATATATATGAAATTTAGAAAGACGGTAACGATGACCCTATACGCAAGACCGCAAAAAGAGACAGATGTGAAGAACAGACTTTTGGACTCTGTGGGAGAGGAGGAGGGTGGGATGATTTGAGAGAATAGCATTGAACCATGTACATTATTTACCATATGTGAAATAGATCACCAGTCCAAGCTCGATGCATGAGACAGGACACTCACAGCCGGTGCTCTGGGACAACCCAGAGGGATGGGGTGGGGAGGGAGGTGGGCAGGGGGTTTGGGACGGGGGGGCGGGCCACATATAAACTCGTGGCTGATTCATGTACATCAAAAACCACCACAGTATTGTAAAGTAATTAGCCTCCAATTACAGTAAATAAATTAATAAAAAATATTCTGTTTTTTAATTGCAACTTTGCAAACAAATTTAACAAAATTGATTAGAGTGTTTGGCTGTGTTGGATCTTCATTGGGCTTACTTGCTCTATTAGGGATCAAACCCACGTCCCCTGCGTTGGCAGGCAGATTCTGTACCACTGGACCACCCGGGAAGTCCCAGCTACTTTGATAAAGGAACCCCAGCTGAAGCAGTCAGCTCCACACAGCCAAACAGATTTAACCTGCAGTAAAGCGAGGTGTTGGCACTCTAACCCCTTGCTCCGAGCCCGTGACCCCTGAGATGACGCACTCAGGTCTGCGTCATTTCCAGCTTGTTACTTGAGTCGTCTTTGGTCGCTGGAGGCCCCATCCTTCCTGCTTAGATGCAAAGACCCTAAGGGTTTCTCCTTCACAGGCCCCAGTGCCTGCTGAAGATAAGGCTTGCCCAGGACACACGTGTACACATTATCTTTGTTTTCTTCCTGGAGGTTAAGTAGCTTGTTTGCAGGGGGCTCCTTTTTCAAGGAAAGTAAGAAAGCTTGAGTCCGGCTTCATTCATTTCACAAGCACTGTGTGAACACGTGGACGGGTAGGTCGGTCCCCCATTCTTTGTTTCTGGATACACATGTGTCCCCAGAGTACTGCTTGACTTAGACCCGACTGATGATCCAAATGGTTAGCATTTTTTAAATTTAATTAATTAATTAATTATAATTGGAAGCTAATTACTTTACGATATTGTGGGTTGTTTTTTTTTTTTTTTTGCCAATCATTGGCATGAATCAGCCATGGGTGTATACATGTGTCCCCCAAATTAGCAAGGAAACACACTGTTTAGATGATATGATGGACCAGTTAGACCTAATTGACATCTACAGGACATTTCACCACAATGGGTTATTTGACTTGTCCGTTCTAAGGAGCTTTCTTATGGGCCTGGTGACGGGACACAGTGCTGAAGTATAACTGTGTCATAATTCCTTCCACAAGGGAAAGGGGGGCCCCAGAAGGGCGTGGCTCCAGTCAGTGGAAGAGTCTGTGGACAGTCTGGCATGAGTAGCAGTGGCCTCCACCCCTTGTGTGAAGATAATACTTATCTGCTTGCAGTTACGGCCTCTTACGTGCTTCGCATACTCAGCGTGTAGTCGGTATTTGCAATGTGTCTGAAGTTCCTCAAGATTCTTGCGTGAACCAGAGTGTGGCAGAGAGAGGTGTGCTTGGAGAGCTTTGCAAATTTGCATCCTGGGGACACTTCAAAGCCTGGTAGTCATAGCTCCCATCCACGGCGACTTGAAAGGGTCCCTGTGTTTCTTTTACATCCATTCGCTGGGGATTTGGTTTACATATCATGACTGCATAGAGTTCCAGGGATCTCAGATCTTTGAAATGAAAATGACGGAATAACATTATATTTTAATGTGGTCAAGCGCATCTGACTCTTTGTGACCCCATGGACTGTAGCCCACCAGGCTCCTCTGTCCATGGGATTCTCCAGGCAAGAATACTGAAGTCGGTTGCCATGCCCTCCTCCAGGGGATCTTCCCGACCCAGGGATCGAACCGCGTCTCTTATGTCTCCAGCATTGGCAGGCAGGTTCTTTGCCATTAACGCCACCTGGGAAGCCCTGATTTGTAACATTGCTCCCATTTATTGACACGTGGTTTGTTTGGTGAGCAATGAACAAGCCTAAACCTTCTCTGCATCGGAATCTAGAGGATTCACTTTTATTAGATAACATACAACTCTCCTTCCAGACCTCCTGGTTTCACAAAATAAGCCGAATTTTTCTCCTTTAGCAGAATATTCAGAAACAATATCTGATCTTAGCAAGTTCAATATGGCCAACACGTGGCCCTGCCGTAGTGCTGAGACCTAAGGATACATTATTTTAATGGTTTCATTTAAAAATGGTATTTTCCCAGGTGTTTGAAAGTCAGCAGTCCTATTACATAAGTCAACACAGGTTCACAAACATGATCGTATCTTGAATTCTTTTGCCGCCTTGCAAGATAAGTCTCGTAAGATTAGCTGTGGGCTTAAGTAAATACTCATAGTAATACTGTATTACTTTATAGATTTGTGTCAAATGTCCCGAATAGTTTTAGTTGCTAATGGAACAAACACTAGACGCGCAGGTATGTGTTCCATGGCAGACTTCGCTCTGAGCCTCTGGCAGTAAACTGCTGGGAAGTTTCTGGGCATTCCAGGGGACTCTAAATGCCCTGATTTCATTCCAATGCGGTTTTGCTGGTTTTTCCAAAAGATTACAAGCAAGAACCAAGTATGCAGGAAGCAAGACTTGGACAGTGCTTGTATTCTTGTGTGAATAATGTTAGACACGAAAAGATGCCTGTAAAAGTGGGTTACAGACAAAATCCTATCTGTAGTTTATACATACAACCACACACACGTGTACACATACATACACACACATATGGATACATATCATTTCTGGGATTTTATTTACATATGTATTTTGATCCCTGGGTCTGGAAGAGCCCCTGGAGAAGGGAATGGCAACCCACTTCAGTATTCTTGCCTGGAGAATCCCATGGACAGAGAACTACAGTCCACGGGGTCTCAAAGAGTCGGACACAACTGAGCAACTAACAGTTTCACTTTTTTGTTTATGTATAACATTTATATATATAATCACATGCATGTTATATATATGATGACATATGATCTCATCTATATAAATATATAATATTAAAATAGACAAAAACCAGTGACGATTGCAAGGCAGCTGTTTTTCCATCTCCAAGACCTTGCTGAAAGATCAGTAGGCCCTGTGTTTGTAATTGGCATCGGCAGAGGTCAGATCTTTATGATTCTGTGTCCCTTGTTTCAGGCTGCGTTCTCAGACTCCAGGCCACGTCACTTGTACTGAACGCAGTGATGAACGGTGGTGTGGAGTGTGGTTTAGCCTTTCCCGTCTTCCCACTTCAATTATAGAAGTGAATTGTAGAAGTGAGTTAAAGCAGCTTTGAAACAGTGCTGGTTAAAATTCTGACGTCTGAATATGATTATCCCGAAAATCAAATGAAAGCCTCAAAGACCTGCATCAGTCCAGTCCTTAGAAAGGCTGAGATGGCCGTTGAGAACGGATTAGTCCTGTTCTTTTAAAATCTGGGGATAAACTGCCATTTGACTTTTTAAGTTATTCTCCAGGAAGGTAATTGTCAATAACTGCCTAGCAGTTTATATATATATATATATTCAGTTCATGTTGACCTTACAGAATGTTGTTAGTAAGAACAACTTTGAATATCATTTGACTAATGACCAAGGTGAGGAGGGCATGGCAACCCACTCCAGTATTCTTGCCTGGAGAACTCCGTGGACAGAGGAGCCTGGCAGGCTATACAGTCCGTGGGGTCGCAAAGACTCGGACACAACTGAAGCAGCTTAGCACGGTGACCAAGGTAAGAATGAATGATCTTCTATCAGTGTTTTCGTTTTGTTCATAAGCTCCATAACACTGTACGCTTTCGAAGGTTATTTATTGTGTTTTGCGTCAGTTTAAAGAGTATATACAAATGCTATTCTGAACGATAGTGGTGGTGGTTTACTCACTAAGTTGTGTCTGAGCCTAGCGACCCCCTGGACTGTAGCCCACCAGGCTCCTCTGTCCATGGGATTCTCCAGGTAAGGAGTGGGTTGCCGTTCCCTGCTCCAGGGGGTCTTCCCGACCCAGGGATGGAACCTGGGTCTCCTGTATTACCAGGTGGATTCTTTTTACCAGCTGTGCTACCAGGGTCTTCTCTTAGTTCCTTCAGGCTGTTACAATAGAATACTACATTCTGAGCAGCTTATAAACCATGGACAACTCCTTCTCACAGTTGTGGAAGCTCTAAGTTCCAGATCGAGGCAACAGTGGATTCTGTATCTGGTGAGAGCCCGCCTCCTTCCTGGTTCATAGACGGTCCGCCTCCTTCCTGGTTCATAGACGGTCCACCTCCATCCTGGTTCACAAAGGGATTTAAAA
The DNA here is from genome assembly GCF_042477335.2 of Ovis canadensis. Lineage (NCBI taxonomy): Eukaryota > Metazoa > Chordata > Mammalia > Artiodactyla > Bovidae > Ovis > Ovis canadensis. Next base: position 5,819,340 of record NC_091271.1, read on the forward strand.
GCATGTGGCTGATTATCTGGGAAAACGTTACATAAATTGTTTCCTCAGTGTGAAAAAGGGAGGGCTTTTTAACAGAGTTGGTGTTCATTAATTCATGTATCCGTCTTACAAAGAATATTTGTTAAGTGTCTACTGTGTGCCAAAGATTGGGGTCATCCCTGGGTGGGGGGGAGGAGTGAATGGTCATTTCCTCCCTTACGGAATGTGTATTCTTTGGTTAAGCACATGATTTGTGAAAAGTGAGCCGTGACACACGTTAAGCACATGATTTGTGAAAAGTGAGCCGTGTGCCTTGTTACTGGACATGAAGGAGTAACTCACATGACACAGACGTGGGGAATCAGTGTTCCTTTCTCCGTGAGAGAGACCCTTGAATCAAGGTCGGAAGGAGGTAAGTGAAGACTTCTGTGTCAGACCAAGTCATCTAAGCCACTTCCTTAATCACAGAGATGTACACAGTGAGGTCCTAACAGCTGGGGACTGAGGCTTCAGTTTCCCAGCTCCATTTCCAGCTCAGTTTCTTCCCATCACATCCTGTTTTCTCGCCCAACCTACTCAGTATGGGAGAAACGGTTTAAAATGCATTAGATTGCTATTTGTCTTAAGCTTTGCTCATCACATTTGCTTTTCTCCCATGTAGATTTAATTCATGGGTGTTTATCTCTTGATTGAAGTAAACTATTTTGTTCAAAGTCAATTAACGAAATCTTTTTAAGGAAAAAATAATTCTCTCTATACCATTTTCTATTACTTACTGCTAACCAGTTAAAGCAGTAAAGGAAAATGTATACCCTTGTAAAAAAAAAAAATAATCACAGCTGAGAATGAATTTGACCTCCCGAAATACATTTTAGGATGCTTAAGTATATGGGATAGCTCTTTTTCATTCCTGACAAGAACAAAGACAGATTTATCTAGAGATTTCTTAGAGCAACATGCTCTTCGGGGCAAAAGTAGCAATGAGATTGAAAACCCACAACACAAAACAACAAATTAAAAAGGTTGCAGTTAGCCCATTGTTTTCAAGATAGAGCATCTTAAAATATCATCCACGATACTAGAGAGTTAGGCATCTGTTGTGCTGAATGATTTTGGTTCTTCAATGAAAGCATTTATAGTATAGACATGAAAACAAGCTTGAATTGTAAAAACTGAAATTCTTAAAAACGAAGTTTATAATTGAGCTTTGGATCCTTCCATCCATATGAACGGTAAACTAAATGAATTTGAATGATAAGTGAAAAGAAAAAACAAAGATATGCTGAGTGTGTTATATACTCTTCCGTCATGGTGAGTTGTTTCTAGAGAATGAATGAAGAGGAAGGCAGATTGTACTACTCCTGTTTCTAGACTGACTTTTGTAGTGTATGTGGTGAGCTTTTGCTCTGCTAGCATTTTGTTGGGAAGTAATGCTGAAATGGTCATGCATCTGAAGTGGGCATGTATGTATGGAGTCATGTATGGATGTGAGAGTTGGACTGTGAAGAAGGCTGAGCACCGAAGAATTGATGCGTTTGAACTGTGGTGTTGGAGAAGACTCTTGAGAGTCCCTTGGACTGCAAGGAGATCCAACCAGTCCATTCTGAAGGAGATCAGCCCTGGGTGTTCTTTGGAAGGAATCATGCTAAAGCTAAAAGTCTAATCCTTTGGCCACCTGATGCGAAGAGCTGACTCACTTGAAAAGGCCCTGATGCTGGGAGAGATTGAAGGCAGGAGGAGAAGGGGACGGCAGAGGATGAGATGGTTGGATGGCATCACTGACTCAGTGGACGTGAGTTTGAATAAATTCCCGGAGTTGGTGATGGACAGGGAGGCCTGGCGTTCTGCGGTCCATGGGGTCGCAAAAAGTCAGACACAACTGAGCGACTTAACTGAACTGAACTGACGGAGTGGCCAGATAGCTCATCAGTGTTCATTCTTAGCAGGACCGTGTTTCCATCCCAGTGTTCTGCGGTAATGCCCAGATCACACATGGCCTGAATGTTCGAGTCCCTCTGCATCAAAAGAGCGTTTCTTTTGCCCCTGCCTAGGAACTGTCTGGGTGCTCTTCCAGAAAGTCAGTTTATTTCCACTGGGTAGGACATGAAGGGAACTAAAGCATACCATGCTCTGTAGCTCAGGGGCAAGGTTGGCCTGACCTTGAGGCCTGGATCCTGATGGTGCCCGCGGGCATCTTCAAAGGCCAGGGCCGCCCTGGTTGGGACTGGGAAGTGGTCTTGCTACACGTGCCGCGTGGGTCAGTGGCCTCCCATTAAACGGGCTCTAGTCCCAGGACTCAGCTGCCTGTCAGGCTCCTTGTTCAGAAAGAGGGCTCTAATGGAAACCAGTAGGACCAGTTTAGAGCCCAGCTCTGCATCACCCCTCGGCCTGGGTCTCATAAGCCTCCCATCTTCCCTCCTTCTCCCTGGTTGGAGCAGCCTCCTTGGGGACGTATCATTAACCCCCACTGAGTCCTAGAAGTTCAAGCCAGGAATCCGAAGATGCTTCCTCCTATGGGTTTCTGGGAGATGAGAGAAGGGAAGAATTGGAGCTTGTCTGTCCCGGGGGGTCACACATTTACGCCGCGTCTCTTCCAGAACACTGGGCTTGTGAATGAGACCACATGCCCATTTGGAGATTCTGGAGTCTGCCCCCCACCACCCCCCACCACCGCTGATCTGTGGGAACACTTTCTAACTCGGTCCTCAGAGGAGGCGGAGAATACAGAGCTGACGGACTTGTGTCAGCCGTGGGCTACGTCACCCTCATCCTCACCACAGCCAGGGGCGATGTCTCCTGAAAACTTGATAGGCTTGGTGCTAGCATAGATTAAGCTCTGAGTTTGCTGCCCTGAACAGTATCAGACCCCGAGTGCTGAAGCACAGCCCTCTGAAAAGCTGCCCACAAGGGTGAGTTATACGATAAAAATGCATTGAAACGGCTCTGAAAGACCTCCTACATGGATGGTCATATCAGAGTCGAGTCTGCGTGCAGGTTCCTATAAGTCATGTGTCTTCAACAATCTCGAGGTTCACTTTGCCCTCATACAACTCTACGTAGAGCAGAGATTAATTGCTTCCAGGAGGCGCTTTTCCCAAATAGTTCCCAATAGGAAAGGGGGGCATTTGAAACCCCCACCAGACAGCTTGCAATTTGTCGTGAAGTGTTCATTCCGGTGGTACCAGCTGTTGTACATTAGACATTTTCACACTGCAGACAGCTCAGGAATGACATGTGGATGGGGATCGAACGTGGTGTTTGATCTCTGGTTTTCTAGGAGAGGAATTATCACGGCCTTTCACTGGGATTGCACTTGGGGAGTGAGTCAGCTTTGAGTCAAGAAAAACAGACTGAGCTGAGAGTCTAGAATCTGAAAAGCATGACTCCTGGAAAGTGTTGATGTCTCTTTGTAATAACATCTCGTTCAGTTCGTGTTAAACCTTCCCAAAAGGGCGAGGAGAAGGACACAAGCAGAGAAAAGCCCACTTTTATCAAACTTCAGGTTTAAAAAAAAAAAAAAGAAAGCACAATTGTTTAAAGTTTGAAAATAATAATCTGTGGATTAGCCAGGATTGGGTGTGATGCTGTTTTCATTGAGTCAAGGATGGGGCCTGCGTATGCACTGCCATCAAAGAGCTCACATAGTCTGTTGCAGAAAAGACACATTGCTGGGAACTCTTGTTAATTTGTTGGTTCGGTATTTGTAGATTTGCAGCCCCCAAATTAGTCCTTGCCGTGTGATGACAGTCATCCATGGACATGCACAGTGGGGGAAATTTTCAGTTCACTGTCAGTGGACCCACAGCAGCAGCCTTGTGTGCAGTTCGTTTAAATAATGTGTCTTCACTGATCTTGGGGTTCACTTGGCAACCGTGCTCCTAGCTGAGGGCAGGCCTCTGCCTTCCTGCTTTATCTCTCTTCCTCAAAACAGGAGTCCTTCACCTGGTCTGAAAAGCTGCTTGCGTTTTTGTGCTTTTGGTTCATGATTGCACCACTGAAAATAACTGGGATGTGGTACTAAACTACGGAGGTAGTTAAGATTGCCACGTCTCTTATGGAGCAAATAAATAGATATGCGATAAGCTTTATTCAGGGACATTGCGTGATGGGTCTGGGCATCAGCAGATGTATCAGCAGTATATATTCAATACGGTGTCTGTAAACAGTGCTGAGTTGCCTTGTCGAGTCCAGCTCTTTGCAACCCCATGGACCATGGAGTTTCCCAGACAAGAATACTGAAGTGGGTAATAACCATGTCCTCCACCACAGAATCTTCCCCATCCAAGGACTGGACCCACATCTCCTTCATTGCAGGCAGATTTTTTTTTTTTTTAACTAGTGAGCCACTGGGGAAGCAGTTATGCGCCAATCAGTGGATTAAAATGTTGTGCCCGGAAGCCCATAGGCACCTAACCCTGTGTTTCCTCTAGGAGCCAGTGGTTCTGTATTAACTAACTCAATACGTGTGGTGATGTTCAGGACAATGCCCCCAGAGATAATGAGGACTGACTCTGTATGTGTGTGTGTAAAAGTGTGTGTGTGTAGGTACAAGCATGTTACTGTGCTGCAGGCGACATGCATAGGTGTCAGGGGAAGACACGAAACCACCACACCCAGAAAAGGAACGGGTCTGTGAGGCCCCTTCAGGACCGCTAGAACACAGCTGGAGAATCTGGTCTGCTTTGCTTGGTGGCCACAGCCTCCCTGTAGTCTGATTCTTCCACCTCCTGAGAAGTTGCTTGAAGAGTAACCCTTGTCTGCATAGCTTTGATCTCAGTTCAGTTCAGTCGCTCAGTTGTGTCCAACTTTCTGCGACCCCTTGAACTGCAGCACGCCAGGCCTCCCTGTCCATCACAAACTCCCAGAGTTTACTCAAACTCATGTCTGTTGAGTCGGTGATACCATCCAACCATCTCATCCTCTGTCATCCCCTTCTCCTCCTGCCTTCAGTTTTTTCCCCAGCATCAGGGTCTTTTCCAATGAGTCAGTTCTTCCCATCAGGTGGCCAAAGGATTGGAGTTTCAGTTTCAGCTTCAGTCCTTCCAATGAGTATTCAGGACTAATTTCCTTTAGGATGGACTGGTTAGATCTCCTTGCAGTCCAAGGGACTCTCAAGAGTCTTCTCCAACACCACAGTTCAAAAGCATCAACTCTTCAGCACTCAGCTTTGTTTATAGTCCAGCTCTCACATCCATACACTTTGGTCTGTTGACAGCTAAACAATAAAAAGGAGATTGGTAATATTCCCTTGGATGCTATCATGCCAAAGGTTTTACAGAGTCGTAGACTTGTTTTGGAGGGGAGGCCTTCTGAAAGATATCCTAAGTGCCAAATCTGACCAACATCAGATGGGTCTCATTTTTAAACTATGAATGCAGACAGCCAAACTAAACCTTGGCTCCCAGAAACTTGTTTCCTTTGTTCCAATGGTTCCCTTTGTCTAATAAATTACCTGACCAAGAACCAGAAGGGTGCTTTGAAAATATATGTTGGGAGGGAGGAGGAGAGGGAAGACTCAGCGGAACACAGAGGTGTTTCGGGGCAGTGAGTTGATTCCTTGTGATCCCATGATGTGGCAGGAGAAGAAGGGGATGACAGAGGATGAGATGGTTGGATGGCATCATCAGCTCGATGGACGTGAGTTTGAGCAAGCTCTGGGAGGTGGTGAAGGACAGGGAAGCCTGGCGTGTTGCAGTCCACGGGGTCACAGAGAGTCAGACACGACTGAGCGGCTGAACAAGAAAAATGTTGCCTACATGTCATTATACGTTTGTCCAAACCTGCAGTCTGTACGGCACTAGGGGCGAACCCTAATGTAAGCTATGGGCTTGGGTGATAATGGCTCAGTATAGGTTCATGAGTTTCAGCAGACATACCTCTCTGGTGGAGGGCATTGATTTTGTTGACGGGGCTGTGGGGGGTGGATGGGGGTGGTATGTGCCTGCGCGGTGACAGGGAGTGTATAGGAATTGTCTGTACCTCCTGCTCAGTTATGCTGTGAAGCTACAGCTACCCTAAAAGGAAAGTCTAAGATATATAACATACTTACATACATGCATAGGTGAGGTCAGGCTACTTTCTTGTTTATAAGTGTTCCATTATTCCTAAAGGACGGTGTGTCCTCCTTGGCATAAGCTGGCCAAAGGTCAACCAGACCACATCTTTGGTCTCTTTCCTGCTATCATTAGCAGACACAGGTTCGAGTGTTGTGAGACGTGACGCTTGAGTTACGTTTAAAAAGAATATTAAGCTGCAAAATCTGAATTTAGGTGCAGGGTCTTAGGGTACGAGGGAGCTTCGAAGGATTCATTAGTTTTACAGCCAATTCGTAGACGGTGATGGTGGGAAGTGTTGAGGGCAAGGGGAGAAGGGGGCGGCAGAGGATGAGATGGTTGGATGGCCTCACCGACTTGATGGACAGGAGCTGGTGAAGGACAGGGAAGCCTGGCGTGGTGCAGTCCACGGGGTCGCAAAGAGTCGGACACGACTGAGTGGCTCAACAACAAGAGCACAGCAAATTCAATATCAGGCATTAATCCAGCAATGCCAAACTGGCCTCCGTTTTGTACATTAAGGAGGCCAAACCCACTCCCCACTCAGAGTGCTCTTATTAGCTTGGTGTTGGATCCTTCTCATTCCTCATCCACTGAAACTGTTAGTCTTTTCAAAGCGATGGAGCCAGGGTAAAGATTCTACAGCACTGGAACACCACCCTATTGTATTACTTTGTTTAATACTGGCTGGCTCAGGGATTGCCTTCTGTTACCTTCCATTCGTTAGGTTACGTCCGTTACCTTATGGTACAGATAGTAATTTGAAGTAGTCAAATACAGGTTGAATAAACACAGGAAGGAACCTCCCTGTGCTTAAAATAAAGAGGATATCCTGACAGTGTGACATGCCGGAAGAATGATTGAATCAATGAACATAGGACTGTACTTGTACTGAAAGAGCATGTCCTGACAGTGTAGCAGGCCAGGAAAATGAGTGAATGAATACAGAAATGAACTCCCCTGTGCTGGAAATAAAGAGCCGATCATGACAGCGTTATGTGCTGGAAACCTGAGGATCAGACGTGGTAAGTTAGTAAACACACAGATGAGAACGGTCATGGCGGCAAAGTTAAAGCAATGAGATTGTCTCCCTACTGCAGAAAAACACACATCTGGAAAGGACAGCTTACGCATTTCTTAATCTGAGCGTTGATGAAGCTCACCTCATTGTTAGGTGAGGCGGTGAAACAACAGAAGCTCCTCTGAAGCACAGTCAGAATAAAGAGAAGTGTTTGGTTACCGCCAAAATGTTTAAACAGCGTCACAAAACTGCTAGTCGCTGAAACCTTATAGAAAAGTCTAAAAAAAAAAAAGGGTTTGGAAAAAAATCCCTTGGGAAAGATACTTACATAAAAAGGTTTTCTACATCCAAATAGCACTCAGAAAAAAAATGAATTAGAAATACTGCATTCACAATAGCACACAAATCATTACATTCCCAGGAGTGGAATGGCATAAAAGGACTGTGAATGAAAAAGATGAAGAAACCATAAAGCTAAAAAGAAAATTATAGAGTGCTTCACAAAACTGGATGCGTAAATTGTCATTGAGGCAGCTCAATACTATAGAAATGTCGACACTCTCCAAGTCACTTTACAAAAATTCAAGCCCAATCCATTGGTTGACTTTTCAACTTTATCCCGTAATGAAAGAGTAGCCAGAAAGATACTGAAGAGAGAAATGGTGAGATAATAGACCATATAGGACTAGACAGTGAAAACAGTGACAAACGTGCTGGAGTAGAGACGTTAAAAAAAAAAAACCAAGGGTATGATAACACGGAAGCCAGAGCTTGTAAAGCTAACATCCCAGATCTCTCATGCAGAGATGGATCATTCTGATGAAAGCTAGATATTAGCTGTGACACTCCACACAGCATCATAGGTAGACTTTTAAAACTGACATGTAGTGAACACAACTGTTACCACACACACACACACACACACACACACACACACAAAGAGAAAAATCCTATGTGTGACTTCTGTAATGCTCTGTTGAGGAACGTGTTCTCAGCTGTGACAATTAGAAAGGAAAAATGTGAAGGAAAACCTTGATATGGTATTTATTTTGCACGCAAAATGCACTACATAAAAATCCAAATGACACTTACCTGGAAAGAAATGGTCATACATCAATAGGCAAAAAAAAAAAAAGAGAGAATAAAAAAAAAAAAGAGAGAATAGTATCTCTTATTGAGCCCCTCAAAATAGCCTTCACAACTGTCATAACAAAAATTAATAGACATGAACAGGCAGTTTCCAGAATAAGAGAAAAATAACCAATAAATATATTTTAAAAGAATCAAACCTCACTACTAGCATTCCTGCCAAAAAAATACTCTAAGATTTTGCCTTTTTTTTCTGTTACTCTGGGAAAGATTTAACAAAGTAGTAATATCATGTTTTTTTAAAGGGCTGAAAATGAAAACCTTCATACAATTTGGCATTATAAACTTATGAATATACTCAAAATTACATTATATTTATTTACTGTATGTTCATTTTTAAGGTAAATATACTTCTTGATCCAACCAGTCCATCCTAAAGGAAATCAGTCCTGGGTGTTCATTGGAAGGACTGATGCTGAAGCTGAAACTCCAATACTTTGGCCACCTGATGCGAAGAGCTGACTCATTTAAAAAGACCCTGATGATGGGAAAGATTGAGGGCAGGAGGAAAAGGGGATGACAGAGGATGAGATGGTTGGATGGCATTACCGACTCAATGGACATGGGTTTGGGTGGACTCCGGGAGTTGGTGATGGACAGGGAGGCCTGGTGTGCTGCAGTTCATGGGGTCGCAAAGAGTTGGACACGACTGAGCTACTGAACTGAACTGATACTTCTTGATAGTGTGATTTACTTCAAGAGACATGCCTTTATGAAAATATTTGGAAAAGTACACAAAGATCTGGAAAATATAAATAGATTTAATTGTGTAGAGTCCCAAATTCAGCTATTTATTTTTATAAAACAAAAGATGAACCCATGATTGTTCACAACAGAAAATTATTCAATAGCTTGCCTTACATTTATCGGTCGGAGTAGCATCCAGCACCTAAGGGTTACATTGTGTACATGAAAGATGCTGTGAAAAGATGTGAATAATATGTTGTTAGGTAAACATGTAATAAGATCCAGTGTGTGCAGAGATAAACCTTCAGTTTGTTCTGTGTGTGTCTCTCTCTCTGGGGGTAGAATTATGAGAGACTCTTGAGGGGGGTGGGCGTTTCGTTTAAAAATCTAACAACTTACCATTTTGTGCAAATCTGTTAACTTTGAGAACAAGGAAAGCAAGTTGTAATGGGCACAGTTCAAGCCCAAGTAGCTGAGTCATTAAAAAATAGTCTATTCTGCAAATGTCGCTGGGGAGGCAAGATTTGTGTGAGCAACGGGAGCGGCTAAGATTCAGAAGTATTTTTACTTGAGCACAGAAAAGGAAGGAACAAGGTCTCAAGTTGAAATAGCAGAGGTGCCTCATGGAGAGAGAGACAGCCCCAGTTCGCTCGCCTCCTCCCGCTGCCTTAGGGTGACTGTGCTGGGTCCCTGGAGATTAAAATGGTCAGGTCTCCCCACGCCCTGCCCTCCTGCACTCTTCAGCTCACAAAGAGGAGTGATTTACACCCGTTAATTCTCAGTTAAATGCCTTATGGGAAAGACAGACGGACACATCTTCCCATGCCCTCCAAATAAATGCAGTTTTTGCGTCATGTTCTTGCCATCAGAACATACTGGCATAATCCAGGACAAGTCTTTGCGAAATGTCCTAATTTTTCTCTCATACTGAAAAATCCGTCTGTAAGACGTGGCGTATGACTCAAAAATCTGAGCACAGAGAGATTGAGAAGGACATACCTGGGGTGCGCTGTGTGAAGGCTGGCAACCTTTGAGAAACAGCTCGAGTCTCTGCGGAAGCTCATGTCTGAGGTTCAGACATGGCCGACGCACATTTCATTAGGTGCCAGAGTTTCCTGAGTGTGGGGAGTCAGGTTTTCCTTGATTCCTGTGACATTTCTTAGTACCTTTAAATCCCTCGGTGTGAGTGTGCCCATGTGTGTGTGTGTGAGCTACACTGATGTATTTTCCATTCCTTACCATCGATCCGAGTCTCCCCATGTGTATTCACGCGTCTGCAGCAAGGGCGAAAACAGCTGCTTTCTGGGACAACATGGAAAGCAGACAGCGGTAGATGACCTGCAATGTGAAAGTGTTAGTCCCTCAGTCGTGTCCAATGCTTTGTGACCCCATGGACTGTAGCCCTGCCAGGCTCCTCTGTCCATGGGGATTCTCCAGGCAAGAATCCTGGAGTGGTTTGCCATGCCCTCCTCCAGGGGATCTTCCCGACCCAGGGATCGAACCCAGGTCCTCCTGCATGGCAGGCAGATTCTTTACCATCCGAGCTGCCAGGAAAGCCCCCTGGCGTGGGCCGAAGTCAAACTGTCCATTTGGCTGTGGTCAGTTCCAGCCCTTTCCGAGTGTGCCAAGCACCTGGGACACAGCAGAGCATTACTAGTGAGGTACCGGACCGAGCTGGGAAACGGATGGCTTGTGGCAGGCAGCCTATAGGATGTAGGTTTTGTGGTTTGTAACCAAATAGCACATTTCATCTGGTTTGTGACTGGTAATGGTGGAGAGTATTTTTTTCAAGAAATGACTGATTCCACTCGAAGTGTTTATTCAGTGAAATTCTACAGGATATTCACGGCAAGGGGCTTCCCTAGTAACTCAGATGATAAAACATCCACCTGCAGTGCACTAGACTGGGGTTCGATCCCTGGGTTGGGAAGATCCCCTGGAGAAGGGAAAGGCAACCCACTCCAATATTCTGGCCTGGAGAATCCTATGGACAGAGGAGCCTGGTGGGCTACGTCCATGGGGTCGCAGAGAGTCAGACACAACTGAGCGACTCACACACACACACACAAACTCACAGCAAGCCAAATGATTAAAAGGTGATGCCGATAACTCCGGGTCGACTCATTTGATTATTTTCCTGGATGAAGATGTATGTCAATGCCTGAGGCTGTTCTGATGCATCGAATCCCTGCTCTCAATTGGTTGGCTTGGACTTTTGTTTTATTCAGTTTAAATAAATTGGGAAAAGGGAAAGGAACTTTTGGATTTTTTTCCCCCTGTTTCATTGAAGTCATTTTGGAGTAATAAAACCACACCTTGAAACTGTGTTGGATGGCTGCAGCAGGCCTCAGACAAACATGAGCACCTGCATGTCTTTATACTGTCTTCAGATGGACATCTGGGACTTGGAACTTATGCGTGCATGAAAAAGAACAGACAGAGTTACGAGCAGTAACTTCTGTCATCTCAGCAAAATACCTATTTTTGCTTTTTCATGAAAAATATATGCACTTAATTGCTTACTAATTGCCGATAAGCCAAGGCTATATGACATGAAAAAATTTTTATCCTGAAGTGGTTAGCCTTTCCCTTCTCCAGGGGAATCTTCCCAACCCAGGGATCGAACCCACGTTTCCCACATTGCAGGCAGGTTCTTTACCAGCTGAGCCACAAGGGAAGCCCAAGAATACTGGAGTGGGTAACCTATCCCTTCTCCAGCAGATCTTCCTGAGCCAGGAATAGAACTAGGGTCTCCTGCATTGCAGGCAGATTCTTTACCAATGGAGATATCAGGGGAGCCACCTTTTCTTAACATTGAAGATGCTGCTGCTACTGCTGCTAAGTCACTTCAGTTGTGTCCGACTCTGTGCAACCCCATAGATGGCAGCCTACCAGGCTCTTCTGTCCCTGGGATTCTCCAGGCAAGAACACTGGAGTGGGTTGCCATTTCCTTCTCCAAGGCATGAGAGTGAAAAGTGAAAGTGAAGTTGCTCAGTCATGTCCAACTTCACGATCCCATGGACTGCAGTCCACCAGGCTCCTCCATCCATGGGATTTTCCAAGCAAGAATACTGGAGTGGGGTGCCACTGCCTTCTCCAAACATTGAAGATATTTTCTCTTAATATTGTAGGGTGATGGCAAATCAGTTATTTTATATATTTTTATATATATACATATATATATATATATATATACATATATACGTATGTATATGTATATTCCTGCAAGCTGAAGAAGTGTTAAAGCATTTTGCAAAGCTACATCAGGCAGAGGATAGCTATCACTAATGTAAGCATGCATTTGAGACTTCAGTATTAATTTCATTGTTCACATATCTTAAAATGTATCCTCAGCAATACCTATTATAAGGCTGCAGTGTTAGTTTAGAGAGTGGGAAAAGGTGATGGACCGTCTTAAAACAGTTTGGCGGCTTCTTTCTCATTAGTTTACAAATGTGTGTTAATTATGAATGGATGCTTATCCACTGGTTAAACAGGACACCAGGCAGATTTTACTTATGATAACTGTGTCTCCGCCATCTTAGATTTCAAGAACCGTACTTCAATAAGAGTCTTTGGATTTTTCACCAGTATTTCAGTAAAGTTAATTTACTGTGTTTCAGGTAGAGTATATTGGAGAAGGAAATGGCAGCCCACTCCAGTGTTCCTGCCTGGAGAATGCCAGGGACGGGGGAGCCTGGCAGGCTGTCGTCTATGGGGTCGCACAGGGTCGGACACGACTGAAGCGACTTAGCAGCAGCAGCAGCAGCAACAGCAGCAGCAGCAGCAGCAGCAGGCAGAGTATAAATGTTTTAACTTTCAGCACTTTCCTTACCCTTGACAATGACATGGCCATAAAGAGACATGGAAGGTAGAAGATAATTGTCACTGTGACATTTGGAATTTTATTCTGACCCACATAATTACAGGGCTTCCCCGGTGGCTCAGAGGTTAAAGCGTCTGCCTGGAATGCGGGAGACTCGGGTTCAATCCCTGGGTCGGGAAGATCCCCTGGAGAAGGAAATGGCAACCCACTCCAGTACTCTTGCCTGGAGAATCCCGTGGAGGGAGGAGCCTGGTAGGCTACTATTGCATGGGGTCGCAAAGAGTCGGACACGACTGAGTGGCTTCACTTTCACTTTCACATAATTACACAGGTTTTAAGAACCATAGGAAAAAGGCAAGCCCAGTGTGGGGGTTGCGAGGGGGAAACTAAGGAATATTACAGACCATTTTCCAAATTATGAATTGCATATAGAATGCTGATTAAAGAAATGTTTAAATTAAAAAGAGGTGAACAAAAAGGGGTAGCGTTTTAAGCCATCAGTTTGAAAAAAAAAAAAGTCAGCAAAGAGACGCATAGCATGCGGTATTAGAGAGAGAGAGGAAGTGGTACAAATATTTGTAGGCGTCATTAGCAGTAACGCAAAGCAACAAGGCATTTGTGGAGCAGCGGTAGGGAGAAGACCATTCTTGAATTTTGCATCCTTGGGATAAACAGTTCAGTTAACTTTTATTTAGTTAGTTTTTTCAGAAATTGTATCACAGTAACACCAGGTAAATAGACTAGAAATTCTTTTCAGTGTTGTTTTGTCAGAGCACAGTAGTCAACTACCTAAGAGACCAGCATTATAGTCCTTGTTAAAGAAATCGTATATCAACATAAAGAGCTGCCAAGAATTGCCAGAAAGGTGCTGTATCTCCATTGTTTACAGTAAGTTATTTGTTATGTTTTAAAATTTTGCAGTAAAGTAGGACACTGAATTGAGCATGGAACAGCAAATTAAAAAGCTAGAAAATCGGGACTTCCCTGGTGGACCAGTGGTTAAGACTTCGCCTTCCTAGCTGGAGGGGAGCAGGTTTGATTCCTGGTTAGGGAGCTAACATCCCATATCCTTTTGGCCAAAAAACAACAAAACATGAAACAGAGGCAATAAGATAACAAGCTTAATAAAGACTTTAAAGAATTAGAAAATGTGTACAATTAGCACAGTCATGCATACAAGCTGGGTATAAAAGCATAAAGTGTCCCTTAGGCATAGTAGGGGGTTTCCCTGGTGGCTCAGCTGGTAAAGAATTGCCCTGCAATTCGAGAGACCTGAGTTCAGTCCCTGGGCTGAGAAGATGCCCTGGAGAAGGAAATAGCTACCCACTCCAGTACTCTGGCCTGGAGAATTCCACGGACTGTATAGTCCATGGGGTCTCAAAGAATTGGACACGACTGAGCAACTTCCGCTTCACTTAGGCATGTTATGTTTCTTTGGAGGGACAGATAAATTGTGTGTGTGTGGGGGGCGGGGTGGTTAAAGATTCAAAGACCAAGGTTTTCTTTACATAAATCCTAAAAATTTTTAAAATTAATTTAAACTTGTCAATACTTCACTTTATTGAAGTATCATTGATTTATAATAATTGCGTTCAGTTCAGTTCAGGTCAATCGCTCAGTCATGTCCGACTCTTTGTGACCCCATGAATCGCAGCATACCAGGCCCCCCTGTCCATTACCAACTCCCAGAGTTCATTCAGACTCATGTCCATCAAGTCAGTGATGCCATCCAGCCATCTCATCCTCTGTCATCCCCTTCTCCTCCTGCCCCCAGTCCCTCCCAGCATCAGAGTCTTTTCCAATGAGTCAACTCTTCACATGAGATGGCCAAAGTACTGGAGTTTCAGCTTTAGAGCATCATTCCTTCCAAAGAAATCCCAGGGCTGATCTTCAGAATGGATTGGTTAGATCTCCGTGCAGTCCAAGGGACTCTCAAGAGTCTTCTCCAACACCACAGTTCAAAAGCATCAATTCTTCGGCACTCAGCCTTCTTCACAGTCCAACTCTCACATCCATACATGACCACAGGAAAAATCATAGCCTTGACTAGATGGACCTTAGTCGGCAAAGTAATGTCTCTGCTTTTGAATATGCTATCTAGGTTGGTCATAACTTTTCTTTCAAGGAGTAAGTTTCAGGTATACATCAAAGTGATTCAGTTTTGTATATGTGTGTGTGTGTATACAAGTTCAGACTGTTTTCCATTATAGTTTATTATAAGGTATTGAGTATAATTTGGTGTGCTATGCAGTAATTCCTTGTTCCATATCTATTTTATCTGCAGTAAAGTATATCTTTTAATGCCAAACTTCTGATTTGTCCCTTCACCTACCCTTTCCCCTTTGGTAACCAAGAGTTTGTTTTCTGTGTATTTGAGTCTATTTCTGCTTCGTAAATAAGTTCATCTGTATTATTTTTTAATTCCATGTGTAAATGATACATATTTGTCTTTCTTGGTCCGATTTACTTCATTAAGTATAATATTCTCTAGGTCTATCCATGTTGCTGCAAATGGCATTTATTTGTTCCTTTTCGTGGCTGAGTAGTATTTCATTGTGTGTGTGTGTGTATGTGTGTGTGTGTGCACACTACATCTTTATCCATTCATCTGTTGATGGATACGTAGGTTGCATCCATGTCTTAGCTATTGTGAATAGTGCTTCTGTGAACATAGGGTTGCGTGCATGCTTTTGAGTTAGAGTTTTCTCTGGATATATGCCCAGGAGTGACATTGCTGGATCACAGGGTAACTCTGTTTTTCGTTTTTTAGGGAAGCTCCACACCGTTCTCCATCATGGTTGTACCAATTTACTTTCCCATCAACAGCATAGGAGGATTCCCTTTTCTCCACATCCTCTCCAGCATTTGTAGAGTTTTTAATAATGGCCAGCCTGAGCAGTGTGAGGTGATAATACTCACATTTTTGATGCGCATTTCTCTAATAATTAGCAGTATTGATCACCTTTTCACCTATGTTGGCTGTTGGTATATCTTCTTTGGTGAAATGTCTGTGTCAGTATTCTTCCCATAAAATTACTTGAACTTGTGGATTCATTTACAAAATCACATGCAGTGTATTTTCAGTATTTTTATCAGAAACTCAGAATTGTAGAAATGTCTTATGGAACTCTCCAGCTCATCTTGTCTCATCTGCAAAAATGTGATAGAAGCTCAGTCACTGTCTCTGCGTCCCTGGGGAAACTGCACAGCGTCATCTGGCCGTGGTTTTTCAGTTTGTACCATGTAACCTGAGTGTCACTGTGTATGATGACAAGTTATAATTATGATTATAAGTAACATTCACTTAAGTCACTCAAGCTTTCACTTCATCACATGAAACAGGAGATTGCTGCCTCTCAAAACATTTTAAAGAAACATTGTATGCCCACGATTTTGTAAACTAGAACTGCAGTGCTCATGAGCATATCTGTTTTACGGTAAGACTGAGTGTATAGACGAGTGTCCGTCCTCAGTGGTAGAGTTTTCTTGTTTTCATCCCTTCCTTTGCGGAGGTAGAGCGTGGACCACCACGCTTCCCTCTCTGGGCTGAGCCTGTTGGCTGCGAGTGCCTCCTGTGCCTGGAATGACTCACGCAGACAGATGAGTGTCTTTGAGTCTCACGTGGCAGCACGAGGTTCACAGCCACAATTGCGTTTCCATGACCAAAGGCAGCGGTGTTGCCTGTGTTCACCCCCTTTCACAGCCAGACCTTTCCTAAGCTTCTGTGATGGACCAACCCACTGTGTGAAATGTGCTGGCTCCACCCAGCATCTGGTTGATTTGCTAAACCCTTGTTGTGTGCACGCTAAGTCGTGTCCGACTCTTTGTGGCCCCATGGACAGTAGCCCGCCAGGCTTCTCTGTCCAAGGAGTTTTCCCGGCAAGAAGACTGGAGTGGGTTACCATTTCCTCCTGCAGGGGAATCTTCCCCACCCAGGGATCAAACCCATATCTCTCGCATTGCAGGTGGATTCTTTCTCATCTGGTCCACCAGGCAAGGCCAAGCAGCATCCATGAATCTCCTTTAAAAAGTAAATGGTGAGAATAAATTTAGTGGAAAGCTGGAGGTTGGCCGCGTGCTAATGTATCCACTAGGGTATATTATGAAATCTGAGAGTGGACTTCAGAACAACGTCCTGGCCAGGCTTAAAACCTAAATGAAGGTTGGAAAGATATGCATGGCTTGGCAATGCTCTCTTGAAATGAAATGAACTTATTGTATTACTTCTAAGCAATTTTGAGAAAAAAAAATAGATGACTAGCTATTGACAATTGCTATGTGCTGTATGGCCTGTCTTGTTTACAGATTTGTTGCTTTGGATTTGTTCTGTATTTATAAAAATCCATCGATTTATTTGGGGCTTTCTGGGTGGCTCAGTGGTAAAGAATTTGCCTGCCAGTGCAGGGGACCTGAGTTCTACCTCTGGGTCAGAAAGACCCGCTGGAGGACGGCTCGGCAACCCACTCCAGGATTCTTGCCTGGAGAATCCCATGGACAGAGGAGCCTGGCAGGCTGCAGTCCATGAGGTCGGAAAAGAATCCAGCAACAAGTTAGTGAGTAAACAACAAAATAAATTTATTTTTTCATTTTAGGCTATCATACCCCTGTGAAACATTTTAATATTTGCTATCAAGCCATCTTATGTTTTACTTACATACTTTTTGTATTGCTGGACATTTTTCTCTTTTTTGCTAACAATTTGTATTTTAACTAAGACTTTGGCAAATTTGTTTGATGCTTGTTGATATCTGTTAATATTTGTTACGATTATATCTTTTAGGTTTAACATCTTCAGGATAGATTTCCAAATGTGAAGTTGTCAAATAAAGGCCATTCTCATATTTTACGTACATGACAGATAATACCAGAAACTTACCAAAGTAGCGTTTAGATCCACTGTACACACTCAAACAAGAGACAGTCTTAACGTCTAAAAGGGACTGCCTGTTGACCCGATTGCAAGAGACAGTCTTAACTCCTAAAAGGGACTGCCTGTTGACCCGATTGCAAGAGACAGTCTTAACTCCTAAAAGGGACTGCCTGTTGACCCGATTGCAAGAGACAGTCTTAACTCCTAAAAGGGACTGCCTGTTTACCTGATTGAAAACCTAGTGTGCTTTTAGTAACTGTGTGGTTCTTTTGATACATTTTAAAAGTCACTCTATTGAGGTATAACTGACATGTAAAAAACCTATGATTATTTAATGTATACAGCTTGGTAACTTGGGTGTTTGTGTGTGTTAAGACTACTTCCCATAAGATGTACCTCTTGGAATATTGAAGGATACACTGGAGGTTTTTTTTTTTTTTTTTTTTGGCTGCATTGAGTCTTCATTGCAAGCTTTTTCTCATTACAGCCAGTCCATTTCTTTTTGGCCAACCCAACAGAAATTTTAGTGATACATGATCTAAGATGCCTTCAGAATCATATCTTCAATTTTTTCTTCAAGGATTAACACATATTCCTTTAAAAACTTGTTTTAAACGAATCTTATGGAGGTGGCTTGGAGATTCTGAAAGTTATCATAAGCTATATGGAGACTATTACCTTAACGGGAAAGAGTAGGAAACATTAGCAACAAAAGCAAGGTTTTAATATTGAGAAATAGAGCGGTTATATTTTTACAAGAAATAGAGCCATTTAACTGCATTTTAAATTGAGTGACTGATTAGGAATGAACTCCTGACTGCACGTCTGTCTGGTTCAGAAAGCTGAACTGTGGAGGTAATAGTACTTGCTAGGAGCCCACATGGCCATTCCCTGGTGGCTCAGATGGTAAGGAACCCCCCTGCAATGCAAGAGATGGGGGTTCGATCCCTGGGTCGGAAAGATCCCCTGGAGAAGGACCTGGCAACCCACTCCGGTATTCTTGCCTGGAGAACCCCAGGGACAGAGGAGCCTGGCGGGCTGCAGTCCATAGAATCGCAAAAGAGTCAGACTCGACTGAGTGGCAGCACACACCGTTGCCCCTGCCATCCTCCTGCAGTGCAGCTCCTGCTGGAATCTGGCTTTCTCTGTTCTCGTGGCAGTTCCTGGTCGGAGCTCAAGAGGCACTCAGTGAAGGGGCCTCCCCTCTGCCAGTCCCCATGCCCGCATTGCTGCAGCCAGCTCCTGGCGCTCTGCATGTCTGATGTCTCCCAGAACCTCCTCGGGGTTCCCGCCGTGGTTCACTTTAGACCCCGGAGAGGTGACTTCTCCTTCCGTAGCATGCGTTTTCTCGTGTTCCCAGTAACAGCAAACAGATGCCTGTGTGGCGAATGTTTGGCAGGCCATAAATTCTACAGAGAACACATTCCTTTTTTTTTTTTCTTCGTGGCCTTCCCCAGGAAGGGCTGCGAGGGTTCCCAGACATGTAGGCCCTTGTTCAGAGGCATGACCCCTGAGCTCCGTGCAGTCCTCAGCAAGAGAGCCAAACCCACCCCCGAAATGGTGCACCTGTTTAGACCATCTGCCAAGCTCAAACAGGATGCATTTTTTCTCGCACTTCATTGACATGAACAGAACTCATGTGGTTAGAGCCGAATTCTGCAGGCAAGGCCTCTGGGGGTAGGGATGGGGGGGCGTCACTGTGTCCACTCCAACTGACCTTCCCGGTTAGGGCACGATTGTGTGCCCGAGTCCTTCAGAAATCTGCTACCGTGACCTCCTGCTTCCCCAGTGGAAAAGAATCTGCCTGCCAGTCTCTGGTCCAGGAAGACGCCCTGGAGAAGGGCATGGCAACCCACTCCAGTATTCTTGCCTAAAAATCCCATGAACAGAGGAGCCTGGTGGGGTCACAAAGAGTCAGACACGACTGAGCAACTGAAAAACAGCAGCAAGCCACTTATTTTCAGATATCAAGAAACGAAAGCTTCTGATCAAATAGAGTGGCCCATCTTCTGAGATCACTGAAACACGGTGGACACAGCCCTAAAGTCTCTTTACAGCCACTCAGCTGTTCAGTTCAGTTCAGTTCAATCGCTCAGTGGTGTCCGACTCTTTGTGACCCCATGAACCGCAGCACGCCAGGCCTCCCTGTCCATCACCAACTCCCGGAGTCCACCCAAACCCATGTCCATCGAGTCAGTGATGCCATCCAGCCATCTCATCCTCTGTCGTCCCCTTCTCCTCCCGCCCTCAATCTTTCCCAGCATCAGGGTCTTTTCTAATGAGTCAGCTCTTTGCATCAGGTGGCCAAGGTATTGGAGTTTCAGCTTTAGCATCAGTCCTTCCAATGAAGATTCAAGACTGATCTCCTTTAGGATGGACTGGTTGGATCTCTTTGCAGTCCAAGGCACTCTCAAGAGTCTTTGCCAACACCCCAGTTCAAAAGCATCAATTCTTTGGTGCTCAGCTTTCTTCACAGTCCAGCTCTCACATCCATACATAACCACTAGAAAAACCATAGCCTTGACTAGACGGACCTTTGTTGACAAAGTAATGTCTCTGCTTTTCAATATACTGTCTAAATTGGTCATAAGGTTCTTTCCAAGGAGTAAGCATCTTTTAATTTCATGGCTGTTAAATACATCCATTTGGAGAAGGACGTATTGTCTGTATCCTAAGTGGACAATTTTTAGGGTCTTTTTAATGCTAAAAAAAAAAAGATCAGGCGTATGTTGAAAATTATATGGTGGTGTTAGGCCATTGTGTAACTGTTTGAGAATAACCAACCTTTGCAACCATCCATTTATAAGGTCGGACACTTAAACCAGCCGTCACCAACCTTTTTCGGCAACAGGGACTGGTTTTGTGGAAGATAGTTTTTCCATGGACCAGGGCTGAGGGGGGTGGGCGTTGGTTTTCAGATGATTCAAGCATGTTATATTTATTGTGCACTTTATTTCTGTTTCCTGGAGAAGGAAATGGCAACCCAATCCAGAGTGGACAGAGGAGCCTGGTGGGCTACGGTCCACGGGGTCACAAAGAGTCAGATACGAATAAGTGACTTTTTCTTTTTCTTCCTTCGTTTCATTTAGTATTACATCAGTTCCACCACAGATCATCCAGGGTTAGATCCCAGAGACTGGGGACTCCTGACTTACACTGTCAGTCAGACAAATTGGCTACTTGGATTACCCTGCCCTCCAGACTCGAAATCTTTATCCTCCAGACTCGAAATCTTTACCCTTGTATGTGGTTGTTGCTGTTTAGTTGCTAAGTTGTGTCTGACTGTCTGTGACCCCATGGACTGTAGCCCTCCCAGGCTCCCCTGTCCATGGAATTCTCCAGGCAAGAGTACTGGAGTGGGTTGCCCTTCCCTTCTCCAGGGCATCTTTCTGACCCAGGGATCCAACCCACATCTCCTGGTTTGGCAGGCAGATTCTTTAGCATGTTAGCCACCAGGGAAGCCGAGACACATGTATGTATCATTACCTTTATTCTTAGAGGGCTTCCCTTGGGGCTCAGACGGTAAAGCGTCTGCCTCCAATGCAGGAGACCCAGGTTCGATCCCTGGGTCAGGAAGTTCCCCTGGAGAAGGAAATGGCAGCTCACTTCAGTATTCTTGCCTGGAAAATCCCATGGACAGAGGAGCCCCGTAGGCTACAGTCCATGGGGTCGCCAAGAGTCAGACACGATTGAGCGACTTCAGTTCACTTCACTTCACTTCCGTTTTATTCTTAAGGAAGGAAGGAAGCTTTTGGTAAAGTCCTGTATCTTGAGCAAACAATGGTATTTCACGACTTTTACCCTCTTACAGTATTTAATCAATACTTTTCTTTACATTTTACTGGCCTTCTGCTGGGTTTTTTGCTTAAAGGAGTATTTAGAGTACGCTCGAGGTCTCAAGCCTTATAAGCACTATGAGCAGAACTAATTATTCATGACAGCATTCCGTAATGAGCAGAACTCATTATCCATGACAACATTCGGTAATGTCAGAGCTATGGTTCTGCGATGCCTAAAAATTATGCACTTCTGGGGAACGAGGCTAATGAATGAGGCATGCGGGCTTGATGGGCCTGCCTGTGTCAAGCTGAAGCTATTAGTCCAGACTCTGCTACAGCGTTGCCCTCATTTCTTTGATATTTTGAAGATATTGCTATGATCACAGAAATCGACAACTG
This sequence comes from Ovis canadensis, assembly GCF_042477335.2. Taxonomy (NCBI): domain Eukaryota; kingdom Metazoa; phylum Chordata; class Mammalia; order Artiodactyla; family Bovidae; genus Ovis; species Ovis canadensis. The sequence continues at coordinate 5,841,103 of NC_091271.1, forward strand.
CCTTTCAAAAATGATGTTCTCTCATTTAATAATTTTGTTTCCTAAGTCATAATCGACATAAAAATCTGCTTACATACAAATGTTAGGAGTTAACAAGGGTCTTAAAAGCTACATTTAATCATTGATAATAAATTATTACTGATGAGAATAAATATTACTGTAAACTATTACTGATAATAATAATTACTGATAAAAATTGTTACTGATATAATTATTATTATATTTTCCAAGATCTAATTAATCAATTAAATTACATGGCTACTTGTGAATATAGGACACTCCCAAAAGTTACATTGTGTATTTTTTTTAAATTTTATTTTATGTTTATGTTCAGCCAATTAACAATGTTAAGATGGTTTCAGGTGAACAGTGAAGGGAGTCAGCAATACATGTACATGTATCCCTTCTCCCCCAAACTCCCCTCCCATCCAGGCTGCCACGTGACACTGAGCAGAGTTCCCTGTGCTGGACAGCAGGTCCTTGCTGGTTCTCCATGTTAAACACAGCAGTGTGTCCATGTCCGTCCCAAACTCCCTAACTATCCCTCCCCCCATCCTTCCCACCCCTCAACCATAAATTCATTCTCTTAAGTCGGTGAGTCTTTCTCTGTTTTTTTTTTTTTTGTATTTTTGAAATTTAAAAAAATATATATTTAAAATTATATAAAATAAATTTGTATAAAATTATCTCTTAAGTTTATATAAAAATGAGAACTTTTAACTTGTAAACTGCTGTGTCGGTTTCTGCCACGCAGCCCTCAGTTCAGCCACCATTACGCAGACCTCCTGCCTCCTTCCAGGCCCCGATCCCATCCCTGCAGGTCCTCGCAGAGCAGCAGAGCGAGCTTCCTGTGCCTCAGAGCAGCTTCTCACCAGCGCTCCATCTGACGCCTGATAGTTCACGTGTGTTGGTGGTATTTTCTTCATTTGTCCCACTCTTTCCCTCCCTTACTGTGTGCACAAGTCTCTTCTCTGCCATCTGCATCTCCATTCCCTCCCTGCAAATAGGTTCATCCATTTTTCTAGATCCCATATATATGAGTTAATATACAATATTTTTCTTTCTGACATACTCTGTGTAACAGGCTTTTGTTTTGTTCATTCATGTCGCTTCTTTTTAGATTCTGCATCTACGGGATGAATCATACGATATTTGTCTTTCTCTCTCTGGCTTAATTTCACTCAGTGTGATGATGTGGCTGCTCAGTCTAGTTTCTAAGAGAAGACAGTTTACATTAACTGTACTCTGCTATTGAATTTTAGTAGTTGTTAAAGAAGGGCATGAAAATGGGTAAGATTCTCATTTGAATTCTCCTTTCTTCTTGTAATCCTGCGGAATGTGTGTTGAACTTACATAATTCCTGCATCTCTAATCAAAGCATTTGGAAGGACGTGTGGGCTCTAGAAGACAGAATGATTAAATAACAGAAAAAACGGAGTAACTGTGAAACAAAGTTGAAATATTTAGCTTAGCGATTATTGAAAGTATTCCCAAGAGATTACAGAAGCTGGTAAGTGTACATGTTTAACTTGCAGAAGTATTTCCAAAGATGGATAAGAGAGTACGATATGATAAAGGTGGAATCTTCATCAGTGGAAACGGGTGACGTTGACCAGTAAATGGATTTGAGGCAGCTGGCTATTTTGAAAACAAAGTTATTATGTGTTACCTCATAATGTGTAATATAATATCCAGATGGGGTAAAGATTCAAAAGTTATCCGTTGACAGAGGAATGGATAAAGCAGCTATGGTACATACACACAGTGGAATATTCAATTCAGTTCAGTCGCTCAATTGTGTCCGACTCTTTGCGACCCCATGAGTCGCAGCACGCCAGGGCTCCCTGTCTATCATCAACTCCTGGAGTTCACCCAAACTCATGTCCATCAAGTTGGTGATGCCATCCAGCCATCTCATCCTCTGTTGTCCCCTTCTCCTCCTGCCCCCAATCCCTCCCAGCGTCAGAGTCTTTTCCCATGAGTCAACTCTTCTCATGAGGTGGCCAAAGTATTGGAGTTTCAGCTTTAGCATCAGTCCTTCCAAAGAACACCCAGGACTGATCTCCTTTAGAATGGACTGGTTGGATCTCCTTGCAGTCCAAGGGACTCTCAAGAGTCTTCTCCAACTCAGCCATAAAAGGAGCGATTTTTGCGTCAGCTTTAGTGAGGTGGATGAACGTAGAGTCTATTATACTGAGTGATGTAAGTCACAAAGAGAAAAACAAATAACATATATTAACACATATATATGGAGTTTAGAGGAGAAGGAAATGGCACCCCACTCCAGTATTCTGGCCTGGAGAATCCCATGGACAGAGGAGCCTGGAGGGCTACAGGCCATGGGGTTGCATAGAGTCAGACATGAGTAAAGCAACTTTGCACACACACAGAGTTTAGAAAGACGGTACTTACGAACCTATCTACATGGCGGCAAGGGAGATGCAGGGAAAACAGAGTTGTGGACACAGTAGGGGAAGGGGAGAGTGGGATGAGTTGGGAGAGTAGCTTTGACATATACGCCCTCCTGGGTGTGAATTAGGCAGCTAGTGGGAGCTGCTGTATAACAGACGGAGCTCAGCTCGGTGCTCTGTGATGACCTAGGGGGCTGGGATGGGGGCTGGGAGGATGGCAGGGAGGTCAAGAAGGAAGAGACATATGCATACTTACGACCGATTCATGTTCTGTGTGGCAGAAACCAACACAACATCGTAAAGCAATTGTCCTCCAATTAAATGCTACAGTTATAAAGAAGGGCAACGGTAGTGGAAGCTCAGACGTAAAACCAGGTGGGGAATGCGTGGGAGACATCCTGGGAACCCCCTCACCCACCCCGAGGCTGAGCTGTCCCTTTTGTCGAGAGTGATAACATAATGAATTGCTGTTATTACCGAGAATGTGCATTCCAGCCTACACTCATGTCTCCTGAGCATCTCCCACTGACAAGTTGTTCCCTGTCCACAAGCCACTGCAAATATAAGCTGCACTGTCTTCTCACATAAGCAGCCACCCTCTTGGGTTCCCCATCAGAGCAAACCCCATGTTGTTCTGTAGCCATCCCCTTGCTCCTCACGTCTCAGGCAACTACTGTAATCTCCTCTCGCCCACAGATGTGTCCTTTTTGATGGTGATGGACAGGGTGGGCCTGGTGTGCTGCCGTCCATGGGGTTGCAAAGACTCGGACACGACTGAGCAACTGAACTGAACTGATGTGATAGACGTGTGTGACCTCAGTCGTGTCTGACTCTTTGTGGCCCCATGGACTGTAGCCTGCCAGGCTCCTTTGTCCATGGGATTTCCCCAGCCAGAATAATGGAGTGGGTTCCCGCCCCCGAGGGATCTTCCCCACCCAGGGATCGAACCCACGTCTCTTGCAGCTGCTGCATTGGCAGGCGGGTTCTTTAGCCCTAGTGCCACCTGAGAAACCCCATGGGATAAATCGATTCTGTTTTTAAAATACTAATAGCCAGTTCTTTCTCTCTCTCTCTCTTTTTTTTTTTTTTAAACCAGATTGCATTTTTCTCATCTCATTTTGTGTGTGGGGTTTGCTTTTTTCACATGCAAAAGACATAGGCTATCCCATCTTAAAGTGGAAGCGCTATATTACACCCTTTAATGTTTCTATCATAATGCAACTAACCCGTGAGATAAATGGATTTAGCTTTTAAAATACCAATAGCTATTTATATCTTTTCTTTTTTTAAACTGGATTCCATTTTTCTTACCTCATTGTGTGTGTGTGTTAAATTGGAAGCACTGTGTTACACCGTTTAATGCTTCTATTACAATGTAACTAAAGCATGTTAATAACAAAATGCGCTTCCAGTGATCAGCGTGCATGAGAATTCAGAAGATTCCCCCAGAAAATATATACTGAATCCTTCTTCAGGGGACACACATCTTTTAATTTCACTTATTAACAGAGTGTACAGATTTTTCTTTTGTTCCTCTCTTTTTGAAAAAAAAAAAAAAAAGCTTCGGAAGTAAAATGACCCGACCGTGGAAACGGAATCAATCAATGCTTATTTGATTGGTCCTCGGTGGTGCAGTTTGGTTTGGATGATAGGAGCGTAGGCTTTTGTTTGATTGCGGACTCGTTAATGTGAATTTGATTGTAAAGCCCGGAAGGCCTGTCTCATGCTTTTGTGTCTGTTTTCTTAAAAAAAAAAAATATATATATATATAGATACCAGCACCGTGGCTTATTTATTGACAGGCCGGGGCACCAAGGGGGAATTTCTGACCCAGGTCATACCAGCCAGCGGAGGTCTGTAGGGCAATTAGGTCAAACCCTGTTTTGAGTAACCCGAAATCGTTTCAACATCGTTCCAACTTTCCCCCTAATTGCTGTCGTCCTCAGTGGACTTGTGGACTCCACTAGCTGCTCCAAGGTTTTTAACAGGATCCCATCATTGTGACGCCCCTATTGTATTTCAGAAACGCAGGTTTCCTGCTTTACAATTAAATGTCATTCTCGGAGGCACTGCCGGTTGGCATGTGTATGCAAGTACGTACGCACGCACACAATTAATTCATGGTTAATCGGGAAGTTTTCATGTGTCCTAGCCGACGGGAAATAAAGTTTTGTAAACAGAGCAGAAGGCCTGTTGTTCCTGATGGTTGGGGAGGTCAGCTTTAGTGGCAATACTTTGTAAGCAAAGCCACGCAGATATGTGTTAGTAAAATGAGAGCCTTGATTTTTACGCAGGGTACATTCCAAGACCTTTGCGTATTTCCCCATTAATGAACACTGCTCTAAAGTTTGAGCTTCCCTGGTGGCTCAGATGCTAAAGAATCCACTTGCAATGTGGGAGACCTCGGTTTGATCCTTGGGTCGGGAAGATCCCCTGGAGATGGGAATAGACTACCCACTCCAGTATTCTTGGGCCTCCCTGGTGGCTCAGCTGGTAAAGAATCCACTTGCAATGTGTGAGACCTGGGTTCGATCCCTGGATGGGGAAGATCCCCTGGAGAAGGGAAAGGCTACCCACTCCAGTATTCTGGTCTGGAGAATACCATGGACAGTGGAGCCTGGAGGGGTTACAGTCCATGGATTCTAAGAGTCGGACACGACCCATGGACTGACACTTTCACTAAAAGGCATACTTTGACCCACAAAGTTGCTGAGCATACTCTCAATGTCTGTGTCGGTATTTGGACAGTAAAGGTAGATTAACTCAAGATGTTGCAGAAGAAAAACGACTTTTACATTACAATGATGAGTAGGGAAGCAAAACAAAAAAAAGAAAAAGCCATGCCAACCCCATGAAGGAAGCCTGAAGTCTTGCTAGCATCATCAGGAAGCTGCCGACCAGGGTCGGAATTGCTACGTCGGCAGAATTCAGACTCATTACGGGCTGTGGGATTGTCAAGGTCCCTCATTAGTCCACTGTTGAGCACTGGTGTCCAGCAGGGCTGTTTGTCCAGGCTGCCTGGGAGTCCGGCTTCCCACACAGCACCAGTCCAATTATCCCTCCTCCCCTTCCTGGGTCCACCGTAAGAAACGTAAACCCAGAGACTTAATAAAGAGTGGAATTCACGGACACAGCAAGTCATTAGGGGATGGAACTTGGCTCCGTCTCTGGACTCCTTTGTGGGTGGAGCATATGCAATAAACACACGCAGCCTCCTCCCTTTGAAACATGGTGACTGACCATCAGTCCGTTCACTTTCGGTGTAGCAGAGAAATACTGCTGTTCAAAAATGCTGAGACCCTGCCCTGTAAGGCAGGAGTAGCAGGTTGAAAGGTCTTCGTGGTTAAAACCACTGAATGCTGGCGTTAGATGGTCAAAACCTTCATCCTTTATGCAGGTTCCTGTTGGGTCTCTGACGCGTGCTGTCAGAAAGCGTGGAGGGGACACTGGCCAGCTTCCCAGCCAGCCCTCCCCACGCGTGCCTGTCTGCCTGATTCTTGATTGAAAGCATGTGAAATGCACATCTGAAAGTTGGGGGAAAAGGTTTTCAGAGGAAAAAGGACATGGGCGACTTCTTTCCGAACAGATATAGGTTCAGTCCGTTTCTCAAAGGTTGCGTTCTGCTTTTATTTTCCACTGCTACTTTAGAAAAATATTTTGTTGATTTTATCTTATTGGTTTGGCCGAGTCAGGTGTCAGTTGCGGCTCGTGGGGTCTTTGTTGTATCACGTGGGCTTTTCTTCTTGGGCCACAGAGGCTCTCTAGTCATGGTGCAAGGCCCTCAACTACTCTGCTGCACGTAGGATCCTGGTTCCCCGACCAGGGATTGAACCCCATGTCTCCTGCATTGCAGGGCAGATTCTTAACTGTTGGACCACCAGGGAAGTCTCTGGATTCTACTTCCAATTTAAGTACGCAACATTGTTTGAAAGATCCGTTGGTGGTTTAGACGATTAATCATGTACTGATACTAACATATGTATCTCTGAAATGAATCTACTGAAAGTTCAGTCTTCATTTTGACAGCTTCAGCGACCTCAGGAACATTTTATGTATCTGAATTTCCATTCATTCCTTAATACGTTGCCATCTTATGGTTCATATTCAGGTTTTATACAGTTATTTCTTCTTTTGTCCTGTTTTGGTTTCATCATATTGCCTGGAGAATCCCCGGGATGGGGGAGCCTGGTGGGCTGCTGTCTATGGAGTCGCACAGAGTCGGACTCGACTGAAGCGACTTAGCAGCAGCAGCGTATTTAAGATGTTTCAATTAAACGTTAACATTGAAAACATGAAAAAATTAATTGTATGTTAACTCTTGAAGTTACGCCTTATCTCTGCCCATCTAAAAGATTCAAATTTATTTTTACTTCAGATCCCTCCCTTACATCCTCAAATAACTGATAAAGATCAGCGGTTTTTGAATGATGTAAATTTTTTTTTTGTCGTTCTGTAAAGCTCATGAACGGCAGAACATGAGAAATGCACATATTTCAACAGTCATTAAAATCAGAGTCCTCTGCCCTGGGCTGTTTCCTGCTGATGTATCGGTTGTGATGAGGCGTTCATACGTCTGTGCTGTTGCCCTGGGTCAGCTCAAATCCCGAGAGAAAAGTGACAGGTCCCATGCATCTGGCAGGAGGCTTCGACGCATCTCCTGAGATGTAGCATCGTCTTATGGTCTGGGCGGGACAGAATTGTCCCCCCAAAGCTGACAGTGTGAATTTAGGCAGTGGCTGCGATCTCATTGGAGACGCGTCTGTATTTCCCAGAACTACTTCATCGATGCTTTTGTTAATCATGATGCACGGTAGATGAAGCCCGGAAAAGCACAAGGTTAAAAAAATAAATAAATAAAGTGGAACTGTCACTCCAGATAGATTCAGCATTTAACGTGTGTGGTCTTCTGAACAATGAAGTCAGTTATGTAATCATTTAGCATGAGTGATCTTGCTTGGAGTAAAACCACACAAAGCCACTGCCTCCAGAGGGTCCAGCATCCAGTTCAGGGTGGGGAGAAAGAAGCATTTGCACACGATCCAAACAGCATTGGTGTGTTTTCTGTGTTTGATTATGACAAGCAGTACTAGAAGTATTTTTGGTAGTTCTGAGAATGTACGGAGCCATTGAAATAAAAACGTACAACAGAAGACTGGGGAGGAGGCATGTCCTGGCATACAGACTACTACTGAATGTTTCTTTCATTTGTGGCATGTCCCAAGGCAGCCCAGGACCCTAATGGAGCGGGTGTTTGCAGTGAGGGGACCACTGGGAGTCAGACACAGTGGGAAATCCATTAATCCATCAGCAAATAGGCATTGACGGACAGACTTAACGGTAACACTGTATCCTGGGTATTTGCATGCTAAGTCGCTTCAGTCGTGTCCGACTCTTTCTATCCTGATGAACTGTAGCCCGCCAGGCTCCTCTGTCCATGGGGATTCTCCAGGCAAGAATACTGGAGTGGGGTTGCCATGCCCTCCTCCAAGGGATCTTCCCAACCCAAGGATCGAACCTGGGTCTCCTGCACTGTAGGCAGATTCTTTACTGTCTGAGCCATCAGGGAAGCCCTAAAAAGCATAAGCTACCTACATATTGTGCATATGCCCCCTGTTTAAAACGGGCTGCTTTTCAGAGCCCTCGCATGCTGTCAGCTTTGCAATGAAAAATTCAACACTGTCTTCATTAAACCCACATTAGCGTTACTGTGGTGCCAGACATACGATCTTGTGGTCGAGGACATAATCGTGAGATGTCCGTGAATGGCTCTTTCATTTCTGTTAACAAGTTATCTTTTGAGTGTTTCTGATGGACATGGTTTTGCATGAGACAAGATTTCTGTTGTAGGAGACCTGGAAGTCTTGGAGCAGAAGTGGGGAATAAAGAGAGAAATGCAGAACCCTGAAGCAACTTAGCACACACGGAACCAATGAAGTGTGTATATGTGTGAGTTAACACACACACACACACACACACACACACACAGGTCTGGTTTAGTTTCTGTGATGTATTAGCGTTCTCCAGAGGAATAGAACCAGTAAAAGTCTGTGTGTGTGTGTGGTTGTTTAGTCACTAAGTTGTGTCCATCTCTTGTGAGCCTATGGACTGTAGCCTGCCAGGCTCCTCTGTCCATGGGATCCTCCAGGCAAGAATACTGGAGTGGGTTCTTTCTCCTGTGTGTGTGTGTGTGTGTGTGTGTGTGTGTGCATTTTATGTGTTGTGCTTAGTCTCTCAATTGTGTCTGACTCTCTGCAACCCGATGGACTGTAGCCCACCAGGCTCCTCTGTCCGTGGGGATTCTTCAGACAAGAATATTGGAGTGGGTTGCCATGCCCTCCTCCAGGAGATCTTCCCAACCCAGGGCATGCTGCAGTCCATGAGGTCACAAAGAGCTGCACATGACTGAGCAACTGAACTGAACTGACCTGAGGGGTCAGACCCAGGTCTTCTGCATTCCCGGTGGATTCTTCACCGTCTGAGCCACCAGGGAAGCCTGAAAATACTGGAATGGGTAGCCTCTCCCTTCTCCAGGGAAGCTTCCTGACCCACAAATCAAACTGAGGTCTCCTGCTTTGCAGGCGAATTCTTTACCAGCTGAGCTAGCAAGGAAGCCCCATATATATAAATATATGTGTGTGTATAATCTCCAAATACATATATATGTATATGCACGTGAGATCTCTTGCTGTGACCTGTGGGATTTAGTTCCCTGGCCAGAGATGGAACCCATGCCTCCTGCATTGGGAGCTCAGAGTCTTGGCCACTGAACCACCAGGGAAGTCCCTCTGGCTGTCTTGTGGACCATGAACTGGAGGAAGGATAGGTGTATTGTGGGTGGAATTAAAAAAAGAAAGAAATAAGTTTGCAAGCACAGTCCCACGAGCTTCCATCCCCAGATCCCTTGAGGGTGACTGAACTGAGTGAAGGGCTTCCAGAACAGCATGTGGAAAGGGGGGAATGGTCACTATAGTTGAAAGATGGGCAAACACTCTGTCCCCTGGCAATGCCACCTGGATGGCTTGTCCCTGTTGATCTGATGTCACCTCAAAGAGACCAGGGCACCTCACCTCTGTGGTATTCCTCTCCAGAACCCAGAACCCCAGTCACCCCATGACAAAAACATCCTATAAACCCAGATTAAATGGGTTCTGCAAAAAAGAAAGAAACCTGACCAGTGCATCTCAGATCTGTCAAGGTCGTCCAGAACGAGACAAGTGCCCATCCAGGGTGGACGAAGACCACGTCCCCCAAAGACAGTGGCACGTCCAGGATTGCAGGCCGGAATGGGAAAAAAAAAGAACCTCAGTAGGAAAACTCATAAAAGTCTGACAAAACCCAGTCTGATCAATAGCAGTGCAAGCATTTGGGTTTTCCTTAGCCTGACAGACATGCCCTCGGGGCCCAAAGGCTTGACCTGAAGGGGAGACTGGATGTGTGGGCACCAAGGACAGTTTGTGATGTCTTCGCAGCTTTTCTGCAAATCCAGAAATGCTCCTAAGTGAGAACTGTGGTGTTAGAGAAGACTCTTGAGAGTCCCTAGGACTGCAAGGAGATCCAACCAATCCATTCCAAAGGAGATCAGTCCTGGGTGTTCTCTGGAAGGACTGATGCTAAAGTTGAAACTCCAATACTTTGCCCACCTCATGCGAAGAGCTGACTTATTGGAAAAGACTGTGATGCTGGGAGGGATTGGGGGCAGGAGGAGAAGGGGATGACCGAGGATGAGATGGCTGGATGGCATCACCAATTCAATGGACGTGAGTTTGAGTGAACTCCAGGAGTTGGTGATACTGAACTGAACTGAAAAGGTTTTGTTTTTCCAAACCAGAGGAATGGGCGAGAGAGAACGGAGTGAGGTGAGGACGGATGGCTGGAGGTTGTGTGAACTCGCGATGCGGGAATCACCTGTGGTGTTGGAGGAGATGAGGCTGGGAGTTAGGAGGTTGATGAACTGAAGACAGAGAGACACGGTGAGCAGGAAAGGGGGTCTTCTCGGGTGAGGTGGCAGGAAAGAGATGCCTGCTTGAAGGCCGTTTCCGAAGAGGGCCTGATGAGTTCTGTGCTCCGGAACGCGGGAGGCTAGAATTGACAGGAAGTGACCGAGGGCTGAACCCGACAGAGTCGTCAACATCCAAGCCTGGATGCCCGGGCGATCACAGACTCGTTTGCAGAAGAGGAGTCCCTGTAATAGAGACGGGGCAAGAGGAAGCGGAAACTCGGGTGCGAACACACGCTGACGCAGAGGGAGGGACCACGTCCAAGTAGACGTGATCTCATGGCGTCGCGAGCCGACTTGAAAGGAGCGTCAGACGGCGTGATGCAAAATAGCTCAGGCTGCGTGCACGGTGTTGCCGAGATGGGACTCTGAGCTGGAAACCGTCAGACGCCGTGATCGGGCGGGAAGGACAGACTGACGGTGGACCAGCACAGAGCTGCGAAGGCAGCCGGGGTCTTGGGGAGACTCAGGAGCAGGGCCCACAGGAATCGAGGGGGCCTCTTCGGGGTCCCCAGCCCCAGTGCAGACGAGAGAGCAAGCCAGGGGTGAGACCACAACACCAACGCTGCTGCTGCCCGTGGGCTTTGGGGGTGACCCAGAGGGGCATGCAGTGGAGATGCCAGGCAGGGGGTTTCCGCAGCATGATGAGGGTTCAGTTCAGTTCAGGTCAGTGGCTCAATCGTATCCGACTCTTTGCAACCCCATGAACTGCAGCACGCCAGGCCTCCCTATCCATCACCAACTCCCGGAGCTTACTCCAACTCATGTCCATCGAGTTGGTGATGCCATCCAACCATCTCATCCTCTGTCACCCCCTTCTCCTCCTGCCCTCAATCTTTCCCAGCATCAGGGTCTTTTCAAATGAGTTGTTTCTTTGCATCAGATGGCCAAAAGATTGGAGTTTCAGCTTTAGCATCAGTCCTTCCAATGAACACCCAGGACTGATCTCCTTTAGGATGGACTGGTTGGATGTCGTCACAGTCCAAGGGACTCTCAAGAGTCTTCTCCAACACCACAGTTCAACAGCATCAATTCTTCAGTGCTCAGCTTTCTTTCTAGTCCAACTCTCATATCCATACATGACTACTGGAAAAACTATATAGCCTTCACTAGACGAACCTTTGTTGGCAAAGTCATGTCTCTGCTTTTTAATATTGCCAAAAGTTTTCCAAAGTGACAGTGAGGGTGGAGTCCCAGTAAAAAGCCTAAAAAGAGTGTGAAGGAGAGAGAGAAACACAGGGAGGTGTTAGATCTCAAGGGCTCTGTGGTGGAGACCTCAGAAGCTGACCACTCAGCACGTCTCCCCCCTGATTTCTCAGCCATGGTGCCACTCGCCTTTGTGGCCACGTGATTCTTGGTCATGGGGTGCGCTGCCCACTGCAGAGCGATGAGCGGCTTGCCTGGCCTCCACCTGCTAGGTGCCAGGACTGCCCCAACCCCCCCACCCATCACGATGCTGAAAAGTGTCCCCCATGTGTTAGGAGATGTCCTCCTTGAGGGAGGCAGTCAGGATGGTCCATCCTGACTTGGAGTTCAAGTTTCGTTTGTGAAGGAGAGAACACTTCAGTGCGGGGGTGGGAGGGGATGGAAAGAGAGAATGGAGATACTTGTATCTCTTTTGAGTTTGTGGCAATTTCAAATGCCAGCCAGCAGCATCAGTTCCGACTTTTTGTGACCCCATGGACTGCAGCATGCCAGGCCTCCCTGTCTATCACCAACTCCTGGAGTTTGCTCAAACTCATGTCCATCGAGTCGGTGATGCCATCCAACCATCTCGTCCTCTGTCGTCCCCTTCTCCTCCCGCCTTCAATCTTTCCCAGCATCAGGGTCTTTTCAAATGAGTCAGCATCATGTGGCCCAAAGTATTGGAGTTTCAGCTTTGGCATCAGTCTTTTCAATGAAGATTCAGGACTGATCTCCTTTAGGATGGACTGGTTGGATCTCCCTGTGGTCCAAGGGACTTTGAAGAGTCTTGTCCAACACCACCGTTCAAATACGACCAGCATTGACACACTTAAAATCACCGCCCTCCCTGGTCTGTGCTGGATGGCCTTGGTAGACAGGAAGTTGCGTGCTTTATGTGCGTCCTTGGCACCAAGCTCACGTTTCAGAAGGACCGATTCCCTCTCCAAGTGGCAAGAATGCTTCTGTCCTTGGAGGCCCAGCTCTCTGGTCAAGCCGGGGGCGGGGGGGGGGGGGGGCGGGGAGGCACACACGCAGAGCCACGTGTGCCCGAGAACACGTCTGGATGCACCGTCAGCCAAGAGCCTGATGCAGCTGGTAATGACAGAGAACAGAAGACTAGTCAGGCTGGTGCTCTGAAAGCCAGCGGTGCAGGGAGGCGTTTCCCAAAGCACCCGTGGCCCATCCGCGTCTCTGTTTGTTCATTTCTGTGCCCCAGAGCTCAGCACTCATCGGTCCTGTCGGGAACGTGTGACCTCGGTTGTCCATGCGCCGCCGAGAAGCCTACGCCGGACAGGACACCCCGAGCAAAGGCATTCTGTAAAAGCTGGGTTCCAGAAGCATCGAAGACTCTTTCAGAGCCACGCACTGGCTGCTAACGCATGATTGCTTCCAGGCGCTTTGCACGGCATTGTTATCATGGCCCCAGAATCGTGTAGGGGAAGGACTCTTCCCCACTGGGGTGCTCTCCCCCCCACCCCAGACCTGTAGCTGCACCGTGATGCTCCCAAAAGCGTCTGCAAAGCGGAGATAGGGGGACATGCTCTATTAGCACGAATTCCTGAGCAGCACTCCTCAGTGTGGTTGAGGTCGTGAAAATACAAAAGACTGCCTCGCCTAGGAGGAACAGGGTGGGACTGGAAGACTAGTGCGGTGTGAGGTCCTAAACGGGACCTGGGATGAGGCAGAGGAGACTGGTGCAGCTGCTAGAAAACCAAATGTACTCTGGAGGGCAAATGATAGTCGTGACTGTCTTAGCTGTGGCAAGTGCCCTGTGGTCACGGAAGATGCTGCCGTGACGGGAAACTGGATAAGGGGTCTCAGACAGCTCTCTCTATTAGTACGTCCCCACCTTTGCTGTATGTCCAGGAATTTTCTCTTTAAAAAAAAAAATTATTAACTTTTTTTTTTGGAGTGGCTTTGCAATGTTGTGTTACTTTCTGCTGTACAGCAAACAGAGTCAGCTCTGCGTATGCGTATTTCCCCTTCTCTTTTGGATTTCCTTCCCATTTAGGTCACCACAGAGCTTTGGGTAGAGTTCCCTGTGCGGTACAGCAACTTCTCCTTAGTTTTCCCATTTTATACAGCGTGGGCGTCCCTGCTGCCTCAGTTGGTAAAGAATCTGCCTGCAGTTTGCAGGAGTGGGTTGCCATGCCCTCCTCCAGGAGATCTTCCTGACTCAGAGGTCAAACCCAGGTCTCCTGCACTGCAGGCAGATTATTCTTTACGATCTGAGCCACTTAGAAACCCCGAGTCTCGGGTGTAGGTTCAAAACAGGGCTGAGAAGAGGCTGCGCGGACTATGGAAACTTTATAAAGCCCTTAGAGGCAAGACAGATGTTTAGCAGGTGGCTGTCGCAAGGCAGCCGTGGAATCAGTGTGACTCCGTGCCGTTCTCACGGCGTCTTCTAGGGAAGGATTTTCTGTTAAAGGTGGAGGAACGGTCGCCCCGGGGGTGGCGCCCCTAGTTCCCCATCACAGGGCTGCAGGGAGCGGACCCGCATTCCATTTCATGTCCATCCGGGTCAGAAGCCCGTCTTCTGCAGAACTGACCTCCTGCCCGCCAAGTGTGGGCTTGCTGCAAAGGCGTGGGATGCAGGAGAGGAAACCCAGGGGTCAAGGGAGCTTCCAGCGCATCCCCAGGTTAGAGGCAGTGGGGTCAGGCGGGCGGCAGGAGGCAGGGAGTGAAAGGAGTGGCTGGTAGGGTGGGAAAGACGGGCTTCGATGTGTCACGGGCAACGGGGGAGAGTGGAGACAGCAGCCGGGGAGCTGAGGCGGGAACCGGAGAGCCACACGCACACACGCGTGACGGTGTGTGTGTGTCTCCGAGCTCATGTCACTCCTGGGTGAGGCGAGTGTCAGGTTACCATTCCCGACCGTTTGAGAGTGAAATGCAGCAGTCTCACGCAGATGACACCGAAAGTTAAAGAGTTAGTCGCTCAGTCGTGTCTGAGTCTTTGCGACCCCCATGGACTGTAACGCCGCCAGGCTCCTCTGTCCATGAGATTGCCCAGGCGAGAATACTGGAGTGAGTTGTCATTCCATTTCCCGCAGGGGATCTTCCCGACCCAGGGACTGAACCTGGGTCTCCTGCAGTGCAGGCGGATTCTTTATACTGTGTGAGCCACCAGGAGAGCCCACACAGCACACAGGATGCATTTAAAAGTCAGTTTCTTTCCCCTCCAAGGGTGCTGCACCAGGAAATGTTTGTATCCCCCAAATCACTGTGTGTAGCAGTCCTCACACGTGTGGAAAGAACGTGTGTGTTCCTGGAGAAAGAAATGAATGGGGAGTCCTGCCCTGAGTGGTCATTCCCCTGCGGTTGCAATGGACAAGACAGCCCTCCAGAGGGATGTAGGTGGTGCACTTGTGCAGGGTGTCTCCAGCTATAAAGTAGTTACTATTCTGCAGTTTTGAAAAGTAGCAACTGTTTTGAAACATTGTCAATGCCAGACCTCTCTCGCCACCTTCCCTGGATTTCTCGGCTCTAAGGTGAGGAGTCTGACAGCTGCCAAATGACGTCTGCAGTAGAGGAAAGAAAGCAAGGCAAGGTTTATGTGACTGATCTAAACAGTGTGTGGAGTTCACGGGAAAGCTTGCTGTTATGGCAGCCCCAATCCTTTCTAAAGCTGGCCGGTAAGCTGAGAATGTGCCTCGGCCGACTTCTCCTTGGAAATATACCCGGTGATGGTGGCGCTGGTTTCACTGAAGGTTGTCCCGAGTTCACACTTCATCATGCCTGGGCGTGAGGGTCTGGAAGCAATGACGCGTGGACCAGGCTCCAACGCTGAGCCCAGAGTGTTCCGTCCTGTGGTGAAATCAGATCCTCTTGTGTGCGTTTTTCTCTGCACATGAATAGACCATAGTGAAAACACAGTGCTGTCCACGAGCATGTGTGTTAGTACCTGTCTGAAGTGTATTGTATTCGTGACAGCTAGGGAAAGTGGCAAAGGGAAGGAATTTTAGGAAGGAAGATAGAAGACTTAAAAAAAAAATCAGAGTCAGGATATAAAGTTAAGCCTGGAGAAAGAAGAAAATCCTCCATAAAATAACACAAGAATAAGAACTTTGGTGGTAGACCTAGGTATGGGTGTTTGCTCTGCCGCTGTCTTGTTGGTTATATTTTCGTTCCTGTTTATTGTCCAATCACGAAGTCATTTTTAACACGAAGAGGATCAGGAATGTTCTGATGAACAGTTTTGCACCTTGCCCTTAGCTTTCGTATTTCACCTCATTTGTTGTAGATGTTTTTAAAGTGTTATAGACAGAGTCATCGACCAGGTGGATTGGTCCCAGTCCTCCAGCCCCTCCTGCCCTCCCCACACATCATTAACAATCTTTTTGTGGTCTTTATTACCCCCTTATGAGCTGTTACGCTTTTATTGTGCGTGGGCATCTGTAAACAGTACACAAGTATGGCTCAACGTGCTTGTGTTATGGAAGTCACATCACAGTGTCCCTGTTCTCGCGTGTTTGCCTTTTCCCGCAAAATTGTGTTTGAGTTTCAGTCATGCTGTGAGATGAGGGTATAAATTCGCCAATTTTCAGTGCCAGATAGATTTTCTTACACGTGCATGATATACTTAGGCATTATCCTGTTATGGGCTCCCCATAATAGTGGCTCAGACAGTAAGGAACGTGCCTGCACTGCAGGAGACCTGGGTTCGATCCCTGGGGTCGGGAAGATCCCCTGGAGAAGGGAATGGCAACCCGCTCCAGTCTTCTTGCCTGGAGAATCCCACGGACAGAGGAGCCTGGCGGGCTACCGTCCATGGGGTTGCAAAGAGTCGGACACGACTGAGTGACTCACACACACAGATGCATTATCCTATCAACGAACACTTGAGTTTCTTGCAGGCGTCTCACTACTACGTGATACTGTAAATGTTTAGAGAAGTGTTTATTTATTTGGCTTCTCTCTAGTTGTGGTGCCTGGGCTCAGTAGTTGCAGCTCACAACTTTAGTTGTCTGCAGCGTGTGAGATCTTAGTTCCCTGACCAGGGATCAAACCCATGTCCCTTGCGTAGGAAGACGGATTCTTAACCACTGGACCACCACGGACGTGGTGTCATTTGTCCACAATGCTGTCATTTCTTTGTGCAAGATACATGGAGCCCAAATCCGAGATTTGGGGATTGCATTCTGGGTCTCAAGATTTTCGAGAGTTCCCCAGGGAAAACCTACCGGGTTGCCCGGATTCCTTGGTCAGACCTCTCCTGACCACCGAAATGCAATTCAGCAGATGACGGATGACTGGATTTTGTGGTTTGTGAAGAACCCTTTGGGAGAGTCTAACAGGCCCCTAGAACGGAGACACACCCTCCCTCAAGAGGAATGCTTGCGTTTGGTGGACAAGGAAGGAGACCCAAGAGTGTTTGCTGTGCCGCATCCTAGAGCAGCAATTCTGACTCTGACAGGCAGCCAGGGCTCAAGCGCTCACGCGTATGCAGTGGGCCTCCCAGGCGGTCCGGGTGGTAGGATCCAGGGCCTGTATCTGGGTACCCTGACTCTGCTCAGGGTGGTCAACTGCCCACCCACGGAATTACGTTGGCCGTGTTTGTTCCCGTGAACCTACAGTATCACCACTCCTTTGGGGTGGACGGTGCATGCCTTTGTAACCATTGTAATTCTCTCACAGCGAGGTCAAGCTCTTTCCTGGACATTGTCCACTCAAGTTGCTCTGCAAAAAAGTTGCAGTCGTCCATGTACTTTGTCCATTTCTAAATCTCTTGAGGATTTTTAAAGTTTTTTTTTTTTTTTAGGTAATTTGCTGATTTAAAAAGATACATATGTGGAAGTTGTGGTACATATACAGAATGTAATATTATTTAGCTGTTGAAAAAAGAACACATTACTAAGCTATTAAAAAAAAAACGCATTTGAGTCAGTTCTAATGAGATGGAGGAAACTGGAGCCTATTATACAGAGTGAAGTAAGTCAGAAAGAGAAACAGCAATACAGTATCAGTTCAGTTCAGTTCAGTCACTCCGTCATGTCTGATTCCTTGCGACCCCATGGATCGCAGCACGCCAGGCCTCCCTGTCCATCACCACCTCCCAGAGTTCACCTAAACTCATGTACATCAAGTTGGTGATGCCACCTAAACTCATGTACATCAAGTTGGTGATGCCATCCAGCCATCTCATCCTCTGTCGTCCCCTTCTCCTCCTGCCCCCAATCCCTCCCAGCATCAGAGCCTTTTCCAATGACAGCTCTTCCCATGAGGTGGCCAAAGTACTGGAGTTTCAGCCTTAGCATCGTTCCTTCCAAAGAACACCCAGGGCTGATCTCCTTTAGAATGGACTGATGGGATCTCCTTGCAGTCCAAGGGACTCCCAAGAGTCTTCTCCAACACCACAGTTCAAAAGCATCAATTCTCCGGCGCTCAGCTTTCTTCACAGTCCAACTCTCACATCCATACATGACCACAGGAAAAACCATAGCCTTGACTAGACGGACCTTTACAGTATACTAACGCATATATAAGGAATTTAGAAAGATGGTAACAACAACCCTATATATGGGACAGCAGAAGAGACACAGATGTAAACAACAGACTTTTGGGCTCTGTGGGAGAAGGCAAGGGCGGGATGATTTGAGAGACTACTATTGAAACTTGTATATTACCATATGTGAAATAGATCGCCAGGGCAAGTTCGATGCATGAAGCAGGGCACTCAAAGCCGGTGCTCTGGGACAACCCAGAGGGATGAGGTGGGGAGGGAGGTGGGAGGGGGGTTTGGGACAGGGGGACACATGTACACCCATGGCTGATTCATGTTGGTGTATGGCAAAAACCACCACAATATTGTAAGGTAATTAGCCTCCAATTAAATTAATAATTATTTTAAGAAAAAGATATGTATGTATGTGTGTGCTCAGCTGTGTCCGACTCTTTGTGACCCCATGGACTGTAGCCTGTCAGGCTCCTCTGTCCATAGGATTCTCCAGGCCAGAATACTGGAGTGGGTTGCCATTTCCTCCTCCAGGAGATCTTTCCAACCCCAGGATCAAACCTGGGTCTCCTGGGTCTCCTGCATTGGCAGCTGGGTTCTTTACCACTAAGCCCCCAGGGAAGACCAAAAATATATACCCAGATACAGTCCATGTCAGTAAAGGGAAGTTGTGTAAGCCTTTTTCTCATCTGTGTCTTGATTTTTACCTCCAAAGTCTTGTCTTGCCTTGTGCAGAATAAAAGGAAGTGAAAGTGAAGTCGCTCAGTCCTGTCCGACTCTTTGTGACCCCGTGGACTGTAGCCCACCAGGCTCCTCTGTCCATGGAATTTTCCAGGCAAGAATACTGGAGTGGGTTGCCATTTCCTTCTCCAGGGTGTCTTCCCCACCCAGGAATCGAACCAGGGTCTCCCATACTGCAGGCAGATGCTTTACCATCTCAGCCACCAGGGAAACTCGGGATGAAAGAACGTAATGTCAAATTTTCAATGATTTTAAGAGATTTTCAAAAATGATTGACTTTGTGCTAATTTGAGGAATATGGGCTTCCCGGGTCGTTCAGCTAGTAACCAATCTGCCTGTAAGGCAGGAGACCCCGGTTTGATTCCTGGGCTGGGAAAATCCCCTGGAGGAGGGCATGGCAAGCCACTCCAGTATTCTTGCCTGGAGAATCCCCATGGACAGAGGAGCCTGGCGGGCTCCAGTCCATGGGGTCACCAAGAGTCAGATACCACTGAATGACTAAACACAGCGCAGTTTGAGGAATAGTGTACAATACCCATACTCGTGCAAAACACACCCCCTGTGAAAACGCTGAGCATTGCAGCGCCCCAGGAAGTTCCCTCGTGTGCCTACCCACTGATCTGAGCCCCCCTCCAAGTCAGCCCTCCCCGACAGCCACCCGTTCCCAGCTTCCGGGTGGATTCGCTTGGAAGTTGTCAATCATCCTGTAAATTTCATCTTACAGAGTCTTCTCTTTGGTGATCGGCTCCTTCCACCCGAGCGTAGGGTTCTCGAGACACACCCGTGGTAGGGGGTGTATAAACGGCTCATCGCTTGTACCGAGGACATTCTTAGCAGCAGTAGACAGTGTGTTGGTCTCTCCTCCTGTGGACGGAACAGTGGTGGGTCTCCAGCATTGGGTGCTGATGAGTAAAGCTTACATGAGCAAGTCTATGTGTGGACATAAATTTTTTTTTTTCAAATCTTTCTTGATTTGGCTGTGCCTCTTCTTAGTTGTGGCATACAGGATCTTTAGCTGGGTGTGGCATGTGACTTTTATTTCTCTGACCAGGGATAGATCCCAGGGCCCCCTACATTGGGAAAGTAGAGCTTCAAAGTCACGGGAACCTCTAGATTTTTTTTTTTTTTCTCAAAAGTCATTTGGCTCTTCTGGGCCCTTGACAACTCCTCATGAGTTTCAGGAGTTGCTTGTCAACAAAGCTTGCTGGCAGGATAATTAGAATTGCATTCCATCTCTGGATAATCTGCAGACAATTGCGAGCTTGATGATACTGAGTCATCTAATCCTTATTTGTGACTTACCTTTTCATGTATCTCAATCGACTTTTAATTCCCTCTCAGCACTGTTTTGTTATTTCAGGGTAGAGGTTTTGCTCCACTGTTGTTCAATCTATTTCCATTGTTCTCTGTTTTATGACGTTACTGTGGATGGCATTTTGGTACGTGAAATTTCATTTGTTCAGAAGTATGTTGTGTAAAAAGACTGACCTTCTGTTTATTGACCTTTGATTCTGTACCCACGCTGAATTCACTCGTTAGGATTAATTGTTGTTTACTTTTGTTAACCTAGCATGGAATAGATGAGCTGCGAGGACCAGATGGTTGGATGGCATCACCGACTCGATGGACATGAGTTTGAGCAAACTCCGGGAGTAGGTGATGGACAGGGAAGCGTGGCGTGATGCAGTACATGGGGTCGCAAAGAGTTGGACACGACTGAGTGACTGAACTGACCTGAGCATAGAATAATGAAAGTATTAAAAATGTTAAAAAGTGTTTATTTGGGGCTGTGATGGGTCTCTGTTGCTGCACGTGGGTTTGCAGCGAGGGAGCAGGGCCTCCTTTCGAGGTGCACAGGTATTTTCACTGTGGCGGCTTCTCTTGTTGGAGCTTAGAAGTTGTGGCTCATGGTTTCTCGAGCACAGACTCAGCAGTTGTGAGACATGAACTTAGCTGCCCCCTCAGCATTGTGGGATCTTCCCAGATCAGGGATCGAACCCGTGTCCCCTGCCTTGGCAGGCGGATTCTTCACCACCGAGCCAGCAGGGAAGCCCAGTAATGGTTCGTACATCTCAGCACTTTCCTACCCAGAAAAGCGTGTCTCTGCACTGATAGACCCTTACTTCTCCCTTGTTAATATTCTTACTTTAACTAATACAATCCACTGTGTTATTGCACCTTGACCTCCAGTACAACCGTGGATAAAGATGAGAGTGAACATTCTCTCTTTTTTATCCTTGTCGGAGTGGAAAGCCTTCCGTCTTTCATCAGCAGACTTCGTAATCTCAACTGGGTCTTGAGTTTTATCACAAGCCCTTTCTGTATCGGAGAAGACCCTGATGCTGGGAAAGATTGAGGGCAGGAGGAGAAGAGGGCGACAGAGGATGAGGTGGTTGGATGGCATCACCGACTCAATGGACATGGGTTTGGGTAAATTCCAGGAGTTGGTGATGGACAGCGAGGCCTGACGTGCTGCAGGCCTTGGGGTCACAGAGAGTCAGACATGACCGAACGACTGAACTGAACTGATTCCAAAAGGCTGGCCATCCCCCTGTCTTCAAAACACGCTCTGTGCTTACTTAACTTCTACGCCCTCGTTCACGTGATGTCCAAAATTACCTTCTGTCCTCTACTCGCTTTCATTGGAATTCCATCATTTGGAGCCCCATGGAAGATCCAGTTCCCGGGAGAAAATTTCTGATCTCATTCTTTCGGTGATAGAGATGCATTTTTTTTCCTCTGTGACATTGGAGTAGGCGAGAGTAAATGAAGTTTGCACACGTCCTTAGACCTTTAGTGTTTCTAACGTTTAGTAAGCTCCTTCTCTCACAGCAGTGCGTTGTTCAGTGAGGAGGAGCAACCACGTCTTCCTCTTTCCTTGGAAGCCCCACCAAAGTGGGTGCCAGGCCTTGTACGAAATTCAGGGTGCACATGTCACAGTTGGTATTTCATGTATTAATGTTGGCATCGTTAGGCTCTTTTTTTTTTTTTAATCATGTATACCTTCCAGTGTTCTTATTAAATGATGTTGAAGTATTCACGTTGCTCACGGGGAACCAGACATAACAGGAGATTCGTGTTCCATTCTCTTGAATGTTGACTCCTGACTGATGTCCCAGAAAAGTCTTTGTTGGTTCACGGAGAGATTACTTGGGGCTTTGGATCTGTTTTTTTTTTTTTTTTTCCACAGTTTTTCTGGGTTTTGTTCCTTTCCTCCCCTTATTCTGGCATACTTCATGGCCCTCTGACTGAACACCACTTCAAATCAGTGCTCAGAAATTTCCAGCATAAAGCCAGGCCTCGGAGTGGATGAAAGCATCTCCGAATCATATAGGCAGGGAGGAAGACACCTTTTAGGGTACAAGGTCCCGGGAGCCTCAGGCAGTTCCCTGAGGGGGATAGAGCAGGATTCACCTGATTGGTGCTTGCTATGGAAATCAAGGCCCGCCCAACCACGCTGGGTGTGATCACGCCCCAGTGGGTAGGGGGAGGACTGGGGGAGTGCTGGAGGTGGAGGCAGGGGAGACTCAGGTGGTGCTGACCCAGCCCTGTAGTTACTTAGAGCAGGAAGCATGGTATTAAATCTGCCATGTGTATGGAAGTCGGTCAGCAGATGTATAGAGCCACAATCCACCCATTTTAAACTCTTCAGTGAAGTTCCGTTCAGTTCAGTCACTCACTCGCTCAGTCATGTCCGACGCTTTGGGACCCCAGGGACTACAGCATGCCAGGCCTCCCTGTCCATCACCAACTTCTGGAGCTTGCTCAAACTCATGTCCATCGAGTCAGTGGTGCCATCCAACTATCTCTTCCTCTGTTGTCCGCTTCTCCTCTCGCCTTCAATCTTTCCCAGCATCAGGGTCTTTTCCAAGGAGTCAGCTCTTCACATCAGGTGGCCAAAGGATTGGAGTTTCAGCTTCAGCATCAGTCCTTCCAATGAACACCCAGGACTGATCTCCTTTAGAATGGACTGGTTGGATCTCCTTGCAGTCCAAGGGACTCTCAAGCATCTCCTCCAGCACCACAGTTCAAAAGCATCAATTCTTTGGTGCTCAGCTTTCTTTATGGTCCAACTCTCACATCCATACGTGACTACTGGGAAAACCAAAGCCTTGGCTAGACGGCCTTTTGTTGGCAAAGCCTGGCATGCTGCAGTCTCTGGGGTGGCAGAGTCGGACACGACTGAGCGACTGAACTGAACTGAACTGTGTCTTACTTGCAGCTTACAAGATCTTTAGTTGTGGCATGCAAACTCTCAGTTGCACCATGTGGGGATCCTAGTTCCCTGACCAGGGATTGAACCCAGGCCCCCCTGCATTGGGAGCTGGAATCTTGCCCACTGATACCACCAGGAATGTCCCAAGGCCTGTACTTCTGCTATGAAGTGAGACAATCGTATCTTCCTCTTTTTAAAGCCAGGAATTCAACTTTAATCTTTCTTACATGATTATCCTTTCCTAGAGCCATGAGCTTGAGGACCAAAGGCTGATTTTAATGGTGAGGATCTGCGGAAAATAAACTAAGTACCAAGAAGAAAACGTGTGCCAGATATCATTTCCAAAAAGTTACAGTGATGTGTATTCATATAAGAATTTGGAAGGAAGAGTATAAATCTTAACAGGATGCTTGTGGACAGCGATCATCCAGAAAATGAGGAAAAGGTTGACACATATCTTTTTCATGTTCACTCACATGAGCAGGTCGAGCCAAGAAAACATCACTTAATTTAGGTTTTTGTAAGTTTCCCTAAAGCCAAAAAGAGAACAGATTTATCTGAGAAGAAATGTCACCAAAGTTTTACATCAGTCCTGAGTGAGTGTCCTGAAACATTTTGAAAATATCGAGACAACAAACCAAAAGTTTGTTTTCTGGTTTTTTTTTTTCCTTTCTCTTTCACTAAGATTTTCTTATTTGCATATAATCTCCCAAATCTGCGATGAAGCTGTCATGTTTCCCCCCACCCCCGTGTCTTTTTGAATTACTGCTGAAAGGAAAGTTTCCCTATTTAAGAACTAAAGTGTCTTTCTATGTGTTCTTATAATCCCCCGGCTAGGTAAACAGATGTAATTTATATTTGTAGCATAAACATTAGGAATATTTTTTTTCCTCCCAAAGCCTTTTTTTTTTTGAAAGAAAAAACCAAAAAGTTGTGAGTGGTAGAAAACAGAGAGATTTTGCCAAAATGGAAAGGAAAATTATCTGCATAGTTCAAGTCAGGCACACACGTTTGCAGAATGTCTCACGTGAGACCAGGGAGCCCATGCGTTTCCCTGAGTTATCGCGGAGGAAACTGGTGTCCTGTGACTTGTAACGCCGCTGGAGTATCTTGGTGAGCTATTGTCTACAGATGTCTGATGGAGCAAACAGACCCCAGGAACCCCAGGCTCTTGTGAAATCTCCGCTCAAGCGCTGTTAAGTCGGTCAAGATTTATGACTCCTGAATCCAAAGACAGGAACACAAATCTCATTATCCCCATTCCTTAACGTAAGACGATCGCAAACACCCCGCCTTGCAGGCAGGCACCAAAGGGTGGTGGCACTCTGAGCATTTAAAATGCTTACCATTGCGTTCAGGGGGAAGGACGGAAAATCACTTAAGAGTCCACATTCTTCACCAGCTCCTAGCTGTGCGTCCCATGGAATCATGGGGAAAACACGACCACAAATTAAATGGACAGGCTTAGGAATGCGGTACCTTCCTCTTGGAATTTTCCAGCACTTTATACATCAGGGGATGTCTACTTCTCACCTAGAGGACTCATATTTCTGGATTATACAATGGTTTCTGTCTCCTCATGGGTTATTACCTTTTTTTTTTTTTTAAGTTGGTGGAAAAATTTTATTTACGATGTTGTGTTGGTTTTTGCCATGCAGCAGTGCGAATCAGGCATAATTATGCGTATGTGGCCTCCTTCTTGAGCCTCCACTTGGTTTGTTCCAGATTCCATATATGCGCATTAATAGATGGTACTTGTTTGTCTGTTTCTGACTTACTTTCCTCTGTCTAAGAGGCTTTAGGTTCATCTGCATCACTACAGCGGACTCCGATCTGTTCCTTCTCTATGGCTGAGTAGTATTCCATCATGCACATGCACTGTATCTTCTTTATCCGTTCATCCCTTGATGGACGTCTAGGTTGCTTCCACATCCTGGCTATCGTGCATAGCACTGGAATGAACACTGGTGTACGTCTTTCAGAAGTGTGGTTTTCTGAGGTTATATGCTTGGCAGTGCGATTACTGGGTCATACGGTAGATTTAGTCCTAGTTTCTTAAGGAATCTCTATACCATTTCCCATAACGGCCTGTATCAGTTTACACTCCCACCCACAGGGTAGGAGGGTTCCCTTTTCTCCACATCCTCTCCAGCTTAGATTGTTCGTAGACTTTTTGATGATGGCCCTTCTGACCAGTGGGAGGTGATGCCTCAGCGTAGTTTGGATTTGCACATCTCTCATCATGAGTGACGTTGAGCCTCTTTTCATGTGTTTTTTGGCCATCTGTACGTATTTTCTTTGAAAAATGTCTGTTGAGGTCTTCTGCCCATTTTTTTGATTGTGCTGTCTTTCTGATATTAAGCCGTATGAGCTGCTTGGTTATCTTGGAGATTAATCCTTTGTCGGTTGCTTGAGTATAATCTTGAAGAATAAAAACACTTTCAGCCCTTCTGCTGAAATACACACGGTGAAATGAAGAGCTAAATGTGCAGTTTTCCGCTTCTCCATCTTAGCATTATTTGATTTTGAGATGAGACAGTCCGTGGGAGCTGGGAAAGAGCCAAGATTCAGAGAGCGCCATGAATATAGCCTCTGAGGTTTTTCAGTGAGCATAGTACGCAGTGGTGATGTCACTGTGAGACTTTAGGGGAAACATTGTTTTAAATCCATTTCCGGTGAGAATTTGGCCTCTATGTAAAAGCTTCCTCTGATGCTCGTCTAAATGGTGTCAATCTATGGGATAACGGATTTACTCGGAGGGGACACTGCCTGAATGAGGGACATCCCCCAGATCAGGCTCACAACTGAAAAAAAAAAAATTATTCCAAGACTTGTAACTGCAGAATTTGGCCCCGGTTCACAGAAAGCAATGAGAGCTTGGTCCAGGGATATGGGGAGTAGGTCCTGGTGGAGAGCTGACTTGTTGCGAAAGTCAGCTTGATGCTTGGACAGTCCCCGGTGTCTGGATCTGGGGCAGGCAGTGAAGGGCATGAGCCTCCCACTGGAGAGACCATTCACGCTGTCTTCACATGAGCACCACCCGCGTCGGCGAGGCACACGTCTCGTTTTCTTGGGACAAACTCGTCAGTGCCAGGCTGAGGTCGTCTGGGTCTCAGACTCTGCCAGGGCCTTGGTACCTGGAAGAAGAACCATTTCCAGCATCTCAGGGAGTTTGACCACTTGGTGGACAGTCGCCCTCCAGCTCTGTCTGCAGGTCAGTGTACCGGTGGGAGCCGCTGTGAGCCCTTCTGAGATGCTGTTTTCTCGAGGGGGTTCAGCAGTGCCAGGGTTTCAGAAGCTTTCGAGCCTCAGCTTAAACCCCTGGGCCTTCTACCTGCCATCTGAGCTCAGGCTTCAGCGTAGAAACAATGCTAAACTCCTTCCAGGAGAGAGCGAGAAGAATCCATTCCAGACTGAGTCTCAGGGAGCAGGGCTGTTTCATCACTGTCTCTTCTATTCGTGGAGTGGACTAAACCTGCTTAGGGTATGCTTAAAACCCGTTCCAAATGGGAATAAGACACTCAAAGCTCATTTATTTTATTCAGACCTCCTTTTTGCATCTCGTCCTTCCTTCCTTCCCTGAGCCTTCACCCCAGACAACGGGACTAAGAGATGCATTTTTTTTTTTTTTTGCCCTAGGGAGAAAGAGAATTGGCAGTGAGGTTTCTGACCCGAATTCCTCAAATACATGTCGTGTGGGTGGGATTGCCTGGAAATCCATCATGACATTGAACGCCGTGAATGGAATGAGCAACACTGTATACATGTAATTAAACTTGGTATCTGCCACTGCAAGCTAAGCTTGAACTGAAATATAAATCACTGCACATCTCTGGGTAAGCAAGAAGTTGTGTCTTGAGGTCATACCGACTGAATCTTTGGAGGAATTGACTGCGGCGATAGAGCTGGCTTTCCGGTATGTTTGAGCTGTGGTGTTAGGCTCTCTGATACACAAAAGCCAGGTTCTAGGGAGGCAGAGAGGAAGCCCCAGGGTGGACGGTCAACGTTGAAGCGGGACACGGCAGGACACCTCATACCATGAAGCCCAGTGGATCTTCCCCTCACCAGAAACACGCCTGATAACTAGTTAGGTTTCCAGGCTGTGCCAGGCGTCTGCAGAAGTGTCTGGAATGCCTGAGCTGTTCAGCAGAAACGGCAGAACTTGTGCGAGGCCCAGCTCCAAATGTGAGAGCTGGAAGCCGTCACGCTCATCTACATTCAGTTTTGCAACGATGCACGTTCTAGAAGGTGCTTATTGACGTACAGTGAGCTCTAATGTCACGTAATATATGCTGCATTCTCTGGTTGCCCCAGATTTGATATCAGACGTTCACAGAACGAGCAGTATCACTTTTATTTCTGACAGGACTTTCTTACAGGTCATTCTCTTTAAAAAAAAAAAAAATGTTTTGCTATTTATTTATTGCTGTACGGGGTCTCATTGCAGTGGCCTCTCTTGTTGGGGAACACAGGATCTAGGGCACCTGGGCTCCGTAGTTGCAGCCCCTGGGCTCCAGGGCACAGACTTGGTGCTTGTGGAGCGTGGACTTAGTTGCTCCACAGCACGTGGGATCTTCCTGGACCAGGGATCGAATCAACCCATGTTTCCCTGCGCTGGTCGGTGGATTCTTTACCACTGGACCATCAGGGAAGCCCTGCGTTTATGTTTCTTTTATCTCAATTTTCATCCTTGTTTCTCCTTTATTCTACTCAATTAAAAAAAATTTTTTTTTAATGTCTTTGTCTCTGTAGGATCTTAAGTTTTATTACAGCGTATACAGGCTTCATTGCATCATACAGGGATCTTTCCTGTACAGTGAGTTAAGGGCAGCCTTTCATTGGTAACGTGTGTGTGTGTGTCTGTGTATTTGAAATAAATGCTGGGCATCGCTTGTAGTTTGAATTACTGATCAAACCTCGATATTCTCATCCTTCTAGCTTTGCTTTGGAAAGCTCGGGAGTCGTCGTGAAGTCTGGTCTCCCTTTCAGTGCTAGCTAGTGAAGTCTTAATAAGTGGGAGATGTCCCAGCCCTATACATTTTCCCTTTTTCTCTCTTCAGAGTCAGCCAACCAAAGGTATTCTCACTATTTACAGGCAGGGATGATAGTTTCTGAGCCTGTTTTCCGATTGCAGGGAACCTGCATCTATTAAACACATAGTTCCCCCTAACCATTTCTGCCTTCCTTATTATATCAAGAGCTCTTTGGTGACTGGGAGCATTTCTGTTGGCTTCAGATCTCAATGGGGCTTCCCTGGTGGCTCAGTGGTAAAGAATCCACCTGCGGGAGACCTGGGGTCGATCCCTGGGTTGGGAAGATCCCCTGGAGAAGGGAAAGGCTACCCACTCCAGTATTCTGGCCTGGAGAACACGGACAGAGGAGCCTGGCGGGCTCCATGAGGTTGCAAAGAGTCAGACACCACTGAGTGAATAACACTTCACTTTTCTCACATCTGTAAATGACTGCTGGAAAAACCAGGGGCTTGACTGTATACAGACCCTCGCACACGCACACACACACACTTTTCCAGATTCTCCTCCATCGTGACCTATCACAGGATACTGAATGGAGCTCCTTGTGCTCTATAGTAGGTCCTTATTGTTTATCTGTCCTGTATATAATTATTTACCAACCCCAAACGGTTAGTCGGTCCCTTCCCCACCCCCTCGGTAACCACGTATCTATGAAGAAGTCACTTTTTATGAATGACAGAGCGTATTAGACTGGAAAGCTTTGAATTATGTTCCCCTGAGGTTCTCAATAAGTCAGCCTAGAAGCCGCACACTCATAATGACAGAGTCGAGGCTTATAAAATCCACTTAGAAGATTCTGATTTTTTTCAGTCATGTTACAAAGACAGGAGCCTCATTCCCTTTTATCATTTATACTTGTGAACCACTAATGTATGCATGACCTTGCTATACATGATTAAATTTCACTTTAAGTGGGGAATGTTAATATTTTAACTCAGTAGTTTAAATGCTAGTAATACTAATGTTGTCTTTCTAAGGGAGAGTTTTTCAAATTCAATTGGAATCTTCTTAAATTTTGTTTCTGCAGTGTTGGAAAAGACCCTTCTAGTGGGGTGGATTATCCTAGATCTAAGATAATGAAAAACCAATGTATGTGTGACTTGAATGCATTTGGGGATTTGCTTGAATAGGCATCCCATTCTTTTTTATCAGTGACTGTTTGGGACACAGTCTCCCAAAGGGACTGCAGTCAACAAGCTGTGCCTCTTCAGGCTTCAGCTGTAAGCTGGAGCACGTCAGTGTCATCCGCTTCCCGCAGGCCTGACCAGGTCTCCTCTCCAAGCCCAGAACCAAGAGGGGCGGACCCTGGAGCTCCCACTCTGTGGGTCAGAGGTGTAACTCTAGGACCAGGAGAGCTGGAAAAATGCAAAGCAGTGACTCGATATTCCCTCTTGAGTTTGAGCAAACTCAGGAAGATACTGATGGACAGGGGAGCCTGGCGTGCTGCCGTCCATGGGGTTGCAAAGAGTCAGACATGCCTGAGCAACTGAACAATAGCAACCTGATTCTTTAGCATCATTCTCCGGAAGTCTCCGGAAGTCCTGGGATGCGTTTACCCATTGCTCTACCTTCCCCGGCTTTAGTAAGAGCGTATTATGTTGTTCTCGCTGTTGTTGCTCTTGTTCAGTCGCTCAGTCGTGTCCGACTCTTTGTGACCCCGTGGACTGCAGCATGCCAGGCTTCCTGTCCATCACCAACTCCCAGAGCTTACTCAAACTCTTGTGCATCAAGTCGGTGATACCATTTAACCATCTCATCCTCTGCTGTTCTTTCTCCTCCCGCCTTCAATCTGTCCCCAGATTGAAGACCACATCAGGGTCTTTCCCAGTGAGTCGGCTTTTCCCACCAAATGGCCAGAGTATTGGAACTTGAACCTCAGCAACAATCCTTCCAATGAATATTCAGTATTGGTTTCCTTTAGGATTGACCGGCTTGATCTTACCGGCTTGAGAGTCAAGAGTCTTCTCCAACACCACGCTTCAAAAGCATCAATTCTTTGGCGCTCAGCCTTCTTTATGCCCCAACTCTCACATCCATACACGACTACTGGAAAAACTATAGCTTTTAGTATAAGCACCTTTCTCAGCAAAGTGATGTCTCTGCTTTTTAATAAGCTGTCTATGTTGGTCATAGCATTTCTTCCAAGGAGTAAGTGTCTTTTAATTTCATGGCTGCAGTCACCATCTGCAGTGATTTTGGAGCCCCCCTCAAAATAAAGTCAGCCACTGTTTCCCCATCTATTTGTCATGAAGTGGTGGGACCAGATGCCATGATCCTAGGTTTTTGAATGTTGAGTTTTAAGCCAGCTTCATCACTCTCCTCTTTCACCTTCAAGAAGCTCTTTAGTTCCTCTTCATTTTCTGCCACTAGGATCTTGTCATCTGCATATCTGAGGTTATCGATATTTCTCCTGGCAATCTTGATTCCAGATTGAGATCCATCCAGTCCAGTGTTTCTCATGATGTGCTCTGCATAGAAGTTAAATAAGCAGGGTGACACTATACAGCCTTGACGGACTCCTTTCCCAATTTCGAAGCAGTCAGGTGTTCCATGTCCAGCTCTAACTGTTGCTTCCTGACCTGCATACAGGTTTCTCAAGAGGCAGGTCAGGTGGTCTGGTATTCCCATCTCTTTCAGAATTTTCCACAGTTTGTTGTGATCCACGCAGTCAAAGACTCTAGCATAGTCAATGAAGAAGAAGTAGATGTTTTTCTGGAATTCTCTTGCTTTTCCCATGATCCAGTGAATACTGGCAATTTGATCTCTTGTTCCTCTCTGCCTCTTAGAAACCCAGCTTATACATCAGAAATTTCTCAGTTCACATTCTGCCGAAGCCTAACTAGAAGGATTTTGAGCATTACCTTGCTAGTGTGTGAATGAGCACAATTGTATGGTAATTTGGACTTTCCTTGTGGCTGGTAATGAATTCACCTGCAATGCAGGAGACCTGGGTTCGATCCCTGGGTTGGGAAGATCCCCTGGAGAAGGAAATTTCTACCCACTCCAGTATTCTGGCCTGGAGAATTCCATGGATGGTATAGTCCATGGGGTTACAAACAGTTGGACTGAGCAACTTGTAAGGTAAGGTACAATAATTTGAACATTATTTTTCATTTTCCTTCTTTGGGATTGGGATGAAAACTGACCTTTTCCAGACTTGTGGCCACTGCTGAGTTTTGCAAATTTGCTAGCTGATTGGGTGCAGCACTTTCAAAGCATCATCTTTTAGGATTTGAAATAGCTCCACTGGATTCCATCACCTCCACTAGCTTTGTTCGTAGTGATGCTTCCTAAGGCCCACTTGACTTCACATTCCAGGATGTCTAGCTCCAGGTGAGTGATCACACCGTGATTATCTGGGTTGTGAAGATCTTTTTTGTACAGTTCTGTGTATTCTTGCCATCTCTTCTTAATATCTTCTGTTTCTGTTAGGTCCATACCATTTCTTTCCTTTATTGAGCCCATCTTTGCATGAAATGTTCCCTTGGTATCTCTACTTTTCTGGAAGAGCTCCCTAGTCTTTCCCATTCTATTGTTTACCTCTATTTCTTTTCACTGATCACTGAGGAAGGCTTTCTTATCTTTCCTTGCTATTCCTTGGAACTCTGCATTCAGATGCTTATATCTTTCCTTTTCTCTTTTGCTTTTTGCTTCTCTTCTTCTCACAGCTATTTGTAAGGCCTCCACAGACAGCCATTTTGATTTCTTGCAGTTCTTTTTCTTGAGGATGGTCTTGATCACTCCCTCCTGTAGAGTGTTACCAAGCTCTGTCCCATAGTTCATCAGGTACTCTGTCTACCAGATCTAATCCCTTGAATCTGTTCATCAGCAGCAGCGTATAATCATAAGGGATTTGATTTAGGTCATACCTGAATGGTCTAGTGGTTTTCCCTACTGTCTTCAATTTAAGTCTGAACTTAGCAGTAGGAGCTCATGATCTGAGTCACAGGTCCAGGTCTTGTTTTTGCTGACTCTGCATAATTTCTCCATCTTTGACTGCCAAGAATATAATCAATGTGATTTCAGTATTGACCATCTGGTGAAATCCATGTGTAGGGTCATCCCTTGGTCCCTGGAAAAGGGTGTTTGCTATAAACAGCACATTCTCTTGACAAAATTCTGTTTGCCTTGGCCCTGCTTCATTTTGTACTGCAAGGCCAAACTTGCCTGTTAATTCCAGGTATCTCTTGACTTCCTAGTTTTGCATTCCAGTCCCCTATGATGAAAAGGACATCTTTTCTTGGTGTTAGTTCTAGAAGGTCTTGTCTGTCTTCATTGAAATGGCCAGGTTTAGCTTTTTTGGCATCAGTGGTTGGGGCATAGACTTGGATTACTGTGATGTTGAATGGTTTGCCTTGGAAATGAACAGAGATCGTCTATCATTTTTGAAGTTGCACCCAAGTACTTCATTTTGGACCCTCTTGTTGACTATGATGGCTACTCCATTTCTTCTAAGGGATTCTTGCCCAGAGTAGTAGATGTAATGGTCATCTGCGTTAAATTCACCCACTCCAGTCCATTTAAGTTCAGTGATTCCTAAAATGTCGACGTTCACTCTTGCCATTTCCTGCTTGACAATTTACAACTTCCAAGCTACCTTGACTCATGGACCTAACATTCCAGCTTCCTGCGCAATATTGCTCTTGACAGCATCGGACTTGACTTTCACCACCAGACGCATCCACAGCTGAGCATCATTTCCGCTTTGGCCCAGCCAATTCATCCTTTCTGGAGTTGTTAGTAATTGCCGTCTGCTCTTCCCCAGTTGTGTATTTGGACAGCTTCCAACCTGGGGAGCTCATCTTCTGGGAGTATCTTTTTTGCCTTTTCATACAGTCTATGAGGTTCTCACAGCAAGAATCCTGGCATGGATTGCTATTTCCTCCTCCAAGGGACCGCATTTTGTCAGAACTCTTCACTATGACCCGTCCCTCTTGGGTGGCCCTGTGCAGCATGGTTACAGCTTCATTGAGTTACACAAGCCCCTTCACCATGACAAGGCTGCGATCCATGAAAGCCATATTAAAAAAAAAAAAATCAGACAACTTGGGAGTTAAACTAGATTATATTAGGGAAAAATCAAAATGTTCTCTTGCTTTATTAAGAGGGAATTTTTGTTACGAATAACACAACGGTAACTGTAATAATTGCTTATACCCACATATACCTCATGCGTGTGTGCTGAAAAACTTTGGGTAACAGAGAACATAATGTTATCTGGACTGTCTAAACACCAAGTGTTTACTTTGCCTAACTACATGTTGAATAGTGAATTGTTCTGTTTAATAAGCAAAATGCTTTCAGTATTTAAACATCATATCCGTACGACCCCAAAGAGTAAGGCTGCTTAATGATTTCCACTGATTTTTCGTGGAATGAGGTGAATCTGATGAATAACTTGGTCGCAGTGTACACTTTGACACGCAAGTGAACTCCTGGCACCCAGGATGATCGTGACGAAGAACTTCTGAACAATCTCATGTACATTGGAAGGCTGGAAAAGCCTGAAAGAGTCTTCGATGATTTACAGTAGAAAGGCTCTTGTTATTCTTTTAAATACCCCTTGAAGAAAGGCCAGATAACAGAGGGCAGGTTTCATCTCAATTTGTATCCATGTCCTCTCTAAGCATCTAATCTCTGGCAGCATTTCATGAAATTACAGGATGTACGATCTGCATGAAGACATGATTCAGAGAATGTCGGGGAAATTTATCTGTCCTCTGTTAAACTGCCTCTGGCATATTACCGTGTGAGCCCCAAACCATTAGTTAAGAGCTTTACAAAGGTTACATGCCAGGACTCATCCAATTTATACCAGTTTGGTGCCATAGTGATAAGAAACACTGATGGACGTTTTCTGACTTCAGCTGTATCTAGTTTGACATGATTGCTGAAATGTAGTTCAGCAATATGTATTATATTTACTTTTTTTTTTTTTTGGTTAGTTGGGTTTTTTCTTAACAGGCCAGTATGCATAGATGTAGGCTATCATACCACAAAAAAAAAAAAAAAAGTCGCTCAGTCGTGTCCGACTCTTTGCGACCCATGGACTGTAGCCCACCAAACTCCTCCGTCCATGGGATTCTCCAGGCAAGAATACTGGAGTGGGTTGCTATTTCCTTCTCCAGGGGATCTTCCCGACTCAGGGATTGAACCCAGGTCTCCCACACTGCAGGCAGACCCTTATCATGATACCACATATCATGGTGTATACCAAAATGTTAATGCTGGTTTTTTTTTCTCCTCAAAGTCTCGAGTATTGGATTGTCCCAGCTTGCATGTCTGTTACTGTTGTTCAAGAAGTTACCGAAATGAGCTAACATCCGTGTGTGCATGTTCAGTTGCTCAGTCGTATCCGATTGTTTGCGACCCCATGGACTGTCACCCGCCCAGCTCCTTTGTCCATGGTATTCTCCAGACAAGAATACTGGAGTCTGTTGCCATTGCCTCCTCCAGGGGATGTTCAAGACCCAGGGGTCGAATCTGTGTGTCCTGCATTTCTTGCATTGTAGGCAAATTCTTTACCACTGAGCCCCTGGGGAAGCTCCAACATCTGCTTCTAGTCAGATCGAAATAATCCCTCCACTGGAAGCTGGGCTTAACTGACCCTGTCATCTGCCACTTTGAGAAGCCTTATCAGAGGGAGAGCGGCCCCCTATTCAGATAGTAAGCTAACATTCTGGGGGAAAGTCTTTCTGCTCATAGTATGCCCACTTTGATGTCATGTAACTTCATTCAAGATAACGGATTGTGATCTGAATTAGAATGGAGATTCTTAACTTATGTAGTATATGTGTTACTCACCAAAAAGTGTTACCAGGTCATTCCACGTATTGCTATTCTGGTCAAATTAAGTCTGGAATGCCCTGTCCTTATTATTATTGTTCCGTTGCTCAGTAGTGTCAGACTCTTTTCAACCCCATGGACCACAGCACGCCAGGCCTCCCTGTCCATCACCAACTCCTGGAGCTTGCTCAAACTCATGGCCATCGAGTTGGTGGTGCCATCCAACCATCTCATCCTCTGTCATCCCCTTCTCCTCCTGCCTTCATTCTTTCCCAGCATCAGGGTCTTTTCCAATGACTTAATTCTTCAAGTCAGATGGCCAGAGTATTGGAGTGTTAGCCCTGGGGGGCAGTCCTGAGCAGAAACCTTGGAATTGTCACTCCAAGGAAAGAAGGAAAGAAGGAGCTGAACTCTGAGACATCAGCTCCTTTCAGCCAGTGGTTGGGCCGTTGTAGGAGGCCTTTATCTCCTGGCACTTGCAGAGTAGGCTCGGGTGGCCCAGGAAAGCCCTGCGCCAAGGGCACACTGTTGCTGGAAGACTGATGGACAGGCGAGAGCACTGTGCATGAAAACCATCAGGACTAAGAAATACAGGAGTGGGATGTCTGTATCTGTGACTGTGTCTATGTCTAATTGTATGTCTATCTACAGCTTCGTGTGTAATTGGATCTAAGTCTGTAACTATTTCTGTGAAGTGACGTGAAGTCGCTCAGGTGAGCCCGCCTCTTTGCAACCCCATGGATAGTGGCCTGCACCAAGCTCCTCCGTCCGTGGGATTTTCCAGGCACGAGTACTGGAGTGGGTTGCCATTGCCTTCTCCAGGGAATCTTCCCAACCCAGGGATCGAACCCGGGTCTCTCATATTGCAGACAGACGCTTTACCGTCTGAGCCACCAGGGAAGTCCCTAACGATTACTGTCACTGTACCTATATGTGTATCTGGAATTGTATCTGTATGTGCATCGGGAATTGTATTTATATCTAAGTATATAACTGTCTGTGTCCGTTACTGCACCTGTATCTATGTCTGTAAGCATATCTGTACATTTGTATATTTGCACACAGATATGTCTGCCTATATGAATCCACACACTGATTATGACTTGGTTTAAAAAAAATCCTAAAAAAAAAACAAAACAGAAAATGTCCAAGTTTTACAAAACACTTTCATACACGAAACTGCATAACAGCAGTACAGATTGACCCCCCCGATCATTTATAAGTTGGCTCATGTGTACACTGATGAAAAAAAAGAGGATTGTGTAAAGTGAGACCCAGATCAAAGGGAAAATTATAGCAGAACTAATTGTCATTTGTCTACCACGTAATGAAAAGGTGAATTCCATATGGCAAAGCCTGTGACAGAACTATTTATATCCACCTAAACTTTCCTTATTACCGTGAAAAAGACTGAATATAAATAAAGTACATCTTCAGTATACGAAACTAGAAAACATAACTGGAAAAGCAAAATAAGACATCTGGTTTCTGGTTCCACAAGAAAGGAGAAAAATCAACAGCTCTTCTAAAATCCATGACAGAGAGGAAGACACCACTGTCCCCAGCACTGATGAATTGCTGGAGGCTCACGTGGACAAGTCTGAGAGTTGAAAATTCCAGGGGTGTGGGGGGTGGGGAGTGCAATTTTCTGTGCACTTACTGCAAGGAACTCAATTAGGTTTTATACGGTAAATACTGGAGAAGGATGCCCTCACGATTCCAGCCAGGAGGAAGGGGAACTCAGATAGCAGGAATCAGTAGTGTGTAAGTCACATCTGTTGGCTGCTTCGTCCAGCAACAGAGCACACGTGCTTCTCAAGATCACGTGCAATCACTCTCCAAGACAGACCCTATTCTGAGCCATAAGCACAAACTTGCAGGGATGGAAATCGTACACTATCTGCTCTCAGGACACAGCAGAATTAAGCTAGACATCGGAAACAGAAAGAGAGGTGGAAAACCCCAAATACATGGAAATGAGCACACCTCTCAATCACACAGAGGTAAAAGAAACCTCAAGAGAAAGTTTAAAGTATTATGAACTAGCTGGAAACGAAAACACCCCTTGTCAAAATTTGTCCATTGCGATGCAGGCATTAGGAACGACGAGAAATCTAAACTCAGCAATCCGAGTTTTTAGTTGAAGAAAAGAAATAGAAAGAATCAGCAGAAATCAATGAAAATAGGAAAGCAATTATTAAAACTAAAAGGATAATAAGGGAATTCTGTGAATGACTCTACGCCCACATGTTTGGTGACCTAGATGAAATGAACCAATTCCTTGAAAGATAGAGTCTTCCCAAATTCACATAAGAAGAAAGAGATGAAGTGAATGGGCCTAGCTCTCCTAAATAAATTGAATCAATAATTAATAACAATAACCTTCCAGAGCAGAAAGCAGCAGTACAAGGGGGTTCCCTGGTGAACGTTACCAAACATGTGAGGAAGGAATTTTACCAGGTCTCCTACAGTCTCCGTCAGAGGACAGAAGCAGAAAGAATACGTCCTCACTCACTCTGTGAGAACCAGAGACATCACGAGAAAACTGGAGATAAACCTCTCTCCCGTGAACTCAGACGCAAAATCGTTAGGACAATGTTAGTGACTCAAATATAAAAAAGTATAAGAAGAATTATACTCTGTGACCAAGTGGGAAATCTTCTTGCAGTGAATCCAATGTGGGTTCTATATTCAAAAATTAATGTAGTTCATGACATCAACACTTTGGAAAACACACACACACACACACACACACACACACGTGTTTCTATCAGTGGATCCACAGAAAACATTTAACAAAATCCAACACATATTCATGATAAAAAGCTCTCAGTAAACTAGCAGTAGAGATGAACTTCAACTCGATAAAAAGTATTCATAATAAAGCAAAATAAATGATTAAAGAAAAGACTGAAAATTGCTAAAATAGGGTAAATAATAGCCATAATTAATGTCATAAATACATCCAGAAGCTATTCCTTTGAAGTAACTTTTTTTTCAGAAAGTTAGATTAGAAAATTAGATGAAGCAAAAATGAATGAGATTATGAATAAAAATAGCAATGTAATCATATATTAAAGAGATGGAAAGAAGTATGAGAACATATTTCGTACACTGCTATTGCAATCCACTTGAGAATTCTGAAGAGAATGGCTGATTTCTTGAAAAAATATCCCAAAGAGGCAGAAAACTGAATCCACAGGTCATCAAGGAGGGTGTTGAGAAAGCAACTTAAAGAGACGCAGGTTTTAAAAAAGTAATACTCATCAGACCCAGATGGTATTACAGCCGGCGTCTATTTGAGCTTTAAGGTATAAGTCATTTCTCTGTAATGAAAACTTTTCTAGGCTGTAGAAAAAAAACTGGGAAACAGTCCAGTTTCATGGTATGGGTATAATTTTAATGCTGAAACTTGCTGAAGTACAAAATCATTGAACAAATTCTAGAATATATATGATTATTGTGTATGATTTGATGCAAAAGCTTATGCATTATTAGTCAGTAGAGAAGGCAATGGCAACCCACTCCAGTGCTCTTACCTGGAGCATCCCAGGGACGGGGGAGCCTGGTGGGCTGCTGTCTATGGGGTTGCACAGAGTCAGACACGACTGAAAGGACTTAGCAGCAGAGCCTAAGGTGTTCAGGAAGATGCCTGACATTCTCAGTCCAAGATGCAATGATGATTGAGGGTCTTCCTTTGCAACAAACTGAAGGGTGAACCCCGCGTTCATATCCGTGGTAGCTCATGACCCAAGCTGTGAGACATGTTCAGTAGCTGCTCCTGAGTAAAGTCTGAGATAGGACTAGAGGGAAAGGGCCTCATCACGAAGAAGAATACACACCACCACTTATCATCAGAAAGAAGGAATAAAGTCGTTCTATTAAAAATAGGAAAAACAAAACCAGGGGTGTGTGCCATCCAGGGGTATATGTTTAAAGGAGACCAGCCCTGGGTGCTCACTGGAAGGATGGACGCTGAAGCTGAAGCTCCAATCCTCTGGCCACCTGATGCAATGAGCTGACTCACTGGAAAAGACCCTGATGCTGGGAAAGACTGAGGACAGGAGGAGAAGGGGACGACAGAGCACGAGATGGCTGGATGGCATCACTGACTCAATGGACACGGGTTTGGGTGGACTCCGGGAGTTGGTGATGGACAGGGAGGCCTGGCGTGTTTCTGTCCATGGGGTCGCAAAGAGTCAGACACGACTGAGCGACTGAACTGAACTGATGTGATATCACCATTCTTAGCCAACATTGCTTTGAAGCATTAAATCACCAAGGCCAGAGAAAAGAAATTATTTTACATAGTTTAAGTTACAGAAAAGTTTAGTATACAGATACTGATACTGTATATCTAATTTTTTAAAATTAAAAGTATTTAGCAATTTGTAAGATAAGCTATTAGAATAAATGGTGCAAGTCACGTATAAAGCTTTCTCTCTATTCTAACCATATCCAAGAGGAAGTGAGGAAAATCCACACTGTATTCATAATAGCATAATGCATATAGCATAATAGCATAAAAGGATAGAAAGCCTAAGAAAAATATCATTATAATAAATTTATTATCTACAAACATGGCTTCATTTTCTTAGTCATTATCTCTCTCTACATCCTGTATGCATATAATGTGCATCTTATATAAGGTATATTTATGAACACATATGTCCTGTGTCCGCTTAGTCACTCAAGTTGTGTCAGGCTGTTTGTGACCCCATGGGCTGTAGCCCACCAGGCTCCTCTGTCCATGGGATTCTCCTGGCAAAAATACTGAAGTGGGTTGCCATGCCCTCCTCCGGGGAATCTTCCTGAACCAAGGATCAACCCTCATCTCCTGCATTGCAGGCAGATTCTTTACCGTCTGAGCCACCAGGGAAGCCCACCCTTTGTAGAGCCCTGCCTTATATATATTACCTCTATGTAATAGATAAATTCAGGAGTGTTTTTGGTGCATATTGAAGGAAAAAATACTTTTGGTTGAGAGGATGAAAAAAATACACTGCTTCAAAATCAGTATATGGATCTGATACAGTTGCAAGCAGCATCGTGCTGCAGGTTTTTTTGTTTTTGCTTTTTGGTTTTTGAACCGAACAGGAAGGAAGACATCGAAGAGGTAGTGGACAGGTGCTCTCAGCTCTCGGGGCCACGCTGGAGTGGACAGCTCTGTCAGATGCTAGCTCTCCTGCAGCTCAGCCCACTTGCACGTTGAGTAAACGGACGCTCCCACGCGAGGAGGAGATGCTCCTGAGGACCTATTTTGTCTGCTTGCCCTAAATCAGTGCACTGGTACCCAAACATCTGGATTCAACAGAGTTCCAGGAAAACAATGAGTGAGCATGCAATGTCACGATAACCACAGCTGCTGATTGGCACAGTTCAGAGAGGGCGACCCTGCAGACCACTGGGTGGCATTGAAGATGTTCCTCACTCTCACTGCTGCTTTTATGCTTCGCCATGTTGCAAAAGAATTGATGCTTTTGAACTGTGGTGTTGGAGGAGACTCTTGA
Organism: Ovis canadensis; assembly: GCF_042477335.2. NCBI lineage: Eukaryota > Metazoa > Chordata > Mammalia > Artiodactyla > Bovidae > Ovis > Ovis canadensis. Next base: position 5,881,432 of record NC_091271.1, read on the forward strand.
GAGTCACTTGGGCAAGCAGATCCAACCAGTCCATCCTAAAGGAGATCAGTCCTGAATGTTCATTGGAAGGACTGATGTTGAAGCGGAAACTCCAATACCTTGGCCACCTGATGCACAGAACTGACTCATTGGAAAAGACCCTGATGCTGGGAAAGATTGAAGGCAGGTGGAGGACGGGCGACAGAGGATGGGATGGTTGGATGGCATCACCGATGGGATGGACATGAGTTTGAGCCAGCTCCGGGATCTGATAATGGACAAGGAAGCCTTATTGGGGAACTAAGGTCTCACATGCTTTGCAGCAAAAACATGCAAAAGTAGAAGCAATATTGTAACAGATTCAATAAAGACTTTCAGAAAATGGTCCACATCAAAAAAAAAAAAAGAATATATGAACATTTGAAGTTCTGATTGGGTATTTTAATAACTTTAGCTTGAACTAATATGAGAGGAATGGATTTTAAAAATGTTTTTCAACTGTTACATTTTTAAATAGCTAAGCAGTCCTTCCTTCTGCCAGAGGTATCAGCTAGATGTGGTGTCACCCTGAGAAGTCCAGTTGGGTCAGTGCCATTTCTGTGGCAGCAGAGAACATCCCAGGATGGTTTTACGTGCGGAAGACTAGATTGCTAATGATGAAAACCGTCATGGTTCTATGGCAGACACTTAACTACCACGTGTAGCACTTGCTGTAAATTGAATTTTTAATGCCGTGTTTTAAAGGTGCATCAGTGAAGCCCCAAAGACTGCAGACACGACAGAAAGACTTGCGAGCGAATCCCAGGTCTCTGACAGATTTCAAGTGACACCTACTGAAATATGAATCAAAGTTCTGTGAGCGTTCAGCTGTCTTAGTAACAGAGATCGTTGCCGAGTGAGAGAGCTGACCGATGCTGTCTTCAGCCTTCCCATCACGGTTTCTCAAACAGCTCACTGAAATCTGGTAGAAATTTTATTTGGTAACTCGGTATATTTGTTTCCTCTGAAACTTACCTCAAAGATTCCAGGGGCATGTTGTGGTTTTCATCATTATGCTTTAAAGGAAATAATTAGCATAGCTTCCAAAGAAATGGAATACAAATGTAAATTCTGGCCCCTCAGTAATGCACAGTGTTAAAAGTGGCTTTGTTCTGTATGAACACCAAGATGCGCAAATGATTTCTTACATCGTATTTTTCCCACATAGATGACCACCATTGCAATATACACTTAAACTCAACACAGAAATGTACCAGATCATCATTTGCTAAATGATGGTCCCGTGTTGCTCTCCGGGATCGAAACCACACAATCTGTATAACAGACATGTTCTTAGGGTCTTAAGCATGCTGGGGGCATAGCGGACGGTTTTAGCTGACATCTAGCATAGGTCCACGCCAACTCGCTAAACAGCATCAGAATACTCTGTGAGGCTGTGTTGCGTCAGAACTCATGAGGATTGATTAGTCTTACGTTCTAAGCAGGAAGAAGAAATGTGTTCACGACCTAGCAGAGGGGACAGTTAAAACACCTGCCATAATTAGGATGGGAAAGATCCCCCCCTCCAAGGAAGACATCTGACTCTGCCACGTGTGGCTAGAGTTTTCCTTCGATCATTAATTAATCAATTATTTTTTAATGACTGTACTGGGTGTTTATTGCTGCTGGTGGGATTTCTCTGGTTGCCAAGGGGTGGGGGAGCTACTCTTCATTGGGGTGGTATGAGCTTCTCACTTCAGTGGCTTCTGTTGTGGTGGAGCATGGGCCCTAAGGCCGTGTGGGTTTCTTTCAGTCGTTTCGGTACTCAGGCTCAGAAGTTGCGGTTCCGAAGCTCTAGATCACGATTTCGGTAGTTGTGGCAGGCAGGCTTAAGTTGCTCCAAGGCATATTGGAGTCGAACCCATGTCCCCTGCGTCGCAAGGCAAGATTCTTAATCGCCGGACCACCAGGGAAGTCCCTTTGATTATTTCCGTTGCGGTGACTTGATGGTTGTAAATTACTGGTCCCCCGAAGATTTTGCAGCAAGATGAAAGGTAATAACCTCATCACCGGGCTTCCGTCCACAGAGCACTGGGGCGGGCATCAGGACTTCTAGTTACTGCTAGGAGGACTTTTAGTTATGGTTGAATCAAGGATTGCTTAAAGCAAGAAAACTGCTGCAACAACAGACTTCTTTCCGAGGCGAGGGCTTGCAGTGCACCTCGGACGGCAGCCTCGTGGGTTCATCTCCCAGCAGGCTGGGATTGTTTCCACACCCCGGCTGTCTCTGTCTCGTCTGACACCGCCGACTACCTGCAAAGCGCTGTAAACATTGTCCCCGTGCAGAAGTTAAGAGCTGAGAGGTGAGATGCATGTGGGTTGTGTCAGCTTGCATTGGTAGGGATGCTGCTGTGAGAAATTCAACTGAACTTGGCAGGAGCCTAGACTAAGTCATCGGCATTCTCCTTTCTTAAAAGCTGGAGGAAGAGCGTTGTTGTTTGGGCGGTTTGTTTTCGGCTGTAAATTGACTTGGCACGTAATTCCAAGCTTTGAGTTTTGTTGCATAGTTCGCAACCAGCTCTGTCGTTGCTTCAAAAATATCTATAGTTAAGCCCTAAAGCACTTTCAGGGGAAAAGTAACTAGAATTTATTCCCACTTAAGACAAGTAACAACCATGTCTAAAGACGTTTAGAAATTGTCCTTGGGTTTCCAGTGCTAAATGGAAAACATGGAGTCCTTCATTCAAAACAGGTATCAACATTGCTTCTTCTTCTTTTTTTTTTTTTTTTTGCTCAACAGTGGATGCAAAAACTTACCGGGATAAACAGATAACACTTGAATAAACATACCCCTGATGGAGACGGCACATTTTCCAAAAGAACCAACATTTTCCCTCCCTCCATTTTTATCTAGCATTGGTCAAAACCTTTCCCTGCCAAATTTAATTGTGTTAAAAAAAAATGTGGTCTTTCTCTGCTTCTTTATGAACAATGAGAAAAAAAGGAAGTCATCCTCTGTGGTTCAGAGTCAGCTCCCTTCACTTTTCCCCGCGGTGTGTCTCTTGATCTTCGGCTGGATCTCGCAAACACGTTTCATGCCCCTCCAAGGTAGTGTGACTTCTGTTCGAGGCTTCCTGTGGCGTTCCTAGGTTCCGGTGAGAATTAGCCTTGCAGCTATTGTTTAGTACACTTAGTATAGTTGGTACCAGTTCCACACTGGCCAGGTCAGTGTTGGTTCCCATCCTTCATTTTTTTTTTTTTTTCTGAATGTATTTTTCACATTTTGGCTGCACTCCACAGAATACGGGAGCGTAGTCCCCCAACCAGGGATCAAAGCCATGCCCCCTGCATGGAAAGGCAAAGTCTCAGCCACTGGACTGCCAGGGAAGTCCCCCTCTCATCCTTCACTCTCTGTTTGTTGTTCCTCAGTCACTCAGTCCTGTCTCTTTGTGACCCCCAGGACTGCAGCATGCCAGGCCTCCCTGTCCTTCACCATCTCCTGAAGCTTGCTCAAACTCACATCCATCGAGTCGGTGATGCCATCCAACCATCTTATCCTCTGTCACCCCCTTCTCTTCCTGCCTTCAATCTTTCCCCGCAGCAGGGTCTTTTCCAATGAGTTGGCTCTTTGCATCAAGTGCCCAAAGTATTGGAGCTTCACCTTCAGCATCAGTTCTTCCAGTGAATGTTCAGGATTGATTTTCTATAGTATTGATTGATTTGATTTCCTTGCTGTCCAAGGGACTCTCAAGAGTCTTCTTCAACACCACAGTTCAAAAGCATCCATTCTTCAGCGCTCAGCTTTCTTTAGAGTCCAACTCTGACATCCATACATGACTACTGGAAAAACCATAGCCTTGACTAGATGGGCCTTTGTGGACAAAGCAATGTCTCTGCTTTACAATATGTTGTCTAGGTTTGTCATAGCTTTTCTTCCAAGGAGCAAGCGTCTTTTAATTTCATGGCTGCAGTCATTGTCTGCAGTAATTTTGGAGCCCAAGAAAATAAGGTTTGTCACCATTTCCATTTTTTCTCCATGTATTTGCCATGAAGCGGTGGGACCAGATGCCATGATCTTAGTTCTTGGAATGTTCAGTTTTAAGCCAGGTTTTAAAGTCATTTTCTACTTGGTCTCCTTAAATTATCACTAATATGCATTTATCTTTAACAAGAACTCCATAGTAGTTCAGTATATAGGTTTAAAAAAGAGAGAGATAAAGATGAGGGAGGAAATGAAGCTTTCTGAATGTGACAGTGCTTTTGCTACCGCCACGTGCATTTGACTGTCAGATCAGTTCAGTTCAGTTCAGTTCAGTTCAGTCGCTCAGGCATGTCCGACTCTTTGCAACCCCATGAACTGCAGCACGCCAGGCCTCCCTGTCCATCACCAACTCCTGGAGTCCACCCAAACCCATGTCCATTGAGTTGGTGGTGCCATCCAACCATCTCATCCTCTGTCGTCCCCTTCTCCTCCTGCCCTCCATCTTTCCCAGCATCAGGGTCTTTTCCAGTGAGTCAGCTCTTCGCATGAGGTGGCCAAAGGATTGGAGTTTCAGCTTCAGCATCAGTCCTTCCAATGAACACCCAGGACTCATCTCCCTTAGGATGATCAGGGAGACACGTAAATTTGCCCATGATCACCAGACAAGGGCAAATGTGGGTGGCCACCATCTTGAAACCTGGACTGCCTCGTTCAGGTTCTGGAAGAATTCGCGTGACACTTTTTATCTGTTTGGGAGCCATTGGTTCATTGTTTTCATTCATTCATTCATTCATTATGCAATTGCATCTATCTCTCTTAATTAGTGGCTGCGTTGCGTCTTGGTTGCTGTGTGACAGCTTTCTCCAGCTGCGGTGGGCGGGGGCTGCTCTCCTCTGGGTTGCAAGGCGTGGACTTCTCATTGCGGTGGCCTCTCTTGTTGCAGAACATAGGCCCTAGGTGCTTGCCCTTCAGCACTTGCAGCTCGTAGGCTCAGTGGTTGTGATGTGTCAGCTTAGTTGCTCCATGGCCTGTGGGATATTCCCGGACCAGGGGTCAAACCCATGTCCCCTGCGGTGGCAGGCAGGTTCTTCACCACTGGACCACCAGGGAAGTCCCCACAAGTGTTTCTTAAAATGCTAAATTTCCTTGGAGAAAGGGCTCGAGGATTGGGTAAGCAGAACGTGGGCAGCCCTGGACAGCGTCCATGTCCTCATGCCAGAGTTGGTATAGTCTATGGAAATGGAGATGCCACCCTCAGGCACTTCCTTTCTGTGTACGCCAAGAAGTGCCCTTCCCCCACAGGCCAGAACTGATGCATGAAATGAACTGGAAAATGCTAAAGAGCTTTTTTAAAAGCTCCCCCTGGGGTCATTCCACCAGCAGTCCCAGTTTGGCTGAACTCCAGTGGTGTTATCTAACACAGGGTGAAGTTCATAAGATAATTAATTTGGGTGTAGAAAGTACTAGAAAGTCCTTGTATTAATATTTTATTTCTACCTAACAAGTTAAGAAGAGAAGGCAACGACAACCCACTCCAGTACTCTTGCCTGGAAAACCCCATGGACGGAGGAGCCTGGTAGGCTGCAGTCCATGGGGTCACTAAGAGTCGGGCATGACTTGAGAGACTTCACTTTCACTTTTCACTTTCATGCACTGGAGAAGGAAATGGCAAGGCACTCCAGTATTCTTTCCTGGAGAATCCCAGGGATGGAGGAGCCTGGTGGGCTGCCGTCTATGGGGTCACACAGAGTCGGACACGACTGAAGCGACTTAGCAGCAGCAGCAGCAATGAGTTAAGAGGGTGACTAAGAAGGAGTGAGTGTTTTTCCTTTTTAGATTCCACGTATAAGCACCATCAGATGATATTTGTCTTTTGACTTACTTTACTTAGTGTCATAGTCTCTGAGTCCATCCATGTTGCTGTGAATGGCATGATGGAATTGTTATTTATGGCTGAGTAGTATTCCATTGTGTGTGTGTGTGTGTGTGTGTGTGTGTGTGATTTCTTTATCCATTCATCTGTCAACGGACAAAGTTTTCTTCCATGTTCTGACTATTATAAATACCACGGCAGTGTACTGTAGGGGTACATGTATCTTTTCAAGTTATGGTTTTCTCCAGACACACGCCCAGGAGTGGGATTGCAGAATCAAGACGCAAATGAGCTTATTTACAAAAGAGAGTGAGACTCACAGACAGAGAAAACAAACTTGCGGTTACCAGAGGGAGAAGGTTGGGGGCAGGGAGAGGGATGAAACAGGAGGTGAGGATTAGCACATTTCCCTGGTGGCTCAGACAGTACAGAATCTGCCTGCAAGTGCAGGAGGCCTGGGTTCGATCCCTGGGTCAGGAAGATCCTCTGGAGAAGGGACTGCCCGCTCACCCCAGTATTCTCACCTGGAGAGTCCCATGGACAGAGGAGCCTGGTGGGCTACAGTCCATGGGGTCGCAGAGAGTCGGACAGGACTGAGCGGTCTGTAGCCCACCAGGCTCCTCTGTCCATGGGTATTCTCCAGGCAAGAATACTGGAGTGGGTTGCCATTTATGTAAAATAAACACCAAGGACCTACCACATAGCACGTGCGACTATGCTCAGTAATTTTTAATAACCTGTAAGGGAAAGGAGATCAGCCCTGGGATTTCTTTGGAAGGACTGATGCTAAAGTTGAAGCTCCAGTACTTTGGCCACCTCATGCAAAGAGTTGACTCATTGGAAGAGACTCTGATGCTGGGAGGGATTGGGGGCAGGAGGAGAAGGAGACGACAGAGGATGAGATGGTTGGATGGCATCACCGACTCGATGGACGTGAGTCTGAGTGAACTCCGAGAGTTGGTGATGGACAGGGAGGCCTGGTGTGCTGTGATTCATGGGGTCGCAGAATTGGACACGACTGAGCGACTGAACTGAACTGAACTGAACTGAACTGAAGGGGAAAGAATCTGAAAAAGAACCTAAAGACAGCTGAGTAACTCTACACCAGAGTCTAAAGCAGTATTGTACACATAAAAGGTGTATTGATTCATAATATTCAGCCTTATATTGAGTCCTCACTGAGTGCCAAGAAGATGAGGTGTGCCCTTTCCCAGGTATGTGAGATGTCCTGAGGGTTGGTTAGGATTTTGTGCCAGCTGCTGTGGAGTCCATGCAGATTCCAGCTGACCTCATGTCACAGAGGGGCTGCAGTTGCCCAGTTCACGCTGCCCAGTCCATGGGCAGAACAGAGACCCTGCACCCTGTGTGACTCCCACACGCCCTGTCTGCCCCCCAGCCTGCAGGGCTTGCTTTTGCTTTTTACAGGTACTGGCTTGTCAGCAACTGGGTGAACGCCCATGTTTGGCTGCAGAGGACAGCCCAGAACCCGTGAACACATGGGGACAAAGGTCCCTGGTGGCTCTGCAGGGGGCCAAAATGCGCCTTTTCCTGCCGTGGGAACAGAACCGGGCCAGGGCGTGGGTCTAGAACAGTTCCCGGAATCCCTGGGAGAGGCTGAGGTACAGGCCGATAGATGCGGCTGTGGCGGGGTTGGGGGGACAGTGTGTGATTACCTCCTGACACCGAGAACCAGCGTCACGCCCTGACATTTAGGAGGGAGGCAGTGGAGGCGACTGTGACGATTAAGAGGGCACAGGTGTGCTTCCTGTCACTGGTCAGTGGTTCCCGGGGCGTCTTGCAGCGGCTACCTCTGAGCATCTGTGCTGCCCGGCGAGGAGGCTGCCTTGATGTTGGAGGCGTGACTTCATTTTCAGACTCTGGGGTTCCCTCACTACCTGATCTGAGCCACTGACTTGGTTTCTCACTTGTACTTCTGAGCTGTAAGATGCTCCCTGCTCCCCTTGCCCCCGCCCCCAGGGATGCTGGCAGAAATGAATGAGTTAATGCAAACAGCACCTTTAGCCAAACACAGTATCGTTGGTGCTGTCTTAGCTCTGGGGTTGATTCCATGAGCTGTGTCTCTAAAGTGCAAGAGCTTCCCAGGTGGCGCTAGTGGTCAAGAACCTATATGTCAATGCGGGTGACTTAATGAGACGCGGGTTCGATCCCTAGTTCAGGACGATCTCCCGGAGGAGGGCGTGGCAACCCACTCCAGTATTCTTGCCTGGACAATGCCCGTGGACAGAGGAGCCTGGTGAGCTGCAGTCCCTAGGGTTGCAAAAGAGTCAGACACGACTGAAGCGACTTAGCCTGCACACGAAAATACAAAGCCGGGAGGGGGAGGGGGTGGTCTTTGGATCACGCCAGGGCAATTCCAGGCGGGTTGAATCAACACAGGAATGAAGCATGGTTTCCATTATACATAATGAACCTAATTGCCTGTGATGGGATGTTGTTTGAGATGGGGAGGGCGATACCGGGGTTGGAAAGGTCACTCAGCATCCAGTCAGGGTCACACACGAGCTGGTGCTGTAGGTAGGCCCCCCCCACCCCCGCTCCATCCTAATTGGCTCCTGAGATTGCGTTTAAATCACTCCAAGCTGCCTGTCTGAAAGCTCTTTCACAGCAGCTAAGAAAAACATGCAGTTTCTCCTAACTCACACCCTGTTGCTATTTAGCTGCTAAGTTGTGTTGGACTCTTGCGACCCCGTGAGCAGTATGTAGCCCGCCAGGCTCCTCTGTCCATGGGATTCTCCAGGCCAGAATACTGGAGTGGGTTGGATCTTCCCAACCCAGGGATGGAACCCAGGTCTCCCACATGGCAGTTGGGTTCTTTACCACTGAGCCACTTGGGAAGCCCATACACCCTAGAATATCCCAAACTGTATCTGACTACCCTGTGTTTTATTAGTGTTTCCCACAGTAAATTCACAATGACACCCCAAGCACAGAATGGGAGATGTCTGCATATAGGAATGCCCACATTCATCTACGCAGCTATACAGCTGCACCCACGCTGAGGTGGGCAGCTGTGTCTTTGTGCATAATTTACTCTGGCATAAAAGTGGGGCAAGAAAGCAGCTCTGGTGCAGTCCCAGTATAGTGCCTTTTCCTGAGACTTTTAACTTCTTCAGCTCCACGAGCAGGATGTTTGTAACAGGTAACAGGGTCTGCAGGACAGGTTCTCACCGTGGGTCCATCTTAGAATTATCCAGGGACGCTTAATTTACTTATTCATTTATTTACATTTGGACTTCCCTTGTGGCTCAGACGGTAAAGCGTCTGTCTACAATGTGGGAGACCTGGGTTTGATCCCTGGGTCGGGAAGATCCCCTGGAGAAGGAAATGGCAACCCACTCCAGTACTATTGCCTGGAAAATCCCATGGACAGAGCCTGGTAGGCTACAGTCCATGGGGTCGCAAAGAGTCGGACACGACTGAGCAACTTCACTTACTTACATCTTGTGTGGAAGGCGGGGATCTTAGTTCCCTGACCAGGGATCAAACCCGTGTGCCCTGCAGTGTGGAAGCCTGGAGTCTTAACCACTGGACCCCCAGGCAAGGCCCCCGGGGACCCTTGAGCACAGCTCTGATGTCCACGCTTTCACTCTAGCCCTGAAGGTGCCGGAGGACTCTAGCGAGGTCTCCCCTAGAATCTAACCGGCAGCAAGTTTTGAAAGCATCTGGACTGAACTGAGATTGATATAAACTGGAGGCTGTTGTTCAAAACTCATCTCTTGGAATTATGTTAATCTGAAACAACAGTGTGTTTACTACTTTGGGCAAGGTCTGACCTTCTAAACAGGAATGCACCTCACTGTTTCCTTTTTTTTTAACTCTCTGTAAAACCCACATCTCAACCATAAATATGCACGTACATTCCTCTCAGTCCGTGAAATGAGTTTTCAGATCTGTGCATTTTATTTACACAGAGGCTTAGTTTCATTGGACAAGACAGAGCTTTATAGGCAGAACTGGTGGTAGGCATGCAGCTTTAGGAAAGCAAGTCATGGCCTGTCACTCAAGACACTGTCAAATGCGTAATGAGCCGATCGTTTTGATAGCATTGAAGTTAGCATTGCCCTGAAACAAATGGCATCCAGCTTGAGGGAAATTGCAAAAATACACAATACTTCCTTAAAGTGAATTTAACTAAGTGTGGTTTAGATGTTCTTTTGCTTAGAAAACAGTGCTGTTCAGTTGATTAGTCGTGTCCAACTCTTTGCAGTCCAGGACTGCAGCACGCCGAGCTTCCCTGTCCATCACCATCTCCCAGAGCTTGCTTAAACTCATGCCCCCTGAGTCAGTGATGCCATCCAACCATCTCATCTTCTGTCGTCCCCTTCTCCTCCTACTTTCGAGCTTTCCCAGCATCAGGGTCTTTTACAATGAAGTTGGTTCTTTGCATCAGGTAGCCAAAGGATTGGAGTTTCAGCTTCAGCATCAATCCTTCAGGATGGACTGGTTGGATCTCTTTGTTGTCCAAGGGACTCTCAAGTCTTCTCCAGCACCACCGTTCAAAAACATCAGTTCTTCATCACTCAGCCTTCTTTATGGTCCAACTCTCACACCTATACCCGGCTATTGGAAAAAAACCATAGTTTTGACTATATGGACCTTTGTCGGCAAAGTGATATCTCTGCTGTTTAATGATGCTGTCTAGGTTGGTCATAGTTTTTCTTCCAAGGAGCAACCCCATGCAGAGCATGAAAAGATAAAAAGAAACAGTGGCATGTACATACATGTAGTAAAATCACATAGAACTAAATAGACGCACACGCACGTGCATGTAAAGCCAGAGACATCTGAGTCATCTGACTAAGTTCTCTGGGTGGTGTCGATGGCACGTTTCCGGTTATGACTCTGTCCTGTAGTTAGTTTGAACGACGTTACCGCTGGGGGGAAACCCGGATGAGGTTCTTGGGCAGTGACCTGTTTTGACTATTTTTTCTTACTGTTGAACTGTAGTCGATTTTCAATATTGTGTTAGTTCCAGGGGTACATCAAGGTAATTTCATGATCTATGTATATATGTTGTTTCAGATTAATTAGCACTGCAGGTGATTCCAACAAATTATCATTCCCTGTTGTTGTTGTTGTTGGGTCAGTCGTGTCCAACTCTTTGTGACCTCACAGACTGTAGCATGTCAGGCCTCCCTGTCCCTCACTATCTCCTGGAGTTTGCCCAAGTGTGCTATACAGTAGCTCCTTGCTGCTTGTCTATTTTATATACTGTACTTACCAAAGGGAGAAGGTATCTGTTAAAGCTTTTGACTGTGTGGATCACAATAAACTGTGGAAAAATTCTGAAAGAGATGGGCATACCAGATCACCTGACCTGCCTCTTGAGAAACCTGTATGCAAGTCAGGAAGCAACAGTTAGAACTGACATGGAACAACAGACTGGATTGAAATAGGAAAAGGAGTACATCAAGGCTGTATATTGTCACCCTGCTTATTTAACTTCTATGCAGAGTACATCATGAGAAATGCTGGGCTCGAGGAAACGCAAGCTGGAATCAAGATTGCCAGGAGAAATATTAATAATCTCAGATATGCAGATGACACCACCCTTATGGCAGAAAGTGAAGAGCAACTAAAAAGCCTCTTGATGAAATTGAAAGAGGTGAGTGAAAAAATTGGCTTAAAGCTCAACATTCAGCAAACAAAGATCATGGCATCCGGTCCCATCACTTCGTGGGAAATAGATGGGGAAACAGTGTCAGACTTTATTTTTCTGGGTTCCAAAATCACTGCAGATGGTGATTGCAGCCATGAAATTAAAAGACGCTTACTCCTTGGAAGGAAAGGTATGACCAACCTAGATAGCATATTCAAAAGCAGAGACATTACTTTGCCGAGCAAGGAGATCCAAGCGATCCATCCTAAAGGAAATCAACTCTGAGTATTCATTGAAAGTACTGATGCTGAAGCTCCAATACTTTGGCCACCCCATGCGAAGAGTTGACTCATTGGAAAAGACTCTGATGTTGGGAGGGATTGGGGACAGGAGGAGAAGGGGACGACAGAGGATGAGATGGCTGGATGGCATCACTGACTTGATGGACGTGAGTCTGAGTGAACTCCAGGAGTTGGTGATGGACAAGGAGACCTGGCGTGCTGCGGTTCATGGGGTTGCAAAGAGTCGGACACGACTGAGTGACTGAACTGAACTGAACTGAATCCCATACTCCTGATCTGTCCCCTTCACTTTCCCCTTTGGTGATCATGAGTTTGTTTTCTATGTCTGTGGGTCTGTTGTATATAGGTTTCTTTGTATCACTGTTTAGATTTCACAGAGAAACGATATCATATAACATTTGTCTTTGACTTAGTTCACTTACTATGATCGTCTCTGGGTTCATCCACGCTGACGTAAGTGGCAATATTTGATTCCTTTTATGGCTGAGTAATATTCCAGATTATCTGTGTATGTAAACATATATACGCAGAACTGATTCATTAGAAAAGACGCTGACGCTGGGAAAGATCGAGGGTAGGAGGAGAAGGGGGCGTTGCAGGATGAGATGGTTGCATTGCATCACTGACTCAATGGACATGAGTTTGAGTAAACTCCAGGAGTTGCTGATGGACAGGCAAGCCTGCCGTGCTGCAGTCCATGGGGTCGCAGAGTCAGACAGGACTGAGCGACTGAACTGAACCGAGCTGAACACACATGTATTGATACGTAACACATCTTCTTAAATCAGTTGTCTACCGACGGGCGCTTGGTTGTTTCCGTGTCTTGACTGTTGTAAACAGTGCTGCTGTGAACATTGAGATCCATGTATCTTTTTGAATTCGAGGTTTCATTTCTTTCCAGACACTTGCCCAGCCGTGTGATTGCTGGACCCTATGGTAGCTCCATTTTTATTTTTTTAAGAAACTTCCGTACTGTTCTCTGTAATGGCTAGACCAGCTTGCATTCCCACCAACAGTGTAGGAGGGTTCCCTTTTCTCCACATCCTCTCCAGTATTTATTTGTAGACTTTTTAATGCTGGCCATTCTGAGCTGCGTGAGGTGGTCTTTCATTGTGGGTTTTATTTGCAATTCTCTAATAAATAATGAGTCTGAGCATCTTTTTACATGCCTATGGCCATCTGTGTGGCCAATGGACATTTTGGAGAAACTTCTGTTCAGATGTTTTACCCATTTTTTTAATTGGGTATTTTTGTTTCTCTTTGAATCGTGAGCTGTTTGTGTATTTTGGAGATTAATCCCTTGTCAGTCGCATTGTTTATGAATATTTCCTCCCGTCGTGTAGGTTCTCTTTTCATTTTGTTTGCGGTTTCCTTAGCTGTGCAAAATTTGGTTTGATTAGGTCCCATTTGCATATTATTGCTTTTACTTCTTTTCTCTTGGAAGACTGACCCAAGAACGTACTTCTGTGACTTATGTACGAGAATGTTTTGCCTATGGTCTTTATATTTAGATCTTTAAAGCATTTTATCTTTGTGTATGATGTGAGGAGGGCTTCCCAGGTGGTGCTGGTGGTAAAGAATCGACCTGCAATGCAGGAACCTCAGGTTCGATCCCTGGGTCTGGAAGATCCCCTGGAGGAGGAAATGGCAACCCACTCCAGTAATCTTGCCTGGAGAAATCCCATGGACAGAGGAGCCTGGCAGGCTATAACCCATGGGGTCGCAAAGAGTCGAAGACGACTGAAGCGACTTAGCACACAGCACATGATGTGAGCGAGTGTTCCAACTTCTTTGATTTACGTGCATCTGTCTGGCTTTCCCAGCACCACTGGCTGAAGAGACTGTCTTTCCTCGTTTGTATACCCTATGCAGTGGCTTATTTAGGTGACCATCGTGCCTTTCTCGTGTGTTTGCTTTCCCTACTGTTGATTTTTCTCTTTCCTAGGATTCTTGCTTCCTTTTTCTATGTAGAGAAGAACTTTCAATTTGTTTTCCTTTTAGGATAGGCTAAGTATTGCTGTCTTCTTGGAGTTTTTTCTTTTCTCTACTGAGAAACTCTTTTCTCTCTCTCCCATTCTGAATGATAATCTTGCTGGGTAGACTATCCTAGTTTGCAGACGTTTTCCCCTTCTCAGGACTGTGAACAGATCTTGCTGCCCCCTGCCCCACCTTGTGGCCTGTGCGGTTTCTGAGAGACATCAGCTGAATGTCTTGGGCCTGAGCTCTGAGCCCACAGTCACCTCTGAGCTGAGTGCACAGTCCCTCTGATCTTGGTGGGAGTGGCTGGAAGCATGGAGGGTGGAGACCACACAGAGGGGCAATGCAGCTGCCGGCACGTGGAGCTCAGGGCCAGCGTGGACAATGGGTCTAGGGAATGGTGGCCTCGTGGACCGGAGGACCCGATGGGGTTGACGTGGGGTTCCTTGGGGGTGAAGCCTCAATGTTGAGAGTGACTCAGGCAGCTGGTGTGGGGGCTCAGGAGCATGGCTGCCGTCAGGAGGGGCACTGCCTGGGCCCGGATTCAGGATACCAGGAGTGGGACTGAGAACCAGCACACCCTCCTGGTTAAGATCATGGCCAGGGACATTATTCCTTCAGTGGGATTTCTGCTTGCTTTTTCACTTGAAAGGCAGATGGCTAATTCTTTCTGCAAATAAGTTGTATTTGTACTCACACTGGGTTAGGATATGTAACCTGTGTTTGCATTTGGAAATTACGTGGTGTTGCTTATGTGTTTTTCCTAGTGAAGTTAAGGCTTGCGTCAGATAAACTGGACCATTTTAAAGGTGTAATTCAGTGGCGTTTAGTTCCTGTTCAAAACGCACAACCATCCCCTCTATAAAGTTGCAAAACCTTGTCATCACCTCCAGACGTGAATGCTGTCCCCAGAAAGCACATCCCACCCTATCCCCCTCCAGTCCCTAGCAGCTAACCCAGGTGTTTTCTGCTTCCATGGACTTTACTGTTCTAGAAAGTTCACAAAACCGCAGTCAGGCAACAGCAGACCTTGTGTGTCGAGAGTCTTAGGTGTGGTTCATATATTTAAAAAAAAAAAAAAAAGAGAGTCCATCACCATTGTTTGAGAATTGACTGGGCCAATGACCAGCACAGTCTCTCTAGATGCTTCTGATTATAAAGAAACACAACACAAATGTGTGAGTTTTTTTTTTGTCAGGAAAACCCCATCATTTTTTTCAAGGAGATTAGAAAACAACAGAAGGTAAGGTAGCTGGCTCTGGAGGTCACTCAGGAAGCCCAGGCTCACACCTCAGAGGTCCCGTGTCTCCCTGTGGGTGCCCCACGTCCATCCCTTGGGTAGCCGCCAGCTTCATCACCATGGGGGTCTCAGCCCACAGTGATCCTGCCTAAGAACACGAAAGTCAGGACCCCACAGCCTCTCCCTCACCCAACGCTCTGCTTTCTTTTCCTCCTTGGGTTTCTCACACTCTCCAGTTCTGTCTAGTTGCTCTCTCCTCGTAGGAGCAGCCCTTGAAGCCCTGGGACCTGCCCTCATAGCCAATATCCTGCCCGTATAGCAGGACCACGCAGCAGCAGAAACTTGAAGGACATTCCTGCCGGGTGAACGCGTAGAGAAAAAGTAGGTGATTTGATGGAGACAGAACTCATCTTGGCTTTCGGATGGACCGCCTTCTTCAGGTGGTTTATGGAGTAGCATCCTCCTGAGTCACGGATGGAGATGCCCATGGGCACAGCAGCCACCCGGTGTGGGGGTCTGCACGGGTGGGAGGCTCCCCCCTCTCTGGCCTGCAGTGACTGTGCTGTTGACAACCAAGGGCTGTGGCTGAAAGCTTATGAGTACAACATGTATCTAGTGGCATTTTATGGACAGCACCTGGGGTCGGGAGTGGTAGGGGGGGACAGTTGTTTAAGCCTGTGGACCAATGGATGGAAAATGCCACCAAAACCACTGAGAGTCATGCTTGTAAATAGAGAGAAAACCGTGACGCACTGATCTCTGTCAATGGTCCAGAACGCTGTGTTCAGGACGACGAGCTGCCTTGTGGCATTTTTGTTCATTGTTGTTGTTCAGCTGCACAGTTGTCTGTCTGTGACACCGTGGACTGCAGCATGCCGGGCCTCCCTGTCCTTCACCATCTCCTGGAGTTTACTCAGACTCATGTCCATCGAGTCAACGATTCCACGCAAACATCCCATCTCCTCTGTCACCCCCTTCTCCTCCTAACCTCCAATCTTTCACCAGACCTTGAGTTCCTTTCGTACTGACAGGAGAATGAGGCTGTTTCCGTCTCCCCAGCTTCACAGGAAACTGCTCACTTTTCTTTCTAAATGAAAATAAAATGTGTGTGTGTGTTTTCAGGAACATAAGGAGTCCAGTCCACTGGGCAGGTTTAAAGGTCCTTTATTACGAAATCAGTCAGTATGTACAAACTCTACCATTAAAATAATGAGTGACAGGGATCAGACTATTTACAATGCTTTTGTGTGTGTGTGGCTTTTTTTTTTTTACAACATTTCTTTACAAGATTATTTCTCTCTAAATAACATGAGACACAAACAAAATCATTTTTTATTACATACATAAATAAATATTGACTTTTAAATGAACTAAGGGACGTGGTTTGCATGAGAGGGTAGCCATTCTGTTATTTGCGCACTACGGTTATGTCAAGAAGTGCTAACAGTTCTGCAGAGAGACCTGTGTGAGTCACTCTGTGAATCGTGTAACTTGCCAAGTGTCCAAGAGAGCTGAGAAGCTGAGTTTGGCCATGCAAAACCATAGCCACCATAGGTCACCGGCTTTGTGCATTTTTCTCGTAAATGAACGTACAACGCAACGGGTATTTAGCCACTGTGCTCTGGTGACGATGGGCACGTGTGCATAAGTTTAGATTGAGATATTTGCAGTCACAGGACTGAACATGATGAACCCCACGACACGTGGTGTAAGGGCGTTAAGACTCCCATCATCGTGAATGCTGCTGCCTGGTCAGTAGGACAAAATGAATATTTGCACTCACATGATAGACAAACTCAGCCTTTTAATCAGGTTCTTCAGTGGACATAAAAGATACTGCTGAGGTGGTGATGGACAGGGAGGCCTGGCGTGCTGCGATTCATGGGGTCGCAAAGAGTCGGACACGACTGAGCGACTGGACGACTGAACTGAACTGAACTGAAGGGCTTTGGGATCCAGTGTAAGCACTTCCCAGGTATGCCTACTCCACTTGACTCAGTTTCACCTTGCAGAGGGCAGTTTTCCTCTATTCAGTGAACATCATTACGGTGCAGTGATTCTCACCGGGGGCGACTCTGTACCCCAAGACGGTGTGGACCATGATGACAGAGTGTGTGGTCATCACACCCGGGGTGGGGTGCTCCTTGCCTCTGGTGGGTGGAGACCAGGGGTGCCCCACGCCCCACAGTGCAGAGGGCAGGTCCCGCCCGCCGACAGAGAGCCGTGCGGCCCCAGGTCTCAGCAGTGCTGAGCTGGAGGATGGGTTCTGCTCTCTAGATGGGTTCTGGGTTCTTCCAGGTCTTTCTAGGACAGAGATCTGTTTGTAAACTTTGGATTCTGGAAATTTTACCTGTCATAAACATTATTGTCTCTTGAAGAAAATTTTATTGGGAGTGAAACTGCTTTATAATGTTGTGTTGGTCTCTGCTCAGACCTAAGTGCACATTTATCCCCTCGTTTCTGGATTTCCTTCCCATTTATGTATATTAAAATAACACTGGCTGATGCCATTCATTTATAAAGATTGCTCCCTGAGCCCACTTACAACAAGAGGATAGCCCAGATAAATAAACCCATCACTGAGGAGTGAATATTCTCAGTAAAAAGACGCACATAGCCTTGATGTGTATCGGGTTACACACCTGTATTTGATGACTTCATATGTTTGATGAACTTGGCTTTTTTAAAGAGTAAATGCTGTCACTGAATATACTTTTTCTCATAGGAGAGAAGTGCATCTAATTTCAATAAAACAGAGAATCAGCTATGAAACTGGCTTTAAAATTAAACAACATAAATTTTTAGACCTTTATTAGGGCAAATTTTTAAAAATTCAAAAAACTGTAATTATATTTCTGCTCATTTCAGTATTACTGAAATTTATAAAGGAAACTCAGCTTTCTCTTACTGCCTAGTCTTCTCTTCCAATAATACTAATAAAAGTTATCAAATGTTATAGCAAGATGAAATGCTCATAAGACCTACTTCAGGTATTTCAAGGAAGATAGACGCTTCAGAACCTTGATCCGAACTAAAAATGTATTTGCTCAAAGTCTATGACCCAGGCAAAAGAAACATCATTAAATTTTACA
The DNA here is from genome assembly GCF_042477335.2 of Ovis canadensis. Classification (NCBI taxonomy): domain Eukaryota; kingdom Metazoa; phylum Chordata; class Mammalia; order Artiodactyla; family Bovidae; genus Ovis; species Ovis canadensis. Next base: position 5,899,476 of record NC_091271.1, read on the forward strand.
AAATTAAGTGTATTTAATAATTTAATAATATTTCGCATCTATGTATATACTCCCGCGTTTTAAACTATACAACAGTACAAAGATGGGCTGGCACAAATACTTACTGATATATTTAGGACCAATGAAGGAAGACGATAAACACACAGCCAATAATAATTTGAAGCCTTCCCTTTTGAGATTCTGAGGGTTTGAAAATCCAGATGCTGGGAACGGCGTCTAGGGAAAACCCGTGGTTTCAGAGATGAGCTCTGTGTTTGCGCATGCGTCCTCCGTGAAGACTGTCCCTCCCGTCTCCGTGCAGAAGAGGAACCCGCTGACTCTGCAGGGACACTCTGTTGCAGAATCCACCCCAAACCACGCACGGAGCTGCAGAGAAACAGCCCGAAGCCCCATGAGCTGGCTGCATCCTTGAGATCCCCCCGTAGCCCCTCCTTCAGGCTGCAATGCACCGCCCGCCTGCTCAAGCTTCCAAGCTCATCGAAGACGCAGGAAGTAGTTTTTCTTTTTTTCCCATCTGTTCCGTCAGAGATCCATGCATACCGGCCCCGGGGTTCTCCGGGGAGAGAGGCGTGCGTGTGATAACAGGGGTCGTCTCTCTGCCTGGTGTCCGCACTTAAGAGCTTAGGCCTCCCAGGAGGAGTCGAGACCCTCACGTTCTCGGCCTGCGCCGCTCATTCAACCCCTCGCCGCTCATTGAACCGCCGGCAACCAGGGTGCCCACCGCAGGCTTTCGGAAAGGAAGGAAAACGGCAGGCTTCCAGGCGCACAAGAGCCTTCACTGTGTTCCTCGTGTACATAATGACATGAGGACGCCCTTCCATGTTTAATTTGGAGAAATCGCTGTTTTCTCATAGAATAGACACCGATGGGGAAAACAGATTACTTGAATGATGTTTAGAGTTGCATCCATCATGGGTGAGCTGGTTAAATAATTATTGCAGCGACTTGTACTCAAGCTACCCACGTGTATATGTGTGCGTCTGTGTGTATGTACTTACACGTATGTATATATTGTATGCTGCTGCTGCTGCTAAGTCACTTCAGTCATGCCCGACTCTGTTAGACCTCACAGATGGCAGCCCACCAGGCTCCTCTGTCCCTGGGGTTCTCCAGGCAAGAATACTGGAGTGGGCTGCCATTTCCTTCCCCATATATATTGTATACCTACCTGGAAATATACAGACACACAAACATACATGTATATACACATGGGTGTTCCTTCAAGCAAAAAATATATTAAAACATCTCTAGTTTAAGGGTGCCCCAACATTCCCCTCAACACTATATACTAATACCATGTTTTCAGTTGAGTTCAGGCTATGAGGCATTAGCATGGCGCCTCTTACTTTTTCAATTAAAATTTTCATACAATTTTCAAGTAAGATGTAATAGATTTGAAGGAGTAGAGAAAGGTTTCCTGTTTAGCTGCTAAATTGTGTCTGACTCTGCAATCCCACGGACTGTAGCCCACCAGGCTTCTCTGTTCATGGGATTTTCTCCAGGCAAGAATACTGGAGTGGGTTGCCATTTCCTCCTCCAGGGGATCTTTGCAACCCAGGGACCGAACCTGTCACTGCATCTCCTGCATTGGGACGCAGATTCTTTACCACTGAGCCACCTGGAAAGCGAAGGTAGGTTAGTCCAAGGCAAACAGCTGTCCTTCTCTACCTTCCAGAGTCCTCCTCTACCTTTTCTACATTATGGAGAATATTCTACCAAACAAACAGCTTGCTTTGATTAAGCAAAGGGGAAAGATTTGAAAATGTTCGATAGTTGGGTTTCTTTCATTTCAAGCAAGAAGTTTTGTAGCGTGTTAAGACACAGGAAAGTGGCCGAACAAAGCACGGCAGCAGGTGTCTTCCCCATCAAGGAAAAAAGGAAAATATCAATAAAGTATCAGGAAACCTTCTTGTAGGATGAAATATTAAAGCCCCAGGAAACAGTTTTAATTTCTCCAGGGCAGACTCTGGGTAGCAGTGTTGACTCCTGGCTGGGAATGTCTTAACAGAAACTGTCCTTTCGAGGCCAAACTCATTTATGTCTTTGTATAAAATGAAGCTTGAGTGCTTGAAGCTGGAGCATTTTAAACTAATGGGCAATATTTTGGGTTTACAGATTTTTCAGTTGAAAAAAAAAAACCCACAGGGGATTAAAAAACATTCATCTTCAGAAATCTCTGAATCAATATTAGGACGTAAAAATCTGGATACTTTTCCATTGACCTGGCAAATCCAATCAATAATGTAATCTCCAAGTGTTCAGTGAGTAACTGTATGCTTACTACGGGCAGGCCTATTATGTGTGTCAATTGCTTCTTTGGAGAATCTGTTGATGCAAATTCGGGGACAACTCAGACCTGCATTGGGAGGAGCTTTACCACACAGGCAGGCAAGAATTAGAAGTGGAACAGGGCTGGGCTGTGTGTTGTCTGTTGTCATGGGAACCTGTCCCAACCCCTCCACCCCCTCTCCACCCCCGCCTTCGCTAGGCTCACTGCGGGTCCTTGGTTTTGGGGCACGTTTTCCAGGGCAGACAGAGTGTTGAGCGCCCCACGGTTATTATGCAGGGGCAGGCGGTCTTCCGGGAAGGGCCTGATGCCTCCCAGTGGGCACGGCCAGTCCTTGGGGGGTTGTGCCAGCTTCCACACTCGCTTAGGGTTCCGACGGGCTCTCAGAGCAGCTCAGTACCTTTCTGCAGGAGGCTTGTAGTGATGGGGATGGCGGTGTTTCAGATGGGGGCCTAGAGATAGAACGGACGTGTCAGTCCGGCCACCGTCCCCAGCTAGACCGACTGGAGGAACAGGTGTGCGTCTGTGCCCTGCCCACAGTCCATGCCACCCAGGCCCTGCCGGACCTGACTCTGAACTTGCAGACACGCATCCACCCTGCCTCTCTTTTTTCTCTGCCTTCCCCAGCTCTCTGGTTCCCTCCATAAAACCTTCAAGATCGCAAGAGAAAGAAGACAAGCCCCTTTCTTTATAATAATGTAAGCCGGGCAGAACCCTTTGTCTTTCCTCGGAAAAGTTTAGAAATTAACACATCCTTTCATGACACACACACTTTCGGTGGAGGGACACTGTAAGTGATGGGTGGACATGGTTCCCAAACAGGACAGGGCGTCACACAGGGCGCTCCCAATGGGGTGGTTTTTATTTGTCTTTAAACTCCTAAGTGCAAAAAGCTGCTGGGGCAAATTTGATCCATCATTTAAAAATTAAAATAAACCCAGGATCATTATTTCTTATCAACACATAAACCGTTGACGTGGCTTTTTAAAGTTTAAGCTGAGAAAGCAATGTACATAATCTGAAACCCAACAGGACGCTGCCTTTGTTTTAAATACACAATTGTTACCATTTAGTTTTGCTAATAACTAATCTTTGTAAATACACAATTGTTGCTGTTTAGTTGTGCTAATAACTAATCTTTGTAAATACACAATTGTTGCTGTTGTGCTAATAACTAATCTTTGTAAATACACAATTGTTGCTGTTTAGTTGTGCTAATAACTAATCTTTGTAAATACACAATTGTTGCCGTTTAGTTTTGCTAATAACTAAAATTAGCTTCCATATGTTTTTACTAATAGAGCAGAGGCTTAAGTGTGTTAACAGTGGAGGGGATGGATGTCTACTATTTCTAGCACATCGTCTACATGAAGAATTTAAAGTGATGGAAGAATTGAAGCAAAAAGAAAGAATCTGATATTTTAAACGATCTGCTTAAAAACAGGAACAGAAATGAAAGCATTGCTCCTAAGATACAGCTGTTGAAATGACTGTTAAAAAATTGATATTTAGCCCCAAGAATTTGGGAAGACATAGACTATTCTCCATGTAGTTTCTTCACACAGCACTTCCCCTGGTCTTGTCCAAGCCTAATTCTCACCTTCCTGACCTCTAGTACACAGCCCCACGTTCAATTACTACCCACATGCCGATGACCTTCAAAGCTTTCAGCGCTGGACCCTGCAGTCCCGAAGGCCTTCAGGAAGTCTCCGTCTCACTATCCCACAGGTGACTTAGATGCAGTTGTCTCTACGTTAATCTCACCATCCTCCGTCTCACACCCCGACCTGGGCCTCAAGCACCTGGGACCACGGTTCCAGCAAACCGTATCCTCTTGCACTAAATGACTCTTGGCTTCCTCCCGCGCTTATTCCACTGTGCATACTTTTTGTTTCCAAACACATACGTTTTTAAATTTTATTAGAGTATAGTTGATTTACAATGTTGTGTTTAATTTCTGCTGTAGACCAAAGTGATTCAATTTTATATATACAGTGTGTGTGTGTATATATATATATATATAGAGAGAGTACAGTTTTATATTTTCTGTTTCTATATGTAAGTACACACTGTATATATTCTTTTCCATCGTGGTTCCCTGGTGGCTCAGATGGTAAAGCCTGCAATGCAAGAGACCCAGGTTCGATCCTGGGGTGGGAAGATCCCCTGGAGAAGGAAATGGCAACCCTACTCCAGTACTCTTGCCTAGAAAATTCCATGGATGGAGGAGGCTGGTGGGTTACAGTCCATGGGGTCGCAAAGAGTTGGACATGACTAAGCAACTTCACTTTCTTTCTTTCTTATCACAGAATATGGAATGCAGTTCCCTGCTCCATGGAAGGACCTTGGTGTTTACCCATCCTGTGTATACTGGGTTCTATCTGCTGATCCCAAACTCCCACAAGTCTGCTCTCTCTGTCTGTGAATCTGCTTCTGCTTCGTTGTCAAGTTCCTTTGTGCTGTAGTTTAGACCCCACGCGAGTGACATCTATGAAACAAGAAGAGACTAACAGACATAGAGAATAGGCTTGTGGCTGCAGAGGGTGGAAGGGACAGTGGGGCTGGGGGTGGACCAGGAGTTTAGGGTTAACAGACCCAGCACGTATTCAATCACTGCCAAAGCTAACAGTTCTGGCCCCTGAAGACATCACTAGATTTTCTTTCCCATTTTTTCAATATCAGCAAACACAGTAGGATGAGGACTCCTTTATGGTCAATAACTGCGACCACTCCCCGGCATATGTCCTTAGTGTTGCCCGGGAGGCTCTTTGTTTTGAAACAATAGGTGGAAATCATTTTTAACCTATGTGATTTAGCAGGAAGTCAAGTAGACTGATTGGGATCATATCGTGAAGAAAATTTATGTAATATAGACAGTGAAAATGAAAGTTGGCTCAGTGGTGTCCGATTCTCTGTAACCTCAAGAACTATACGGTCCATGGAATTCTCCAGGCTGGGATACTGGAGTGGGTAGCCTTTCCCTTCTCCAGGGGGATCTTCCCAATCCAGGGATTGAACCCAGGTCTCCTGCATTGCAGATGATTCTTTACCTGCTGAGCCACCAGGGAAGCCCAAGGATACTGGAGTGGGTAGGCTATCCCTTCTCCAGGGGGTCTTCCTGACCCAGGAATTGAACCAGGGTCTCCTGCATTGCAGGCTGATTCAGGGAAGCCAATAGATTATATACAGTAGAAATACACGTAATAAGCTGCATAGCAAAGTAGTATTTCCTATACAGTTATATTTGAATGTCTTAATTTTTAAAAAAATTTCAGAATGATATGATGATTTTTTTCCCCCTTGGGTGGGCGCATGCTAAGTCACCTCAGACGTGTCCGATTCTGTGCGACCCCATGGAATACAGCCTGTCCAGGTTCCTCTGTCCGTGGGATTCTCCAGGCAAGAAACCTGGAGTGGGTTGCCATGCCCTCCTCCAGGGGATCTTCCCGACCCAGGGATCGAGCCTTACGTCTCTAATGTCTACCTGCATTAGAAGCCCTACCTCTTGGGTATTTAAGGTTAGAAGATAAGAAAAAAAGCATGCCTTCTGTAGAGCAAAAAAGTAACAGAAGGGGAGGAGGAGGGTGCACGGGAGGGAAAAAGGGAGCGTGTCAGGTGGGCTGGGAGGAAGCACATACAAACGGGAGGGGGGGGCTTCGGGTTCAGAGAACCCCCTGTGGGTAGGAGCCTGCAATGTTGGATCTATGGATTTCCATTTTTTCACCAAGACTTTCTGTGTGTCTGCAAGCTGGGCGGGACTCCTGCCCCCTGAGGACTCACCGTGCACGTCGGGGGTCCGGAAGGTCCTGATGGTGGCGGGCCCCTCCCCGCCCGCAGTCAGCACCTGCACCTCCAGGCGGTAGAGGGTGGCGGGCCGCAGACCTGGGACCGAGAGCTCAGGGTGATCCTGGGGAAGGGGAGGGAAGGCGTTGGGGGACACGGGTCCGTCAGCCGCTGCCTCTGACCACGACCCATGTCTGGACTCTCCTCCAGAGACTACGCCTCCCTCGCGACATCACCGTGATACGTGCAGTCGCGGTTCACTTGTTTCCACTCCACCGTGTCCAGGAACCCGCAATCAGTCCATGTTCGCTGGAGACCCCTTACCCCCTCCATCCCCGGGTGGTCTGGGCAGCAAGGAGACCCCGGCTCTTGGCAGCCAAGAGCTCACATGAGTCAGGCCAGTTCTTGCCGCTCACCCCCACCCCCTCCAGGGCACTGTATTTTCCATTCCTGAATCTAAGACTTTCCCAGGCTTTAAAAGTTTTCATCTGCACATCTTGTGATGTGAATTCTTGATAATCCACATCTCGGGGAAACGCGCCAACCTGTGCTCCTTAAAAGACAGTATCTGTCAGTGCCAGCAGCCAAAAAATGTTTCTTTTTATGCCAACACTTTTTTTTTTTTTGGTCTTAGAACTCAATAGAACCTAACACACACACACAGAATAATTACTGTCCGATTCCGTGGAATTTTTTTTTTCCTTCCGGGATTTAAGGTGTTTTTTTTTTTCTCTCTCTTTTTGGAGCAAGAATTGCATATTCTAAGGGCATTTTGAGAGTTGGTAAAAGCCCACACATGCTTTTTTTTTTCTCCCCCGAAACCAAGGAATTAAGTTGGCCTGGAAGGCACTCCAGCTCATTAAGTGCTCTGGCCAGATTTGAAGGGGAAAATGAAGAGAAAAAGGTTCTTTTTAGCTCTTTCCCCCCCAAAATTTAGCACTTCAAATGGGGCACGTCCGCTTGGCCCAGAAGGACAGGGATTCAAAAGAACAGAAAATGGTGAAGCCTTGCGTTCCGTGTGGACAGGAGAGGCCTCCTTAAGAGCTGGTCCTAGTCATCAAGTTTAGCTAGATGGCAGTTTCTCCTAAGTTTATGGTAATGATAGTTAATGTACAGAAACCCTGATGGTGTGCTCCGATTTTTACAAAAGAATTTACTGGGGGCCCACAGGAACCCTGTTGGTATGTTCTGATTCTTGCAGAAGAATTCACACAGGAGAAAGCCTACATGTGAGTCTCAACACGTTGCCCCTGCAGTGGGGGTTTGGGGTGCCCGAGTGCCTCCCCCAGGGATGCTCCCTCCGGGTTGCGGGGAACCCACCCTGAGATGGGGCAGGTGGGTGGGCACTCACCGCGGGCAGAATCTGGGACTGAGAGATGATGCTGTTCGGGAGGCTGTTGGGCCGGCTCTCAGTGGTGACCTCGGCCCAGGTCACCTGGAAGCCGGTGGCCGGCCGCGGCAAGCCCACCTGGTTCACCTTCCAGGAGAAGTGCCCCGTGATGTTGGCATCGCGTACCACAAAGGAGGCGGACAGGTTCTCAGGTTTGGCCTGCACTTTGGAGCGCACGTGACTGTAACCTGTGGGCGCAGAAAGGGGAACCGTGCAGCGGTTAGAGGGGTGGAGAGAGGCAGCCCCAGAGGACACGGTGTTCAGACTGCCATTCTCTGGGACCTGGGGTCAGCAACCTGACCTCCTCCTGCCTGCAATGCAGGAGACCCTGGATCAATTCCTGGGTCTGGACGATCTGCTGGAGAAGGGAAGGCTACCCACTCCAGTATTCTTGGGCTTCCCTGGTGGCTCAGCTGGTAAAGAATCTGCCTGCAATGCAGGATACCCTGATTCAATTTCTGGGTTGGCAAGATCCCCTGAAGAAGGGAAAGGCTACCCACTCCAGTATTCCGGCCTGGAGAATTCCACGGACTGTACAGTCCATGGGGTCGCAAAGAGTCGGACACCACTGAGTGACTTTCACTTTCACTTCTAAGGGCTGATCCTTCAGCAAAGCCTGTCGCTAAGTGCGGCTGGACTTCAGAGGCTAGGCGAGGGTTCGTATACACACGTTCTGTTCAGACAGGGCTGTCCTAGGGCCATCTAGAAAGGGGTGATCCTTTTGGGTTTCAGGGCCTTGTGAATCGCACTCTGGAGCTGTGCCCAGCGACGCGCCTCCCGGGGATTCCAGGCGACACGTACCCTCCTCCGTGCCAGGGCAGCTGAAGTGCTTGTGGGTCTTGCCCTTGAGCGCAGAGCACGGCGGGGTCGTGAAGGACGCGCTCTCCGCCTTCCAGCGGCCCTGGGGCCGCGCGGCTTGCACGATCACCTTGTATTTGCAGGAGAATGACAGGTCTGGAAGAATCATGTAGTTTTCCTAGAGCGAGACGGAGAAAGAGAACACGCCAGCTGTAAAAATCTCACGAGGGAACGGACTTGGCAGGAGATGCGATGATGTCCCAGGAGTTTGTCTTCTTGCATGTGGTGGGGTGGGTGTGTTTGTGTGTGTGCGTGTGTGATACGGCCTTTACACAAAGCACACGGGGTCCTTGCCGAGATGATTTACAACCATGACCTGCTCCTGCAGTGAAGAGGGTCACCCAGACTCTAGAACAACCAGGTGGAAGCGTTCAGTTCATGGCAGCCCCCTTCCTGACCATCACAACCCACTATGGGGAGCTGGCTGGACAGGGAGGGTGAAAAGCTGTGAATATCAACCCGAATTGTTATTAAAAAAAAAAAAGCTGACTCAGGCTTCCTCCCAGACGCAAGCTCAGTTTAGACCTGAGTCTTTCCTGAAGGCAGAGAAGACATTCTGGAGGCGTGTCTCTTCTCCCCTTTCTGGAGGGCTCTCTCTGTTGCTTCCGGCCAGACTGTGATGATTAAACAGAATTGTGAGGCCGGACTCAACCGTGGAGGGCTGAGGGGCTGGGAATGTCGCCTTACAGGAAGAGGAAGCTGACGGTGATGGTTGTAACAAGCTACTGTGCCGCTTCTTTCTCTTTGTGTGTGAGCGTGTGCGTGTCCCCTGTAGGGTGGCATTGTCACGGCCTCCTGCACACATATATGACCTTACGGGAACAGGAAAGCTGACTGTGACATTTGTAACAAGCTGGTGCGAGGTTTATCTCCCTCGTGTGTCTGTCAGGGTGTGTGTGTCCATTCGAGGTGCTGCCAAGGCCCTGGGTGCACCTGTATGACCTGATAACCACGTGAAGCATGGCAGTGATGCTCGTGACAAGCTAGTGCGACGCCTCCTTCCCTTGGTGTGTTAGGGGGTGTGTGTCCCTTCTAGGGTGTCACTGTCAGGACCCTGTGTATACTACATATATGACCTTACGGGAACAGGAAAGCTAACTGTGACATTTGTAACAAGCTGGTGCGAGGTTTATCTCCCTCGTGTGTCTGTCAGGGTGTGTGTGTCCATTCGAGGTGCTGCCAAGGCCCTGGGTGCACCTGTATGACCTGATACCCGCGTGAAGCATGGCAGTGATGCTCGTGACAAGCCAGTGCGACGCCTCCTTCCCTTGGTGTGTTAGGGGGTGTGTGTCCCTTCTAGGGTGTCACTGTCAGGACCCTGTGTATACTACATATATGACCTTACGGGAACAGGAAAGCTGATGGTGATGGTTGTTAACAAGCCAGTGTGATATCTCCTTTCCTTGGTGTGTTAGGGTGTGGGTCAATTCTAGGCCAGCAGTTGTCTTAGGGTGTGTGTGTCAATTGTAGGTGAGTTGTGTTAGGGTGTGTGTGTCAATTCTAGACAAGCAGTTGTATTAGGGTGTTTGTGTCAATTATAGGTGAGTTGTGTTAGGGTGTGTGTGGGTCAATTCTAGGCCAGCAATTGTCTTAGGGTGTGTGTGTGTCAATTCTAGACAAGCGGTTGTATTAGGGTGTGTGTGCCAATTGTAGATGAGTTGTGTTAGGGTGTGTGTGTCAATTCTAGACAAGTGGTTGTATTAGGGTGTGTGTGTCAATTGTAGGTGAGTTGTGTTAGGGTGTGGGTCAATTCTAGGCCAGCAGTTGTATTAGGGTGTGTGTGTCAATTGTAGGTGAGTTGTATTAGGGTGTGGGTCAATTCTAGGCCAGCGGTTGTATTAGGGTGTGTGTGTCAATTGTAGGTGAGTTGTGTTAGGGTGTGTGGGGGTAAATTCTAGGCATGCAGTTGTCACAGCCTCCTGCCCCCATACAGGAGCTGCAGCTTGGAGCATGTCTGGGACCCTTAACGTCATGAGAGCACGTGCTGGGCCCCAAGACGGGCGGGTCTTCCACCCGCAGCACAAGCTGGCACAAGGTAGGGTTGTAGCTAAAGGTGAGGCTGAGGGACAGAGTTGCAGAGAAACCCTGGGAAATTTTACCACTTGCCCTGGGAAAACAAGGCCTTCAGGTCACAGGGCATTCTGACTCAGAATGGAGAAGGGAATTCTGAGCTTCTGTGTGATTAAGATGAAACACTCCCAGGCTGACACCATATGCCCTGGGAGCTCCTTGTGAGTTGTGTCTGGAATCTCCGCATCTCAGGGTCCCCTCCCCCATGCTGATAACGTGCAGGGATGAGGGAACACGTGACCCTGTGTCTCCTCCCCGCCTGTCCCGAAGGTAACGGGTCGGTGACCGAGTCACCCACAGCACGTTCAGTGTGCACCTCTTCCCGTCCAGCTGCACCTGCAGGGCGGGTGTGTCTAAGAGCCCCAAAGCACCCCCATTTCAAGCCTCCTCCTCCTCCTCCTCCTCACCTGGGTCACGGCTGAGGATGCCTCCAGCCTGGCAGATTTGTTGTGGGCGCAGACTTCCGGAAACCACTCCACGTGATACGGTCCGACGCCGGGATCTGTAAGGTGAATGCAATTAAGCAACAACAACAACAACAACAAAAGAACAGTCTGCAAGCGAGAGGGCTCGCGGCCCGACAATCCTGAAGCTGGAGAGAACAGGAAGGGGGCGGAGGACCCTGCAGGCAATGCAGATGGGCACCCGCCTGGCCGAGGATGGAGGTCTCCCCAAATTCTGCCTGCTGTTTCCTCAAGAGAAAATCAGCTCAGGACTTCCCCGATGGTCCACTGGTTGGGACTCTACCTTCCCATGCAGGGGTGTCGGTTCCATCCCTGTCTGGGGATCGAAGATCCCCCACACCTCATGGCCAAAGAACCAAAGTGTAAAATGGAAGTGATACCGCTTCACACATTCCGTGAAGGCTTTAAAAATGGTCCGTATCAAAGAAATCTTCAAGAACGGAGCCGGGGAAGAGAATGAAGTCGGGGGGAATGTAATAGAGCATAAAAGGAGAAGTAAATTGATATACGAGAACCAGATAGAAAAAAAACAATCATGAGGAAAGTGGCACTGTGATGCTTCTGCAGAGGTCTTGAGCCCAGCCCAGCCGTGGCGCCCACGGTAAGGAAACCCGAGGAGAATGGGGGATGCTCAGCGTTCCTCCTCTTGTTTCCTAGGTGATGAGAGAGATTCTGCAGGAGTCTCTGAATCCTGCATGTTTCCGAGGAAGCTGGTGGAAGAAATCCTGAAGCCAGGCAGGAGTAAACGCCTGGCCCTTCCTCACCCTGAAGGCCTGGCTGCCCCAGTGTGCTGTGTGGACTTGGTATGGACTCTGTGTGCTCCAGGTGGATTCCGTATGTGCACCGTGTGCTCTGTGTGTGCTCCATGCGGACTGTGTGTGCTCTGTGTGGACACTGTGTGTGCTTGGTGTGTGCTGTGTGGACGCCGTGTGTGCTCTGTGTGTATTCAGCATGTGCTGTGTGTGTGCTCTGTGGACTCCATGTGGACTCTGCGTGTGCTGTGTGGACTCTGCATGTGCTCCATGTGTGCTCTGTGTGTGTTCTGTGTGGACTCCGTGTGTGTTCTGTGTGGACTCCGTGTGGACTCTGCATGTGTTCCGTGTGTGCTGTGTGGACGCTGTGCGTGCTGTGTATGTGCTGTGTGGATTCCATGTGTGCTCCGTGTGGATTCCATGTGTGCTCCGTGTGGACTCTGCATGTGCTCCATGTGTGCTCTGTATGGACTCTGCATGTGCTGTGTGTATTCAACATGTGCTGTGTGTGTGCTGTGGACTCCATGTGTGCTCCATGTGGACTCTGCGTGTGCTCCGTGTGGACTCCATGTCTGCTCTGCGTGTGTTCCATGTGTGCTGTGTGGACTCTGTGTGTGCTCCGTGTGTGCTCCATGTGTGCTGTGTGGACTCTGTGTGTGCTCCGTGTGTGCCGTGTGGACTCTGTGTGTGCTCCGTGTGGACTCTGTGTGTGCTCCGTGTGTGCTCCATGTGCTCTGTGTGGACTCTGTGTGTGCTCCGTGTGTGCTCCATGTGTGCCGTGTGGACTCTGTGTGTGCTCCGTGTGTGCTCCATGTGCGCAGGGTCTCCCCCTCAGGAGGCGAGGGTGAGAACAGTGCGCAGTGAGCGCGCCCCAGCCTCGCCGGCTGTGTGGCCCCTGCAGAATCAGACCTGCTGCCCCAGCACCCAGAGAACAGGGCCGCTTACGTAACGTCTCCACCTCCAGCCCGAGCGGCGCGTTTTCTGTCCGTGTCTTTTCTTTGGGAGATCGACCGAGTGGAAAAAAAGACAAAAGTGCTGCAGAGCCAGGCCTGCGTGTGGGAACAGAGGCTGGCAGGGTTTATCAATCACCCAGTGAGTCCCCGGGCGGGTGTGAAAGGCGTCGCCCCCTATCCACACCACCCCCACCCCTGCAGTGATTAGCCTCACATCCCGGCCGCACTCAAACCAAGCATTTAAACAGAGGTTTTCAGAGCGCAGACCTCTTTGACGGAGTGCTGGGTCCCCTGGGAACTTGCTCTGGAGCACTTTGGGAATCAAGAAAAGGAGGACTTTTCCACCAGAAAGTAAAGATACCAAGCAGGCATCAATGCTGTTTAGCTAAAAAGGGTTGAGGTAACTTCTTACACAGCAGACATCAAGAGCTATGGGTTGACTAGAGAAGAACCGTACATTATACGCAAAGTATGAAGTCAACTGATGAGCGGATTCATACCCTATCTTTCAACAGGTGCTGCGGCTCGACGCATCGTGCTGAAACGACCTCCCAGAGGCAGCTGGACTTGTGGACCCGAAACCCGGAGGCGTCTGGGTAAGTAGCAGAGTGCCTGGGTGACATCCACGTTAGTTTGGACGGAGGTGGGACGCAGGTGAATACAGAACGACCTTGACAGAAGCTCAGCGTACTGACAAGACGGTGACGGCGATAACTCGGCGTGGGCACAGCTCACGGAAGGGGTGGGCAGAGCCCTGAGCAGGGCAGGTAGTGGCGGGCAGGGTGCCACCCGGCGCCCCTGTGTGCCCGGATGCAAACTCACCTCTGTAGGTGGTGAACCCCTGCGTCCCTCAAGCCCACAAAGCAAATGGAAGCATTTGCTGCTGCCGCTAAGGGATCAGACTCTTCCTCTTAATGTGAAATCCCACTGGACAGGTGGGGTCCCCCCCCCCCCCCCATCAGAGAGTGTGATTCGCACCAAAGACTAGGCCAGTTCCTGCCACGTCCTGAGCCGGGCACAGAGGAGTCCTCACAGTCCCCGGTGCGGAGCAGCCAAGTGGACCCTACTTTGCCACGCTACAGCTGTGTGATGTGCAATTACTACCCATAGCTCCCCCAGGAACCCATGGGTTCCTACAGCGCGGTTCACAGGAGCACGTACACACATCCCATGGCCCCTCCCACCCTTTAGCTCTGCAAGCGGCCGGCTCTGAGTGCACGCCCTGGGTCTCTGGAGACAGACCCCCCACCTTGGTGAGGATCTCCATGCAAACCCAATGCTTTCCAGTCACTTCCCACGGCTGGCTCAGCAGACTCCACATCCTAGATTCCTGCCCACCCCCCTGCATGCTCTCTGCCTTTATTTAACGATGCCTTTGGTTTCTTGTATCTGTGAGGCTCTGGCAGGACGGCCCTCCGCAGGATGGCCTTATGTCCAGAGAGCAGACGGCTCACCTGCAGGCATCCGTGTTCCGTGCAGGCCGGCCAACCCAGAGCCTGCACCCCAGCATCCCCTCAGAGGGGGGACCCTCACCCTCGGGGCCACCGGGTCCACCCTCATCAGCCCCCCAGGGCCAGGGAACTGGGGCAGCCTGTGTCCAGAGCCTGAGCTTCCCTGGTGGCTCAGATGGTAAAGAATCCACCTTCAATTCAGGAGACCCGGGTTCCATCCCTGGGTTGGGAAGATCCCCTGGAGGAGGGCAAGGCAACCCACTCCAGTATTCTTCCCTGGAGAATCCACATGGACAGAGGAGCCTGGCAGGCTACAGACTCGCAAAGAGTCGGACACGACTGAGTGACTAAATCACCACCACTTCCCAGAGCCCACTTTGATGATGCAGACCCACCAACCCTGAGAACGACCAGTGTTTCCTGTCCCCCGTCCACAGAAAGCATGGTCAAGGCTCCTGAGCACTGTCTCTGCCTCCTGCCTGACCCTGGAGTCTGCCCGAGAGGCATGGAGGGCCCCCACTTTGGCCGCCAAGAGTCACAAACCATCTTCTCAATGGCAGGTCTCTGTTGATCAGTTGCCTTCCACCAAACACAGTTTACACGAACTGCCTGTCTTTCCCACAGTCCTTGATGGAGTGTTTTCTGACACAACTCGTGGTCCAAGCTTTTCCGAGGCGGGTCAAACAGTGGCCTGAATCTCACATCAAGTCTGCAGCCGTCTTGTAACTCGCACAAGTTAGGGTTTTGAAAGTCACCGTGAACACACCATAGCAAATCCTGGGTGGCTGCTCCTTGGCGGAAATGCAGGGTTACTGGATTCTTGTGATGACAGGTATCGTTGTCCGACGATCAGTAAGTAACCTGTTTTAATGTGTTTGTTTTTTTAAAAAACGTACTATATCTCTCTTAAAAGCATTAGTCGTCCCAGTCATGTCTGAGTCTTTGAGATCTCCATGGGCTCACTGTAGCCCGCCAGGTTCCTCTATCTTGTCTGAGCTTCTCCAGGCAAGAGCACTGGAGTGGGTTGCCATTTCCTTCTCCAGGGGAATCTTCTCCGCTCCAGGACGGAATCCACGTCTCCCACATTGGAGGGGGATTCTTTACCATCTGAGCCACCAGGGAAACCCAAATCTAATCTAAGAGATATTACAATTATTCATGAACTGAAAGAACTCCAGGGAATGGCCATCTGCTCCAGTGTTCTTGCCTGGAGAATTCCATGGACAGAGAAGCCTGGTGGGTTACAGTCCGTGGGGTTGCAAAGAGTCACACGACTGAGCCACTGACACACACACACACACACACACACACACACACACACAGAACTCTAGTTGAAAACATTTTCACAATCCCAAATAGAAGGACAGCAAATGTCTTTTGCCTCCAGCCCCACTGAACTTTAATCCATCGTCATCTCAGAACCCACAAACTTAACCCCTTTTTTACCTTTTTTTGGGCTTCCCTGGTGGCTCAGCTGGTAAAGAATCCGCCTGCAATGTGGGAGACCTGGGTTCACTCCCTGGGTTGGGAAGATCCCCTGGAGAAGGGAAAGCCTACCCACTCCACTATCTTGGCCTGGAGAATCCCATGGGTTGTATAGGCCATGGGGTCGTAGAGAGTTGGACACGACTGAGCGACCTGCAGTGTTACTTTCTGCCCCCTTTTCAGAGCATCCTCAAGGGCTCTCAGTGTGACCCCAGCCCCTGACACGTAGCCTCAAGCCTGAATCAGGGGCTCTCCTCTCGCTGTTTCTGGAGATGGCTCCAGGTTACCACCTCCCTCTCACTGAGCTCACGGTGCCACAGGCTACACCTGCAAGGAGACGGGCCTGCCACCCACCTCCCTGCCAGGTGGGGCATCACCTTCCTCCTGGGGAGCCTTAGGGGGCAGCTCTGCACTCTGGGCCACTTTCACACAGAACAGAACGAGACACACATGGCGTCCACGGTAGGAAAGCAGACCATGCCGACGGTGTGTTCCCGGTTCGAGGGCGGAACTGAGAGGGCAGTGGCGGGTGGGAACGTGGAAGCAGGGTCCCTTCCAGCCCAGCACCACGCTCTGCATGAGCATCTCCACCAAGGACCACAAGCACCCCAGGACTGGCGTGTAAACCCCAGTGACTCCACGAATCTGCAAGGACACAGTCCCGTGGGCACACACGATCCACAGCCTGTCTTTCCTTTTCAAATCAGTAGCGTAAGGTAGAGCTTTAAAGACACGCAGCCCACAGCACGTTCATTAAGCCATGTGTGCGTGCTCAGTCGATCAGTCGTGTCCAGCTCTTTGCCACCTCATGGACTGTAGCCCGTCAGGTTCCTCTGTCCAGGGAATTCTCCAGGCAAGAATACTGGAGTGGGTTGCCATGCCCTCCTCCAAGGGATCTTCCTGACCCAGCGATGGAACCTGTACCTCTTACGACTCCTGCATCGGCAGGCGGGTTCTTTACCACTAGCACCACGGGGAAGGCCTCCTTTGAACCAGTCTTCACCTCTTGCTGCAAAGATACTGACTCAGCTGATTCCAGAGCCATCACTCGGTGTGCGTAATGACCACATGCCGGACCACGACTCCAGCACCTCACATGCCATCTTGGGGGGTTCTGACCTCACTTACCCCTTCCCTCTCTGGAAGCCACCCTGGCTCCGCTGGGCCTCTGCCTCAGCACTCCCCAGGGTTCTCCAGTTCCTCTGGGCACTCAGTGTTGGGGTCCTTGGCTGCCTCACCCTGCTTTGTGCGGGCTGTTGAGACGGGTCTCGATTCCTCTTCCTTCCACAGCAGTGGTCCCCGACTTTCATGGTAGTATCAGGGACCCGTTTCGTCCACGGATAGGGGTGGGGGGTGGAGGTGGATGGTTTTAGAGATGATTCAAGTGCATTCCTGCAGAAGGAAGTGGCCACCCACTCCAATACTCTTGCCTGGAAAAATCCCATGGACAGAGGAGCCTGGTAGGCTACAAGTCTATGGGGTCACAAAGAGTCGGGCACGACTGAGCGACTTCACTTTCATAAGTGGTGCTCCATTTATTGTGTGCTTTCTCTTATTTATTCCATCAGCTCCACCTCTGAGCATCAAGCATTAGATCAGAGAGGTTCGGGACCGCTGCTCTAGGGGATCTTAAGTTCTTCCCTTACTTAAGAATGTATTCTTAAACTCCAACTTACTCGGGTCCAAGTACAAGTGAACCGTGTTTTACATACAATGGTTGCTTGGAGATACTCAATTGCAGGGATTTCTCTTACTTATAAATAATACTACTACCTGTTTCCATATTACTAGTGGAACCGTGAGACCTGTTTTCTAATTACTGGTAAATTGATCATGGAAGCTAGAAGAAAGCAAAGAAAAAAGTGCTTCTGACTGATTCTTATTTTGAATGAACAGAAATGAAAGAGGCAGAAAGGAATTTCAAGCAAACATGGTGTCTATAACCATCACTTTCAGTCAACATTGTACTCAAAGTCTCAGCCAGCATTAAGACAGGGCAAAGAAGCAACAATGCGCAAAGCCTGGAAAGGAAAATGTGATTTTCTTATGATTTACTGACAACATGATGATTTTCATAGAAAATGGTGGAAAACAACTATGCTTCAATTAAAAAAAATTCTTTCTTTTGGGAGAAAAAAAGAGGGAAAGAAAAATAAAGGAACACGGATGCCCTATGCTGGATCCTTACGACAGAAATGAAATCCAAACAAAAGCCAGCTGAGAAGCAAAGATGGAACAATGCCACTCCTGGGATGTAAGGAGGGCACCTGAGTGACCCTGTGTGAGGAGAGCGCCCACACAAGACACGGAGCCCAGTGAACCTGAAGGAAACAAAACGATGAACTGATCATCTCTTAAAGGAAGAACTATTAAGAAACTGAAAAAAAAAAAAAAGTAGAGAAAGACTTAGATAAAACCAGGAAAGACCTGGATAAAACTAGCATAGCCAGCTCCCTTCTCCAGGGGCTCTTCCCAACCCAGGGATCGAACCTGGGTCTCCCGCATTGCAGGCACGTTGTTTACCATCTGAGCCAGTAGTGAAGCCCCAAGTGAAAGTGAAAGTCACTCAGTTGTGTCCGACTCTTTCTGACCCCATGGACTATACAGTCTATGGAATTCTCCAGGCCAGAATACTGGAGTGGGCAGCCTTTCCCTTCTCCAGGGGATCTTCCCGACCCAGGGATTGAATGGGGGTCTCCTGCATTGCAGGCGGATTCTTTACCAGCAGAGCCACAGGAACAGCCCAAGAATACTGGAGTGGGTAGCCTATCCCTTCTCCAGTGGATCTTCCCTACCCAGGAATCAAACTGGGGTCTCCTGCATTGCAGGCGGATTCTTTACCAACTGAGCCACCAGGCAAGCCCAGTGAAGCCCCAAAGTAAGAACTATCAGGAAAGTGAAAGAAATAAAAGTAGAAAGAAACTGAGATGAAACCAGCGTAGGACTCGAATACTCCATACATAAAGGACTCTTGCAGGACAGACTGGCTAAACCACCTGGACCGTGCTTTGGAAAAGAGGAGCCCCATCACTAATAAACTCACGACGAGCTGTTCAACCCCTGGACGAGCGGCAACATGCTAACAGAAACAGCAGCGAGCCATCACGACACATGTTCCAGAAGGGCTGAGCTGAGAAAAAGATGGATTCTCCACTTGGGAGACTGTGTGAAGAAGATCTAAGCCTCCTGGTGGGCGGGTGCATGGTCCAAGCAGTGTGCAAGACTCTGCTAG
The DNA here is from genome assembly GCF_042477335.2 of Ovis canadensis. Taxonomy (NCBI): domain Eukaryota; kingdom Metazoa; phylum Chordata; class Mammalia; order Artiodactyla; family Bovidae; genus Ovis; species Ovis canadensis. The sequence continues at coordinate 5,918,201 of NC_091271.1, forward strand.
GGCTCAACATCCTCTGACCTAAGAGTCTCACCTCTGGGTGTGGGGAATATGTACGCACATGTGTGACTCAGCAAGTGTGTTCACAGGATGTTCACAACCGTGCTGTTCTTTCCATCTTTAAGATTCTTTGATGCGGATCCTTGGAAATGCATCGAATTTGCTACAACATCATTTCTGTTTTATGTTTAGTTTTGCTTTTGGCCCCAAGGCATGTGTGATCCTAGCTTCCTGCCCAAGGACGGAACCTGCAGCTCCTGCGTTGGAAGGGGATGTCTTGACCACTGGACCACCAGGGAAGTCCTCCTTCCCAGCCCATCACTGGGGCCAACCAAATCTCCAGCCACTGTTGACAAGAAGCTTCACAGCTGGCGGTGTCCCGGGGACAAAACGGTGCAGCAAGATGAGTGGATGAATCAGTGCTTCCTGCAGGAGACTCAGTGAGTGTCCCCCATGTACTGTTCACTGCGGGAAGCCAGGTGCAGAGCGTTAAGATCCCATCTGGATAAACTCAAGTACAGGGACAACACATGTGCACGCTCAGAAGTCAGGATGTTGGCGGTTTACCCCTCTGTGCCTGAAATGCTTTCATCTCCCGTATGGTCACCTTTTCGTTAGATGAGATGCTTACATGTTCGATAATAAAACGTGTTATTTCATTAATACTAATGTCATATGGACGTACAATGCTAATTTTAAATTGGTAAGGACAGTCATCCTCTGATACCCACTGGAGGTTGGGATTGAACCCAACCAAGAATCGGACCCCCGCCTTGAATACCAAATTCCAAGGATGGATGCTGGAGTCCCACAGTGAGCTCTTCATACCTGTGGGTTCTGCATCCTCGGGTTCAACCAGCTGCTGACCGTAGATAAGAGTACGGGACTCACAGGCCGGTGAATCCGCAGACACAGAACCCGCTGATGTGGAGAGCTGACTGTACAAGAGATTAAATAAATTCTATCATTTAATGTTAACTTAATATGAATATTAAAACTAATAAATTAATATTAATTCAAATGTTGCAATATGTGTACATAATGTTACTTTAGCAATATTGAATGAATTTAAATTAACATACAATAGTAATAAAATACTAAACCTTACTGGTAATGTTATTTTAGCTACAGAATGAATTTGAGCAGCTTAGAAGAAAATTCCAGAATAAGAGCTCCAGCACCAATATCCCCAAATGGCACATGAGCTGATACACTGAGTAAAATAGTGCCTCAGAAAAGAAAGAATTTTGAAAACTAATTCATGAAACAGTTTGCCTAAAATAGATTTTGTGTCTTAAAATGCATAGAAGTGATAATGTGTATGTCAATTATCTGTAAAAGCAGTATTTCAGTAATGCAAAACAAATTCTGTTAGGAAACAAAAGAAAGGAATGAAAGCAATTTGTCTCAAAGATAAAAAGAAAACAGAATCTATTCTAAGGATGAACGTTCACTGTAGTATTAACGATAAAACAAATTCTGAAGGAAGCTAAATGTTTGGCTACAGTGCAATTACCACAACACACCATCAAGGTAACCATTTCAAAATGTTATTAAAAATACTAACAGGATATAAAATGCAAATATATTATTTGAAAATGTGTTCATTTTACATACACACACACACACATAAAAATGGCTTCCCTGGCGGCTCAGCCTGCAATCCAAGAGACCTGGGTTAGATCCCTGGGTCAGGAAGATCCCCTGGGGAAGGGAATGGCAACCCACTCCAGCATTCTTGCCTGGAGAATCCCATGGACACAGGAGCCTGGTGGGCTACAGTCCATGGGGTCAGAAAGAGTCAGACCCCACTGAGAGACTACAGTTCAGTTCAGTTCAGTCACTCAGCCATGTCTGACTCTTTGCGACCCCATGAATCGCAACACGACAGGCCTCCCTGTCCATCACCAACTCCCAGAATTCACCCAAACTCATGTGCATCAAGTCGGTGATGCCATCCAGCCATCTCATCCTCTGTCATCCCCTTCTCTTCCTGCCCTCAATCCCTCCCAGCATCAGGGTATTTTCCAATGAGTCAACTGTTCGCATCAGGTGGCCAAAGGATTGGAGTTTCAGCCTCAGCATCAGTCCTTCCAATGAACACCCAGGACTGGTCTCCTTTAGAATGGACGGGTTGGATCTCCTTGCAGTCCAAGGGACTCTCAAGAGTCTTTTCCAACAGCACAATTCAAAAGCACCAGTTCAGCACTCAGCTTTCTTCACAGTCCAACTCACATCCATACATGACCACTGGGAAAACCATAGCCTTGACTAGATGGACCTTTGTTGGCAAAGTAATGTCTCTGCTTTTTAATATGCTGTCTAGGTTGGTCATAACTTTCCTTCCAAGGGGTAAGCGTCTTTTAATTTCCTGGCTGCAATCACCATCTGCAGTGATTTTGGAGCCCCTCAAAATAAAGTCTGCCAATGTTTCCACTGTTTCTGAGAGACTACGCATACATATATAATAACTGGGTGAAACACGAGTATAGGAAACTTACGAAAGCAAGTCTACGAAAACGCTATTTCCGTGAAATACTGGGAACAGAACTGGTTTTTCTCCTGTCTTCCAAATTATCTGCATTATGCACCTTTTTAATAAACAATTATTTTAGAACAGAGCTTTACAGTGCAAAATAATGACTGTTTTGAGTGTTTTAACACAAGACCAGCTTTCTAGGAAAGAGGTGAAGACAAGTCACTATGCCTGAAATGATGCAAGGTCAGTAGCAGATTTCAGAATGTGATAACACGTTCCTGGGAAACAGGGGCAACCCATTCAAACGTCAGAGCAGCAAGGCATTCGATAAAAGAAGAAAGCGTGCACGCATTTTGTTCAGCTGTTTCCTAAAGAGCAGTAGTGTGGCTTGACGGTGACGTTCGCACAAGCACCCCGACAGCTCAGAGCTCTTCAGTGCAAACAACAAACATAAAACTCTTAGACAGAAGCAGAGGCAGAACACTCTCTGCAATACATCACAGCAAGATCTTTTTGGATCCACCTCTTAAGAGTAATGAAAATAAAATCAGAAAAGAAACAAACGGGACCTAATGAAACTTGAGAGCATCTGCACAGCAAAGGAAATAATAAAACAAAAAGACAACCCAGAAATGAGAGAAAATATTTGCATATGACTGATGAAGGCTTAATCTACAAAATACACAAGACAGCTCATACGCCTCAATACCAACAAACAACCCAATCAAAAAATCACAAGACCTAAAAAGACATTTCTCCAAAGACATGCACATGGCTAAGAGCAACATGAAAGATGCTCAATGTTGCTAATTATTACGGAAAAACAAATCAAAACTACTACAATGAGTTACTACCTCACACCAGGCAAAATGGCTCTCATCAACAAATCTGCAAACAATAAATGCTGGAGAGAGTGTAGAGAAAAGGAAACTTGCTTGCACTGTTGGTGGGAATGCAAATTGGCACGGCCACTTCAGAGAACAGTCTGGAAGTTCCTAAGAAAACTAGAAACAGAGTGACCATATGACCCAGCAACCCAACTCCTGGACACATACCTGGAGAAAAGCATCATTTGAAAATGTACGTGCAGCCCACTGCAGCACTATTTACAACAGTCAAGACGGGGTAGCGACCTCAATGTCCATCGACAGAGGCATCCATGTGGCGTGTGCACACACAATACTGCCCAGCTTCATAAAGAGAAATAAATGCCATGTGCAGTAACATGGGTAGGGAGGTAGAGATGATCACAGAAGGCGAACCAGGGAAAGAAACAGGACATCACTTCTCTGTGGAATCTAAAAAAAAATGATCCCGACGAACTTATTTACAAAACAAATGGATTTACAGACTTAGAAAGCAAATTGATAGTTACCATAGGGGACTGGTGGGGGTCGGGGGGAATAGACTGGGAGACTGGGATGGGCAGGTACACTCTGCTGCTGCTGCTGCTGCTAAGTCGCTTCAGTTGTGTCTGACTCTGTGCGACCCCATAGACGGTAGCCCACCAGGCTCCCCGTCCCTGGGATTCTCCAGGCAAGAACACTGCAGTGGGTTGCCATTTCCTTCTCCAGTGCATGAAAGTGAGAAGTGAAAGGGAAGTACATGTTACTATATTTAAAATAATCAACAGGGACCTACTGTATAGCACAGCGATCTCTGCTTACTGTAATAACCTAAGGCTTCCCTCATAGCTCATTTGGTAAAGAATCTGCCTGCAATGCAGGAGACCTGGCTTTGATTCCTGGGTCAGGAAGATCCCCTGGAGAAGGAAATGGCAACCCACTCCAGTACTCTTGCTTGGAGAATCCCATGGACAGAGGAGCCTGGCAGGCTACGGTCCATGGGGTCACAAGGAGTCGGACACAACTTAGCGACTAAACCACCACCACCAACAGCTGGAAAAAGAATCAGTCTGTGTATAGGTATAACTGAATCTCTTTGGTGTACACCTGAAACTGTCACAACAGTGTACATCAACTGTACTCCAATATCAGAGTAAAACTCAAAGACAACGATGACTAAGCAAGCATGTGCTCACCTTCGGTCTTCTTCCAGTAGACCTTGACTTGCAGCTGGTTGTCTTGGAAGAACGGAGCCCCGACTTCCAGGAGGCGAGCGGGCCGGCGTCTTTGAAGGGGAGGCTGCGTATGCATCACACTCTTTCTACTTTTCCCGAGCTGTTCTTCTACAAGAGTGCACAACATTCTGATTTACTGGCTAAAAAGCAACATGGAACCTGATGGCAATCCCAGTGCCTCTGATTTCCCTCTGCGATCCTTTCATATTTAGTGCCTGTTTTTTAAAGGAAAATGTAATTCAGCCACAGCTTCCTTCCTGCCCAGGTTGACCACACTTCCCCCTTCATCACAGGCTGTAAATGCAGACCTTAAAGCATGCCGTGTAGATTACACTGAATCCCCGAATTTAGCTTGGTAAGAAGCACATATCCACCAACCTTGATAGATGCTCTGATTTCAGTAATAAGTGGAAATAGTATTTCTCACAATACATGAATTGTTTTTGGCACTTGTGAAGAAAGTCAATGAGATAATACTAAAAGACCATTTACACAGTATACTCGGTGGGTTTTCGCTGAAGGACCAGCATGTTAGATTCCTCCATCTTGAGGGAGACAGAGGAGAGTTCACATGGCCTAGTAGGAAAGATACCAAAAATTCCCAGCTTCCAGTCTCTCCTTTTGCAGCTAACTCACTTTTAGAAGTTGCATTTGTAGAAATAATAATGTCCTTTTCTGCTTTCAGCATTCCAATTACTCCTATGAGATATAACATCTCAACCTGCATTGATGATAAACCAGTACGCAATGTAAAACAGTTCACTTAAAACTGAGCATTTACAAAACTAAGATCATGGCATCTGGTCCCATCACTTCATGGCAAATAGATGGGGAAACAATAGAAACGGTGACAGACTTCATTTCTGGGGCTCCGAAATCACTGCAGATGGTGACTGCAGCCATGAAATTAAAAGATGCTTGCTCCTTGGAAAAAAAGCTATGACCAACCTAGACAACAGAGATATTACTTTGCCAACAAAGGTCCATCTAGTAAAGGCTCTGGTTTTTCCAGTGGTCATGTATGGATGTGAGAGTTGGACTATAAAGAAAGCTGAGCACTGAAGAACTGATGCTTTTGAACTGTGGTGTTGGAGAAGACTCTGGAGAGCCCCTTGGACTGCAGGGAGATCCAACCAGTCCATCCTAAAGGAAATCAATCCTAAATATTCATTGGAAGGACTGATGCTGAAGCTGAAACTCCAATCCTTTGGCCACCTGATGCGAGAGCTGACTCATTGGAAAAGACCCTGATGCTGGGAAGATGGAAAGCAGGAGGAGAAGGAGACGACAGCGGATGAGATGGTTGGATGGCATCACCGACTGAATGGACATGAGTTTGAGTAAACTCCGGGAGTTGGTGATGGACAGGGAGGCCTAGAGTGCTGCAGTCCACAGGGTCGCAGAGAGTCGGACACAACTGAGTGACTGAACTGACTGTTCTTCAAAGGTAGTAATGCCTAAGTGTGAAATCTGATTTAGATATATGAAAAAAGAGAAGAAAAAAGGATATAAATCAGGAACAGCCAGATGGCAGAGCAGTGTGGGATACGGTGGGGAGAAGGGGGTGGGGCTTCCTGCTCTAGGGAGTCCCCCTCCCAACACGCATTCGCCAAGTCCAGAGTCTTCTGAATCCTGGTGTCCGGGGTTTACAGAGGCTTTATTACACAGACATGACGGATTACATTATTAGCCACCGATGACTGAACTGTACCTCCAGCACTCTCTCTTCCTCAGACGTGGTGGTAGGAAGTGGAGACAGAAAGTTCCAACCTTCCAGTCGTACCAGTGGGTACGTTCCTTTCATGCCCACCCTGCCCTTAGGTGCTGTCCAAAAAAATTCACCTCATTCACATAAGAAAACACATCTTCATGGCTCTCATTGCTTAGAGAATTCCAAGAGTTTCTGGAGCCGTGTGCCTGGAATGGGCCAACACCAATGTCAGCTTCAAGTCACAATGTCACAGGCTGTGAGAAGCCTTATATCCCAGTCTGCAGACCCCAGCACAGCAAGCCTGGGGCCCAGAGTGGGGGCGGGGTCACAGGGAACCCACAAGACAGGCACCCAAACATGCCCCTTTCCAGATGCCACCGTGGGCTTACAGAATTCCTCTGCTTACACCTAAGGCATTGTTTAAAAAGAATTGAAGGTGTAATGGAATATTACTCAGCCATAAACAGGAATTAAACTCTGCCTTCTTCATAGACACGGAGGGACCTGGAGACTGTCGAAAGTCAGAAAGACAAATGCATTACTGCATGTACATAGAATATAGAAAAATAGTGTAGATGAACATATTTGCAAAGCAGAAATAGAGACACAGACGTAGAGAACACACCCAAGGATACCAAGGGAGTTAACAGTGCGGTGGGATGAACTGGGAGATAGGAATTTACAGACATACACTAAACTAATGAGAACCTGACTCACTGGAAAAGACCCAGATGCTGGGAAAGATGGAGGGCGGGAGGAGAAGGGGACGACAGAGGATGAGATGGCTGGATGGCATCAACCACTCGATGCGCATGAATGAGTAAGCTCCGGGAGTTGGTGATGGACAGGGAGGCCCGGTGTGCTGCAGTCCATGGCGTCCCAAAGAATTGGACATGACTGAGCGACTGAACCGAAGGTGAATAAGAACCCACTGTATACCACAGAGGACTCTACTCAATGCTCTGTAATGGTCTATATGAGAAGACATCTAAAAGAGGGGATCTGTATATACATGTAACTGCCTGTGCTGTATAGCGGAAACTAACACCAACGCCGTAAAATCAACTATATTCCAATGAAAAGCTTTTTTAGAAGGTTTAAGGGTTTCCCACAAATCTTAAATTTCTCACAAGCTCACTTGTGCATCTAATTCCTTTAATAACCTGTCATGTTAGGAATTTACTGGCAGATAACCAAGACAGTCCAGCCAGTTGTATAACTTCTCTGTGAATACTGTCCTCCTTCAGCCTGTTATATCCCATGGAAATGCTTAGTTTTCACTACGGACGTAAAAAAGCGTAGGTATCTCAGGATTGAACGTCTGCTGCTATACTGAATGATTTCAGCGTCAACACGCATGGACACGCCCCCACACAGAGGACACGCCCCCACACAGAGCACATGCCCCAGAGGACACGCCCCCACACAGAATACACGCCCCCAGAGGACACGCCCCCACACAGAATACACGCCCCGAGAGGACACGCCCCCACACAGAAGACGCCCTGAGAGGACACGCCCACACACAGAGGACACACAGTCCAATCTCAGCCCTGGAGGTCCTCCCTCCCTCTAAGCGTGTCCTCCACTTCCAGCAGGAAACTAAAATGGAGTAAAAGCCATTTCTCCACATTCTGAAAATGTATGAGGTCTGGTTTATACTCTTTAATACTCCTAAATGTTAAAGAGAATTGAGTGACTAGGCCGTTTCTCCAGATGTTAGAGTTAAGATGAACTCTGGAATATTCTTCCAGCTCCATGAGGAGACTACATCAAGCACTCGGAAACTGTCACCCCTGAAAATGTTCCTCCTGCCTCCCAAGAGAGCAAGTTACGTTTCTATTAAAGACAGGATTATGTCTTTCTTTCCTTCAAGGGACCCCTTTATAAAACTGTGTGAACACTCACCCTTTGCTTTCATAGAAACATTTATCATGAAAACACCTAGTAGCCTGCAGACCTGGAAAAACAGCATTCAAAAGGTAATTTATATGCTGACATTTACAGCACTGCTCCCTATAAAATATGATTTCCCTTACTTAAACTGGAAAGTTGTAATGATTCTTTACTTCTGGTTGGTTCATGAGGAAAACTCATTGTGTTCCTGCCACAGGCACACATGAGTGTTTATGGGATTACACATCAATGTTGGGTTACAAAGCGTGTCCTGACACACACTCAGCTGTGTCCTGCCTAATCCTGTGTTAAGACAGTCTCTGCTGGAGGCCACCCTGAAACCCAAGTAACATGTATTATGACTGGTACTTTGCAATATTACTTATTTTTTTAATTATTGTTCTGACCCTTCTGACAGGAACCAGTTAATCCTAGAATACAGTGGCCCTTAGTAGGTTAAGTTATCATACCTCTTTCTTGGTTAGGTAAAATGGTACAGGCATGCTCAGTCATGTCCAACTCTTTGTGACCCCATGGACTGTAGCCCAAAGTTATGACCAACCCTAGACAGCATATTAAAAAGCAGAGACATTACTTTGCCAACAAAGGTCTGTCTACTCAAAGCTAGGGTTTTTCCAGTAGTCATGCATGGATGTGAGAGTTGGACCATTAAGAAAAGCTGAGCACTGAAGAATTGATGCTTTTGAACTGTGGTGTTGGAGGAGACTCTTGAGAGTCCCTTGGACTGCAAGGAGATCCAACCAGTTCACCCGAAAGGAAATCAGTCCTTAGTGTTCATTGGAAGGACTGACGTTGAAGCTGAAACTCCAATCCTTTGGCCACCTGATGCAAAGAGCTGACTCTTTTGAAAAGACCCTGATGTTGGCAAAGATTGAGGGTGGGAGGAGAAGGTGACGACAGAGGATGAAATGGTTTGATGGCATCACCGAATCAATGGACATGAATTTGAGTGGACTCTGGGAGTTGGTGATGAACAAGGAAGCCTGGCGTGCTGCGGTTCGTGGGGTCGCAAAGAGTCGGACACAACTGAGCTACTGAAGTGAACTGAGCTGGACTGTAGCCCACCAGGCTCCTCTGTTCATGGGATTCTTGGTTGTGGGCAGAAAGGCATATTCAATCATGGGACTCGTATGGCCCCTTCGTGGATCACAGCCATACCAGCCTCTAAGGGGGAAGGAACACTTTATTTGTTTATACTCTAATGCAGTCTATGATAGTAGAATATAGTAACTATTCCCACAATTAGACACAGTTTGAGGAATGAATTAAAGTGTGAAAGTCACTCAGTCGTGTCCGACTCTTTGCGACCCCATGGCCTATACAGTCCACGGAATTCTCCAGTGGGTAGCCTTTCCCTTCTCCAGGGGATCTTCCCAACCCAGGAATCAAACCCACGTCTCCCACATTGCAGGCAGATTCTTTACCAGCTCAGCCACCAGGGAAGCCCAAGAATACTGGAGTGGGTAGCCTGTCCCCTTTTCCAGGGGATCTTCCTGACCCAGGGATCAAACCCAGGTCTCCCGCATTGCAGGCGGATTCTTTCCCAGCTGAGCTACCGGGAAAGCCCAAGAATCCTGGATGAATGAGTGTAGGATTGCATTTAAAGAAACTGATGAATGGTGCGTACAGCCACTATGGAAAACAGTATGAAAGGTCCCAAGAAAACTAAAAATAGAACTATTGTATGGTCCAGCTACCCCATTTCTGGGCGTGTATCCAGACAAAGTTGTAATCCAAAAAGGGACACGCACCTCTAGGTTCACTGCAGCACTGTTCACAAGAGCCAACACGTGTGAAACAACCCCAAGGCCCATCAACAGAGGGATGGGTAAAGAAGACGTGGTACATACGGACGATGGAATATTACTCAGCCACGGAAAAGAATGAAACGATGCCATCTGCAGTGACATGGATGGGCCTAGCGATGATCATACTAAGCAAATTAAGTCTGACAGAGAAACACGACTACTGTACGTCACTTGTGGAATCTGAAATATGACACTAACTTACTTATGAAACAGAAAGAGATTCACAGACATTGAGAACAGACTGGTGATTACCACGGGGGCCAGGGATGGGGAAGGAGGGAGTGGGAAGTTGGGGTTAGCAGATGTGAGCTTTGGTATAGAGAATGGATAAGCAACAAGGTCGTACCACGGGGAACCATATTCAATATCCTGTGATAACCCATCATGGAAAAGAATATACTTTTTAAAATGTACACATATACATAACTGAAATCACTTTGCTGTACAGCAGAAAATGGCCACAATGTTGTCAATCAACTACACTTCAATAAAAACTTCTTTTAAAAAATCAATGAAGCTATTAAATGTTCAGAAATGTTTCCATAAAAGTTGTACTGTACCCAGACTGACACACAGAAATAGTGGACTTTTCAAATCCATCTAATCTCCCAAAGGACCCATTTCTGAAATAGGGAGGAAGCTCTGTTTCGAACACTCTTTTGAAAAACACCGTTTCAAGTGGACCTGCTCCTTTGGACTCCATTATCCTCCAGGTGGTACAAGATAATTAGGGCTTCCCAAGTGGCTCAGGCAGTGGTTAAAGCATCTGCCTGCAAATGGAGGAGACACAGGTTCCATCCCTGGGTCGGGAAGATCCTCTGGAGAAGGAACTGGCAACCCATGCCAGTATTCTTGCCTGGAGAATCCCATGGACAGAGGAGTCCATGGGGGTTCACAGAGTTGGACATGACTGAGTGTGCCCACAAGCTCAAGGAACATGGTTTTGGACAATCCCTGCGTCTAACTCAGAGGAGCCACCCTCAGTTCAGTTCAGTTCAGTCGCTTAGTCATGTCCAGCTCTTTGAGACCCCATGAACCACAGCACACCAGGCCTCCCCGTCCATCACCAACTCCCAGAGTCTACCCAAACCCATGTCCACTGAGTCAGTGACGTCATCCAACCATCTCATCCTCTGTTGTCCCCTTCTCCTCCCGTCCTCGATCTTTCCCAGCATCAGGGTCTTTTCAAATGAGTCAGCTCTTCGCATCAGGTGGCCAAAGGATTGGCGTTTCAGCTTCAACCTACTCTTTCCTAAATTCTAGACGCTTGTCACACCGTCCTGGTCAGATCCAGGCCCGGAGCCATGACGAGAGGCAGACCTCGCGAGCCTGGGGCAGCAACACTTGCAGAGATGCCTGTGGCCTCTCCCAGGCTGGCCTTCCGTCAGCCTGGCCCCAGGAGGCTCCCCAGAGCCCCGCCCGCCACTCCCCAGCTGTTGGCAAAAGCCAGCAACACCACAGCACCCAACATCTGGCTCAGAGACGAGGGTCTCGTATGCCCTTCCTCTCGCTGTGCCAAGTTCACGGTCACAGATGAGCCTGGTAACACTGGCGCCTAGGACGTGGGCGTGGGCTGACGTGGTCACTGCTCCCAGTGTGGTACTGGGTAGCCTTCTGCAGGAATTGTGACCAGTGTGTGAAGCCCACCAAAAAAGGGGTTGAAAGCCTCAAATGCATGTTGTATCTGAAGAGGGAATTAACAGCTTCTGAGAGTTTAGCTACGAGGATCCTCCTCAAAGACCAGTACACATGTGTGAGGACCTGATCATGTGAACACGAGCGTTTGCTGGAATGAGACACCTTAAGTTTCCATTGTGACGTCACAAGTAGCTATGAAACAGATAAAAGCCGTACAGAAAACTCCAAGGCAGGGCCTCCCTGGCGGCTCAGTGGTAAAGAATCCGCGTGCCAAAGCAGGAGACACGGGTTTGCTCCCCGGTCTGGGAAGATCCCACGCATCATGGAGCAGCTAAGCCTGTGTACTACAACTAGTGAGCCCGTGTGTCCTAGAACCCGTGGTCTGCAATGAGAGCCAGCTCAGTGAGAAGCCTGGGAGCCATAACTAGACAATAGTCCCTGCTTGCCGCTGCTAGAGAAAAGCCCTCACGCAACTGTGAAGACCCAGCACAGACATTTAAAAAAAAACCTATAAAAAATAAGGACACATTTGCATAATGACCCTGAATCATGTCAACATTGGCATCTGTTAGGATGAGACACCTTTTCCGAAGTTTCCATTAGAATAAGGACCTGAATCACGTCAATATCAGCATCTGCTAGGATGAGACACCTTTTCCGAAGTTTCCATTAGAATAAGGACCTGAATCACGTCAATATTGGCATCTGCTAGGATGAGACACCTTTTCCTCTGAAGTTTCCGTTAGAATAAGGACCCTGAATCATGTCAATATCAGCATCGGCTAGGATGAGACACCTTTTCCAAAGTTTCCATTAGAATAAGGACCCTGAATCATGTCGATATTAGCATCTGCTAGGATGAGACATCTTTCCTTCTGAAGTTTCTATTACAAGAAGGACCCTGAATCATGTCAATATCAGATGCTAGGATGAGACACCTTTTCTTCTGAGGTTTCCATTAGAATAAGGGCCCCAAATCATGTCGATATTAGCATCTGCTAGGATGAGACACCTTTCCTTCTGAAGCTTCTTTTAGAATAAGGACCCTGAATCATGTCAACATCAGCATCTGCTAGAATGAAACACCTTTTCTTCTAAAGTTTCCATTAGAATAAGGACCCTGAATCATGTCAATATCAGCATGTGCTAGAAAGGGACACCTTTTCTGAAGTTTCCATTAGAATAAGGACCCCAAATCATGTTGATATTGGCATCTGCTAGGATGACACACCTTTGTTTCTGAAGTTTCCATTAGAATAAGGACCCTGAATCATGTCAATAGCAGATGCTAGGATGAGGCACCTTTCCTTCTGAAGTTTCCATTAGAATAAGGACCCCGAATCATGTCAATATTGGCATCTGCTAGGATGAGACACCTTTCCTTCTGAAGTTTCTATTACAAGAAGGACCGTGAATCATGTCAATATCAGATGCTAGGATGAAGCACCTTTTCCTCTGAAGTTTCCATTAGATTAAGGACCCCAAATCATGTCAATATCAGATGCTAGGATGAGGCACCTTTTCCTCTGAAGTTTCCGTTATGATGCCAAAACACTGCACGCAGAATAGACAAAGACCGTGAGGAAGACACCAAGGTAACACATGCACACTTGCTGGTTCACAGGACACAGTCACACGCGTGCCGGTAGGAAGACCTGCCTGGTGAAGACAGGAAGTGAGGGAAAGGAGCCGTGCACACTCACTGTTGTGGGCGGCATGCGCAGATGTGAACCGCAGGGACACCTTGGCGCTCTTGAGGCGCGTCTGGCCCCAGTAGGTGATGGCTTGCAGCTCCACGGTGTAGTCGCAGCCCAGCTGCAGCGGCTCCAGGGTCACTGAGTTCTGAGACTGCAGGCGGAGGGGAGACGAGACTGTGTCAGAAGCTGCCCGGACCCTGAGCCTCCCGCCAGGGGTCCCCGGTCCTCAGGGAGCCTACCAGCTCCCACCTGACCTCCACACGGACTAAGAGCACGGAACCTTCTACATCTTTAGCAAAACCAGTCATGCCGTGGATCCAAATAAACGTCACGCAAAAGCATCTTTTTCTCTTTTTTTGAAACTGTGTCACTAATCCCATTATTGGATGCTCTGCAGTCATATGAGGATGAATAACTCCTAGAACTCACAGTTCTAGGACTGGATGTGTGTTTGAATTGTGTGCCATTGGCAGGATGTGTGTGTGTGTGTGCGTATATTCTGTGCCTTTTGCAGGGTATGTGTGTGAGTGTGTATTTTGTGGCAGTTCTAGGGCTGTGTGTGTGTGAATCGTGTGCCATTGGCGGCATATATGTGTATGTGTGTGTGTGTGTGTGTGTGTGTGTGTGTGTCTCTCAGTCCTTCCTGGACAGCAGCTCACAGAGAAAACGAGAGCCCTTTATAACAGACTAGCAGAGGGTTACGTCAGTGCACACCGAGAAAGACCCAGCGACCTGACATTCACTGTATTTCCCCGATATGGATCCTCCATCTTCTATGAGAAAATTCCCTCCAAAAGCTGTTAATAAAAATCAACTTCACCGAATGCTTTTTAAAGCACATTTTTATGGGTTGCAGGTATGATAATAAGGTCCCTTACAAGAACTGGGAATTAAGAGAAATAAGCTGGTGGTCTTAGAATTCAAACATTTGTCAAAAGATAGTACATGGGCAGTTCCGTGGTAGTACACTGGCTAGGATTTGGTGTTTTCAGTGTTGGGGCCAGGGTTCAATTCCTGGTGGAGGAACACATACAGCAAGTGGAACAGGACACACACACACACACACACATACACACACAATGGAACAGGACACATACACACACACAATGGAACAGGACACACACATACCGTACAAATGACACAGGGTACGTATACACACGTACCCTGCAAATAGCACAGGATACACACGGCACAGGCTTCAAACACACACACAATCCTAAAACTGGTACAAAATGCACACACACACACACACACCCTGCAAATCGCACGGGACACAAACACACACACATCCTTCAAATGGCACACGATTCAAACACACACACAATCCTAGAACTGGCACAAAATGCACACACACACACCCCCTGCAAATCACACGGGACACACACACACACCGTGCAAATCACACGGGACACACACATACACACACACACCCTGCAAATCGCACGGGACACACACACACACACACCCTTCAAATGGCACACGATTCAAACACACACACAATCCTAGAGCTGGCACAAAATGCACACACACACACTCTGCAAAAGGCACAGGATACATGCACACACACACACACATCCTGCCAACAGCACAAGATTCAAACACACACACGATCCTAGAACTGGCACAAAATACACACTCACACATACCCTGCAAACTGCACAGGATACAGAGACAAGCACACACACCCGTTCTGCAAAAGGCACAGGATACACACACACACACATCCTGCCAGCGGCACAGGATTCAGACATACACAATCGTAAACCTGGCATGAAATACACACACACACATATACACATATATATCTTACAAATGGCACGGAATACACACATACACACACATCCTGCAAATGGCTGAAGACACACACACATATACACACAGCAAATAGCACAAAATACACACAGACACACATCTTGCCAATGGCACTAACACACACACACAAACATTGTGCAAAAGGCACAAGATTCACATACACACATACACATATCCTGCAAGTGATACAGGATACACACACACCCCCTCCAATGTCACAGGATACACACACACACACCCTGCAAATGCTAGAGAATACACAGGCATACCCTGCAATGGTGAGGAAACATACACACTCTGCAAATGATGCAGGATACACACACACACACACACACACACACACACTGCAACTGTCACAGGACACACACACACCCTGCAGATGAGACAGAATACATACACAGACACCCTGCAAATGGCATAGGATACACAAAGAGAAACATACACATAGGTCCTGCAAATGGCATAGGACACACACACAGACATCCTGCAGATGCACAGAGTACACACACACACACACACACACACACAATCTCCTTTCAGTCTAGGGGCCACCTGATAGCACATGCCCCACATATACACTATACGTACACTATACGTGCATATACTTTATCACGTCACATTCTGATTTCCATTTCTGTAATTTCCCACCTTTATCTTTTTCAGCACTTTCTATGAGATGAGCACACATCATCAATTATCACTTGTTGCAGAGTTGTACGAAGTAAAACTGGAACTGTCAGAAAGTTTCTTACAAAGAAAACAGCATCACAGCCGGATATCAGTGATGTGGACTGGTAGAGATAAGTTTCATAATCCTCGATGGCACAGATACTGGAATGTTCATTTAAGAAAACTGTTGCTGTCTTTTTAAAGCTTTTTTCAACATTAATTTGTGAAATTCAACCTTATAAGTTAGAGAGGAAGTTGTTCATTTACATTTTATAACAACAAGATAAAAAGTGTAATAAAAGGACATTTTTTTTATACGTTAAGCATGTCACACAATGCAGAATGTTCAGTGTTATGGAGATCTCATCGCATGAAATGTTTCGGTGAAGATTTTATTTCTTGGTATGTGGACAGTAAGCCATCCCACGTCCTTTTAGTCAAATAGAAACATATATTGTCAAATGTACATCTTGTAAACTGTCTGCGGTTCCAGCAATGACATAACCGATGGGAGCACCTTGCAATACACAACAGAAAAAGTACAAACTTTAACTCCCCACTTCAGAAGGATCGCTTATAAAACAAAAAAAGCAAATCTTAATGTCAAGGACATTTTGAATTGTACCATTTTCAGTGGCTAGACAGGTAAGATGGACATCATTCCAGTCCCTTTGATTTCTAGAGTTTGTGCCGGCCCTTTGGATATCAGTAAGTCAACAGACAACATTCAAGCGTTCTCAACCTGAAATGTCCGAGGCTGAATGGCCGGTGTGGTCCTCTGATCGCTGACCCTCCTCAGTCAGAGGGAAGCGATGGGAATTCATCCCTCATCCACCCCTCTTCTGGGCTCAACGGAGGCTGCTCTTAAGCCAGGTGCCTTAAGTTCAACGCCCCTAAGAGACACCAGGCCCCCTCCCCGGGATGGGCACTTACCCCATCCGTGGTCTTCCTCCTCTTCTTCTTGGTCGGCACAAGGGACTTGCCGCTGACCGTCCAGCTCCAGAAGACTTTGTAGTGGTGCACCGGGATGTCTGGTTCCTCGGGGACATCCCACGCGATGGTCACGGCCACGCTGCCATCACTGCGGACGGTGGAGTTCGCCAGCCGGAGGTTGGCTGGGGCCGGGGGTGCAGACGGATCTGTAATCACAGGAGACAGAGTTCAGTTTTGAGGATGACCACAAACGCACCATGGACTCCATGGACAGGAGTTTGAGCAAACTCCGGGAGATGGTGAAGGACACGGGAGCCTGGCGTGCTGCCATCCGTGGGGTTGCAGACATGACTGAGCAACTGAACACCAACCACGGAAGCGCCATTTCTGCACATGTGATGACTGCAGAGTCAGCGCAGGAACACTGCCCTTTATATGTAGGATACTTGAAAACAAGCACTTCGGTTCAGTTCACTCAGTCACGTCCAACTCTTTGCGACCCCACGGACCACAGCACGCCAGGCCTCCCTGTCCATCACCAACTCCTGGAGTTCACCCAAACTCATGTTCATCGAGTCGATGATGCCATCCAGCCATCTCATCCTCTGTGGTCCCCTTCTCCTGCCTTCACTCTTTCCCAGCACTAAGAGCCACTTTTTAAGCCTCAAATTGAAATGCAGTCTACAGAACAGTAGTGAAAGTGAAAATCACTCAGTTGTGTCTGACTCTTTGCAACCCCATATTCTGCAGGCCAGAGTGGGTAGCCTTTCCCTTCTCCAGGGGATCTTCCAAACACAGGGATTGAACCGGGGTCTCCTGCATTGTAGGAGGATTCTTTACCAACTGACCCACCAGGGAAGTCCACAGAATGGTAAGACACCTGCATTTGGACCATGCTTGCCATCTAGACAGTTTCATACCACTACCACCCTGCCAAATTTTCACTGTACTGAAACTGATAAAATTCTGTAAAACCCAGTCACATTCCATTTAGCTTGGGTGACACTAAACACATCAGCAATGGTGAAATACCTTTGAAAATTCTGAAAAGAGAAAACAGAAATCCAGGGCCAGCTCATACAAATAAGTGTTCATCTGAGTGGACCTAGAGCTGAACATCCTGGAGTCCAAAGTTAAGAGCCACATGGAGACATCAGCAGACACAAAACCATTTTTTAAAAATCCACATGACGAATGAGATGACAGACGGCTAACATGTTTGTCATCTCACCGTTTCTTGTCTGTTGCATAAACCCGGACCTTCTCAGCTGTCGAGAGAGACCAGGTCTTGGAATGACTCCCCCCAACCCCGACAAATCTCCATTTGAGATGTGTATATGAGAATGACTAAGCATGTGTGAACTTGGGGGTCTTTCCCTCATTTTCTGCCACATGGGTGTGCATGTTCAGTCGCTTCAGTCGTGTCCGACTCTTTGTGACCCTATAGACTGTAGCCCGCCAGGCTCCTCTGTCCGTGGGATTCTCCAGGCAAGGATACTGGAGTGGGTAGCCTTTTCTTCTCCAGGGAATCGTCCAGACCCAGGAATCAAACCTGAGTCGCTTATGTGTCTCCTGCATTGACAGGTGGATTCTTGGGAACCCACCTGGGAAGCCCCAGAAATTGAGCAAATATATATGCCGCTCACCACAAAGGACTTACAGATGGTTTTGCTTCAAGACGCCTGCCCAACAGTTCTAACACCATCTGCATCAGAGGAGCAAAGACGCAAACTCGATATACATGAAGAAGACTGGGTGAAAATACCCGTGTTTTTTTTTTTTTTTTTGACCAAGTGGTTCTCAAACAATCAACGTTAGGAACCCTCCGGGAGTGCCCAAGACTTATGCTGAGATAATGCTGTTTCAGTGAGTCCTGGGAGGGCCCAGAAATATATTCATGTGAAATTTGTTTTTTATAAAATAACTGTTGTTGTTGTTTAGTCGCTCAGCCACGTCTGACTCTCTGCAACACCAGGGACTGTAGCCCGCCAGGCTCCTCTGTCCATGGGATTCTCCAGGCAAGAATATTGGAGTGGGCTGCCATTTCTTTCTCCGGGGGAATCTTCCTGACCCCAGGAATCGAATGTGTGTCTCCTGCCTGGGCAGACAGATTCTTTACCACTGAGCCACTTGGGAGACTACTTTGCCAGTCTTGGCCCCTCCAGCCCCTACTCCTCACAACAGACACCCCATCTCAGGAAATGCACAATCCTCCTTCCCATGGCTCCTTCCCCAAACTTTGAGGCTGTATCCTTCCTGAGCTCTCGCTGAACAGCTCCCGTGGGCATATCAACACTACAGAGTCTATCTGGAATCCCACTGTCTCTACCAGAATAACACCCTGGGCCCATTTCACCTTCCTCTCTCCCTGATTATTGGGAAGGCCTGTCTGAGTCTTTCTCAGTATGGCAGCTGGTGAATCATTTTTTCTTTTTTTTTTTTTTTAACTTATTTGGCTTTCCTGGTAGCTCAGCTGGTAAAGAATCCGCCTGCAATGCAGGAGACTCCGGTTCGATTCCTGGGTTGGGAAGATCCGCTGGAGAAGGGATATGCTTACCCACTCCAGTATTCTTGGGCTTCCCTGGTGGCTCAGACACTAAATAATCCACCTGCAATGTGGGAGACCTGAGTTCGATCCCCGGGTCAGGAAGATCCCCTGGAGAAGGGAATGGCTACCCACTCCAGTATGCTTTTATTTTTGTTCATGTTCCATTTATTTTGCTTTTAAATTTATTTCTATTTCTTTGGCCATGCTGGATCTTCGTTCCAGCATGTGGTATCTTTAGCTGGGACATGGGAACTCTTAGTTGCGTCAGGTGGTACCCAGTTCCCCAAGCGGGGATTGAACCTGGGTCCCCTGCGTTGGGAACACGAAGTCTTAGGTACTGGACCACCAGGGAAGTCCCAGCTGGTGATTCTTCATGACATGACTTCAGAAGCTCTCACTGCCCAGCCCTCCCAAAAGAGCTGGCAGTCTCCCCAAAGCCCTGTGCATTCCTGCCATACATAACATCCCAAGTCTGCTTGGGACTCCTCTTCCTGCTGCTCTAGCCATGCTGGTTCCCAGGTTACTTCTTGGAGATGAAACCAGGAGCTACTGAGGCTCTTCCAATGGTTGTTGAGCCTCAACGACTCCCCCCAAGGAGTCCTGACCTGACTGTTCACCTACTACGGGTCGACCAGATGTCTTGCTATCCAAGTCCATTATACGTGTCCTCCTCCTCTCTCTGGTAGAATATTGCCACAGTTTCTTCCTGCCTTCGTGTTCTCTGAGGCCCTTAGAACCAAATCTATGGCATGATTCAATCCTGAACCTACACCAGCTCAATGCAGACCCTTCTCAGAGGAAGCTAGTCTTCAAGCTCATCACTGCTTCGAAGCAAAAGAAAAATTAAAATGTGTAAAGATAATCACAGCCATTCACGTTTTCAACGATGCACCTGGATGTCTGTGTGCTGAAAATACATGGCTATGCTTCCAGAAATCCAAAGTTCACAGGAAAAGAGCAAAATCATCTACATTTCTAAAGAAAATTCCCAGTATAGGAAAGTCAATTGGTGGTGTTTCATCACTTCCTTAATCTACTTCATTCATTCTATCATTACTCACCGTCCTGGAAAAATATCTCATGCCTTACGTGTGACTGCAATAGTCCAGGATAACATCACCTAGTCTGTGAAATAGGAAACAACCTAACCGATGAAACAGCATTAGGAAATAACGCCTTTAAATAAACTAATAGTATTTGGCTCAAGTTTTCTTCCCTGGTGGCTCAAAGAGTAAAGAATTTGCCTGCAATGCGGGAGACCTGGGTCTGATCCCTGGGTAACGAATATCCCCCTGGAGGAGGGAATTAACCCACTCCAGTATTCTTGCCTGGAGAGTCCCATGGACAGAGGAGCCTGGTGGGCTACAGTCCATGAGGCTGCAAAGAGCTGGACACGACTGAACGGCTAACTCTTTCACTTTCACACTGTCTTAAACATAAGGCCCATTTCAGTGTTCAGAATACCAAGATGGCATATTCCCATAATGAAGATAAGACACTCCAATCTCTTCCTTCCCCCCACCCTCAAATAATCACTTTAAAATTACAGAGCCAAGAGGGAATACCAGAGATGATCTGTTTATCAGCCCCAATTAGCCTCTGTAAACCAGCTTTTTGTTTATCTGTTTAGTCACAGAAGACCTCAGATGAGAGAGTCTGTCTGACCTGTCTAAGCTGAAGGATTTCAATCAGTCCCAACAAATTCCCACATTGCAGCCATCCATGGCCTTGTGAAGTGGTTTCCTACATTGCGAAATGAAGTATATTCACTTTGTTGAGAGGTACAAGATCTTTTCTTTCAATTTACGTAATGTTTCGATTATTATGAAAACTTTGAAATGCAGGTGGAAGTTTGTGGAAAACAATTATATGCATATAGCTGACGCCACATTATGATAAAGCCTCAAAGGATCCTATAAGCTACTTCTTTGGTCTTTTTTTTTTTTTTTCTTAAACAGGTAAGGATCTTTCAATCTTTTGACCCGTAGGGTTGAACAGGTGAAGTGACCTGCCCGAGGTCATTCAGGGAACTGGCGGCAGTCAGAAGTGAGAAAGACAGGGAGGGGAGACAGAGGGGCTGAGACTCTCACACTCCGGCACGTCTGCATTCATTACTGTAATAAGGTTATGGTTCCCAGGGGGAATGGTGGGGGAAGGGGTAGTTAGGGAGTGTGGGATGGACAAGGACACACTGCTGTATTTAACAAGAAGAACCAATCAGGACCTGCTGTCCAGCACAGGGACCTCTGCTCAATACCCTGTAATAACCTTATGGTTCCCAGGGGGAAGGGTGGGGGAAGGGACAGTCAGGGAGTTTGGAATGGACATGGACACACTGCTGCATTTAACAAGGAGGACCAACCAGGACCTGCTGGACAGCACAGGGAACTCTGCTCAATACCCTGTAATAACCTTATGGTCACCAGAGGGAAGGATGGGGGAAGGGATAGTTAGGGAGTTTGGGATGGACATGGACACACTGCTGTATGTAACATGGAGAACCAGCAAGGACCTGCTGGACAGCACAGCAGGGGAACTCTGCTCAGTGTCATGTGGCAGCCTGGATGGGAGGGGAGTTTGGGGGAGAATGGATCCGTGTACATGTATGGCTGAGTCTCTTCACTATCTAGCTGAAACTATCACAATATTGTTAATAAGCTCTACCCCAATACAAACTAAAAAGGGCTTTCTTAAAAGAGCAGCCACAGACTCACTAAAAAAGACCCCAATGCTGGGAAAGATTGAAGGCAGGAGAAGGGAGTGACAGAGAATGAGATGGTTGGGTGGCAGCATGACTCAACGGACATGAGTTTGAGCAAAGTCCAAGAAATGGTGCAGGACAGGGAAGCCTGGCGTGCTGCAGTCCATGGGGTCGCAAACAGCTGGACACAACTGAATGACTGAACAACAACAAAAAAATTGACAATATGGCAACACGTGAGTGTGTCTCTGTGCTAATGAAAGGCTATTTGCAGAAACAAGCAGCAGGCCAAACATGGTCCATGGGCCACAGAGTGCCAACCCCAAGTCAGTCTTTCTAAAGCCATGACACCATTTAGTCTCGTGGAACTGGACATAAAATTGTTGGTCATTTAGTTGTGTCCAATTATTCGCAACCCCCGTGGACTGTAGCCCTCTAGGCTCCTCTGTCCATGGGATTCTCCAGGCAAGAATACTGGAGTGGCCTGCCATTTCCTTCTCCAAGGGATCTTCCCAACCCAGGAATCAAACCCAGGCCTCATAAGTGGTGCTTATTTCTAATGAGCATATGGCTGTAGTTAGTTTTTGAAATGTTGTCATCATGTTCCCATTTTACAGATGAGGAAACTGAGGACGAGAGTTGCATTCACTAGTTGAGGAGTGTAGCACGAGAGGGCCAGAGTCACATCCCAAGATGAGAGCTTCTTTGAAGCTTAAATGAGAGCATTTCCCCCCATCCCACTTCTCTTTCTGCCTCATCCACTCCCTCTTTACAACCTTCCCAGTCGTCTACAGAAACCCATCTCACGGGGCAGGAAGCAAACACAGCCTCACAGATGAATGCAAGAGGGAGGCCACGTTAGCCTCTTTTACAATTTGCGTGATTTCCAGGGCAAGATATATTCAGTATTTAGCAAGACTACCCAAATTCAGCCTTGAAAACAGTTCCTTTTATTAACAACTCTGTGTAGTGCTTTTGGCAGAGGAAGATGGAACACTTGGATTTCCGAAGAAAGATTTGTGGTTTCCTCTCTGAACCTTTCATGATTAATTCCACAAGCAAGAAGTAACAGGCACAAGGATGGACCAACCTAGCGCCTACGATGCAGAAAATGCCAAACGAAACAACTTGGCACCCCTGGAGAAATGAGGCCTATCATCGCACCGACAGGTAACCCCACGAGAAAGGAGCCCTTGCTCTGTCCTGCCCGGGGAGAAAGGCCATCACCTCCTGTGAGGCAGGCACCTCCAGGCGTCCCGACAACGCTAATGGTTACATACAGAGACCCACCTCCGCATTTGTACAGAAAACCAGTGTGCAAATCACAATAGAGAGAGAGACCTTTCGACGGTCATAGCGCAGGAGACAAGCTCCATATAGAATCACTTACATGTGGAACCTAAAGAGCTGATGCTTTCCAACTGTGGGGCTGGAGAAGACTCTTGAGAGTCCCTTGGACAGCAAGGAGATCAAACCAGTCCATCCTAAAGGAGATCAACCATGATTACTCATTGGAAGGACTGACGCTGAAGCTGAAGCTTCAATACTCTGGCCCCTTGATGTGAGGAGCCGACTCATTCGAAAAGACCCTGATGCTGGGAAAGATCGAAGGCGGGAGGAGAAGGGGACAACACAGGATGAGATGGTTGGATGGCCTCACCAAAGCAATGGACATGAGTTTGAGCAAACAGTAGGAGATGATGATGGACAGGGAAGCCTGGCGTGGTGTAGTCCATGGAGTCGCAAAGAGTTGGACACAACTTAGCGGCTGAGCGACAACCACAACCCTTAGCCACATCCTGGATGAATCAGCTTCAGCTGCTTAGCGGGTCTGTGTCTTCAGTGAAGACACTAGAATCTATCACGAATTGCTGGCGTGTGTTTTTTGCTTCAGACGTGCACTCTGCAATGCTGAATGCTGGGCACATTTGTCAAACCAAGAAACAGAACGATTTAATGGTGAGTGCAGGGATTGCCCAAACGGTGCACCTTCATTCAACGAAAGCCCATTTCAACTGACGGACACAGGGCTAATCCGAGACCCGAGCGGTGCTCAGGTACGCAGGAAGGGCTGGAGCGACGTGGCCCTGCTGTCTCCCCGGGACGCGTGCCTCTTTGGAAGTTGGCAGCCACGGTCACGGGACCTCTGCCCAGGTCCCATCCAGCTCCAAAGGGGATTTGTCCTGTGCGTGCAGAGGCTGGGCACTGCTGCGCCTCGTGTGTGCAGAAGCTGTGTTGATTTGAGAGTGCCAGACCACAAGCAGGCAACGGGGCCAGTGGGAACACGGTCTGACCGTACACGCCTGGACCACGTGTGAGCTGGTAAAGTCAGGGCGGAGACTTTCCGAGCCCTGTGAGCATCCTCCCCTCTGAACCCACCACTGACTATTTATTCACATGGCCTCTCTTGATCATCAGACCACAGGGAGACAGTCCTCATTTGCGAAAGGTCTCTGTTTGTTATTTCCCTTTCCAGCTTGCTCAGTGTATTCACCTAGGAGCGGGGTGTGCGGGATATACCTTTCTTAAAAGGGCTTTTCAAAAGAAAGAGTTAAAAAAAAAATGTACAACACAGGGGACTTCCCCAGTGGTCCAGTGGCTAAGACTCCGCACGGCCGGTGCAGGGGACCTGGGTTCAATCTCTGGTCAGGGAACTGGACCCCACATGCTACAGTGAAGATTGAAGGGTCCACCTGTCACAACTAACACATAGTGCAGGCAATTAAAAAAAAGAAGAGTCTGCAATAAACACTGGAATGGCATCCAAAAATTTAAATTATCTGGCTGCAAATTTTCCACTTGAGACCTGTGATTATCTCGGTAAAGGTGTGGCAATATTATTCTAGCAAGATATAACAGACAGACTAGCTGAAACATAAGAGGATGTGTGGGCTCAGCCACGTGTGGCACTTTTGCGACTCCATGGACTGCAGCCCACCAGGCTCCTCTGTCCATGGGATTCTCCAGGCAAGAATACTGCATTGGGTTGCCGTTTCCTCCTCCAGGGGATCGTTCTGACCCAGGGATCGAACCTGAATCTTCTGCATTAGCTGGTGGGTCCTTCACCACTGAGCCACCTAGACATCCAAAATGGAAAGGAATTGCAATTTATAGCAGCCAGTGCAAATCTTCCCATCTTGAAAGACATGACTGATGTTACATGCCTCACGTTATTCATTAGCATCACAATGCCTGCCTAAAACGAGTTTGAGTGACCTCGTGTCGAAGACGATGACTGCTGATTAGTCAGTGAATAACCTCACTAATCTTCCATGAAAATGGGCCTTGCTGATTAGCCAGGCTGACGTATCATTAATTCAGAATGCACACCCCAACTGGAGAAATAAACACAGAGCTATTCTCAATATCCAGTCCAACATGCCCTTGCACTAGCACTAAACCAACCACAAATGGGAAACGGAGTATTCATCACACCCACAGAGGTTTTAGAGCAGCAGTGAAATGAGAAGGGCACAAAGTGGCAGCTTTGATAAAGTGACTCAGGACGGATTTAAACTCTGCCTGGGTGTGAAACAGGAGGTGAACTGACACTCAACAGAGCCACTGTTTTCAAGAGACCTGCACCGTCTGATGCGGCAGACACGAAAGCTTTCTCTCCAAAAAACTTTAAACTGAATGGTGCTTGATGCATAAGAGATGGAGAGACCCAGGCAGTGGAAGCTGACTCTAGAGAACGGCCTGTTCCAAGCTGAGAAAACATCATCGTGATGACAGTTTCCGGAGCCTCGCAGAGGTCAAAACACAGGGATCCTCCCAGCCGTGAATTCATGCGGCTCCTTCAGAGGCATCTGGTCCCACTCGCTCAGCACAGCAAAGCCACGTGCTGGCCAAACACACCCATACCAGCCTGGACACACCATGAATGTGTCCCCCTATCGCGAGGTGGGTGGGGGGGGGGGGAGGGCGGCAAGCACCACTGACCTTTGGAGGAGCGGAAGTGCTTGCTGGGGGCGGTGAAGCCTCGGGTCCCATGCACGTTCACGGCCGCCACACGGAACTGGTACCACCTGCTGGGCCGGACGTCCGTCAGCTGCACCCGCTCGTCCGTGGTCTGAGGGGAAAGGCACACAGAAGCCTGTTACCCTGATGTGCTCGCTGCGTATGCTTTGTAAACACACGCTCGACTCATCGGTGGACTTGACGCCCTCCCCCTGCCCTCCTGGGTGAGGATGGGCAACCCTGCTGGGTTCCAGGGAGGGCTGTCGGGATCAGGGAATTCCCAGGGGAGGTTCCAGCGGCTGCCACTCACGGGTATTTATTCCCAAAGACTCGAACGACTCTGCGGAAGTCAAAATCTCATGATGAATGCACGAGCTGGTTTTTACCTCTGATGGCTACATATAGCTTTGGAGGGTTTTCATTAATGAAGTATACACACGAATGAATAATGGGCTTCCCCTGTAGTTCAGATGGTCAAGAATCTGCCTGCAATGCAGGAGACCCATGTTCGATCCCTGGGTCGGGAAGATCCCCTGGAGAAGGGAGTGGCAACCTGCTCCAGTATTCTTGCTTGGAGAATCCCATGGACAGAGGAGCCTGGTGGGCTACAGTCCATGGGGTTGCAGAGAGTCGGACAGGACTGAGCAACTTCACTTCATGAATGAATACATATATGAAGCGATCATTACATTACAGAGATCATGAAATCATCTGTAGATGACAGAAGGAAAATGCCTCCTACTTTGAACACCAAATATAATTCTGGAAGTAGGTATGTGAACCCACACACTTAAATTCCCCAAGTATATTGCAACTCAAGGCTTTTTCTTTCTTTCTTTTTCAGTTTGAGTAAATCATGTAAGATGCACATAGATTCATGTTTCTGAAGGGTGAGGTGTATTACTATGTTCAGTTCAGTTCAGTCGCTCAGGTGTGTCCGACTCTTTGCGACCCCATGAATCGCAGCACGCCAGGCCTCCCTGTCCATCACCAACTCCCGGAGTTCACTCGGGCTCACGTCCATCGAGTCGGTGATGCCATCCAGCCATCTCATCCTCGGTCGTCCCCTTCTCCTCCTGCCCACAATCCCTCCCAGTATCAGGGTCTTTTCCAAGGAGTCAATTCTTCACATGAGGTGGCCAAAGTACTGGAGTTTTAGCCTCAGCATCAGTCCTTCCAATGAACACCCAGGACTGATCTCCTTTAGAATGGACTGGTGGATCTCTATGTGGAGGTGGTTAAATCACTAGGTCATGTCTGACTCTTTGCAGCCCCACAGACTGTAGCCCACCAGGCTCCTCTGTCCATGGGATTCACCAGGCAAGAACAGTGGAGTGGGTTGCCATGTCCTTCTCCAGGGGATCTTCCCAAACCAGGGATCAAACCTGGGTCCGCTGTATTGGCAGGCGGGTTCTTAACTGCTGAGCCATCAGGAGTGGCTGTGTGAATATATCTTAGTCCAATAAAACGTTGCAAAGAAGAAAACTGGACACAGGGACACATCGACAGGGCTTGCTGTCCCTCTGGTTATGTCCCAAGATCTCAGACAACCTGACCATATTGTCACTGCCCCCCTTTGTCAAGCTCAGGGCAATATGCCCACTTCCAACAATGTCCTAGGGCAGACCTGAGAACTTGGCCATGACTCTGAGAGAGTCACTTTCTAGGCAGGTGGATAAGAAGTCCAGGGGACCCCAAAGAAAGAGGGATCTGGGGTCCTTGAGGAGGAGATAGGGATCTGGAATTCTCAAGGAGAAGGAAAGGGCAAACATCTTTTTTCTCTAGATTCCTTAGTCTTAGTCACATAAAACATTTGTTGTTGTTGTTTTTTTCCTTTAAGCCTGGAACTGATGATTACACAAAAAACAACTCAGTTTAAACTCTGTACTAAGGATTATATAACAACAATGCATCCTGCCTGAGGAGAGTTTCTCCTTCCTGAAAGCTTCTGACTCATCCTGATATCTTGGACCACATTTTGTCCAAATTCTGATATCTTAGAATGCATATTTTTTCCAGTAGTCATGTATGGACGTGAAAGTTGGACTACAAAGAAAGCTGAGCACTGAAGAGTTGATGCTTTTGAACTGTGGTGTTGGAGAAGACTCTTGAGAGTCCCTTGGACTGCAAGCAGATCCAACCAGTCCATCCTCAAGGAACTTAGTCCTGAATATTCATTGAAAGGACTGATGCAGAAGCTGAAAGTCCAATACCTCGGTCACCTGATGCAAAGAGCTGAGTCATTTGAAAAGACCCTGATGCTGGGCGAGACTGAAGGCGAGAGAAGGCTATGACAGAGGGTGAGATGGCTGGATAGCATCACTGACTCAATGGACATAAGTTTGAGTAAACTCCGGGAGTTGGTGATGGACAAGGAGGCCTGGCGTGCTACAGTCCATGGGGTTGCAAAGAGTTGGACACGACTGAGTGACTGAACTGAACTGAACTGAAGGATTATATAACAACAATGTTTCCATCTTGAAGACGGTTTCTCCTTCCTGAAAACCTTCTGACTAATCCTGATATCTTAGAATGTATATTATGGGAGTGGATGTGGTAGGATCTTTCTATTGTCAAGTTCTAAGGACTTCTCTGCTGGCTCAGACAGTAAAGCGTCTGCCTACAATGCGGGAGACCTGGGTTTGATCCCTGGGTTGGGAAGATCCCCTGGAGAAGGGAATGGCAACCCACTCCAGTACTCTTGCCTGGAAAATCCCATGGAAAATCCTGGCAGGCTACAGTCCATGGGGTTGCAAAGAGTCAGACACAACTGAGCGACTTCACTTCACTGAATCCTGTTATCCTAAAATGTAAATTGTGGCAGTGGGTCTGGTAAAATTTTTGCAACCTTGAGACATTCTTTTGATTTATTGTAATAACTAAAAACTATATAGCTCCCTTGCTAACACTAGTGAAGGGGGCACTCTCCATCCGCTTTCTGATGTCTGTCAGAAGCTTTCTCTATTTTCTTACTTCAATAAAACTCCGCTACACAGAAGCTCTTGAGCAATGAAGCCTGGTCCCTGGTCCCAAAGCTAAATCTCCTTCTTTGGAGATCACGAATCCGCCATTGTTCACTGTAGGCTATCAACTCCAAGGGATAAATGTCTGAGTTCTGTGGGTCATCTGGGCCTAATGCCAGCTGAGCTCAAGGAGACACTCAGGGCATGAAACTGGGCAACAGAACAGAACTGAAATCCTTCTAAAGCTCAGCTTGTGATAACTTGCTGAAAGGACTGCCACGTGTACTTCAACATTCAAAAGAAGCTAAGTACTTCCACGATTAAAATAAATAAACAGGGTCGTCATTACCGTCTTTCTAAGTTCCATATATATGCGTTAATATACCGTATTGGTGTTTCTCTTTCTCACTTACTTCACTCTGTATAACAGGCTCCAGTTTCAGACACCTTATTAGAACTGACTCAAACGTGTTTTTTTTTTAATCACTGAGTAATATTCCATTGTGTGTGTGTACCACAACTCCGTTATCCATTTATCTGTCCATGGACATCTGGGCTGCTTCCTTGTCCTAGCTATTGCAAACAAGCGCTGCAGTGAACACTGGGGTACACGTGTCTCTTTCAATTCCGGTTTCCTCAGTGTGTATGCCCAGAAGGCTAGAGCGGGATGACTTGAGAGAACAGCACTGAAATACGTGTATTACCATATGTCAAATAGATGACCAGTGCAAGCTCGATGCATGAAGCAGGGCACTCAAAGCTGGTGCTCTGCGATGACCCAGAGGGATGAGGTGGGGAAGGGGGTGGGAGACGGGTTCAGGATGGGGAACACGTGTACACTGGCTGGAACACATGTACACGAGGCTGATTCATGTCAATGTCTGGCAAAACTCACAACAGTGTAAAGTAATTAGCCTCTAATTAAATAAATAAAAAAAAATAAATAATTTTTTAAAATAAGGAAGACAGTGACAAGCGTGGCTTTCTACCTTATCTGGCAGAATTTGAGATGACATTTCCATTGACTTCTTTGTCTAGTTTCAGCCTTCAGTTTAAGGAACTAAAGCCCTTAGTTTAAGGAAGCAAAGCATTCTCAGCAGACACAGAAAGGAAGCATTTCGTGTGGAATTAACCAGTGAAGACAGCAATGATAATAGAAATGATAGAGCAAGGTCTTTCCTCTCTCCAAGAAAGAGACTATGAGAAAGTCTTACCATCAGTTACTTTCATAAATCTTCAAACTGGTAATATGTAAATTCTACACGCGATACCGTAGCACCATTTAGGGGAGAATGCCGTGTAAACCAAACATAATTTTAGGCTGTATTCTGAACATCTTTATGTTTTGTTAAAGCAAAAGGATTTCACAAGGTAGATATGGAATAAAATTACTAAATATTTCTGACCAGTTCTTTTTTTTTCCCCTAATTGAAGATGTTTCTTTTAGACGTGGTCCATATATGCAATGGAATATTACTCAGCCATAAAAAGGGAATGAATCGGAGTCACTTGTGATGAGGTGGATGCACCAGGAGTCTGTTCTACAGAGCTGAATAAGGCAGAAAGAGAAAAAAAAATAAATGTCGAATATTAGTGCATATATATGGAATTTCAGAAAAGGGTACTGATGAACCTATTTGCAGGGAAGAAGGAGACAGAGACGAAGAGAATGGGTGTGTGGACACAGAAGGGGAAGGAGGGAGTGGGAGAAATTCAGCAAGTAGCGCTGACTAAGCACACTAACAGCACCAACCCTATGCACGACTTTATATGTGAAATAATAAGCTAGCAGGAACCTGCCGCGTAACACAGGGAGCTGAGCCCGGTTCTCTGTGATGACCTAGAGGGGCAGAAGAGGGGGTGGAAGGGTCAAGGTGGAAGGCATATTGTAAACGTGACTGATGCACTTTGTCGTACGGCAGAAGCTAACACAACATTGCACGTTATCCTCCAATTTTTTGTTTTTAAATCATTTTAACATTTCATTTCTCATTGCTTTTGAGGTCTTTAAATGACTCTCGTGTTTATCCTCTCTGAGACACTCCTGATGAAAAAGGGATTACATTTTTCTTTCAAACACCTGAGTTTGGCATTGAAGTTTACATGTACTGAAAAAAGAAAAAAAAAAAAAAGTCGAGGGAATCTCGTCTTTGGAGAAACACGGTCTTACACACATCAGCAGAGATTTCCGTATAGTCCTACATGTGGGGAAGGCTTGTTTACTTGTTGAAAAGCATGAAGCATCATACTGATCATTTATTCTTTCCTCGGCACTGGGGAGATGACCCCCAGGAGGGGTGCCGTCTGGTGGCCCACTGGTTGGGGAGTTGAGCAAGAGGAAGGAGAAGGAAGCACTCAGGGAAGATTCAAGATCTGCCCACTGCTTTCCACCAAGCAGTTTGGTGACAGGATTCTTTGTTCAGCCAGTCAAGTCCTGTGCGGAATGAAAGCTTAAATGTGGGAGTGAGAGAGTCAATTCCTAGGTAGGTTGATAAGAAGTCCAGGGGGTCCCCAAGGAGAGAGGGGGGTCTGGAATTCTCAAGGAGGAGGAAAGGACAAACATTTTTTCCCTCTACATTCCTGAGGATTATGTAACAATAATGTATCCTGCTTGAGGACAGTTTCTGGAAAAAACCTTTCTGGCTAATCCTGTTGTCTTAAAATGTCAATTATGGGAGTGAGTCTAGGAAGGTCTTTACAACCTCCAGACATTCTTTTGATTCACAGTAATACGTAATTAAAAAGTATATAACTCCGTTGCTAAAACTAGTGAGGGGGTATTCTTTCTGGCCCGCTTCTGATGTCTACGTCAGAAGCTTTCTCCATCTCTTTTATACTTTAATAAAACTTTATGACACAAAAGCTCGAGCAATCAAGCCTCGTCTCTGGCCCCAGATTGAATTCTACTCCTCTGGAGGCCGAGAATCCCGGCATCTTTCATGGTTCAGCAACAACGTTTCAGGAGCAACACGGGAGAAGACGTCAAGACGATCCAATGGCAGGTTAGCAAGTCCTGTGGGTGTTGCGTGTTGCGTTTCCCTCAGTCTAGCGGGTTCTACCTGTATCTCAAGGCTTACGGGCAGTTCTCGGAGGAAATGAATGTGAACACGCATCAGAAAATGGCTTCCCTGGTTGCTGGGAGCCAGTGTGAGGAATCCCGCCCGTGACAAGGTCATGAGGAAGGAAGCTGACATATGCAAGGCGTGCTCAGACTTCAGGGACCCCTCTGGAAATTCCTAAGCATGTACCCCAACAAAAATCTGCCGGCTTTTGTGCTCTGCTTTTCCACTCTTCTGACATTTTCTGGAAAAAGTCAATTCAGGGCTTTAGTCTTCTGCATTTGAAAGAGTGTCTCAATCCAAAAAACCCTCTGATGGCTTTCTAGCCTGCCTGCAGGACTCCTACAGCTGCGCGTGTGATTGTTTGAGGCCTCCTGACCGCAGGAGGCACAGGAAGCTTAAAACATCCTAGGAATGTAGGAGCTTCCGAGGAGTCAAAATCTTTAGAATAGGACTGATTAAAGGTTTCATTTGTTGAATCAATATTTGCTGCCAAATTTTCACATCCTTTAGTTGTAGATATAGTTAAAATAACAAGTAGTAGACCTTGTGTTAGCAACATTAGATCTTTGAGTTAAGTACCCTCTTTGTTGTGTCCCACTGCACCTTTGTTCTATAGAGATGTAACTTTAATGCTAATGCTTTAAGGAGATGTAGATTAAAGAAAAACACTTCAGGGGAAACAAGATTAACATTCATTAAGGAAGAGAGCCAAAAAGTGTTAACAAGCCTCTTGGCCAGAAGATAATGTAAATCACCTGAGACCTTTTGTATGCCAAATGATGTATAGAAAGAGCTTGAGCTGCGAACGCTACATAATCTTGTGTTACCCATTGATCTCTGTGTTTTATCAAAAAGTATAAAAGGCCTTCTGAACAATAAAGGATGGGGCCAGCTCCAGGGGCCAGCACCAGGGGCCAGCTCCAGGGGCCAGCACCAGGGGCCAGCTCCGGGGGCCAGCTCCGGGGGCCAGCACCAGGGGCCAGCTTCTGGGGCCGGGGGCCAGCTTCTTGGACCAGCTTCTCTAACTAGTCTCCCGGCCTGGTTTCTTGGCACTCTGGCTCCCCCCGTGTCTCTCTCTCTTTCTTCTTCTCTCTCTTTCCCTCTCTCTGCTCTTTACTTTAATTTCGGGCTGAATTTCCACCTGGAGTGCGGAGGCTCTCCACGTCTACTTACTTGCCCCGGCTGTTAAGACCCGCGAGAAAGGGAGCTTAAGGCGAGGCACCCTTAGATATTCAAGCGGGCGCCGGTGGCCCAACGTAGATGGTGCAAATTCCTTGTCTGGGATTTTATTGGCCTTCCGCGTAAACCAAGCTATTCAGCCCTCTTCTTCCACTTAATCTTCTTACTACACTATAGTTTCTTAATCTAATCTTTCATTAATAAATAAACAAGTCTTTCCACGCCGACGCCGTCCACCCTTCGAATTCCCTGGATCCACCGGGGCTGGACCCCGGCACCTGGTGGACCAGTGCTTTAAGAACCCGCCTTGCAATGCAGGGGACACCACTTGGATCCCTGTTCTGGCGAGATCCCACAGAGCTCGGAGCAAGCAAGTCTGTGGGCCACAACTTCTGAGCCTGAGTTCTAGCGCCCGTGTTCTAGAAGGCACCGCAATGAGAAGCCCTCACACCACAGTGAAGAGGAACCCCCGTTTGCTGCAATGAGAGGAAGCCTGATTGTACTAACAGGGACCCACACAGCCACGAATAAGTAAATGGATATGCTTTGGGACTTCTCTGGAGGCTCAGATAGTAAAGCGTCCGCATACACTATGGGAGACCTGGGTTCAATCCCTGGGTCGGGAAGATCTCCTGGAGAAGGAAACGGCCACCTACTGCAGTATCTTGCCTGGAAAACACCATGGATGGAGGAGCCTGGTAGGCTACAGTCCATGGGGGTTGCAAAGAGTCAGACACGACTGAGTGACTTCACTCACTCACTGACTCACCATGCATCGTGAGCACGTGAAGCCCACTTTCTCGTGGTACCAGGTTAGACACCCACGGAGCTTCTCCTATCTGTCACCCCATGGGATGGGGGGTGGAGGTGAGTGAGGTGCACGCATAGCAGTTTAAGTAACTGGCATGCTCAGGCTACTTTGAGCAAGCTACAGCGCGTTAACCTTCTCTGTGTAGGTGTGCAGGAGACGTCACCTCCAGGGTGACATCAGGAGACCCAGGTTCGATCCCTGGGTTGGGAAGATCCCCTGGAGGAGGAAATGACAACCCACTCCAGGATTCTTGCCTGGAGAATCCCATGGACAGAGGAGCCTGGTGGGCTGCAGTCCGAGGGGCCGCCAAGTGTCGCACAGAGCCCACGAAGCACTCACCTGCGCCACGGTCTGCCAGTGCGTGGCGTCGTCTTCGCTTGGATGGATCCCATAATTCCACCTTCTCTGCAGCACGTAGATCACGGGCTCAATGGAAACGTTGAACCTCGAGGACCACTTTACCTCCAGCTTCCCAGATGGCAGTTCCGCGAACCGCAGCTCCTTCCTGGGCTTCAGGGGGACACCTGGAACAGAACCACACCGGTCACAACAGCCTGCACGCGACGCGGACTGTGGTGAATGCGGAGGAACAAGAGCTGAAGCGGAGATGAAACTCGTCTCATGACAAAGGCCCCTCTGTCTCCTTTCTTAATAGCAGTGTCTCCCTATCAGGGATTCAGTCTGAAATCGTATAATGCCAAGTTCAGTTTCACCTTCCTGCTGTTTTATAGGGTCTAAATTGATTCTTGATCCTGAACAAGGTTCTGTCTCCCCAGCTGACTCTGTGATCCCCCCAAGAATGGTAGCCTGCCAAGCTTCTCTGTCCATGGGATTCTCCAGGCAAGAATACTGGAGTGGGTTGTCATTCCCTTCTCCAGGGGGATCTTCCTGAACCAGGGGTCGAACCCAGGTTTCCTGCATTGCAGGCAGAGTCTTTACCGTCTGAGCCACCAGGGAATCCCATAACCTCAGAGCAGTTCTTTTATGTGCATTCTTTCCAATAAAAGAAAATGCAAGAACTTTATAGATGGCAGTGTTAGAAAGCACTCCCACTGCAGTTAAAACTTGACAAACGGGCAGATGAAACCTTTTGTAAGGGGAAGAGAAATACCTAACATTTACTATGTGCCAGGTGTGCTTCTGAACCCAAACTGGGTTCAATTTGGTTTGTAATGAAAAGCTGATAGAATTCCCATTTTCTAACGCATAAGTGAACAGGTGGAATTAGGTCTTGACATGTTGCATCAACAGGTTTCCCTGATGACTCAAGTGGTAAAGAATCTGCCTGCGATGCAGCAGAGACAGAATGCCCTGGTTTGGTCTCTGGATCGGGCGGATCCAATGGAGGGGGGCATGGCAACCCACTCCAGCATTCTTGCCTGGAGAATCCCATGGACAGAGGAGCCTGGCGGGCTGCCGTCCACGGGGTAGCGAGAGTCGGCCATGACTGAAGCGCGCGTGTACACCGCAAGCTGCACATGGGAACCTAACGTGGAAGCCACCAGAGACGACAGTCATCAGGAGTCTCCAGTCCTTCTCCATGCAACACGCTCCGCCTCTAATGCTATATCTCGGGGTGCTTAGGACACGGTTACCGAGTTTCCTCTCCTCTCCGTCTGAGTGAGTTTTCCTTTTAAGGAAAACATTATAAAGCCCAGTGTCTCATGTGGTCAAAGCATACAAGAATGGTTTCTGAAGCACAGATCTCGTGGATTTCTCCAAGTGATTGCTGGGGCTCTCCCCGCTGACTTGCTGTTTAAAATTGGGAGAAAAAAAAAAAGATGAATTTATAATGTTTGGGTTTTGGCACGGGTGAGAGCCTGGCTTCAAAAACAGTCCCTCACAGGTGGCTCGTCGGAACATACTTCATCATTTTGATTTCTCTCTCCCCCTCAACAGAGTGAGCAAGTTGCCTGGTAACCCAAAGATGTAAGAACCACGGTTCAAAATAACAGCCATGATGGAAAGGGGAACTTAGAACAAATTCATAATGGCAAAGCGATTGACGGAACCGACCGAATTTAGGTGGAGTGCAGTGCCACGCCAACCAAGTACACCGGCTGCCCGTAAGCCCACTCTACCCTGAGGACGAGCGTTTGCCGAGAGCGCTGGCGACTCATTCGAAACAGGGAGCTCTGAAGGCTCCATTTCTTCAGTCTCAGCGGAGGGAAGGCTACAAAGCACAGAGGCGATCTGCCGCAGGTTAGCGGCGTGGCTGAAATTCCAACTCATCTCATTTTGATCTGCACTCACTCCAAGGTCTTCTTATGGTGGGAAATTCTAAAGTCATTCATCACTGATCTGGATGGGGCTGGGTGATTTAAATGCAGCACGTGTGTATCTGCTCAAAAGCTCACTGATGATTTTTTTTAATTAATTGATTTTAATTGGAGGCTAATTACAGTATTGTGGGGGTTTCTGCCAACACATCGACATGAAATCGGCCACGGGTGTACATAAAAAAAAAGAAATAAAAACTATTTATGTGTTTATTCATTTCCAGCTGTGTTGGGTCTTAGCTGCAGCTTTCAGGAATCACAGAGTGCAAGCTGCCAATCAACTCCGGTATTCTTGCCTGGAGAACCCCATGGACGGAGGAGCGTGGCGGGCTACAGTCCATGCATCTGCAGAGAGTTGGGCAAGACGGGACCACTAAATCGAAACAATACACCACCTGCCTTCAGCACCCGGCTTCCCCCGACCACACTGCCAGGCGCTCCTTACTGCCGTGGTCCGGTCACATGGTCTCCTTCACGCTGAAATCTCTTGCCTTCCGTTTTCTGACATAGACTCTGGGATACGTCCAGGCTCAGTCCAGATGCCACCGCCTTCTCAGCCACCTTCCCTCAACCTCCAGCTAGAAGTGCAAGGCTCCATTGCTTGCTCTGCTGTTCTGCATTGAACCTGTGGCTGTCGACACAGGCATTCAAGTGCCTCTGACCACCTGACCACAGCCAGCTCTCTGAATGTCTTATCTTCCCTATGAAGCTCAAGCTCCGTGTGTGTGTGTGTGTGTGTGCGTGTGTGTGTGTGCGTGTGTGTGTGCGCGTGTGTGTGTGTGTCAAGAACTGGGTTCTCCTCCACCCTCCCCAGCCCCACAACCAATGTTCCCATAAGGAGTACTCTGCAGAAGCAAATGGTGTGGGACTGTTCACCAAAGAAAGGGCCTAGCCCACTGCATTATCCTTCTCTCAGGAATACGCCTGGAAAAGTAGGAGCACCCCACTTCTTTATTCTTTTCTCAGGAAGAAGTAGGAGGAAGACACGGCAACAGGGGTAAAAATCTCCGCTTGAGAGTCTCAGAGAGGAATGAGAAGGCTCATTGCAGGCGTTCACTGCCACCTCCTCTGGGATCGTATCTATTCAAGGAGCTCGCGTCTCCCTCCGCCATCAAGGTCCTGGGACTCAAACATTCCTTTACTTCCTGTTTAAACAGAGCAAGGTGAGGCACACAGCAAAAAAATCTACAAACAATGAATGCTGGAGAGGGTGTGGAAAAAATGGGACCCCTACTGCGCTGTTGGTGGGAATGGACTTTACTCAAACTCACGTCCATCAAGTCAGTGATGCCATCCACCTATCTCATCCTCTGTCGTCCCCTTCTCCTCCCGCCCTCAATCTTTCCCAGCATCAGGGTCTTTTCCAATGAGTCAGTTTTTCGCATCAGGTGGCCAAAGGATCAGAAGGCCAACATCAGTCCTTCCGTACGAACCAGCAATCCTGTTACCAGGCATATACCCTCAAAAACTACAACTGAAAAAGACACAGGTACCCCAATTGTCCATGACAATAGCTAAGCCATGGAACTAACTGTGATGTCCATCGACAGACGGATAGATAAAGAGGTTGTGTTACAGACACACAGTGGAATACTACTCAGCCATAAAAAATGAATTTGACTCTAGTTCTAGTGAGATGGATGAAACTAGAGCCTGTTATACAAGTAAATCAGAAAGAGAATAATAAATATTGTATATTAACACATGTATATGGAATGGAGGAAAACAATGAAAGTTTAAGTGTTAGTTGCTCAGTCACGTCCGACTCTTTGCAACCCCATGGACTGCAGCACGCCAGGCCTCCCTGTCCATCACCAACTCCCGGAGCTTGCTCAAACTCATATCCATCGAGTTGGTGATGCCATCCAACCATCTCCTCCTCTGTCATCCCCTTCTGCCGCCTTCAATCTTTCCCAGCATCAGGGTCTTTCCCAGTGAGTCAGTTCTTCACATCAGGTGGCCAAAGTATTGGAGGTTTCAGCTTCAGCATCAGGCCTTGCAATGAACACCCAGGACTGATTTCCTTTAGGATAGACTGTGCTTTATATATATATATAAACATATATATATGTTGTATGGTGTATATATATATATATATGTTATATATATGTGTGTGCGTGTGTGTGTAACACACACACACACTTAGGGCTGATTCTTGTTATATGGCAGAAACCAACAAGACACTGCAAAGCAATGATCCCCCAATTAAAAATACATTCTTTCTTTTTTTTTTTTTAAGGGACAGAAAATGGCTCATTAGTTTCCTGACATCACAGAGCACTATGTGAGACTGCAAACCCGCCCTGCTCCTTAGCCCTCCACGGAGAATCCTCTAGGGTAAATGCAGCTCCAGTAACTGGTCCAGCACTCAAGGACCCTGAACTCAGCGGGGGACCCCTGCCCCCACACCCGCACGCCCTGAGGCCTCGGTCATGAATGTCATCTGACTGCCACGGGCCTCCACACCACATGACTGAGCATCAGGGTGCTGTCACCTCAAATTCCTTCCCTTAAGCATCTCCTTCATTCTGATGGGCAATGGATCTCGCCACTTGCACGTGAAGAAACGGTCTGCATCCATCTGGTCTGCATTAGAGTCGGCTGGCTGCCCTGATTGGGAGGAACTGCACCCTCTGGGCTGTTAACTGTGTGCAGACCTGGCCCGGCCCCCACCATTGCCCCTTCCAGGGATCTTGTTCTTGCAAGCTCCCCCAGCCTCCTGACGGCATCCCCAGAGCAGAGGACAGAGATCTGTCCTCAGTGTGGTTTTCATTATGTAAATGACTACCATCTTTCTTTATTGGTTTCAAACAACTTCATCATCTGAAATGTAAACGATTCCATTAAAAATGTCAAAACGCTACAGTGTAGCATCCCACAATATATGGGGGTGTTTCTTGAAAGCGTAGCAAGTCTTTTGCTGAAATCAAAGGCACGGAAACCCAACACTTCAAAAAAAAAAATGTTCAAAACAGACTGATGGAAAAATCGACGAAGGCTGGCAATCGGCAGTTGCAAATCACCCGAGGTGAGTGTTCATAAAAGGACTTGTCACAAGTCCAGGTGTGAAAACGCACCAAGATACAGAGTTTCAGTGACTCATTAATTAGTCACTGCATAACATCTCTCACTTAGCAGCAGCAGCAGCAACAGTAGCAACGTCTCTCATAAAGACAGCTGTACTCAAGGCATCTGGGTTCCTATCACATGAGGGCATGCAGTCACTGTATTCAAAATGCCACCTCGAAAATCCTAAAGTTTACAAATTTCAAATACTGACAGGTTCATGGAAATATTAAAGCAGTGGCATCATCAGCTTTTTTGAAAAGAAACAGACTGATAACGCAACTGATTCCAGGTTAGCGCCTGCTAAAGATGATCCCTGGGTCATGGCCACCTGTAAAGCTGAAGGCCACGGCTACCTGGGATTTTTCTGCCTGGAAAACAAGTTCAGCGTTTCTCTTTCCCTACCCAAACTAACCTGCCGCAGTTGGGTGTCAGGAAAGTGAAAAGTGCAAGTTAAGGTCGCTCAGTTGTGTCCTACTCTTTGCGACCCTGTGGTCTATACGGTCCATGGAATTCTCCAGGCCAGAATACTGGAGTGGGTAGCCTTTCCCTTCTCCAGGGGATCTTCCCGACCCAGGGATCAAACCCAGGTCTTCACACTGCAGGCAGCTTCTTTAGCCCCTGAGCCATAGGGAAAGTCTAAGAATACTGGAGTGGGTAGCCTATCTCTTCTCCAAGGGGATCTTCCCAGCCCAGGAATCAAACCAGGGTCTTCTTCATTGCAGGCGGATTCTTTACCAACTGAGCTATCAGGGGAGCCATGGGCATTGAGAGAGGCAGTAAAATAAGAAAGCAAGACCTCTAGACAGAGGACAGTTCGACAAAGCTGTTAAGTAAACCAGAACTAAACTAGGGGGGAATCAAAGGAGAACCCCAACAAAGCAGAGCTTGTGTGTTACCCGCAGAAGTTCAGCTTGTGAACATCCCACAGCCTCACAAAGGCGCATGTTTCAGAGACCGGGCCTGGTTCACCCAGAGTAACACTGTGAAGTCTTCAAGGCTTCTAATAGCCTTACGTGAAGGGCGAAGGAAAACCTCACTGCTGCTTTTTCCTTCGTGTCAAACCCCAATACCAGCCTGCAGAGGTAACGTGAGGCGTCAGCCAAGCACAGTTCTCAAAGCACTACCCCAAGTTATGTGCTCCAGGGCAATGGATCACTCCATGGACCATCTTCTCAAAACATACCGTGTCTCAAAAAGTCAAGTTTCAGGCGTAAGAAGCCTCTGAAGTTATGAGGTCATCCCACATCTCCTACACATGGACTGCACAGAAAGGATACATGTGTTTCCATGAATTTTCATAATTTTTCCTTAGCCCCATAAGAGAGAAAGAGGAAAAAAATTAGGGCAGTGGTTGGCCCGTATAGTGTCAAAAGTTACGAAAGTGAGTGGTCCACTTAAACACCAGTGTGCGTGCGTGACCACCTCAATGAGTTCACTGCTGGGCCGGGCAGAGGCTGTGTGCTTCAGTTCTGAACGTCAGTGACGAATAAGGGTCATCATCATCAATGTCAGGCAATCCTAGTAACTCCTAGTTTAGTTCCGTTCAGTTCAGTTGCTCACTCGTGTCCGACTCTTTGTGACCCCATAAATTGCAGCACGCCAGGCCTCCCTGTCCATCACCAACTCCTGGAGTTCCTAACCGATGGTCAATATTCACCGAGCGAACAGGGATCCGTACCTGTAGACTGAGCTGATGCTTCAGACCTCAAACTGGGGAAAACATTAAGAAGATGCTCTGTGGGCTTTGCCTGGTGGCTCAGTGGTGAAGAATCTGCCTGGCAGTCTAGGAGTCACAGATTCAATCCCTGATCCCGGAAGATTCCCATGTGCCAGGGAGCAACTGAACCCATGCACCACAGCAAGAGAAACCACTGCAATGAAGAGTAGCCCTCCCTGCAGCAACTAGAGAAAGCCTGGCAAAGCAACAAAGACCCAGTACGGTCAAAAAATAGTT
This sequence comes from Ovis canadensis, assembly GCF_042477335.2. Lineage (NCBI taxonomy): Eukaryota > Metazoa > Chordata > Mammalia > Artiodactyla > Bovidae > Ovis > Ovis canadensis. Next base: position 5,959,468 of record NC_091271.1, read on the forward strand.
ATAAACAAAGAAAAATGCTCTTTGGGATTCCCTATGAGATTGACACGTCAGTAAGTTAACAATGGACAAACGAAAACTGAAGAACTTACAGGTCTGTCCAGGAGGGTCTGGTTCTTCACGTGTGTGTGTGTGTGTGTGTGTGTGTGTGTGTGTGTGTGCGTGCGCGCGCTAGTTGCTCAGTTGTGTCTGACTCTTTGTGACCCCATGGACTGTAGCCCGCCAGGCTCCTCTATCCATGGGATTCTCCAGGCAAGGATACTGGAGTGGGTTGCCATGCCCTTCTCCAGGGGATCTTCCCAATTCAGGGATCAAACCTGGGTCTCCTGCATTGCAGGCAGATTCTTTACCATCTATGCCATCAGGGAAGCCCTTCACGAGGTATATGCTTCATGTCTCATTTAAATACTGGAAGTAGAAAGTGTTAGTTGTTCAGTCATGTCTGACTCTGCGACCCCATGGACCGTAGCCCTCCAGGCTCCTCTGTCCATGGGATTGTCCTGGCAAGAATACTGGAGTGGGTAGCCATTGCTACAACTCCAGAAATTAGCTAAAAATTACCTTCAGAGGAAAAAAGCTCCATGTTCTCTATTAGCCTAAAACGACTGCTTAATTAGTGATGGTATTAGATTTAACCTAACTGATCTGGATATATCTTTTAACTGACCTATAATATAATAATACACTGGTGCCCAAAGACAGCTTGAGGTTGAGGGCCCTCTTACGGAGCTGGACAGAGTCACAGTAGAGATGACAGGACAGCCGGGCAGATGGGATTAGGCCCTGGAGGTGTGTCTGATGTCAACCACCAGATTGCCCCAGAGAGGCCCGCAACCTCAGCCTCGGCGCTGCTGAACTAACCGTGGGGCTGGTCCAGCTCAACCTGTGATGGAGCATGTTCTTCCTGAGGAAAAAGTCTGCACTTCAGGATCACTGTTATGTATCCCATGTATTTGTGCTAATATACACTACTTGGGCTTCCCTGGTAGCTCAGCTGGTAAAGAATCCGCCTGCAATGCAGGAGACCCCGGTTCAATTCCTGGGTCGGGAAGATCCCCTGGAGAAGGGATAGGCTACCCACTCCAGGATTCTTGGGCTTCCCTGGTGGCTCAGCTGGTAAAGAACCAGCCTGTAATGCGGGAGACCTGGGTTCATTCTCTGGGTTGGGAAGATTCCCTGGAGAAGGGAACAGCGGCCCACTGCAGGATTCTGGCCTGGAGAATCCCATGGACTGTATAGTCCATGGGGGTCGCAAAGAGTCGGACACGACTGAGCGACTTTCACTTTGATACAATACTTTTCTTTTTCTGACTTACTTCACTCTGTATAACAAGTTACACATCACTACACATCACTACAAATGAAACCATTTTGTTCCTCTTTATGTCTGAGCAATATTTCCTTGTAAACAGGTGCCACGGGCTTCCCAGGTGGCTCACTGGTAAAGAATCTGCCCATCAGTGCAGGAGACATGGATTTGATCCCTGGGGTGGGAACATCCCCTGGAGAAGGGAATGGCAACTCACTCCAGTATTCTTGCCCGGAGAATCCCATGGATGGAGGAGCCTGGCGGGCAGCAGTCTATGGGGTCACGATTTAGCAACTAACCCAACAACAGCAACATATATGGGCCATGTCTTTACCCCTTCATCTATTGATGGACACTCAGGTCGCTTCCGTGTCCCGGTTATTGTAAACAGTGCTGCAGTGAATACTGGGGCGCGTGCGTCATTTCGAATCATGGTTTTCTCAAGGTACAGGCCGGTGGTGGGGCTGCCGGATCATATCAGTGCATGTATGCAGAGTCTAGAAAAAATGGTACAGAGGAACCTACTTGCAGGGCAGGAAGAGAGACTCGGACATAAAGAACTTGTGGACATAGAGAAAGAAGTTGTGGACATCACGTGGGAAGGGGAGCATGGGGTGACCAGAGAGAGAACCACTGACATACACGCACGACATATACACTGACATATATGCAAGACCATGTGTAACACAGACAGTTAGTGGCAAGTTGCTGTACAGAACAGGGAACTCAGCTCAGGGCTCTGTCATGACCTGGGGGGATGGGACGTTTAAGAAGGACGAGATATGTGTACAGATATATGCTTCAGAGAGAAGGGAAAATATCTCTATGTGTACTTAGATTTTCTTTTCCTCCAAAATAATCCTGTATTTTCCTTATGCTCATTATGCCAAAATCACTGCCAAGTCAACAGAGCCTGTTTCTTGTCTTGATGGTTAGCTCTCTGTGAATGCCCTCTCTCCACAAACATCCAAGTCCAGAGTTACTGGCAGCAGAGAGGTGACTTCAGCCCTGGAAAAAAAATGCACTGTGTGAAGGTTAACGTGCAAGCGTCCTGGGACTTCCCTGGTGGTTCCATTGGTGGAGAATCCGCTTTGCAGTCAGTGTAGAGGGTTGCAGGTTCAGTCCCTGGTCGGGGAACTAAGATCCCCCATCGAATGGATGAACTAATAAGCCCGTATGTTCTACAAGTACTGAGCCGGGATGCCTCAACGAGAGAGGCCCTGTCCCCACAAACTATACAGAGCACCCCCCACCCCCCAAGCTCTGGAGACCGCACACCACAGCAAGGGAGAATCTGCATACTTTGCAATAAGGAGCCTCTGCACTGCACCCAAAGACCTTGCATGCTGTTAACTAAGACGGACACACCCATAAATAAATAAATATAAAAAAAACAAACCGCAGGTATCTTTTAATCATTAATCATGTATGCTGGCCCTCTGGAATATTCCCCTTATTCTCGGTGAACAAGGCATACTTGAAATTCACAGTGACTCTTCACTGCTTTCACACAAAAAGCATAATTTATAGCTCCTCTTTTAACCACCTCACTTTTAAAACAAAAAGGTTTTGCAAATGGGTTTTCCACAATCATTCTAATAGCATCCTATTTTTATGCTAAATGAAAATATTTAAAGAGCAAATGATCTATAATAACAGAAAAGGTTTCCTAAGAGTAGACTGTTACAAACTTAAGTGGTGTGAGATTTTGGTAGAAGTCATCCTTTGTGGCTTATAATAAAAAGCATGGAAATAATAAAACTCAGATCCATTAAAGAAATGTCAGTCTGTTAAGAAAGGGAAAACAGCAATTATTTTCAATTTGAGACAGTAACTGTACCAGGGTTCCAAGGATCTTAGGGTGAGAAAAATGGAAAATGGGATGGATTATACAGACTTCAGATAAGAATGTTTCCAACAGGAAACTGGAGGGATGTGGTGCAGCTATGCGGCTTCTGGCACACCTGAGTTGTTATCAGTCTAACAATGGACTTCTGAAAATGTAAGTAAGGACTTGGGAAAACACTCAGCAAACACTGAATTCAAAACCAGCAGTGCCACAGTACCAACTTGATGTGTTACAGCAAGAGAGATTTCTCTTTCTGCTTGTAATAAATAATCCTGAGTGAGTCTACTTTTCTCTTCAAATCACACTCCAAAAAGTAACCAAAGGCTACGTCTCTCATAGTACACTCTGAAGGCATCCAAAATTTGTACATAACACAACAGCATTGGTTTGGCATGAAAGAAGTTGGTCACGTCTGCACGAAGAGTCAAGTAACGCTTAGCATACGGGAGTCGAGTGCCCTAAAATCTGCCTAGGAAGGCAAACTGTTAAATTGTCTGACAAGCCTCATCCCGGTCTTTTGGAAGAGGGCAATCTTAGCCTCTAGGATCTCAAGTGAAAGTGAAAGTTGCCCAGTCATGTCCGACGCTTTGTGACACCCCCATGGACTATGCAGTCCTTGGAATTCTCCAGGCCAGAATACTGGAGTGGGTTGCCTTTCCCTTCTCCCAGGGATCTTCCCGACCCTGGGATCGAACCCAGGTCTCCAGCATTGCAGGCGGATTCTTTACCAGCTGAGCCATCAGGGAAGCCCAGGATCTCAAGATATTGTTCAAAATACTGAAAGTCCCTGCAAACACCCTTCTTTTTTTTTCCTAACTTAAAATTTTTTATTTTGTATTGGGGTATATGCCAATTAACACTGTTGTCCTAGTTTCCGGTGGACAGCAAAGGGACTCAGCCATACATATACATGCATCATTTCTCCCCCAAACTCCCCTCCCATCCAGGCTGCCATGTGACACTGAGCAGAATTCCCTGTGCTGTCCAGCAGGTTCTTGCTGGTTCTCCATGTTAAATCCAGCAGTGTGTCCACGTCCATCCCAGACTCCCTAACTATCCCTTCCCCTATCCTTCCTCCCTAGCAACCATAAGTTCATTCTCTGTGAGTCTGTTTCTGTTTAGTAAGTTCATCTGTATCATTTTTAGATTCCACATATAAGGAATGTCATAGGACATTTCTCCTTCTATGTCTGACTTACTTCTGTTAGTGTGACACTCTCTAGCAAACACACCTCTGTTCTTGGATAACACAAACAGAAAACCACAATACTCATGCATGCATTATAGCTTTTTAAAGGGTGCCACCCCTAGCCTATTTCCCAAAGATTTAAACACATTTACTCCTAGGAAGCCAGTAGAGCCTCAGCGGTTTACTCACGTTGGAGAAAAACACACCATAAAGTCCCTAAATTGATGATGGCCTTCCTACATGTTCAATTTTGGCAGGATTCATATAACATAGCCATTATTTTGTAAAGACTTTTTTTTTCAATGTGGACCGTTTTGAAAGTAATCATTGAATTTGTTACATCATTGCTTCTGCTTTCTGTTTTGGCTTTTTTCACCATGAGAGGAATGTTAGCTCCTAGACCAGGGATCAAACCTGCACGCCCTCCATTGAAAGGTAAAGTCTTGACTACTGGACCACCAGGGAAGTCCTGATAATAACTTTAAATAGAGTATAATGCTTTTTATTATATATATTATATTTACATATTTTATTATATATTTATATATGAAATGCTTTACTACATTTATTTTATTATATTTCATTATTTATTATATTTATAAATATGCACATATTCATTATATTATATTTTAATATGTATTCATTCTATTAAAATATATTTTATTATATGTATTATATATTAAAATATATTTTATTATATGTATATTCTGATATATTTTAACATAGTCATTCTATTAAAATATATTTTATTATATTTATTATATTAAATATAATATAATTTATTGTATTTATATTTTATGAGTCGTGTCCGACTCTTTGCGACCTCATGGCCGTAGCCTACCAGGCTCCTCTGTCCATGGGATTCTCCAGGCAATAGTCCTGGTGTAGATTGCCATTTCCTTCTCCAGGGGATCTTCCCAACCCAGGGCTCAAACCCAGGTCTCCCACACTGTAGACAGATGCTTTACCGTCTGAGCCACCAGGGAAGGCAAGGGTGAAGGAAGAGTATTATATTTTAATATATATGTTATTAAAATATACTTTATTATATTAAATATAATATATTGTATTATAATATATTTGATTATATTAAAATATATTTTACTATATTAAAATTCTGGTCCCATCACTTCATGGGAAATAGATGGGGAAACAGTGGAAACAGTGTCAGATTTTATTTTTTGGGGCTCCAAAATCACTGCAGATGGTGACTGCAGCCATGAAATTAAAAGACGCTTACTTCTTGGAAGAAAAGCTATGACCAACCTAGATAGTATATTCAAAAGCAGAGACATTACTTTGCCGACTAAGGTCCATCTAGTCAAGGCTATGGTTTTTCCTGTGGTCATGTATGGATGTGAGAGTTGGACTGTGAAGAAGGCCAAGCGCTGAAGCATTGATGCGTTTGAACTGTGGTGTTGGAGAAGACTCTTGAGAGTCCCTTGGGCTGCAAGGAGATCCAACCAGTCCATTCTGAAGGAGATCAGCCCTGGGTGTTCTTTGGAAGGAATGATGCTAAAGCTGAAGCTCCAGTACTTTAGCCACCTCATGGAAGAACTGACTCATTGGAAAAGAGTCTGATGCTGGGAGGGATTGGGGGCAGGAGGAGAAGGGGACGACCGAGGATGAGATGGCTGGATGGCATCTCGGACTCAATGGACGTGAGTCTGAGTGAACTCCGGGAGTTGGTGATGCACAGGGAGGCCTGGCGTGCTGAGATTCATGGGGTCACAAAGAGTCGGACATGACTGAGCAACCGAACTAAATTGAACTGACAATACATTTTATTATATTATTTTTATTATATTCTATTATATTATTATTATACTCAATAGTTTTATATGGAGTCACGAGGTTGTACACCAGAAACCAATATTGTAAATCAACCGTACTTCAGTAAAAACACGGATAAACATTCACATGAGCGATTCACGGCACCACAGCGTGAGTTCACAAATTTTCAGATGTTTGTGTGACGCAGGGTATTTCTTCCTGCAGCTCTGTTTGCTGGCCATCGTCGCATCTTCGAGCGACACCCTCTCCCACGTGCACACACAAGCCGCAGTGAGGCTGGGCACCCCTTCGCCCCCACCCCGCCCCGCTCCTCACCTTTGTACAGAGTCTTGGGCACCTGGCAGGTATGCCCGCAGCCGTTGGAACAGCACTTCTTAACCCCGGAGCACTCGTCGTCCGCGTCGCAGCTTTCCACGCAGGCGGCGGCGAACCCGCTGGCCTTCTCTGGGGAGGGGCAGTCTCCCTGCTTGACCGACAGGATGTACTTGAGGAACTCACAGCTGGTCACGCACTCGTAGTTCTTCTTGGGGAACAGAGACTGCGAGAGAGCAGAAATCCTTAAATTAAAGACCCATGGGGTCTGACGTCCACGACATCAGAGAGGCAGGTCACAATTCTGAGGCAACTTCAACGTCGTTCAACGGAGGGACAGATAAAGTGGACGTGGTACGCATAGACAATGGGATATGACATGGCATTAAAAAGAATGAAGTCATGCCATCTGCACCAGCATGGACGGACCTAGAGACTGTCATACTGGGTGAAGCCAGTCAGGCAGAGAGGCAGAATCATGGTATGACACCCCTCCTGTGAAGAGTCTAAAAAGAAATGAAACTTATGTACAAAACAGAAATAGATGCAGAGACTTAGACATGAACTTATGGTTGCTGGGTGTGGGGGAGGATGGGGGAAGGGATAGTTAGGGAGTTTGGGATGGACACGGACACGCTGCTGTACTGAACATGGAGACCCACAAGGACCTGCTGTCCAGCACAGGGAACTCTGCTCAATACTCTGTGATAACCTTATGGTCACCAGGGGGAAGGATGGGGGAAGGGACAGTTAGGGAGTCTGGGATGTACATGGACACACTGCTGGATTTAACATGCAGAACCACCAAGGACCTGCTGTCCAGCACAGGGAACTCTGCTCAGTCCTCTGTAATAACCTTATGGTCACCAGGGGGAAGGATAGGGGAAGGCATAGTCAGGGAGTCTGGGATGGACATGGACACGCTGCTATATTTAACATGGAGAACCAGCAAGGACCTGCGGTCCAGCACAGGGAAATTTGGTCAATACTCTGTGATAACTTTATGGTTCTCAGGGGGAAGGATGGGGGAAGGGACAGTTAGGGAGTTTGGGATGGACATGGACACACTGCTGGATTTAAAATGAGTAATTAACAAGGACTTACTGTCCAGCACAGGGAACTCTGATGGGAGGGGCGTTTGAAGTAGGATGGATACATGCATATGTTTGACTGAGTGCCTTTGCTGTCCAACTTGAAGCTATCACAACATTGTTAATTGACTATACCACAATAGAAACAAAAAGATTAATAAAAAATAAAATGAAACTATGGTTACTCCTTTTATAAAAGTGATGATCATCTCATAAAGTATCTTTTGTGTAAACTCCTATTTTCATATACAGAATATATTTTAGAATTTAAAAGGCTATCTCAAATCCTTTCTGGAAAGAGTGGAATGTAGACAAATTTAATCATCAATACTGCCAAAATGGAAAAAGAGGAGGGACGTGCGTATTTGTGACTGCATGTGGGTAGGGAAGGAAAAAACAAAATCTTGCGCCATCAGATTTTTCCTTTAATTGTTTACAAAATAAATGTACTTGCTTTCTTTCCCTCTCAGTCATGTCTGACTCTTTGCAACCCCATAGACTGCAGCCCACCAGGCTCCTCTGTCCATGGAATTCTCCAGGTCAGAATACTGGAGTAGGTTGCCATTCCCTTCTCCAGGGGATCTCCCCGGCCCAGGGATTGAACCCAGGTCTGCTGCGCTGCAGGCAGATTCTTTACTGTCTGAGCCACCAGGGAAACCTCAAAGAAATGATGTGCTGATTTTCTAAAGAAGTATGAGCCATGAACTGTAACTTAACATTATACCCAACAGATACACGTCAACCACACACACATACACCCACAGATTATGGTTAATACATTCTGAGTTCTGACACTGTAAATTTAAAGTACAAATTTAATGTACATGTCCTCAGTACTCTGACAAATACCAGGGGAAAATTTCACCCTCTTTAATGCAAAGCGTGGAACACTGGAAGCACTCGGTGGAAAAAGTACAGTCCCAAGGTTTGAATTCAAATTGCAGACGTCAATAAAATTGATTGTTAATAATCAGATATAAAGAGTCGGACACAACTTAGCAACTGAAGGGAAACAACAGTCATGTATAACATTTGAAAATAATATGATCTGACTGGATTAAAATCGCATCTCAACTCAAGAACTATCCAGGTAAGACAGAAAAAAGGCCACATTTTCAGTATTGAAGTAGCAGAAATCTGTAGCTAATTAAAAAAATATAACTTTGTAAAACACTTAAAGCATTATCAGTTCTTAAGGCTTTTCTCTCTTACTCAATTTCACAGCTCACTGTTCTCTTACTTTCGAGATCTGCTTTACTTCACTGGCTTTTGAAAAAGTTCTAAATTCCAGTCCAAATCTAAGGAATCGAGGAAGCGTGCAAAAGGATCGGGAACAATTGTGGAGTGTTGGCCAAGTTTCCTCTTTCAGCAAAATGTATACATTACATGGGCTGAAAGAAAGCCGTAAAGTTACCCAAATTGCTGGCCCCTGCAACACAGGCTGAGCTTTGCAAGTAGAAATGATTTTATTCAAGCTGGCAAGTGTTTACTGCTGGCTAAGTTAGCAATCACAGGGACTTAAGTGTGTATTATGGTATAATCAAATCAACTGAGTGCAAACTTGTTCACATATGAAAACGAGGTGTAACTTGTAATCAGAAAACAAAGAAAAAGCTCTCTGTCCACGTGAGTCTAATCACCCATGTACCAACCACCATGCCCTTGAACCAGGACAGAAAAAGAGAGAAGCTGTCTCCTCCTGTTGCTAGTTTACTCGCCGAGCTAGCAGATCAAAGTTAAAAACACACACAGTCGGGGAGACAGATCTGGAACGTTTGTTCCCACTGAGAGCGAAAGCAGAATGATCACGAAGTGAAAGTGTTCGTTGTTCAATCCCGACCGACTCTTCGCAACTCCATGGACTGTAGCCCACCCGGCTCCTCTGTCCATGGAGATTCTCCAGGCAAGAATCCTGGAGTGGGTTGCCATTTCCTTCCCCATGGACTGTAGCCCCCTAGGCTCCTCTGTCCATGGGGATTCTCCAGGCAAGAACACTGGAGTGACAATGTAGGGCAAAACCATACAGTATTGTAAAGTAAAAAAATTAAATTAAATTAACATTAAATAATTTAAAAATAAATAAATAAAAAATAAAAATAAAAAAGAACACTGGAGTGGGTTGCCATTTCCTTCCCCATGGACTGTAGCCCACCAGGCTCCTCTGTCCATGGGATTCTCCAGGCAAGAATCCTGGAGTGGGTTGCCATTTCCTTCCCCATGGACTGGAGCCCACCAGGCTCCTCTGTCCTTGGGATTCTCCAGGCAAGAATCCTGGAGTGGGCTGCCATTTCCTTCCCCATGGACTGTAGCCCACCAGGCTCCCCTGTCCATGGGGATTCTCCAGGCAAGAATCCTGGAGTGGGTTGCCATTTCCTTCCCCATGGACTGCAGCCCACCAGGCTCCTCTATCCATGGGGATTCTCCAGCGAAGAATCCTGGAGTGGGTTGCCATTTCCTTCCCCATGGACTGTAGCCCCCCAGGCTCCTCTGTCCATGGGGATTCTCCAGGCAAGAATCCTGGAGTGGGTTGCCATTTCCTTCCCCATGGACTCCAGCCCACCAGGCTCCTCTATCCATGGGGATTCTCCAGCGAAGAATCCTGGAGTGGGTTGCCATTTCCTTCCCCATGGACTGTAGCCCACTGGGCTCCTCTGTCCATGGGGATTCTCCAGGCAAGAATCCTGGAGTGGGCTGCCATGCCCTCCTCCAGGGGATCTTCCCGACCCAGGGATCAAACCTGCCTCTCTTACATCTCCTGCATCGGCAGGCGGGCTCTTTACCATCTGAGCCAGTACGGAAGCCCTAATCCAGAGGGACGGCAGGACTATTTGCTAATTAGTGAGTTAATCTGCCACAGTCACCATGTGAACTATTGTTCCATCAATTCCTCCAGAGTGTAGCCGCTGTGAGAAACCCTTAACAACATTCCTTTTTAAAAAAGAAAATATATAAAAAAGGTTTGAGCGCGTCATCTAAATTCAAGTTCATGGTCTTCTTAGTCTTTTTATTTAATTCTCTTTGATTCATCTGTGTGTTAGTCGCTCAGTCGTGTCTGACTCTTTAAAACCCCATGGACTGTAGCCAGCCAAGGCTCCTCTGTCCATGGGATTCTCCAGGCAGGAATACAGGAGTGGGTTGTCATTCCGTTCTCCAAATGACCATAATTTGTACAATAATTTGGATCTTCCAGTGGATGTGAGGGTTGTTTCATGCAATGAAATACGTCTCCTTTTCATGAGGCTTTCACAAACATGATTCTGTGGGAGGGTGATTATCTTGAGGTCCATGGAAAAGAGTTGGGAAAGTTCCTGTCTGTGCTGGAGTTTTCCAGACTGGTCCCTGAGCTTGTCATGTTGCAGACGAGATGACGAGGATTATGAGAGACAGGGCACACAGACAACCGGGCAATGCCGTGCAGAGTAGGTCACACCAGCTACTCAACAGGACTGGACCCACGGACGTCCCTTTTGCTTCTCCACTGCTACAGATTTCCTGTGTAACATTTCCAGATTCTTCTGTTATTCTGACCAAAACGCTACAGAGGCCAGAGCAAGAGTTGCTTCCCCAGTGATATGATCACCCACAAGTCTCCAAAGTGCCCCCCTACGAGGCCCGGCCCTGAGACATCTAAGGAGGGAATTTGGCCCCCTTTGTAACTTCTAAGAAACCGTCTGTAGTCTTTGAACTTACATGAAGACCGTCTCACACATCCATGGATTTAATAATCTTTCAGAGGCATTCTACTTAACAGTTCCACTGTTTACATGCACTGAAGGCGAATTTTGATGTTCTCTGTCAATTATCTTTCAGAATTTCCACAGTTTATTGTGATCCACACAGTCAAAGGCTTTGGCATAGTCAATAAAGCACAAGTAGATGTCTTTCTGGAACTCTCTTGCTTTTTCCATGATCCAGCAGATGTTGGCAACTTGATCTCTGGCTCCCTCTGCCTTTTCTAAAACCAGCTAGAAATCAGGAAGTTCACGGTTCATGTATTGCTGAAGCCTGGCTTGGAGAATTTTGAGCATTACTTTACTAGCATGTGAAATGAGTACATACCAGACCACCTGACCTGCCTCTTGAGAAACCTATATGCAGGTCAGGAAGCAACAGTTAGAACTGGACATGGAACAATAGACTGGTTCCAAATAGGAAAAGGAGTACGTCAAAGCTGTATATTGTCACCCTGCTTATTTAATTTCTATGCAGAGTACATCATGAGAAACGCTGGACTGGAAGAAACACAAGCTGGAATCAAGATTGCCAGGAGAAATATCAATAACCTCAGATATGCAGATGACACCACCCTTATGGCAGAAAGTGAAGAGAAACTAAAAAGCCTCTTGATGAAAGTGAAAGAGGAGAGTGAAAAAGTTGGCTTAAAGCTCAACATTCAGAAAACGAAGATCATGGCATCTGGTCCCATCACTTCATGGGCAATAGATGGGGAAACAGTGGAAACAGTGTCAGATTTTATTTTGGGGGGCTCCGAAATCACTGCAGATGGTGATTGCAGCCATGAAATTAAAAGATGCTTACTCCTTGGAAGAAAAGTTATGACCAACCTAGATAGCATATTCAAAAGCAGAGACATTACCTTGCCGACTAAGGTCCGTCTAGTCAAGGCTATGGTTTTTCCTGTGGTCATGTATGGATGTGAGAGTTGGACTGTGAAGAAAGCTGAGCACCGAAGAACTGATGCTTTTGAGCTGTGGTGTTGGAGAAGACTCTTGAGAGTCCCTTGGACTGCAAGGAGGCCCAACCAGTCCATTCTGAAGGAGATCAGCCCTGGGATTTCTTTGGAAGGAATGATGCTAAAGCTGAAACTCCAGTCCTTTGGCCACCTCATGCGAAGAGTTGACTCATTGGAAAAGACTCTGATGCTGGGAGGGACTGGGAGCAGGAGGAGAGGGGATGACCGTGGATGAGATGGCTGGATGGCATCACGGACTCGGTGGACGTAAGTCTGAGTGAACTCCGGGAGATGGCGATGGACAGGGAGGCCTGGTGTGCTGCAGTTCATGGGGTCGCAAAGAGTCGGACACGACTGAGCGACTGAACTGAACTGAACTGTCAATTATCTTGGATAATCCTCTTGGATTCGGTTGAAAAATATTACTGGTCTGAGTGCAAATGAGAGAACATTTGGCATCTGTACAAAAGGTCTCTTCTCACATGTTTCATCATCACTTACTAAGAATTGATGAGTTCAGTGGAATAAAGACAAAAATGCTTACAGGTGACAGAAAATGATGTCAGAGTAAGAAAACGTGTGTCAATCGCTCAGTTGTGTCCAACTCTTTGCGACCCAGTAGACTGTAGCCAGGCTCCTCTGTCCATGGAATCCTCCAGGCAAGAATACTGCAGTGGGTTGCCATCCCCTTCTCCAGGGGATCTTCCCCACCCAGGGAGCAAACCCAGATCTCCTGCGTGGCAGCCAGATTCTTTACCACCTGAGCCACCAGGGAAGCCCAACACATTCAAAGAAGGGCTCAGAAAAGCAGTGCACTCAGGGAAAATGCTGTTGGATGCACTGGATGAAGGGGAAAACACTTCTCTTTTAATCAATACTCTTTAGAATATTAATCAATTCTTATAAATCTCTCCTACATCCCCACCTCTTAGCTCAGAACTAAAGTTGTGTTTTCAGTACCCAACCTGTGCAACAAGCTAAGATCAACTTTCTTGTGGCCGATGGTAAAACGAAAATGAAACCCTACCAAGAGCGCCTAATGGTTCTTGGATGCTTTTTAAAAAGACACCATTGTCTTCATTTTGGTATAAAATGCAAGATGGTGGTAGCGGTGGTATAGTTGCTAAGTCATGTCAGACTCTCTGCGACCCCATGAGCTGTAGCCTGCCAGGCTCCTCTGCCCATGGGATTGCTTCAGGCAAGAATACTGGAGTGGGTTGCCATTACCGCACATTAAAATAATTAGTGTGGAAATCATGGGATGATGAACACAGACACATCGAATTCAGTAAAATAAGCAAATGGGCAAGAAGTCCCCTAAATAGGAGGTCTCAGTTTCTCCCTGAATCCCCTGTAGCTCAAATGGTAAAGACTGCAGGAGACCAGGGTTCGATCCCTGGGTTGGGCAGTTCCTCTGGAGAAGGAAATGGCAACACACTCCAGTATTCTTGCCTGAAGAATCCCTTGGACGGAGGAGCCAGGCGGGCTACAGTCCGTGGGGCCGCACAGATTTGGACGTGACAGAGCAACCAACACGCCTGCATACACTTTCTCCCTGGAAAACTGCACTTGGTATTTGCCAAGTTCATCAGAACTGCACACGAGCCAGACCTTAAGTACACAGCCTTTGCAGAGAGCAAGGGGCCAAAGGGTTCTCTCCTTGCTCCAGCCAGCACACACACACACATACACAGAGGCGGCTTCAGCGTGGGCCCCCAGAAATGAGTTCTCCATCGTCACCACCGCCGTCTCCCCACGTCCTCACCAATGAGCTGAGGGACCTTCCACGGCAGGGCAAACTCTGACAACTGCTGAGGGTCTCCCAGACCCTCACCCCCACTTATATGCCTCCCCAGGCCCCACAAGCAGGATTAGTTTCACTTGGCAGATGAGACCCTCAGGTAGGCTGCAATTTACCCAAAATTGCACACAAAGAAGCATCAGAGGGCGGGCTAAGCTTTATCTCACAGGTGCTCTGTATCTCAGGGTAAAATTAAAAGATGACTAAGGCAGGGGCTCTAAATGTGCTTCCCTGCTAGGATTAACTGGGGGTTTCTAACACTCTGGAAATACCAAGGACAGAGCAGAGAGGGAAAATGCACATATACACACACACACACAAATATGCGTGTGTCTATATACAGACACACACACACACACAGATGCATGTAGATCATACATGGGGCTTTCCAGGCGGCACTAGTGGTAAAGAATCAACCTTCCAATGCAGGAAACCTGGGTTCGATCCCTGGGTCGGGAAGATCTCCTAGAGAGGGAAATGGCAACCCACTCCAGTGTTCTTGTCTGGGAAATCCCATGGAGGGAGGAGCCTGGAGGGCTACAGTCCATGGCGTCATAAAAGAGTTGGATATAACTGAACACACACACACACATAAATCATACATATGGAAATCAAAACGGCAGTTATAGTCCAGGAATCCTGACAAGAATGAGCAACACTGAGATACAGCTTGCACTACTGAACTTCAAGAATAAAAATAAAATTTTTCAGGCATGTAGGTAGAAAAGGCAAGTTGATTATGATGGGGAAAATAAGCTTTCTCTTGGGTTAATTTCTCTCTATCAAATTTAATGTGTGAAGCCAGTAGAAAAATATATAATACTAAATATATATATAGATATAACTATATAATAGCAAAGAATATATAATAGTATATAATATAAAATAATATTATACATATCATATAATATCAAATATATATAAATACTAAAGAATATAAAAAATAAAATGAACTCAACTGTTATTTAAATATACATGTGACAGAAATATTCTCAAAGACATAAAGACTCAGAGGATATAACACTCATGAGTCTTTCTTGCCAAACTATGCCATGGTAAAATTCAGCTGTTCCACAATTAACAGAGATAAAGAGTAGGCTGGCTAGCACAGCACCCCCTCCCCCAAATAAAGCATATACATACATGTGTATATGTAGCGCTTCCCAGGTGCTGCTAGTGGCAAATACCCACCTGCCAATGTAGGAAACTGAAGAGACACAGGTTCGATCCCTGGGTCGGGAAGATCTCCTGCAGGAGGGCCTGGCAACCCACTCCAGTATTCTTACCTGGAAAATTCCACGGACAGAGGAGCCTGGTGGGCTATAGTCCATGGGGCCGCAAAGAATCGGACACAATGGAAGTGGCTTAGTATGCGCATATATATTACGTGAGAAAACGAGTTTGTGCAAATCAATCTGGACTTCAGGTATAACAGAAGGCAGAATCTGTCATGAATCATCTCAAAGAAAACGGTGTCTTTTAAAAGACACCCAGACAGGATCAAATTTAGAAAGCCAGAAATACAGAAATTAGCATAAAAGAATTACTAATCATGTTCTCATCCACATATATGGGAAACCAAAATGGAAACACTGAAGGCAGGAAAAGAAGGGGACGACAGAGGATGAGATGGCTGGATGGCATCACCGACTCGACAGACATGAGTTTGAGCAAACTCCAGGAGTTGGTGATGGACAGGCAGGCCTGGTGTGCTGCAGTCCATGGGGTCGCAAAGACATGACTAAGCAACTGAACTGAACTGAGAATGGAAAAAAGTGTCAATGACAGTTTGTTTGTTTTTTTTTAAGAGGACATGATATAATAAATAAAACTAAAAATAATAGAGTATGTCTTTAACACTTTGGTGGCTTAGAAGGAATGGGGCAAGAAACCTTGAACTTAATGTTAGGACCCCTGTACTCAGGGCTGTGATGGATGGACTGCAGCAGGAAGATCCACAGCAAAACAGGCAGAAGCAACGGGCCCGTGGGGAGAAGTCCAGATTGAAACGAGGTGGCAGGTCTCGCATTAGAGCCACACAGGACGTACTCAACCCGTCCAGCCGCGGGTTCTGACAGCACATGTGGAATGCTGTCATCCAGAGAAGACCTGGGGGCAGGCCTGAGGCCCAGAGTTCTTCTGGGAAGCTGGTCACTGAGGTTCCTTCTGCCCAGCATGGACCAGAATGCAGACTCGCACAAGGGAACAGGGGCCAACAGTTTCGGAAGGGTGAGCCCTTCTTATCAGTGAGGGGTGGGTGGGAAGCCCTCCCTCCAATTCTTAAGTTTCCAGAAGCCTGCCAAGGGTCAACCTTTTAAGCAGGAATTTCTAAAGGCAGTTTTGCTATGGTTGACACCTCTGTGCAGGTCATCATGGCTATTTCCGGATGGTAGTCGTTGTTGAGTCGCCCAGTCGTGTCTGACTCTTTGTGACCCCATTGACTGCAGGGTGCCAGAATTCCCTGTTTGTCACCAACTCCCGGAGTTTGCTCAAACTCATGTCCGTTGTGTCAGTGATGCCATCCAACCATCTCATCCTCTGTCGCCCCCTTCTTCTCCTGCCCTCAATCTTTCCCAGCATCAGGGCCTTTTCAAATAAGTTGGCTCTTCCCATCAGGTGGCCAAAGTATTGAAGCTTCCGTTTCAGCATCTGTCCTTCCAATGAGTATTCAGGCTTGATTTCCTTTACGATGAACTGGTTGGATCTCCTTGCTGTCCAAGGGACTCTAAAAAGTCTTCTCCAACACCACAGTTGAAAAGAATCAACTCTTAGGCACTCAGTTTTCTTTATAGTCCAACTCTCACATCCATCCACGACTACTGGAAAAACCACAGCTTTGACTAGAATGGACCTTGCCAGCAAAGTGATGTTTTTGATTTTTAATACATTGTCTAGATTTGAGAATTTGGAATGAAGGTTAAGTTTCACTCTCTCGTGCAGTTTGTTTTACCAATGTTTGCTCATATACAATTTCCAATGATCATATACAATTTCTATTACAAATAAATACATTAACCTATTTAGACAAAACAACCCAAACTGCCAGCTGCATCTTTCAAAGAAGGCATCTAGTGACTAAGTATTCGTGAAATCGGAAAAAGAATTCTCAATTCAAACATTTCTAACCTGGGCTCGGAAATGCAATTATGAGTTGCTTAGAAACCCAGTTATATATCCTAATGGATTAAATGTGACGAACATTAAATTGCTTCCCAGGCAAACTAGACCATGGCCGTGAATGCTATCAAGTTAGGAGAAAATCAGAAACACGTATTTTAAGAACGCCACTTTCCTACTACTACTCTGATAAAAGTGACCGACCCTTACACTTTACCGGAGCCGTTCAGATAATGGTGCCCAGGTTGCCCAGGGCTGTGTTCCCTGAGAGCTCACACACATGCGGTGACCCCAGAGATGACTGAAAATGCACGCCTGGAGGCAGGCTCGAGTCCATGGGGCCCGGCCAGATGTTGACAGGTGCTTCTGAGTTGAGGAGAAAGAGACCAGAGTTTGAGGAGGCTGGGACTTCCCTGGTGGCACAGTGGATAAAAATCACCGCCTGCCAACGGCGGAGACACAGGTTCGATTCCCAGTCTGGGAAGATTCCCTGATGCTGCAGAGCAACTAAGCCCCAAGAGCCACAGCTAATTGAGCCCGTGCTCCAGAGCTCCTGAGCTGCAACTCTCAAGCCTGAGTGTTGCAGTGACTGAAGAAACGTGTGCCTGGCGCCCGTGCTCGGCCACGAGAGAAGCCACCACAATGAGAAATGGTGTGCATCACAAATAGAGAGTAGCTCCCACTGGCTGCAGGTAGAGCAGTTCAGTTCAGCTCAGTCACTCTTTCCCAGCCATCGGGGTCTTTTCCAATGAGTCAGTTCTTCGCATCAGGTGGCCAAAGTATTGGAGTTTCAGCCTCAGCATCAGTCCTTCCAATGGACACTCAGGACTGATTTGCTTTTGGATGGTCTGGTTGGATCTCCTGGCAGTCCAAGGGACTCTCAAGCATCTTCTCCACCATCGCAGTTCAAAAGCATCAATTCTTTGGCACTCAGCTTTCTTCACAGTCCAACTCTCACATCCATACATGACCACTGGAAAAACCATAGCCTTGACAAGACGGACCTTTGTTGGAAGTAGAGCAAAGTCTGCGCAAATCAATGAAGGCTCAGCCTAGCCAAAAGAGTTTGAGGAGGCTGAAATGTGTAGGTCCTGTGAGCAAAAAATCAGGAAGGATGGAACTGAACAAAGAAACCCAGATAGGTGTGAGGGACCCCCCGGGGTTGGGCTGAATACTGCTTTTTGAATGTGCACGTGGTGAAAGCTCACAAGAACTGCAGAAAGCACCAGAAGAGAAAGCACCAGGGCAAAGCACACCTAGACTTCCAAGGAGCCTGCTGCTGCTGCTGCTAAGTTGCTTCAGTCGTGTGCAACTCTGTGTGACCCCATAGACGGCAGCCCACCAGGCTCCCCTGGCCCTGGGATTCTCCAGGCAAGAACACTGGAGTGGGTTGCCATTTCCTTCTCCAATGCATGAAAGGGAAAAGGGAAAGTGAAGTCGCTCAGTCATGTGTGACTCTTAGCGACCCCATGGACTGCAGCCTACCAGACTCCCCCGTCCATGGGATTTTCCAGGCCAGAGTACTTGAGTGGGGTGCCAGTGTCTTCTCCATCCAAGGAGCCTAGCACCTCCCATTCCAGCCGTCAGAGCAGAGAGGAAACAGAATACACACGACATCGGACAGAGTCCCAAGAGAAGTATCACTTTACTGCTCAGTGGCTCATTCATGTCTGACTCTGCAACCTCACGGCCTGTAGCCTGCCAGGCTCCTCTGTCCATGGGATTCTCCAGGCATGCATACTGGAGTTCAGTGCCATTTCCTTCTCTAATCACCTTAGTAACGGGGACACATGAGCCCCGGGAAAAGGCTGCTCTGACTCAGCACTAAGAAAGTTTAAAAGCAAGTCTCTGCAGGAGAAACTGATGTCAAGCAACTCTCTCCATGCCAGAAGAGTCTAATGCTTTTCACAGAAATACAGCAGAATTGAGAACACGCAAAAGTGACATCTAGTCAAAAGATCAGCTGGTGTGCAAAGAAGCAGGAAACTATGACACGCAAGCAAAATGGAACTAGAAAGTCTAAAGGTGATGTCATTGGCAGAAAAAGACATGAGAAGAAAAAGACATGAGAGGATATTATAAATATGCTCCGTATACCTTAGGAATATACAAGAAAACATGGACACAGAGAAAAGAGAAACAGAAGATGAGAGAAGGACCTGCATGAGGCTTGCAGAAGCAAAGATGGAAACACAAAAAATATACCAGATAGGATTTTAAAAGTGTCAGACGTTGCAGAAGAAAAGATTCCCTGATGGGAACTTGAAGTCACAACAATGAAAATTATCAAAATGAAGCAGAGAGTGGGTGTAGGTGGGGAAATGAACACCACCACCAACAACAAAAAAAAACAAGATCAGAGAGTCTCTGATGAGAAGACCATATAAATCTATCATATTTATAATCAGGTCGCCAGAAGACACGACATGGAGGGTGTTAAAAGAAAAAAACTTGATGAAAAGTATAAGCCTACAATTAGAAGAATCTTACTCACCTCAAACAGAAGACATATAAAGTCTACCCCATCAAGGTATACCATAACCATATTACAATCAGGTACAGAAAAAAAAGAAGTGAAAAGCATACAGTGAGAGGGCTTCCTTGGTGGTCTGGTGGTTAAGAATCTGTCTCGCAATGCAGGGGACGCAGGTTCGATCCCTGGTCGGGGACCTAAGATCCTACATGCCTTGAGACAACTAGCCCTGTGCACAGCTAGACAGGTCGCATGCCTCAGCTACGTAGCCAGTGCTCCGAAATGAAGACCCAGCACAGGCGAAAGAAAGAAAAAAAAAAAAAGAAAGAAGGAAAACTGTAAGAACAAATACATCACTTCAAGTTTTAAAAAAAAAGGCAGAAAAATAAAAAGATAATTTATATACAGCTTAAAAAAAAGGCAAGTCAGAAAATTTTCAGAAAATATTCAAGACAAAAGTAAATGAAGAGCTATTTTTAAATCACTAAATTTTTTAAAGAAATTATTAATATTTCACTGGAATTCCATACCCCATTCAAATACCTTTCATTTGGGGACAGAGACAAGGCAACAATTGTAACTCTGCATTTTAAATGATGAAAAGAGTGAGGGTTCCCCCTGCCACCTTAAAACACCTTTATGAGTCATTGCATACTTTCTTTCTATGGAATACCAGAGAGGATAATGGCAAGACTTCATCAAGTCGGCAGGTGACACAAAGTGAGCACTTACATGGAACCCCAGGATCTGTGAGGAGCATCCGCACACACACTTGCTTGTCCCTGACCAGCCTCACTGGGACACACGGACCCTGATGCCCATGGCCCACACCTGCTGGGTCAGGATCTGCACTTTAGCAAAAAACAAACGAAAAAACAAAAAACTCCAGGTGACGTGTGTGCAGCAGGACCCAGTCTGGTCCCTGGAAGCTGCATGGAGAAGCCGTCTCTCTCTCATCTCTGCAACTGAAACGTGATTCAAAGCCCTCACCTCTGACTCCAGAAATCTGGGCTTTTCCCCAGCGCATCTCCCGCTACACACTCCTGTTCGTCTCCCCTTGGCATGTATTCAAGCCTTTCCAGGGTGAGAACACACAGGAACCGTCTCCCCAGAATGAAAGCCCCTGACCACAGCCCCTTGTTTCTCGTCTTTCCCACCCAGACAGTCTTGGGAAGGAAGTTAAAACTTAGGAACAGACTTGTGTGCGTTTGCTGTGCATTTCCTTCTGTGTGTGCATACTGACTAGTGATCCCTGGAGGGTCAGATGGTAAAGAATCTGTTTGCAATCTGGGAGACAGGGGGTTCAGTCCCTGGGTTGAGAAGATCCCCTGGAGAAGGGCATGGCAACACACTGTAGTATTCTTCCCTGGAGAATCCCATGGGCAGAGGAGCCTGGCGGGCTACCATCCATGGGGTTGCAAACAAGTTGGATGTGATTAAACAGTGGACACTTTCACGTCTCTACTGTTCAGTGGGACTTTATCAAGGAATCTTCAAAGCAATGACCTTGTACTTCGCCTTCATCATAAAAACACCTACTATTTACCCCTTCTCTGTTATGTCCTGTCACTGTTTAAGTGCTTTGATGTATGTTTTATCATTTACTTAAATTAGCTTTAGCAATTTCCAAGACATTCCACTCCTCATGTGGCTACCCGCCTAGTCCTTCTTCTCAGACAGGTAAGTCTTTAAATCATTCCAAATAGCCTCCAGTCTCAGTCTGTTCCAAATTTTCAAACCTCATCAGTTCTCCTCAACAGAGTCTCGTATAATTCTATACTCCCCAGTGCCACATAAAAGTTCACTGAAAATTGAGCCTCACTGCTCGGGGAGAAAAATAAAAAATAAAAAATAAAAAAGACTATATTCCATGGAGGACATGTTCCACCCAGTGAATAATTCACCCAATGACAACAAAACATCATTCACTATTCTTGATATCCTCATTTTGCAGGACTGTGAAACTGGTTCTAATGAGGACAGCTTCTTTTATAAAGCAATGGTAAAGGAAATCTCATAGCGATTATAAAATTCTTCTCCATTCCGTGAACCGTTTCAGTTCCATGACTTCCACCCCAAGTTGAAAACTTGGACCAAATCTGCACCTTACCCAAAGATCACGACCCAGAATCTCTCGCCCACACGTTTCTTTACTATAAAAATATAAAAGGTAAACGTCCAGCATTTGTAAAAATAAAACCTTATTCGTTGTAGTAATAGGAGCTAATACTTTCAGAAAATGTGCAGGTCCTCCTAGCCACCACTGCCGTCAGCAAACCACTCCCTTACACCAACAAAAGAACACTTCCACGCATCCCCCTTTACACCCACCCATGCCTGGAAGCTGGGCCCACGTGCCTTCAGTCCAGTTCAGTTCAGTCGCTCAGTCGTGTCCAACTTTCTGCGACCCCATGGACCGCAGCACGCCAGGCCTCCCGGTCCATCACCAACTCCCACAGTTTACCCAAACTCACGTCCATGAAATGTTCTTATAGCCCCCCTCCTCTCTGCAAGTCGCCCGCCCACCCCTCTGGAGCACATCCAGCAAGCTTTCTCTGCAGCCACCTTCTAACTCTGCCCTTATGAAGGGTGCCCATGTCCTGTGCATCACAGCACCCAGTGATCAATTTTCAGACCTCCCCCGTCTTGCAGACACAGTCCATTACTGCTTCCTTCAGGGGATTTCCCTGGTAGCTCAGATGGGAAAACAATCTGCAATGCAGGAGACCCAGTTTTATCCCTGGGTCGCAAAGATCTTCTGAAGAAGGGAAAGGCTACCCACGCCAGTATTCCATGTGCCTAGAGAATTCCATACACAGACCATGGGGTTGCAAAGAGTTGGACATGCTGCTGCCGTTGCTGCTAAGTCATGTCAGTTGTGTCCGACTCTGAGCGACCTCATCGACGACAGCCCACCAGGCTCCTCTGTCCCTGGGATTCTGGACATGACTGAATGACTGATAGTTTTCTTGAAAAACTGTTGCTGTGTGTCCTTTAGACCTCCACCTTGGACTTTCTCCTCTGGGAGCACAGAGTCGCAGCCACTGGACCACCAGGGGAAGCTCAACCTTCTCCCATCTTAACAGCTTCCCTTAGTCCACTGTGGTGTTAGAGAAGCCTCTTGGACTGCAAGGAGATCCAACCAACTAACTTATTCTAAAGGAAATCAGTGCTGAATATTCATTGGGAAGACTCATGCTGAAGCTCCAATACTTTGGCCACCTGATGTGAAGAACCAACTCATGGGAAAAGACCCTCAAGCTGGGAAAGATTGAAGGCAGGAGAAGGGGAGGACAGAGGATGAGATGGTTGGATGGCATCACCAACGTGATGGACACGAGTTTGAGTAAGCTCTGGGAGTTGATGACGGACAGGGAAGCCTGGTGTGCTGCAGTCCATGTGGTCGCAAAAAGTCTGACACGACTGAGCAACCGAACTGAACTTACTCCACTTGCTGGTTTTCCTAGGCTCCCATCCTTATACTACTGCGGTTCAGGGCATAATCCAGGGAGCTCCTGTCTTTCTACCACTTCATCCAGCTTCATGATTTTAAATACCGTCTATCCACCATGATGTCTGCATTTCCAGCCTGATCTCTCCCCTCAACTGCAGACTCATGGATTGCTGGTGTGCCCATAATGCGTCTCAAGTGGAAGTACGGTTTGCGTCTCAGACACAGTATGTACAAACTTTCAGTATATCAGTTCAGTTCATTCACTCAGTCGTGTCTGACTCTTTGCAACCCCATGAACCGCAGCATGCCAGGCCTCCCTGTCCATCACTAACTCCCAGAGTCCACCCAAACCCATGTCCATTGAGTCAGTGATGCCATCAAACCATCTTATCCTCTGTCGTCCCCTTCTCCTCCTGCCCTCAATCTTTCCCAGCATCAGGGTCTTTTCGAGTGAGTCAGCTCTTCGCATCAGGTGGCCAAAGGATTGGAGTTTCAGCTTCAGCATCAGTCCTTCCAATGAACATTCAGGACTGATTTCCTTTCGGATGGACTGGCTGGATCTCCCTGCTGTCCAAGGGACTCTCAAGAGTCTTCTCCAGCACCACAGTTCAAAAGCATCAGCACCAAACCCCACCTGCACATGACCCTTCACAGGGATGTTCTAGTCAGGTCAGCTACTGTTCTGATACACTGAAGCCAAAGACTGCTAACGTGCAGCAAATTCTATGGGCCGATCCGCTGTCTCATGCACACACCTGGGCCAGATTATATAATTTTATCTGTTTAGCTCTCATCCATTTCTTTCAGTACCTTTAACTCTTACAGAAACACACCCAGACAGGTGAGGGCTCTGTCTGAATTCCTCAAGTGATGCACATTTACTTAACACCCCAGATCAGAAGACAACAAAACAGGGTTGTGGGGGAGCGGAAGAAAGACAAGGTCTGCTGGCAAGAAGTGGGGTGTGATGAACACCACAGTTTTGGAGTCTGATGAACACCACACTTTTGGGGGTCTCTTTCCAGTCATGCTGGAATATCCCAAGGCCAAGGAGACCCTGAAGTTAGTGAGGAACCTTGCTCTTCCTTTAATTCCTTGAAGGACCTTGAATGAACTCTGATTTTGCACCCGCAAAGCTTCCTTCTCATTTGAGAGCAAGTCTCTGAACACACTAATGGTTGGGACAATGACTTTACCTAAGAGGCTCATTCTGTACTTTCTGCTGAGGGACGGAAAACTCTTGTCTTCCACTCTGGGCATTGTGACATGGAGCAGGTTAGACAGAGGTGCCTGGGGACAGAGGGTGGCGGGAAAGAAACGTAACTAGAAATCAAACGCCCTTGATTTTACATCTCATTTCTCTGCCTCTCAGCAATGTCATCTCATTTTCTCCTTGCGTGTCAGCTTCATTGTCCACAAAGTTCATCTAGCGAAATTCAGACGTAACTTCTCCTGAGAATTGCCATGAAAATCAAATGGAGTGAGATGGAAAAAAATATTTTGAAAATCAGAAAGCACAAAGAAATCAATCAATGTTGCTGTCTGTGGCAATGCGCCAGCCTCGTTTTGGTTCCTATTTTTACCCTGACGAGGACCGGATCACCAGGCAGACCGAACGTCAAGTTCAATACCAACCAGGGACGCTTCTCTCACTGACTCACACGTGATGTAGGTGAGCTCTCAGCTTTCTAAGACCCCTGGTGCACAGTTCAGATGGCCAGTGTTGACTGTCAGCTGACATCCGGCTAGACTGGGCATGTTAGGAAGTCAAAAGCATCACAGGCAAAGGTGGGAGGTGTATCGTCACCAAGAAGGCCCTGTGTAAACTATGATGTATCCTGCGCCATCAAAAGTAAGGCAACAACAGCTCTAACGCAGATGATTATCTTACCTACTGTTAGCAAGGAAAAAAGATGCTTTCTCTTATAATTTAAGATTCCATCAATCGTAAGAAAGAACATTTAAACGTAGGAAGACATGCGTTTTATGACTAGTAAGACAAACTTTCATAATTTATCATGGTTCTTAGGATTTTATAACAGCAAGAGGAAGGGAATAATAGCTAATAAACTAAAGCAACAAAGTACAATCTATCCATGTTCCTATTGTGGGGAAAAAAAAAAACCACATTTCATAACACTTGAGAAATCATCCGTTAAGACCCACAGAAAGTGTCCTGAAAGAATCCTGTCCTAATACATTTAGCTTTTTTTTGTTTAAAAAATAAGATTGCTAGCTTTGCCTGTAGCCTGAAATGGTAGCAAAAACAGAACGGTATCCATAATCAAATGAGAAGTTGAAAGGGTCAATACATGAGAAGGTGATGAATCGGTTCTAGGGATGTTATTTTATACATACATACATACATACATATATATATATATATATATATATATATATATATATATATGCGCCCCTGGGGGCTTCCCTGGTGGTCCAATAGTTAACAGTTCGCCTACCGATGCAGGGGTCATGGGTTCCGTTCCCTGAGCCTGAGCTCCGGGGCTGCATGCTGCAACTAGTAAAGCCCACACGTCTCCAGCCCATGCTCTGCAACAAGAGAAGCCACCGCAATGAGCCTACACCACACTGCAACAAACAGTATTTTCTCCTCGCTGCTGCTAGTGAACCCCGGTGCCCAGCAATGAAGACCTAGCAGAGCCAAAAAGCAAACAAATAAGATGCCCCTGAAAATCTTTTCCATGCAGGATAGTTCTAAGACCAAACTTACCAAGAACAATGGTTTATGTTTAGACATGGGTGCTGGTGATACAGATGAAGACAGGATGCAGTCTGACTGGGTAGGGGGGTTATGTGGGTATCATGACGCCTTGTGGTTCCTCTTCCCTGCTGGCTCAGAAGACGGTAAAAGCATCTGCCTACAATGCGGGAGACCCTGGTCTGATCCCTGAGTTGGGAAGATCCCCTGGAGAAGTGAATGGCAGCCCCACTCCAGGACTCTTGCCTGGAAAATCCCACGGACGGAGGAGCCTGGCCGGCTACAGTCCACTGGGTTGCAAAGAGTCAGACAGGACTGAGTGACTTTGCTCAGAAAGTGGGACATACTTTCTGGGAACGGTCAGATTTTCGATAAAGATTCAGCTTTATGGACCACACGACATGTCACAACTACCCAACTCTGCTCTTGCAACACAAAAGCAGTTGTATACATTAAAAAAAAAAAAAACCTGTTCTGACTACGTTCCAATAAAACCTGATTTATAAAAGCAAAGGACAGACTGGGTTTTGCTCTTCAGGATGTGGTTTGCAAGGTCACGCCTTTGAAGATAAAGCTTGGACCGCATAGACGGAAGAGCTACAAGTGAATACATTAAATCAAGCGTCTCTAACTGTCTAGTTGTTTCTGCCGTAGAAGCCTAAAATCTGGAGTCGTCCTGGGTTCGGACTCTTAGAAAGGGAAAGCTTAGGTTCTTGACAATATGGAACCTGGATACCTTCTCAACACAAAATGTAATAACCAGAAGGATGGACAGGTCTTCTCAATGAATGCCTAGCCTTGAAAACACTGTGGGAGGGGGGTTCATGTTTGGGAACGCATGTAAGAATTAAAGATTTTAAAATTTAAAAAAAAAATTAAAAAATTAAAAAAAAAAAAAAAAGAAAACACTGAACCAGGAATGAGTCCTTCCAGGATTCAGTCTCTTTAAGCAAAAGTCAGACATTTATTAGCACAATAAAACAGGAGCAAAAACAAAAAACAACCCACAGGAATAAGAACAATCAAAGCAACTAAAGTTGAATATTAAGGCTTGAGCTTTTGGACCATTGGGCTGGGAGCTCTCTACAAAGTTCCTCATGTTAAGTAGCCTCTCTTTTCCCCACCTTTCAAGTTTCAACAAACCTTTCTGCCACAGCATACCACAATTTGGACACACATCCCATTTTTTTAAAAAATATTTATTTTTGGCTGTGCTGGGTCTTTGCTGCCTCACGGGCTTGCTTAGTTGCGCCTAGCGGGACCCAACACTAATTGTAGAGGGCAGGCTCCCAGTCTCATTTTAATAAACCAGACGTGGTTCAGAAGCCCCCACGGTTATTTGAGACAGAACGAGATTCACAGAAGCCCACTCCTGCCGCTGCTAAGTCACTTCAGTCGTGTCTGACTCTGTGCGACCCCAGAGACGGCAGCCCACCAGGGGGGATTCTCTAGGCAAGAACACTGGAGTGGGTTGCCATTTCCTTCTCCAGTGAAAGGTGGAAGTGAAGTTGCTCAGTCGTGTCCGACTCTTAGCAACCCCATGGACTGCAGCATGTCTGAAATTGCACGGAGAAAGGTTTCAAATGACCTTCAGTTGTATTTCCTGTTTCAGGGATCTGACATAAACCTACTACCCCAGACTCAGGGATGTTAACAGATAATGCGTTTCTCAAGCGAATAGCACATCTTGTTTCTCTAGAATTGACAGCAGCACGTTTTTCTTCCTATGGATGTGTGGTCTGGGTGCAGAATCGAACACAAAATAAAACCAGAGTGCACGTTCCAGAACATAGGGCATGCAGAGGCGGCCTCACGCCCCTGGTCTTTGCACACATGCATTGGTTTGCTTTACTGCTCCACTTCTGATCAGGGAGCTCTGTGCTGCGTCTCGAGACCTGAATCTCCTCCTTTTACCTGCTTCTGTATTAGACACACATTTCCCTGGTGGCTCAGTCCATAAAGAATCCACCTGCAATGCAGGAGAGCCAGGTTCGATCCCCGGGTCGGGAAGATCCCCTGGAGAAGGACCTGGCAACCCACTCTGGTATTCGTGGACTGCAGCCCGCCAGGCTCCTCTGCCCATGGAATCACAAGAGTTGGACATGACTTAGTGATCAGACCGCCAACTCTCAATTAAACACGGAACAGAGTGGGCCTCACTGGGTCACAGCCTATCTGACGTCCTCACCTCCCGTGTGTGTGTGTGTGTGTGTGTGTGTGTGTGTACACTTCTAATCAACACAACACGGCTGAGGTTAAGCACTGTCACTGCTGAGATTATGTTGTGTTAGAAAAAATTCTGTGTCAGCAGGCTGGAGATCAGGATGCTACTGCCAGTCTTAAGAGAAAAGCTCTTTTGTGATCTGTTGCTGAAGGGGGCCACACAGGGAGGTACCAGGCACCTCCCAGGAGCTCAGAGTGGACCCCAGCCACCCATCATCAATGCAACAGGCCCACAGTCTCATCACTGCAAGGAAATGGATCCTGCCAATGACTGCGATGAGTTTAGAGCACACTTCTCCCACAGTCGAGCCCCTAGATGAGAAGGGACCCCAGGCAATACCTTGACTGCAATCACGACAGATGTGGGGCAGACAGTGCAGTTAAGCTCTACCCAAGCTCCTGACCCAAAGAAACAGTGGGATGAGATACTGGTGCTCATGAACAGAATGTTAGAGTTCTAATTAAAAAAAAAAATACGCAACAGGCAACAGAAAAAGTTTATAGCACAGAGAACTGTAGTCAGTATCTTGTAATAACCTATGATGGAAAATAATATGAAAAATGATGCACGTGTTTAAGTATAACTGAATCATTTGGGAACCTGAAACACTGTAAGTCAAGTATACGTCAATAAAATATATATATTAAAGAAAAAAAAACCAGCCAGTGAACAAAACAAGATTTGGGTGTGGATTCAGCCAGTTAAGTTTGAGGGTGATCTGTTATGAGACAAGGGGCATGCAATATAAACACATATTCTACTGAGGGTTTCTCAGGTGGTAAAGAATCCACCTGCCAATGCAGGAGACCTGGGTTCAATCCCCGGGTTGGGAAGATCCCCTGCAGAAGGGAAAGGCTACCCACTCCAGTCTTCTGGCCTGGAGAATCCCGTGGACTGTATAGTCCATGGGGTTGCAAAGAGTCAGACACGACTGAGCGACTTTCACATTCACTTTCTGGGTGTCTGCAGTGGGTGAGCCCAAAGGCTTGAAAATTTCCAGCCTCCACTCTTGCACAGTTCACGCACAACTCTGATGACCTTCACGTCCATCAGAACGTCAGATGGTACTGGGAACGTGAATGTATCTCATGGACCTTAAAACTGCAGGGGCTGTTACGATGCCAGGTCCACAGGCATGTCTTCAGGACAGAGTCTGCGTGCCCTCTGAGGTTAAACTCAGGCAACAGGACCGTACTCACAAGGTGGGGGGAGGGCTTGGGGGAGGACCAGACCGCTGTGATCATCTGGAACAGCTCGGAAGTTCTGATCGGCCCTGGTTCCACCTGGAGCAGACCTGCAGCAGGGTCTCCCTCTGAGACCACTCAGGCACATCTCTGCTTCCCTCCCCACCCCTCCACGGTGGTGCTCTGGTTCCCATGTAGGCCCAACTCACGTCCTCGAGGCCCCAGTGGGCTTTCTGACTCCCCCTACACTGAGTGGCACTGTGTGGTCAGACTGTCTGCTTCACAGCAGGGCCCCTGGTCTGCCATGGAGAATTGTTCTTGTTCAGTTGCTAAGTCATGTCTGACTCTTTGGAACCCCATGGACTGCAGCACGCCAGGCGTGTGGACTGCAGCACACCAGGCTTCCCTGTCCTTCACCATCTCCTGGAGTTTACTCAAACTCATGTCCATTGAGTTGGTGATGCCATCCAGCCATCTCATCCTCTGTCGTCCCCTTCTGCTCCCACCTTCAATCTTTCCCAGCGTCTGGGTCTTTTCAAATGAGTCAGCTCTTCGCATCAGGTGGCCAAAGTACTAGAGCTTCAGCAGCACTCCTTCCAATGAATCTTCAGGGCTAATTTCCTTTGGGATGGACTGGTTGGATCTCAGGCACTCTGAAGTCTTCTCCCTGCCCTGGAGGATAGAGTGCCACAAAGCAGCACCTTCTTTCTTTGGCACAAGCAGTGACTCTAGACAGCAGGTGCCCAGGACAGGAGTGCTCTGTTATCTAACTGAGAGCAAAGGGAAAGGAAGGTGCCTTCTGCAGGAAAATGTGGGCCAGTCTCAGCCTGGGGGTGTGGCCAGCCCAGAGGAAGATCAAATGATCTGAGAACCCCACCACTCATAAAACATGGGTGAAGTGAAGTGAACTGAAAGTCACTCAGTTGTGTCCAACACTTTGCAACCTCATGGAGTGTCCATGGAATTCTCTAGGCCAGAATACCAGATGGGGTAGCCTTTCCCTTCTCCAGGGGATCTTGGTCACCCAGGAATCAAACCCAGGTCTCCCGCATTGCAGGAGGATCCTTTACCAGCTGAGCCACCAGGGAAACCCATAAAACGCGAGGCTCCTTCCAAAAGGCACGAGCATTCCAACCTCATGCCAAGAGCCACCCAGAGAAGAGTCATCATGTGAGGCCATTTTTTTAAAATTTATAGTAAAAAACAAAATTATTTTCCTGCCTAATTAACAATGGTAGCAGTGAGTGGCAAGGCTTTAAGCGCATGGAAAGTCACTTCAGTCGTGTGAATACACCACGGACTGTAACCTGCCAGGCTCCTCTGTCCATGGGATTTTCCAGCTTAAGAATACTGGAGTGGGTTGCCATTCCCTTCTCCAGGGGATCTTCCCGACCCAGGGATCGAACCCGAGTATCTTAAATCTTTTGCGTTGGCAGGCGAGGTTCTTGACTAATAGTGCCACCTGGGCTTTTAGAAGTCTCAACAATTTTGTTGACTGTGAATTTAAACACACACACACACACACACACACACACACACACACACACACACCCCAGAAGTAAACTGAGCCTCCCTGCCCCAGAAGGACACGATGCCCTCCCTGGATGCCCAGGACTCCTTGGTCCACAGCTCGGCCTGTGGCCGCATGCACACCCCTTACCTCGCAGAAGCTCTGGCACTGCTGCTTTCGCAGGTCCCAGGACACCTTGCAGGGCTCCAGGCACTGGGAGAGAGAACGGTGAAGAACCAATCAGTGGATACAAGGGACAAACAAGGCCCCTAAGGAAAGGTCCCCACTGTGCCCGCCCCAGACGTTCCAGGGCCAGCGTTTCTGAGTGACTCTGGAGATCCAGCTAAACCGCACCCCATCTCAAATATGCATCCTGGGAAGCCGATGGGATTCCTTGCAAAAGACCCTGATGCTGGGACAGATTGGAGGCAGGAGGAGAAGGGGATGACAGAGGATGAGATGGCTGGGTGGCATCACTGACTCGACGGACATGAGTAAACTCTGGGAGTTGGTGATGAACAGGGAGGCTTGGCGTGCTGCAGTCCATGGGGTTGCAGAGAGTCAGACACAACTGAGCGACTGAACTGAACTGAACTCTTAAATATGATTTATACACATGATTTAGTAAATCAAAGATAATAGCCAGGATCCATTGTTCAGCAACAATTTTAATAAGAAATAATAATATTATGGAATAAACAAGGTATATATACATATAAAGGCACTTTGCTATATATATGTAGTACTACTTATATAACACATAAAATATACATTATCTATATATCAAAATGAAGAAGAGGTAACAGTCAGGCCTCATGATTGAAATCAAAATGATACTTTCATATAAATGCATATGATTCTCAAAATATATTTTAATACAAGTTAATTATTAACTTATCCATTATTAAATATTCATTATGTCCGGTTAAGTGCCCGTTATCTAAATGTTGGTATGCTCATGGCTCCCATAAGCTCATGATTATCTCAGAGCTTTCATATATTCAAAACTGCACATACGAAAACTAACCACTGGTGGTATCAAGTGTCAATCTGTCATAGGACTGCTCTCAATGCGTGATCAGTGACCAGCAACAGGAGCGTCACCTTGCTGGTTATCAGAAATGCAGGCCCACGACTGGCCCCTATACCAACAGAGTCAGCTCTCTGGCATCAAAACCCAAGATCCTCTTTCAGCAATTTCGCCTGGAAATCTCGGTGCTGACAATGATCTTTAAAAAGAACTAGGTTAGTGTGGTCAACATTTTCCCATACACATATGTATCCAATCTCACACTGTACACCCTAAACTTACACAGTGTTATATATGTCAATTATATCTCAATAAAGCTGGGGGGGGGGGAAACTGCTATAGGATTTGATAACAACAGTCTTTTTCTTGTTCCATGCAGACTTCAAGGGGCAAGCTATTTCTTCTGAGAATATTCTAGATTTTATATTCTTTAATATTGAATATAAAAGATTCATTCTTGGTTCCTTAATGAAAAAAACTGTTAAGCTCATCAGTGCTTTTCTAAGACCTGTACAAGCTTGTCCCAAGTTTATTAGTGTTCACCTCTCCCAAGTATGTTCTAAAACAAATGTATAGATTTTCATCAATATAGCAATTCTAAAAGAATACCATTTTCGAAACAGTAATGAAATAATTTAAAAATTTAAATGAAACAGTGTAAACACTTGTCCACCTTATATACTTTATAAACTCCCTAAAGAGTTAATTTGTTTGCTAAACCTTAAGTCCAATGCTTTATCCTCTAAGCTGTCTTCATTCTTTTCAGGACTGTGGCTCCTAGCCAAAGAAGTTGGTGCTTAGCCATTTAATAAATATGTTTAGTCCAACTTCTTCTCAAGACTACTCAAAATGAATCAATGGAACTCTTTAAAAATAACCTACAATTTTTTTTCATCTGAAAAAGTGTCATATGATGGAGAAGGACCACTCCACAAGACTAGGGGATTTCTCCCAGACAGAGGCTCAGCTCCTGACAAGTTAAGTCTCCATCATTTCATTCGGGAAACATCCAACAAGCATTCATTCCATATAAAAACTGTTCAATGCAATGTGGCTAAAAAATATCGCAAAATAATTGTGTGAATCTTTCTGTCATTGCTGAGTGTGTAAATTAGGAAAACAAGGTATTGTATGTACACACTTGCATTTTCACAATATAGACACTAGTGTATTAAAAAGTCAGTCCTCTCTAACGTCCATATTGCCAAATAACCATAATCCTGACAACCTGTGGAAAAAATACCTTACAGAACACAGACATTA
Organism: Ovis canadensis; assembly: GCF_042477335.2. Classification (NCBI taxonomy): domain Eukaryota; kingdom Metazoa; phylum Chordata; class Mammalia; order Artiodactyla; family Bovidae; genus Ovis; species Ovis canadensis. Next base: position 5,992,477 of record NC_091271.1, read on the forward strand.
TTTACAAAAAGAGGCGAATGTCTGAAACACTCATGGCAGAGATACCTGTGTGTTATGTGTTAGTCGCTCAGTTGGGTCCAACTCTTTGCGACCCCATGGACTGTAGCCCACCAGGCTCCTTTGTCCCTGGGATTCTCCAGGCAAAAATACTGAAGTGCGTTGCCATTTGTCCTCCAAAAAGGCTGATGAAAGTGTGTAAAATCAAGGAACTACATTTATCTTCTTTTTAATCCACAATCTCCATCTGTCGAGTCTAGCATCAGTGTATGCAATTTAAAGCTCTATTTTAATTGCATGCTTGCTTCTTTTCCAATCTCCACTACTCAGAAGCATTTAAATAAACACATCAAAATATTATTAATGACAGGCAACATTTTCTTTTAGTAATCTTCCCTGTAGATGGTAAACAACCTGCCTGCAATGCAGGAGACCCATATTCAATCCCTAGGTCAGGAAGATTCCCTGGAGAAGGGAATGACAACCCACTCCAGTATTCTTGCCTGGAGAATCCCATGGACAGAGGAGCCTGGTGGGCTACAGCCTGTGGGGTTGCAAAGAGTTGGACACAACTGAGCAACTAACGCTACTGCTACTACTGTGAAAATTACAAGAACAACCTAGATGTAAACATTTGAGTAAACCTTTGCAGGATGAGTTTGCCAAAGCTCTGTTTCTTTATGATGCTACCGGCCAGATAAAATGATTTCAACAAAAGCAAAAGATTAAAAAAAAAAAAAGACAGCCATTTCTCTCACACTTCAAAAAAGAGTAGAACACTTCCTGTTTCTCCAAGCAATAATAACGATAAAAGTTTGCCAAAAAAGGTAGCCCCCAAACCTCTCTTCCACGTGTGAAGGGAATTGTTGTTCAGTCATTAAATTGTGTCTGACTCTGTGACCCCATGGACTGCAGCAGGCAGTGAAGGGAACAGAAGACAAATAATACTATAAACAGACGACTGCAACTTTAAATGCCCTGATCACATACTGCCTCAAGCTATGAATTAATCAATAAATAACAGCAATCAAAACGAATGTTCTAACAAGTGTTTCAGGCTTTCAAGTTTTAGGATGATCAACTGTTTGAAATCATTTCCTTCTAGGCTACTGATTCAAACTAAATGAAGAAAGACTTCAAATTTCAAAGAAACCAACCACCAAAAAAGCTGAGTGAGCTAATCACATCGATCGTCATTTGGAATGGAGCTATGGATTTCTGTTTTTACTTAATCTAGAAAGATACCCCGTAGTAGTGTATGGATGTAAGAGGTGGACTATAAAGAAAGCTGAGCGCTGAAGAATTGATGCTTTCGAACTGTGGTGTTGGAGAAGACTCTTGAGAGTCCCTTGGACTGTAAGGAGATCTAACCTGTCCATCCCAAAGAAAATCAGTCCTGAATATTCATTGGAAGGACTGATGCTGAAGCAGAAACTCCAACACTTTGGCCACCTGATGCAAAGAGCTGACTCATTTGAAAAGATCTGATGCTGGGAAAGATTGACGGTGGGTGGAGAAGGGGATGACAGAGGATGAGATGGCTGGATGGCATCACTGACTCAATGGACATGAGTTTGAGTAAATTCTGAGAGTTAGTGATGGACAGGGAGGCCTGCAGGTGTGCTGCAGTCCATGGGGTTGCAAACAGTCGGACATGACTGAGTGACTGAACTGAACTAGAAAGATATGATCACAGTATCGCTTGCTCAGATGATAATTATGTATTACATTACTATTTTAAGACATACAATAATACAAGACATATTCATACAATATTCCCCTCATGGAATAGTGGGCAACGAGACTCTGACATTTATTACATTTACTACACTACTCTCAGCATTGGGTAGCAGCTCAATAATCTGACAAAGTGAAATGTTGAATAAATGCATTGATAAACTGAAATGCTTTTATAATCAGTACTTAGGGTTGGGACACCCAAACACCAATACTTTCAGGGACCAGGCTCACAATGAGTATGAGTGAAGGGGGTATATTGTGGACAACTGGAGGTGACAAAAAGAATGGTCAACTGGACAGGTCAGCCAATTATCTAGGAAACAACTGCTCTTCATGGCCTTCTGGTCATTTTCCAGAACTGCCTTACACTCACTTTATACAGTAGCCATCAATGGATAATTTACATAAACCCTTCCAACTTTGAAATATATTGTATGACACAGTACAGGCCTCCTGGGTGGCTCAGATGGTAACGAATCTGTCTCCAATGTGGGAGACCAGGGTTCGATCCCTGGGTTGGGAAGATCCCCTGGAGAAGGGAATGGCAACCCACTCCAGTATCCTTGCCTGGAGAATCCCATGGACAGAAGAGCCTGGTGAGCTACAGTCCATGGGGTCACAAACAATCGAACATGATTGAGTGATTAACACACACACACACACACACACACACACACTGTACAGGCCTCTTTACTGTAATTTATTTATAAGATACTAGACAACTTATTTTCATTACTCTAAATATGTGGTTCTGAAATGGGAGTGATTTTGCATTCCTGGGGTGAAGGGTTACTAATACACACACATACACACACAAACACACACACTGTACAGGTCTCTTTACTGTAATTTATTTTTAAGATACTAGACAAATCATTTTCAATGCTCTAAATATGTGCTTCTGAAACGGCAGAAAGTGAAGAGGAACTAAAAAGCCTCTTGACGAAAGTGAAAGAGGAGAGTGACAAAACTGGCTTAAAGCTCAACATTCAGAAAACTAAGATCATGGCATCTGGTCCCATCACTTCATGGGAAATAGATGGGGAAACAGTGGAAACAGTGTCAGACTTTATTTTGGGGGGCTCCAAAATCACTGCAGATGGTGATTGCAGCCATGAAATTAAAACACTTACTCCTTGGAAGGAAAGTTATGACCAACCTAGGTAGCATATTCAAAAGCAGATACACTACTTTGTCAACAAAGGTCTGTCTAGTCAAGGCTATGGTTTTTCCAGGGGTCATGTATGGATGTCAGAGTTGGACTGTGAAGAAAGCTGAGTGCCGAAGAATTGATGCTTTTGAACTGTGGTGTTGGAGAAGACTCTTGAGAGTCCCTTGGACTGCAAGGAGATCCAACCAGTCCATTCTAAAGGAGATCAGCCCTGGGTGTTCTTTGGAAGGAATGATGCTAAAGCTGAAACTCCGGTACTTTGGCCACCTCATGCAAAGAGTTGACTCATTGGAAAAGACTCTGATGCTGGGAGGGATTGGGGGCAGGAGGAGAAGGGGACGACAGAGGATGAGATGGCTGGATGGCATCACCGACTGTATGGACGTGAGTCTGAGTGAACTCCTGGAGTTGGTGATGGACAGGGAGGCCTGGCGTGCTGCGATTCATGGGGTCTCAAAGAGTCGGACACGACTTAGTGACTGAACTTACTGAAATGGGAGTGATTTTGCATTCCTGGGGTGGGGTGTTACTAACACACAAACACACATACACAAATACACACACTGTACAGGTCTCTTTACTGTAATTTATTTATAAGATACTAGAGAAATTACTTTCATTGCTTTAAGTATGTAGTTCTGAAATGGGAGTGATTTTGCATTCCCGGGGTAGGGGGTTCCTCACACACACACATGCACAAACATACACACTGATACAGGTCTCTCTACTGGAATTTATTTCTAAGAAACTAGACAAATTATTTCCATTGCTCTAAGTATGTGGTTCTGAAATGAGAGTGACTTTGCATTCCTGGTGTAGGGGGGCATCTGGCATTGTCTGGAGTCATTTTATATGTTTTGATTAACAAGAGAGGTACTGACTTCTTGTGGGTGAGGCTATGAATACTGTTTAAACATCGTACAACATCCAGATAGCATTCTTGTGATAAACTTATCCAGCTGCAGATGTTAACAGTGCCGAGGCTGAGAATTTCTTAACAACAGGCAAAGTGGTAATAGATTTGGTCCTGAAAAACAACCTTCCCAGAGTGGAGGAGAAAATGCTACTTGGGACTCTGACCTCTAATATGGAACCATTCTACGTATCTTGGACACATTCATCTTACCAAGTCATGGTTCTGAAGATCTGAGGTCACTGGTACAATTCAGTTCAGTTCAGTTTAGTCACTCAGGCATGTCCCCATGGACTTTGTGACCCCATGGACTTCAGCACGCCAGGCCTCCCTGTCCATCACCAACTCACGGAGTTTATCCAAACTCATGTCCACTGAGTCGGTGATACCATCCAACCACCTCATCCTCTGTCATCCCCTTCTCCTCCTGCCTTTAACGTTTCCAAGCGTTTTCAAAAGAGTCAATTCTGATACAATCAGTCAATAATTATTCAATCTAACCCAGAGTAGATGGGTTTACATTCATAGTGAAGAAAAAGTGTTAGCCACTCAGTCGTGTCTGACTCTGTGCAACCCCATGGTCTGTAGCCCGCCAGGCTCCTCCGTCCATGGGATTTCCAGGCAAGGATACTGGAGTGGGGTGCCATTCCCTTCTCTAGGGGATCTTCCTGACCCAGGGATCGAATTTGGGTCTCCTGTATTGCAGACGGATTCTTTACCATCTGAGCCACCAGGGAAGCGCTTATATTCCAAACACCTGGTCAACCAGCAGATCCTGCCCAATTAACACTTTCAATATCCCATGAATTGCTTCCAGTGAAGCTAGTTGCTTTTCTGTTCCCTAAACCCCAAATCCTTTCTAACCCCATTTTTGTTATGATATGTCTTCCTTAAGTGCTTCCCTGGTGGCTCAGTGGACAAAAACTCTGCCTGCAATGCAAGAGACCACGTGCAGTGCAGAAGACCCAGGTTCAATCCCTGGCTTGGCAGGATCTCGTGGGGAAGGAAATGGCAACCCACTCCTGCAGAATTCTGGCCTGGAGAATCCCGTGGACAGAGGAGCCTGTAGGGCTACAGTCCAGGGGGTCACAAGGGCCAGATATGACTGAGAGACTAAACCAACCTGTCTTCCTTGCAGACAAGCTATGCTGTTCCTCTCAACTCAGACCAAACCATCTATTTTTGGCCACTGCTGTGCACAAAGCACAAACTGATTTCCCCTCTGTGCAACCAGGTAGGATTTAGGGTTTCCCCCAAGAATGCTCACATTGCTGACTGGTGGGAGTCTATGACTCATACTGAAGTTATAGTATCTCCAAGTCCTGGTGAGGGAGGAACGTGTCTGCTAACCCTTATGTAACCCTTCACAAGGCATGTGGGACAGAGCATGCCCTCAGAGAGTACCGTCTACGGAAGAAGCCATGGGCATCATGGAAAGGAAAGTCTTGGTCTGAGGCTAACTTGACCGTGTGTCTACTCTACAACTGAGAAAATCACACCAACTATTCAGTTTCAGCTTGCTAATTCAACCGCTTCATGGATCACAGCCTTGATGTGGCAAAGGGGCTTGTGCAACTCAGTGGAGCTATGAGCCATGTCACGCAGTTCACCAAAGATGAACGGGTCAAAGTGAAGAGTTCTGACAAAATGCGGTCCAGTGGAGAAGGAAGTGGCACCCAACTGCAGTATTCTTGCCTGGAAAAACCCAATGGACAGAATGAAAAGGCAAAAAGACAGGACAACACTGGAAGATGAGCCCCCGCCACCCCTGCCAAGTGGGAAGGTGTCCAATATGGGGAAGAGCGTATAAAAAAGCAGAAATATCACTTTGCTGACAAAGGTCCATAGAGTCGAAGGTATGGTTTTTCCAACAGTCATGTACAGATGTGAGAGTTGGACCATAAAGAAGGCTGAGTGCCAAAGACTTGATGTTTATGAACCATGATGTTGGAGAAGACTCTTGACAGTCCCTTGGACTGCAAGGAGATCAAACCAGTCCATCTTAAAGGACATTGACCCTGAATATTCACTGGAAGGACCGATGCTGAAACTGAAACGCCAGTACTTTGGCCACCTGATGCAAAAAGCTGAGTCAGTGGAAAAGACCCTGACGCTGGGAAAGACTGAGGGCAGGAGAAGCGGGGTTGGGGCAGGGGTGGGGGGTGTGGGTTACAAAGGATGAGATGGTTGGATGGCATCACAGACTCAATGAACCAAAATCTGCATAAACTCCGGGAAACTGGAGGACAGGGAAGCCAGACACGCCGCAGGCCAGGGGGTCCCACAGACTCAGATACGACGTAGCAGCTGAACAACAACAATGCAAATTCAAACATGAGAACACAATCATCCACGTCAGCTTGCTACAGTCTTGCTGAATGAGACAGTGTGCCCAGATCTTTACAGACTTCTGGAGCACGCGTAGAATGATTTGTTCAATGGAGCCTCATGGCAACGAATCGATGGAGGCAACATTAAGTACTACTATTCTGTTTTAGAGAGAGGAAACTTCTGTTTGTAGAGGCTGAGGAAAGAAAGCAAGTAAAGATAGTTGAGACTGTGGGAACTGGTGTCTGGAAGCACGCTCTGGCCCACTCAAAGGAATGTTATTTCCACTATAAAGCACTGCCCTATTTCTGCCCTGAGCTAGAAGGGCTTAATGAGATGATATATGCGAAAGGGATTTTGAAACTGAAGAGTACTCCGTCAATCTATGAGATTACTAACTTATTATGATCCCAAGGAGGATTCACTTCCAGAATGCCCTAGGTGCTAAAAATTCCAAAGATTTTATGTACACCACAGATAAAGAGATCCACCTCTCATGGGCCAAAGTACTGACAAAGAGAAAAATTATTGATATTGCTTTGGTGAACCTCCATCTTCACAGTATTTAGCACAAAATCCCATACCTTACATTAACCCAAAACTTTCTCAAACGTACAGCAAAGGAAATTATATTACCTAAACAGCAATCAGAAAAAATTTCTGAGACAAAAGTGTTCTGATGAAATTCAAATTTTCATACACACCCCATTCTCAAGGAAATAGAACCCATAAATACATTATGTTAAATAGATAGACAGCCTCCCAGGGGGCACTAGTGGTAAAGAATCCACCTGCCAATGCAGGAGACACAAGAGATGCAGGTTCAGTCCCTGGGTTGGGAAGATCCCCTGGAAGAGGAAATGGCAACCGACTCCAGTATTCTTGGCTGGGAAATCGCATAGACGCAGGAACCTGGAGGGCTACAGTCCATGGGGTTGTGAAGAGTCGGACATGACTGAGTAACTGAGCACAGATAGATACAACCCTCCTAAAAGTAAAGCAGCTAGCATTCTATACAGTTCAACCTGTTCAAACTAACATCTGCTAAATCAACAGACACGGATTCATGCTTCCTATGTTCTAACTGCTCATCTACTCACTATGGTGGGGGTAAACATAGTTGAAATTCGTCCAGCCCTGAGGCGGTCTGCAACCTCCATGGGAGAAAAGCACACGAATATATCAGCCTATAGCAACAAATACTGATGCTTCTGAACTGTGATGTTGCAGAAGACTCTTGAGAGGCCCTTGGACTGCAAGGCAGATCCAACCAGTCCATCCTAAAGGAAATCAGTCCTGAATGTTCATTGGAAGGACGGATGCTGAAACTGAAACTCCAATCCTTTGGCCAACTGATGCGAAGAGCTGACTCTTTGGAAGGGACTCTGATGCTGGGAAAGACTGAAGGCAGGAGGAGAAAGGGACGACAGAGGATGAGATGGTTGGATGGCATCACCCACTCAATGGACATGAGCTTGAGCAAAGTCCGGGAGTTGGTGATGGACAGGGAGGCCTGGGGTGCTGCAGTCCAGGGGGTCGCAAAGAACTGGACACGACTGAGCAACTGAACAACAATAACAATAGCAAGAAGGTGTACAATAAATGACCGAAGAAGAACATCCCATGAGAAGCCAGAGAAGTGATATGTTGTTCCATATGCGTTAAATGGAGAAGGTGTCACGTGAAGAGCACGTGAATCAGCTTAGAAGGATGAGGACAATCTGATCCCTGGTAAGCAGGTTTGGGGCCTGAACAGGACTGTAAATATGTGGAGTATGAAAGCTAAAAAAGAGAAGACGCCATAGAACACACGGCTAGAAGATGGCCCTTGGAATGCAACAAGAGCCATTGACAGTCTTATTGGGATGGCCAAAAAATTTGCTCAGGGTTTGCCATGAGATGTTACAGAAAAACCTAAAAGAACCTTTTGGCCAACCCAACAGAGCAGAGTCGCTCGCCCCTGCTTAAAATGACTCGAGTGTTAGAATGGGAGGTGGAGCAGGGAGGTGAGATACACAGGACACCAAACCAGAGCACAAAAATTATTATAGTGTCTCACAAACATTCTCCCTACCACTTGCGTGTCGACATGCCATTTGGATGGCAGACGACGCTGAGTGAAAGGCAGAGAAGAATCAACCAACCCGTGGATGGCAAAGTCGGAGAAACAAGAATGGCAGAGGCACCCAACTTGCTAATCTCCACCCGAAGGGAGCTGAGGGCATCAGTAAGACGAAGGGTGCATAGGGAAAGGGCTGGAAGTCAACATTTAACGCGATGAGTCCGAGGCGTTGAGCGGATATCCAGGGACGGTTGCCCACTGAACTGCACATCCGTGGATCCGCAGTTCTGCAGAAAGGGTAAAGAGAGCGAGAAACAGGTACAGCATATGTTTTCTTTCTTTCTACATCATCCATTCATTCTTTTTTCATAAATATATGCTACTTTCCATTACCACCGTGTCATGTGAAGCAGTGGTTCTGCTTAATTTATAAACTATACACACACACACACACACACACACCCTATCTTCAAGTTCTTCGCAGTCTAGAGAGGTAAACAAGTCACTGAGAGGCAAAAAGCTAAGATTCACATCAAAAGGAAGTAGAGGAAATGTGAAGATGGTGTGTAAAGGATTTGGGGAGCTGTGACATGTGAGCGCTAGAATGGCAACATTGGAGGTCTCATGGTTCCATAGAGCATTCTTGTGTGATCTATCGTGTCCCCTCTTTTTCTTAAATTAATGTTTATTGGAGTATAAATGCTTTACAATGTTGTGTTAGTGTCTGCCGTAGGTCAGAGCTGGAGAAGGAAATGGCACCCCACTCCAGTATTCTTGCCTGGAGAATCCCATGGACAGAGGAGCCTGGTGAGCCACAGTCCATTGGGTCACAAAGAGTCAGACACGACTGAAGCGACTGAGCCTGCACCCACGTGTGGCAGAGCGAGTCAGCTGTTCAGTTCATTTCAGTTGCTCAGTCGTGTCCGACTCTTTGCGACCCCATGAATTGCGGCACACCAAGCCTCCCTGTCCATCACCAACTCCAGGAGTTCACTCAAACTCACGTCCATCGAGTCAGTGATGCCATCCAGACATCTCATCTTCTGTCATCCCCTTCTCCTCCTGCCCCCAATCCCTCCCAGCATCAGACTCTTTTCCAATGAGTCAACTCTTCGCATGAGGTGTCCAAAGTACTGGAGCTTCAGCTTTAGCATCATTCCTTCCAAAGAAATCCCAGGTTTTATCTCCTTCAGAATGGACTGGTTGGATCTCCTTGCAGTCCAAGGGACTCTCAAGTCTTCTCCAACACCACAGTTCAAAAGCATCAATTCTTTGGCGCTCAGCTTTCTTCACAGTCCAACTCTCACATCTATACATGACTACTGGAAAAACCATAGCCTTGACTAGACAGATCTTTGTTGGCAAAATAATGTCTCTGCTTTTGAATATGCTATCTAGGTTGGTCATAACTTTTCTTCCAAGGAGTAAACGTCTTTTAATTTCATGGCTGCAATCACCATCTGCAGTGATTTTGGAGCCCTAAAATATAAAGTCTGACACTGTTTCTACTGTTTCCCCATCTATTTCCCATGAAGTGATGGGGCCAGACGCCATGATCTTCGTTTTCTGAATGTTGAGCTTTAGGCCAACTTTTTCACTTTCCTCTTTCACTTTCATCAACAGGCTTTTTAGTTCCTCTTCACTTTCTGCCATAAGGGTGGTGTCATCTGCATATCTGAGGTTATTCATATTTCTCCCGGCAATCTTGATTCCAGCTTGTGCTTCTTCCAGCCCGGTGTTTTTCATGATGTACCCTGCACATACATATACATATATCCCCTCTGTTTTGGATTTCTTCCCACTCAAGCCACCAAAGAACAGAGTAAATTTCCCTGACCTATACAGTAGATTCTCATTAGTCATCTGTTTTATACACAATAGTATGTATATGCAGGCTTAGTCTCCCAATTCACCCCATGTCCTTTTCCCCACTTTGGTATCCAAAACGTCTGTGTCTCTGTTTCTGCTTTGCAAATAAGTTCATCTGTATCCTTTTTCTAGATTCCACATATAAGCAACATTATTCAATATTTTTCTCTGACTTCCTTCACTCTGGATGACAGTCTCTAGGTCCAGCCACATCTCTGCAAATGGCACGAGTTCATTCCTTTCCATGGCCGAGGAGTATTCCACTGTGTGTATGTACCATTTCCTCTTTATCCATTACTCTGTCCATGGACATTTAGGTTGACTTCATGTCTTGGTTACTGTCAACAGTGCTGCTATGAACCTTAGGGTACATGTATCTGTTTGAATTATGATTTTCTCCAGATATATGCCCAAGGGTCAGGTCATATGGTCGTTCTTTGTTGAGCTGTTTAAGGAATCTCCATACGGTTTTCTATAGTGGTTGCACCAATTTTCATTCCCACCAATGGTTCAAGAGGGTTGCCTTTTCTCCACACCCTCTGCAGCATTTACTGTTTACGGATTTTTTGATGATGGCTATTCTGACTGGTGTGAGGTCAGAATATATTCATGACAGTTTTGATTTGCATTTCTCTACTAATGAGTCACCTGAGCATCCTTTCATCTGTTTATCCCCTCTTTTTGTATTAGTGCATGGGGAGGCTGACACAGGAGGAGACACCAAAGAGAAGAGACCAGAACATATCAGCAGGTAAAAAGAAAGCAACCGATGGAGGTGGTCTGACTGAAGGGCTAGGAGAAACACGAAATCAGAGAATGCTCCAGGGGTTCCAACATGGAAACAGAATTTTAGAGAGGCAAGTATCTCTGGTGGCATCGAACCCAACCATGCCTCTTGCAGATTTGGGAACTAACACGTGTTTACAGGAGCAATGGCTGGGTAGCGGGGTTTATGTCCACGGCTCCATCTGTGGTTGGACACAAACCATTCAGTTCACTGCTGAGCTTAGAGGATGTGAGAATCTGGATGCAGACACAATGGTCATGAGAAGCACACTGTGTCCACAGCTTTCCAATATGGTGGGAAAGCGCTAATGACTAGACGTGTGCGCCTTTCTAGGTGCAAGTCTTGTGACTAAGCTTGAGAGGTCACGAGTGGAAAGGTGACACAAAGTGAAGGACTCAGAAATGGATGGTTCCAGGCAGGTCTGAGGTTTCTGATACATCAAAGAGTAACCTGCACCGTGGCCCGCCAGGTTCATCTTTTCCATAGAATTCTCCAGGCAAGAATACTGCTATGGGTTGCCATTTTCTCCTCCAGGGGATCTTCCCAACCCAGGGATCAAACCCATGTCTCCTGCATGGCAGCTGTATTCTTTACCATCTGAGCCACTAGGGAAGCCCCTGCTACTCCCACAAAAGAGAAATACTTGCCTTAGAAGATTCTTGCTAAAACAGATTTGTACAGACAACATTTTTAAATGCCCACACAGTGGTGGGTATTCAGGAAATCTGATTCTCTTCCATTTCTAAAAGACCCATAAGGAGAATTTATTTTCATTCTCTCGGATTTCCTTGATAACTGTTTTTTTTTTTTTAAATTAAAGACATGATAATTTCTTTTAATTCTAGTCTCTCAAGCCTGTTTCAGTAATTGTTTCAAAACTCCCAACTTCTTAGCCCCAAGTCCAACAGCTGTGGTTGGGTGAGGTGTCAGGTTCTTTGGTGTGGCTGGAAGCTGGAATCAGAAGGAAAATTTTGGAACCAGAGCACTGTACCATTTATAGGATATATAGAATGCTCTCATACACAAAACATTTCTGTTGAATAGTGATATATATTCATTTTTGCCTGCATGTAAAAAATAAATTTGGAGTTTCACACACACACCAAAAAAATCCACTTTTCATTTCACACAGGTATATACTCAAAAAGTTGATAATAATGCTCTCAACAGACATTTCCAAAGACCTTTTCTGTTTTCTGAATTAAGGGCAGCAAGTTTCCTCGGAAAACTATGGATCTTTTTTTTTTTTTTTGTCCCCAATGGAAAGCATTTTTTCCCCCAATATATTTCCTAAAATATGTGTACTGTGCTGGCTTTAGAAGTCTACATGGACTCTCTCCAACTCTAAATTGGTAGAGAAATTGTTGCAATCCTGTTTGTTGAAAAGTGTACCGTGTCTTGCCAAAATAATGAAATCTTTTGGCGGTCGGCCCGCGGACGCACAGCTGCACGACCAGCAGAGCCTAAACCCGAGAGACCAGCCCGGCTCTGCCGTGCCACGCCACCTCCCGCATCTCACATCAGAGCAAGTCAGCTTTCTCTGAAACACTCAGAGGACAGTCACTCTCCCACCGTGATGACTATTGAGAAAACTGGGGTCTCATGTTATCACAACTCCTGAACCCAATAAAGGGGATTCTAACCATCAAGAGCTCTCTTGGTGGCAATGAAAATAGAAACAAACAAAAAATTAAAATGGGAAAAAAAAAGTGAATCAAGGTAGCTATTATCAGAACACCACCGTCTCACTGTCCTTTTTTTATCAGGTCAACTGTGCCAATAGACATATCATCAAGTCTCGTCAAACAGATCCTTCAGGGGAATTCTGTTTATTGATGACCAAGCATACTTTCTTAGCAGCCAGATTCTCCACCTGGTCCTTTGCTATGGCATTTTTTGGCACAGTACTGAAAGCCCCAATAACAGCCCATGGTTACTTCTCAAGTTAAAAAGATATTATGTATACTTGGAACTTGGGCCTCCATGATAGCTCAGCTAGAAAAGAAGCTGCCTCCAATGCAGGAAACCCTGGTTCGATTCCTGGGTCCGGAAGATCCATTGGAGAAGGGATGGGCTACCCACTCCAGTCTGCTAGGGCTTCCCTTGTGCTTCAGCTGGTAAAGAATCTGCCTCAATGCAGGAGACCTGGGTTTGATCCCTGGGTTGGGAAGATACCCTGGAGGAGGGAAAGGGTACCCACTACAATATTCTGGACTGGAGAATTTCATGGACTGTATAGTCCACGGGGTCACAAAGAGTTGGACACGACTGAGCAACGACTGAGCAACTTTCACTTTTTATACTTGTAACTTACATAAGGTTGTACATCAGTTCAGTTCAGTCGCTAAGTCATGTCCAACACTGTAAACTAACTGTACTCTAATTTTTTAAAAAATGAATGTATCAAGTATTCTTAAAACTACTCAGAATCACAAACTTTGCCTGGAAAGTCGGACAGGACTGAGCGACTAAATGACAACCCATTTTCAATAGCAGGCATCACGGAAATCTAGTATGGACATAGATCTGTTGGCAAAAGGTGATTTAAAAATAGTAAAGGGGTGATGGGAATTTGCTATGACTCAGGAAACTCAAACTGGGGCTCTGTAACTCCCGAGAGGGGTGGGATGGGAAGGGAGGTGGGAGGGCGGTTCAAGAGGGAAGGGACATAGGTATAAGTATGGCCAATTCCTGCTGATGTTTGGCAGAAACCAAAAACACCATGCTGTAAAGCAGTTATCCTTCAATTATAAATAAATAAATGTAATTTAAAAAATCAAGATAGCAAAGTGGCTATGAACAAGTTGTGGGAAGACATGGAGAGTCAAAGGTGGAGGCTCAGGACCCGAAACCTCATACTGACGGGAGGGCGGGTCTTCCCACACAATGGTTCACAAGAACCTTCCAGGCTCTGCAAAGGTGTATATAAAGGTTCTGCAAACAGCTGTTTTTTAAAATCTTTTTATTTGTATTGGGGTAGAGCCAATTATACAGCCAATTATAGTCATGCCAAAGAATGTGCAATCTACCACACAGTTGCACTCATCTCACATGCTAGCAAAGTAGTGTTCAAAATTCTCCAAGCCAGGCTTCAATGTGAACCACGAATTTCCAGATGTTCAAGCTGGTTTTAGAAAAGGCAGAGGAACCAGAGAACAAATTGCCAACATCCGCTGGATCATGGAAAAAGCAAGAGAGTTCCAGAAAAACATCTATTTCTTCTTTATTGACTATGCCAAAGCCTTTGACTGTGTGGCTCACAATAAACTGTGGAAAATTCTGAAAGAGATGGGAATACCAGACCACCTGACCTGCCTCCTGAGAAATCTGTATGCAGGTCAAGAACCAACAGTTAGAACTGGACATGGAACAACAGACTGGTTCCAAATAGGAAAAGGAATGCGTCAAGGCTGTATATTGTCACCCTGCTTATTTAACTTGTATGCAGAGCACATCATGAGAAACGCTGGACTGGAAGAAACACAAGCCAGAATCAAGACTGCTGAGAGAAATATCAATAACCTCAGATATGCAGATGACACCACCCTTATGGCAGAATGAAGAGGAACTAAAAAGCCTCTTGATGAAAGTGAAAGAGGAGAGTGAAAAAATTGGCCTAAAGCTCAACATTCAGAAAACAAAGATCATGGCATCTGGTCCCATCACTTCATGGGGAATAGACGGGGAAATAATGGAAACAGTGAGAGACTTTATTTTGGGGGGCTGTAGATGGAGAAGGAAATGGCAGCCCACTCCAGTATTCTTGCCTGGAGAATCCCAGGAATGGGGGAGCCTGCTGGGCTGCAGTCTCTGGGGTCGCACCGAGTTGGACACGACTGAAGCGACTTACCAGCAGCAGCAGCAGCAGATGGTGCAGATATAGATGTCCACTGCAGATGGTGACTGCAGCCATGAAATTCAAAGACGCTTGCTCCTTGGAAGAAAAGCTATGACCAACCTCGATAGCATATTAAGAAGCAGAGACATTACTTTGCCAACAAAGGTCTGTCTAGGTAAAGCTATGGTTTTTCTAGTGGTCATGTATGGATGTGACAGTTGGACTGCAAAGAAGGCTGAGCACTTAAGTATTGATTCTTTTGAACTGTGACGTTGGAAGAGACTCTTGAGAGTCCCTTGGACTGCAAGGAGATCCAACCAGTCCATCCTAAAGGAAATCAGTCTTGAATATTCATTGGGAGGACTGATGCTAAAGCTGAAACTCCAATATTTTGGCCACCCAATGCAAAGAACTGACTCATTTGAAGAGACCCTGATGCTGGGAAAGATTGAAGGTGGGAGGAGAAGGGGATGACAGAGGATGAGGTGGTTGGATGGCATCACTGACTCAATGGACATGAGTTTGAGTAACCTCCGGGAGTTGGCGATGGACAGGGAGGCCAGGCATGTTGCAGTCCATGGCGTCACAGAGTCGGACACGACTGAGTCACTGAACTGAGCTGAACTGATAGTCAATTAACAATGTTGTGATGGTTTTAGGTGGACAGCAAAGGGACTCAGCCATACATATGCATGTATCCATTCAGGCTGCTACAGGACATTGAGCAGAGTTCCCTGTGCTGTCCAGCAGGTCCCCGTTGGTTCTCCATGTTAAATGCAGCCATGTGTCCATGTCATCCCCAAATTTTTCCCCCTGGTCACCATAAGGTTATTACAGAGTATTGAGCAGAGTTCCCTCTGCTGTCCAGCAGGTCCTTGCTGGTTCTCCATATTAAACACAGCAGTGTGTTCATGTCCATCTCAGACTCCCTAACTATCCCTTCCCCCATCTTTCCCCCTGGGAACCATAAGGTTATTACAGAGTATTGAGCAGAATTCCCTGTGCTATACAGCAGGTCCTTGCTGGTCACCCATGTTAAATACAGCAGTGTGTCCATGTCCATCCCAAGCTCCCTAACTACCCCTTCCTGTATCCTTCCCCCCTGGTAACCATAGGTTATTACAGAGTATTGAGCAGAGTTCCCTGTGCTACACAGCAGGTCCTTGCTGGTCACCCATGTTAAATACAGCAGTGTGTCCATGTCCATCCTAAACTCCCTGTCTCTTTCCCCCATCCTTACCTGTCAAACAGGTGTTTTAACAACAGTCTCAGGAACCCTGATGGTGCCAGAGTAGCCCTGTCAACCTGGAGTCCTGGGGAAACTCCATGGTGGGTGTGTGATGACCCCAATCACCCCTTCCCTTGTCTGAGTTTCCAATTATAAACACAGGGAGTGATTTCACGCAGCCCTATGGTCCAGTTTGCCTCTGAAAATGTGCCTCCTTCCTTTGTACCAAAGAAACCCTCTACCAACATCGAAGCAAACTGTCTCACAGTGAAACCAGGAAAGGATAAGCCACTTGTTGCGCTGCTGCAAACCACTCAATGATCCATCCCATGAAATTATCAGCTTTCAGCAGTATTTGCCCAAGCTGCCTTAAATTCATACCTAAATTCTGAAAGCGGCAGAAATCAGCCCTTCCCTATTACAAGTCCAGTAACAGGAAAAATTGATACTGCTGTTTGGCCAAAACGGGGGCATAAGAGAAGGGTGATTTCATTGATTTTTCAATCTGCCCCATTCCTCATCCTGACATCATCAACTCCCTGAGGGCAATGAACTGTAGACGTGGGCGGTCCCAGCAAATAACATGCACGAGAAGACAGCCTTTCCTCTGGGAAAATAAAACATGTATATTTCATCGGCGTGGGCAGAAAACCAACAACAGCTAAGAAATATGACCTCTACGTCATTTCAAAGCCAGAAAGACACACATATACTCTCACGTGCAACACATATTTTTTAATAGTTTGGTTATAGGCATCTCTGTCTTCTGCAGGCTACCAAATCAACCAGTCCTCATTCTCCACGAAGGACCCCCAGGTAATCAAAGTAACTCGGGAAAATCCATCACCGCAATCAGTCAAGATTTCACAGGCTTAGAACCGTCCTGTGCTTTCATTCAGTCAGACTCTCTGCACAACTCGACGGGGATGCCCAGTCACAGCATCCCGAGAGCTTAACCAGCCGGGTCCCCGCTCTGCGGTGAAAAGCCAGAGTGTGTAATCCGCCCAGCATGCTCCTGACAGCTCGGAGGCCAGGTCTGAAAACCCTCCTGACATGCCACACGCCAAGCAAGATTAGGGGCCCCCCTGCCTTCGTGTGATGTTGAGATGTGAAGTTGGTCCAGCGCTGATCCTTACCCCTGAACATATATATATTTTTTCACCTGCACATTTTCTTAACAATGCACAGATCTTAGGGAATCATGTCATCAGCGGTGTTGGAGAACCGTGTCAACGGTATTCCCTCGCCGGGTGGTCTGCTGTTTGTCTGCTCTTACAAAAGGTGCCTAAGTCAACTGAATGACTCTGCATGGGGCCCTATGTTCCATCTCATGGAGCAGCTTTGGAGCTTATATATATACATAGCATATGTGGTGTGAGTTAGGAAGATTATTTATATGAGCAACGCCTAGGTGCATGGACACTGCAGCTACTTAATTCCAAGCAGTTGGATGTATCTGCCTGGGAGATGAGTGACTGTTGTAGCAGGTCTCCAGCAAGGACAGGGGAGCAGGGCAAGTCCTTCCATTTGCACAAATCATCGGGAGCATTGGCGTTAATCCTTTGCAGAGAGAAGCAGCGTGTTACCACTGACGGCTTAATCTGTATCCTTGTGGTCGGGCTGTCTGACCACATCCAGCTCCAGGAAGGCATGGCATGCTCCTGAAAAGACTGGGGAGGCAAGCAAGGTTCGTGAGGACTTCTGTGTTTCTCTCATGCCAGCGGGTCAAGTCAGCCCAGCTTTGTGGACCAAGATGGGCTTCGAGCACATTACGCCATCCCTGAAGAAACCCATTCAAGGGGGGCTGCTTGAACTTGAGTGAGTTGTAATATCTGTAACTTTCCAGAAGCTGAAAGCCCTGGAGAGGGGGGATATACTTTAGTGATGTGTGGGAGACCCTGTTTCTATAGAACCCATTCTGCCCTTAACCCAAACTCAGAACACAGTGAGTTTCACTTGGGTGTTTCATTTCGTTGTCCTTTTACCCAGAAAAGAGTGGTACCGAGGTTCTTCTATCCAGTGGAACTCCACCCTGATAAAATAACAATGAAAGCTACCTCCATCCATCCACGATGACTGGAAAAACCATGGCTTTGACTATGCACACCTTTGTTGGCAAAATGATGTCTCTGCTTTTTAATACGCGTCTAGGTTTGTCATAGCTTTTCTTCCAAGGAGCAAGCATCTTTTAACTTCGTGGCTGCAGTCACCATCCACAGTGATTTAGCAGCCCAAAAAGATGAAATCTGTCACTGTTTCCACCTTTTCCCCACCTTTTAACTTCTGCCCCACCTTTTAAAAACCTTGGAGAGTGTTGAAAGTACAAGAGTGCACATTCAACACCCATTACCCACTTCTCCCGGTAGGAAAGGAAATGAAAACTACATTCCCCAGATGACCTTGTCACAAAGACTCGGAACGTCACTTGGCCGTGCTGGTGAACCCACCGAGGCCACCTCTAAAGGAGGAAGATGCTGTTTCCTTGCCTGCCCGCTCCCCACCCCCCATCACCGTTTCTGCTGTACAGAATGTGTGGACCTGTCCAGGATTTCTACTGTCATCCTCAAATCTCTGCTGCTCAGTTTCTGGGTATCTGGAGAGTCACAGGGGGAAGAACCCTAGGCCTGAGATCGTTGTTCCAGAGAGATCTCTAGGGACACCAAGAGGGTCAGCTCTGTACTGTTCTCAACGCGCCTCTGGAGGTTTAGTGGAGAGCCTAATTCCTTCCGCACTTACATTTTAGAAGCACTTGATTCCCTGGATTAAACTCCTTCCAGTGTGTATTTAACTTCTATGCAGAGTACATCATGAGAAACGCTGGGCTGGAAGAAGCACAAGCTGGAATCAAGATTGCCGGGAGAAATATCAATAACCTCAGATAGGCAGATGACACCACCCTTATGGCAGAAAGTGAAGAGGAGCTAAAAAGCCTCTTGATGAAAGTGAAAGAGGAGAGTGAAAAAGTTGGCTTAAAGCTCAACATTCAGAAAACGAAGATCATGGCATCTGGTCCCATCACTTCATGGGAAATAGATGGGGAAACAGTGGAAACTGTCAGACTTTATTTGGGGGGGGGGCTTCAAAATCATTGCAGATGGTGAAATTAATAGACGCTTACTCCTTGGAAGAAAAGTTATGACCAACCTAGATAGCATACTGAAAAACAGAGACACTACTTTGCCAACAAAGGTCCGTCTACTCAAGGCTATGGTTTTTCCAGTGGTCATGTATGGATGTGAGAGTTGGACTGTGAAGAAAGCTGAGTGCCGAAGAATTGATGCTTTTGAACTGTGGTGTTGGAGAAGACTCTTGAGAGTCCCTTGGACTGCAAGGAGATCCAACCAGTCCATTCTGAAGATCAGCCCTGGGATTTCTTTGGAGGGAATGATGCTGAAGCTGAAACTCCAGTACTTTGACCACCTCATGTGAAGAGTTAACTCATTGGAAAATACTCTGATGCTGGGAGGGATTGGGGGCAGCAGGAGAAGGTGATGACAGAGGATGAGGTGGCTGGATGGCATCACCGACTCAATGGACGTGAGTCTGAGTGAACTCCGGGAGATGGTGATGGACAGGGAGGCCTGGCGTGCTGCGATTCATGGGGTCGCAGAGAGTCGGACACGACTGAGCAACTGAACTGAACTGAACTGAGTGTGTGCACCTGGCCTGGTTGCTTCTCTTTACTGACACTGGCTGACCCAAGCCACCAAGATGATGGCTGTGCATTCAAATCTAACCTTGATGCCATCAACAACGCAAAGAACGGAGCCACGGCTTTACAAGTCATCCCTGTAAGTGGATAACCACTCTGGTACCTCCCTACCTCCCCTGCATACTATTTGTTGGGCCACATCTGTGTGTCCAACACCCAGAGACATAAAGAGTTAGTGGACACACGAGACAGACAGCCTGCTTCGATGGTGAGTGCGATGGAGGAAAAGTTAATTAAGCGTAACACTTGGGATCGATACCATGGAAGAAGAAGGGAGAAGAGAGACACACAGACACAGACAGGGGCTACATCACCCTAGCATAAAGCTGGACAGAGCTCTCTCGATGAACAGAATGCCGAGTGGGAGGAAAATGAGTAGCAGGAGCAAGTGGGATGTTCTTGTTGGATCCGACCTTCAGAGGCATGAAGATAAGGTTGTAAATTTCAGCAGTATGGATCCACCCCCAACAGTTTCTGCTGGTTTGCGAGAAGAAAGACATAGATGATTTACAACACACAGGCTTCTCAGAGTAAACTTCAGCTGTTGGCAAGCGAGAGCTGGGATCTTAGCTGTCCTTGGAGTAATTACTGAATGTGTTTCCAGAAACACAGCAGACATGATGTCAAAGTGTAAAACGGAGGCAAGAAAACGACTCTGTTATTAAAGAAATTTATGCTCCCTTTATCGAAGACAAATGATCTAGCTTCCGTTCCTCCAAACACCCAGTGCCGTTTATAGAACCAATTGTTTAATCATCTAATAAATACAGCATAGACAGTGCTGCTCTATGAAACAGGAACGTTATTAAGTAAGAGTCTGCACGCTTGAAAATAACGTGTGTTAGGACACTCCTATATTACAAGAGACATGTGTTGTGTTTGTGACATAGCTGGTATATTAAGACTGCTTCTTCGATTTTAGGGGAGCTTAAAAATGGTCTCATTCACACATGAGAGTGTTTCCAAATTTTAGATAAGGTGTTGTTGCTCAGTATGTCATGTCCGACTCTTCATGCTCCTATGTCCTGCAGCACACCAGGCGTCCCTGTCCTTCACTATCGCCTGGAATTTGCTCTAACTCATGTCCATCAAGTCGGTGATGCCATCCAACCATCTCATCCTCTGTCGTCCCCTTGTTCTGCCCTCAATCTTTCCCACCATCAGGGTCTTTTCCAATGAGTCGGCTCTTCCCATCAGGTGACCAAAATATTGGAGCTTCAGCATCAGTCCTTCCAATGAACATTCAGGACTGATCTCCTTTAGGATGGACTGGTTGGATCTCCTTGCAGTCCAAGGGACTCTCAAGAGTCTTCTCCAACACTGCAGTTCAAAAGCAGCAATTCTTCGGTGCTCAGCCCTTTTTATGGTCCAACTCTCACATCTGTACGTGACTACTGTAAAAACCACACATCTGACCATACAGATAAGGTGCACAAACCCCACAAATCTGAGTTGGCAGCTCAGTGCAACTGAGACCACTCACTCTGGTAGGATAAGTGGCTGCAGACACACAAAGGGAAAAGCAAAGGCTATTTCTTCCGCGGGTTCTATTATTTCCCGGGCAACTCCTTCAGCTTATTGTCCACCTGTTATCTCCTGAGAGTGACCAAGAACACGCTGCACCTGCAGAGCGACGTTGCAGCGACCTCAGCCGGACACTGCTGGCTGATGCTCCACGGAACCACACCACCGACGGCCGACCACCGCTTTATTCCTGAGCGCACCGAAGGAAGGCACTTCCACACCCTGAGGAACGTTCTGCTTCTGTGTCTTTTCATATGCTCTCAACATCTGCACGTGTTGATACAGAACATTAGCACCTTGCACCCGAGTCATAACTTTACCTCGGGAAATGTGAGCGACTCAGACATACACTTGACTGCAAAGAGCACTCCGGCCACTGCGGGAGGCACAGCGTTCTAAGTACTTTTAGACTCAAGACTTGTCTTTTCCATGAAGGGATGAGCTCCTCTCCCTTCTGTTATTTTTATTATTATTATTTTTGGAAATGAAGTTGCCACTGCTGTTTGTTAATGAGACGAAGCCAGGGACCCTCCGGAGCAGAGAACCAGATTCCCGCTGCAGCCCACTCCCACCCAGAGCGACCCAGGGAGAACAGAATGCTCTTGTGCCCCACCCCATGACGGGTCCTCGGGAGCTTTGCAGACCACCTAGCAATCCAAGAAGGGGGGTGGAGGGCCCGGCCGCCTTTGTGTGCTGGTCAGTATTCTCTGTGTCCTTTCTCCCTTCCTCCCTCCGGGGGCAGCAGCATCGTTATCACTGCCCTGCATGGTTAGGCAGCCGGAGGCAAAGGGCTTTTCTCTCCGAATTTCACGGCCTGATAAGATGCTGGGGGCTGTTTCCCCCGGGGACCTGAAAGCCCTCCTTTGTGAGCTGCTGGAGGGTCAGGTTAAGCCCTGCGTTTTGGCAGCAGGCATCTGTTTGTCTTCAGCAAGGTCTCCTAAGGGGAGGGAGAGAGGGGAGGCGGGGTAGGGGAAAGGAAGGGAAGTCCTCTCTGAAAGCCGTCTTCTGGGTGGGGAGGTGCAAATTCCCTCCTGCCACTCAGCAGAAATCGGGCATATGTAAAAGGGCTGCCCCTCACAAGGAGAGCCCCCCACAACAAATCAGCTCGATTAGGTGTGATGCCCAGTCTTCGTCCTGCAGTCTCAGCCCTCTCTTCTTGCTCGAAAGTGATAAGTGAGGCAGAACCTTTGCTCACACTTCTTCATCGGCAAGAAGAACTGCAGAAAATAGTATTGGAAATATTGAAGATGCATTTCTTAGGGTTTTTTTTTCCCCGCCGTTTGCAATAAAATCGTACATAGAAGTTGGAAATGAAGAAATATTTGCTATGCAAGGTTAACAAAGAGGCCATCCTATCTAAAGACAGTCTCTATGAGAAGAGCTTCAGAGGACGTGGTTAATATTGAATTATTTCTGTAAGTTATAGCTGGGGCTTCCCCAGGGGCTCAGCGGTAAAGAATCTGCCTGCCAGTGAAGGAGACATAAGAGACGCGGGTTCGATCAGCGGGTCGGGAAGATCCCCTGGAGGAGGGCAGGGCAACCCACTCCAGGATTCTTGCCTGGAGAATCCCAGGGACAGAGGAGCCTGGTGGGCTACAGTCAGAAAGAGTCAGACACGACTGAAGCGACTGAGCGGGCATGCACGCATAAATTAAAGCTACAATTTCCACTGCAGAAAGAAACTAAAGGGGAGAGATGGCCCCCTAAAAAGTTAGATCGCTGAATATAACCCAAACCAGTAGTTCAAAAATAAGAGTTTTCTAAAGTCATTATAATCAACAGAGCAGTGTTTTTCCCATTTTAACAGGACTGTACTTCTTTCTTTGATGTTAAGGCTGTACTTCAATAGCTCAGCTGATGTGAAGAAAAAGAAACATTTTTAAATTATGAGAAAGCTACCAGAAATAAGTAGGTTAATCAGACATACAGAATGCCCAAAAAGCAAAGAATTTTACAGGGAGGAAAGCAATATAAATTACTATATTTTATGAGTCTGAAGAGTCATTATATATATATACACACACACAATTTATATATATATAAACTATCATGTATAATATAAAGCAGAAAAGGCAGTGGCACCCCACTCCAGTACTCTTGCCTGGAAAATCCCATGGGCGGAGGAGCCTGGTAGGCTGCAGTTCATGGGGTCGCTAAGAGTTGGACACTACTGAGCGACTTCACTTTCACTTTTCACTCTCATGCATTGGAGAAGGAAATGGCAACCCACCCCAGTGTTCTTGCCTGGAGAATCCCAGGGACGGGGGAGCCTGGTGGGCTGCCGTCTATGGGGTCGCACAGAGTCGGACATGACTGAAGCGACTTAGCAGCAGCAGCAGCATAATATAATGAAATTATATTATAATGTATTATGTCTAAAATATAATAATAGATTTTATATATCATATTATATATAATCATATATAATATAGTATAATACATAATAATCACATACAATGTATATTATAATGTAATGTATATTACAATCATATATAATAGAAAGTATGTATATGAAATTATATAATATATAAAGTATAGTATTATAATAATATAACAATTTATATATCATATATAAGTGAAAGTGAAAGTGAAGTCGCTCAGTCATGTCTGACTCTACGACCCCGTGGACTATAGCCCACCAGGTTCCTCCATCCGTGGGATTCTCCAGGCAAGAATACTGGAGTGGGTTGCCATTTCCTTCTCCAGGGGAATCTTCCTGACCCAGGGATCGAACCTACGTCTCCCGCATTACAGGCAGACGCTTTAACTTCTGAACCACCAGGGAAGCTCTATCATATATAATGTAATGCAATTAATATATCATATATAATACAATACAATGTAATATAATATGGTATAATAATATACCATGTATAATATCATCTAACAATATATATCATGCAATATTATAATATATAAATATATATAATTATATATATATATAAGACCATATACACACACACAGAAAAACAAAAGCAATACACTGCCAACTATCTAATTTGCCCTTGGTGAGCAAGGGAGCGATCAATAATCAGACGTGTGAGAAGAGAAGAGTTTTCAGGGAAGTGGTCAGTGAAATAAAAGAACGATCCTTACCCTCACCTTTCCAGCACACTATTCTTCCCTAGGATCCTTTCCCCCCACTCACTGAGGCAGATGCAATTACTCCACCAGTCTTTCTAAAAGAAAGACAGTATCAGTGGAAAATCGATCTCAGTTACAGCTGTGCTCCTCCCTTGATTCATTGGAACACTGTCAAGTACAAGACCCGAAAATCCAAAGAGTGAAGAGCGAATAAAACACACGGGCATGCACACAGAAATGCACACACTAGTTTATAGGAAACCACTGCAGACACACCAGAGCCCGCGAGGTACAGCTCAGATCCGAAATGCAGACCCCAGGTACGCCCGTGTGTTCAAGCGAATGTCACTCTGACGGAACCTGGGTGTGTGCAGGAAGTCTATTCATCATTTCTCAAAGAATTAAGTGAATTTCCTCCAAAGCTGATTTAAGGTGAGTGCTTAGTGCTCCAGAAAGACATCCACTCTGGGTTTGTTTTGTTACTGGTTTTTAAAATATTTTATTTGAATTAATCTATTTTTTATTGAAGGATAATTGCTTTACAGAATTTTTTTGTTTTCTGTCAAACCTCAGCATGAACCAGGCATAGGTATACATATATCTCCTCCCTTTGGAAACTCCCTCCCATCCCACCACTTAAAATCGTATTTTATTGTTAATTGCAGGATAATTCCTCTACGATATTGTGATGGTTTCCACCATACATCAGCACGAACCAGCCATAGGGAGACATACGTCCCCTCCCTCCTAAACCTTGTTATTATTTTGATATTGGGCGTGAGTTTTATTACGTCAGGAATTTACAATGGGGATAAAGGGTGAAAAAGGTCATCTTAGTATTATAACAGGCAACTCAAAGTATAAATTTAATGCAAAAATTTCAGGATAAAAATACGTCTAATAGGTTTGTAACTCTACCCACACCACTCAAAATTTGTACACAAATGTTCGTGAGAACACTACTCATTAACAGTCAAAAAGTGGATACCATCCTAACGTGTATTAACTGATAAAGGAATAAATACATGAAAATGCACAGTGGAATATTACTTGGCGATGAAAAGGAGCGAAACCCTGATATGATCCATGAGACAGCAAAGATGAGCCTTAACAATATTGTAGTTGGTGAGAGAGGCCAGGCACAGACTCTGTAATGCCGTCTTTACGAAAAGTCCAGAAGGAGCCAGTCCACACAGGGACAGAAATTAGACGAGAGGTTCTCTACGACTGGGACGTGAGAGGGAAAAGGCAGTGACTGCCAACATCTACGGTGCTTTTCTGGGGGTGGTGTTGGAAATACCCCGTTATTGCGCAATTGGTTTCACAAGTCTGTGGATACACGAAAAACCAATAAATTCTGTAAATAGGTAAACTGCACGGCATGTGAATCATACCTCAATAATGTTACTATTTCTTAAAAATTATGCTCATAAATTCATCAGTATATAATTTTTATTGAATAGGAATTGAAAATGAAAGTCCTGTAGGTTGAGGTTTGCCAGAAAACAGTAAGATTCTGTAAAGCAATTATCCTTCAATTAAAATAAAAACAAAAAAATTAAAAATGTAGTGCTCTTTGTCCCATTTTGAACAGACTCATACTGGCAGGCAGCCACCTCCATTCCCTTCAGTGGACTGAGCACGCACATCAATCTTTCTCAGTGTGGGGGCATGGTCCTCCCATCTCCACTCCTCACCAAGACTGGGGTCATTCTGAAGGAGCACCCCGGAAGAGGTGTCAACAGGGACTCCGCGGTGATGCTTACGCAGGCCGCACTTGAGGACCAGGGCCCAGATGATAACCGTGACTTCAAGTCACACCCAGTCCAGAAGAAAACCTGGCCACACAAAACTGGGGCTCTTTTGGGGACTTCTCTGGTGGTCCCGTGGTAAAGAATCTGCCTGCCAATGCAGGGGAAGTGGGTTGAGTCTCTGGTCTGAGAACAGCCCACATGTTGCACAGCAACTTAGCTTGTGTGCCAGAATCATTCTGGAGCCTGTGCTCTGAAACAAGAGAGGCCCTCACACCGAAACTAGAGGTTATCTCCTGCTGGTCACAACTAGAGAAAGCCCGCACAGCAAAGGAGACCCAGCACAGCCTGAAATCAATAAATAAAATTTTCAAGTGAGATTAAAATTTTTAAGTGGGATTAAAATCCTTAAATGTGTCCACTTCCACATTAACTTTGGAATAACTTTTTTTTCTCCCCACGCAACATATTTAACCACCCTCAAGCAATCAACCTAGAAAATGCTAGAAAACAAAAACATCATCTCAAGTTTTACAGGGCAGTTGAAACATTTTTTTCTATTTGTTTGTCACCTAGGAAAAAATGACCTCTTGAAAACGAAATGACCTGTTGAAAAAAGAAATTCTAGACATACCAATGCCAAGACTCGGCACTCATTCATGGATTCCTGACATTGCAATATGGTATCTGGAAAAGGTCGTTGCAATGAAACAAAATAGAAGGTGGGGCTTCCCTTGTGGCTCAGACGGTAAAGCGTCTGCCTACAATGAGGGAGACCTGGGTTCGATCCCAGGGTTAGGAAGTTCCCCTGGAGAAGTAAATGGCAATCCACCCCAGTATTCTTGCCTGGAAAATCCCATGGATGGAGGAGCCCGTAGGCTACAGTTCATCGGGTCGCAGAGTCGGACACGACTGAGCTACTTCACTTCACTTTGTAACTTGTAATCCTTGGACTCTTTCCTCATCAGTGTAGCAACGTGATGTACCATCCTGAGATGCTCAGTTCAGTTCAGTTGCTCAGTCGTGTCCGACTCTTTGCCACCCATGGACTGCAGCACGCCAGGCCTCCCTATCCATCACCAACTCCTGGAGTTTACTCAAACCTAGGTCCATTTTACTCAAACCTAGGTCCATTGAGTCAGTGATGCCATCCAACCATCTCATCCTCTGTCATCCCCTTCTCCTCCCACCGTCAATCTTTCCTAGCTTCAGAGTCTTTTCAAATGAGTCAGCTCTTCGCATCAGGTGGCCAAAGTGTTGGAGTTTCACCTTCAGCATCAGTCCTTCCAATGAACACCCAGGACTGATCTCCTTTAGGATGGACTGGCTGGCTCTCCTTGCAGTCCAAGGGACTCTCAAGAGTCTTCTCCAACACCACAGTTCAAAAGCATCACTTCTTTGGCACTCAGCTTTCTTTATAGTGCAACTCTCACATCCATACATGACCACTGGAGAAAACATAGCCGGAGATGCCGGTGACTACCGTTTGGAGCTCAAATCCCCCACTGCACTAATGAATCAGGCCCTCTCATTCTAAGTCATGTTACTGTCCTGTTCCGCTTCTGTTGAAGATGCAGGTTGAAGGAAGTGATGCATGTGACTTACCCTTCCTCCTCAACACTGTATCAGATGGGTTTTCCAGGTAAAATTTTGAAGTGATAAGCTTTTGCTATAAACAGTACAGTACTTTTTGAAAGCATGTTCCTTGACATGGAATTCAAGGCTCCTTGGAGAAGAAATACAATGAAGCAGAGGAGTAACTGAGTGCCGTGCGCAAACTCCCATTGATGGAGGGAGGTCAAATGTCCAGGAGAAATGTCCATGCCCGCTGGACCCAGAAAGGTGACCCAAAGGGCCTTCTGCAGAGGCTGGCGAAGCGTCAGCTGACTGAGATTTCCAACTGCTGGTTTCCCAGAAGGAAGACTTGGGTGGACCCTCAGATGCTACATTCAAGACACTTGGACTTTCCAGGGAGCTTAATTTTCAACTGACAGCCATGCTGACCTAATGCACGATAGACTTAGATGATTGTACTCCGTGTTTCCATATGGTTCCCCTTATTACACCTGTCCACTTACCTTCAAGTGCGCTATCCTTACCCTCTCTGGTTTTTTTTTTCTTTTTCCATTTCTTTCAAAATTCATCTTCTCTTTCTCTCCTCGGTGAAGAAACATGATCTCAAACATTGCCTGAAAGCTGAGTCTACCTGATACAGCTCCATAGGTGTTTGCGTCTTTTAGAAAAAGAACTGGGGTGCAGGGAGGTGATTATATACAGACATGCGGACTGTCTCTGATTCTGCAGATTGTTTAGAACTACCTGTAAAGAGGGCTTCGTGAGTGATTCAGTGGGGAAGAATCTGTCTGCCCATGCAGAGGACACAGGTTTGATCCCTGGTCCGGGAAGATCCTACATGGTGAGCAGTAACGAAGGCCATGTACCACAATGACTGAGACTGTGCTCTAGACGCTGGGAGTTGCAACTACGGAGGCCTGTGCTCAGAAATACGAGTAACAACAGCCCACACACCCAACTGGAGAGAAGCCCCCGTTCTCTGTAGCTAGAAAAGCCTTCACACAGCATTGAAGACCCTGCACAGCCAAAAATAAAGCAGTACATATTTTAAGAGCCTCTCCTAACTTACTTTTTCAGAAGAGCCAAGAAAATCCTTAGCTGGACCTAGGCGTTCAGCCTTATGGGAATCTTCACCTGGGGAAAGTGAGTAATAAATACAGTGAAATATGGCTTGCACAGACTCTACCTTTCAAGGCAATAATTAAGAGGAAAGGATGAGCCACTGAGTTCAAGAATAAGGGTGATAAACGTGGGACCCTCAAGGAAGAGATCTTCAGGCAGGTGAAATCTGAATTCTGTGGGCCTAATGAGTTTGGCAACTGCTGCCAGAATACTGAGGATACGCTTTAAGAATTCAAGAATAAGGGTAATAAACATGGGACCCTCTAGGAAGAGATCTTCAGGCGGGTGAAATTTGAATTCTGTGGGCCTAATGAGTTTGGCAACTGGTGCCAGAATACTGAGGATACGCTTTAAGAATGTCCACATGGACAGGACACTGTCCTTCTCAGCATGACTATTAATGGAAAACATCACGCCCATCTTCCATCTTTACTTGGCTGTAACAAAAGCTCTATATCTTTTCTCGACTGCAATTATTAGTAAAGGCTACCCCTCCCCCTGCCCCACCTGAAGGGGAAAGTCTTTAAAAGAGAATTCTAGGGGAACATGTCATGTGGCATTTGGAAGACACCAAGATTGAGGGCTTGACCCCCATGTGGCACGATCTCTCGTACAAAGACCGAACTCTGTTCTTGAAGAGTTGCGGGAGACTCCCGAGAGTGCCTTGGGCAGCAAGGAGATACAATCAGTCCATCCTAAAGTAAATCAACCCTGAATATTTATTGGAAGGGCTGAGGCTGAAGCCAAAGCTCAAGTACTGTGGCCCCTTGACGCAAACAGCCAACTCATCGGAAAACACCCTGAAGACAGAGGCAGAAGGAGAAGGGGGCAACAGAAGACGGGATGGTTGGATGGCATCACTGACTCGATGGACATGACTTTGAGCAAGCTCCGAGAGTTGCTGATGGGCACGGAAGCCTGGTGTGCTGCAGTCTGTAGGGTCGCAAAGAGTCGGACGCGACGCGGAATGGCAACAAATCAAGACTGTCTCCTTAATGTTTCTGGGGCACTTTTGAAACGTTTATGTAAAGAGGTCACATCTGTTGGTCTTGACGTGACCCAGTGCATTCCCTCTTAGCTGTAAGCAGTAAGCAAGCAGAGTTACTATGATCCACATTGTTCAGAAAATGCCTAAGAACTCCAGAAAGATGAAGGACACGGGGAAAAGTGAATCGTTACATTACTGAAATTCCATCACTACGCTCAGATGAGCCAAAGGAGTGCTTTAAAGGCACACATTCTGATTGCATCTCATTTGGGCACTGTGTTCTCTCCCACTCAGCCTTCTAACTGAGGGCGACAAATACCATCAAAACTTTCCACTTCTATAGTACTAAGCATCGGAAACCTGGTGAAGTTCATTAAGTTGTAATGATGTCATAAACTGTTAGATGAGCCAACTGAAATAATGCTTCTTGAGTTAATCCTCAGAATGGGAAATACTTTAAATGTTTCTTTGAAAGTGGACCAATACAATATATTAAGATAATTATATAAAGAGAATTCTATTACAAAGGAAACAAATTTAATCAGGTCAAGTAAATGCTAAAAGAAAGCATTCAACAAACGTTCAAACTAAGCTACTCTTGACTGTTTAAGTCTGGAATCTAAAATAAGCAAAATAATTCGAAAATGGGAAAGTTGCTTTTTAAAAATCATTTTGCTATACCTAAGGCAAGTTGAAGAATAAAACTTCTTAAACATATACCAACTTTATATTCTTTGGGCTTCCTTGCTCGCTCAGACAGTAAAGAGTCTGCCTGCAATGCAGGAGACCCGGATTTGATCCCTGGGTTGGGAAGATCCCCTGGAGGAGGGCATGGAGACCCACTCCAGTATTCTTGCCTGGAGAATCCCAGGGACAGAGGAGGAGCCTGGTGGGATACAGTCCATAGGGTTGCAATATAATGTCACTTTGCAAAATTCAAGAACCATAGACACTTGTTACTCTACTTTTATTAACGATCTAATGTTTATTAATTACTTTTCATTAGAGTATAATGGCTCTACAGTATTTCGTTAGTTTTTGCTGAATGACAAAGTGAACCAGCTCTATGTACACATATATCGCCTCTGTCTTGGGTCCCCTCCCACCACCTCCATTCCACCCCTCCAGATCATGGAAAGGACTCCTAGTAGGGAAGTGGCTCGGTCGTGTCCAACTCTTTGCAAAGTCATGGACTGTAGCCCGCCAGGCTCCTCCAATCATAGGATTTTCCAAGCAAGAATACTGAAATGGGTTGCCATTTCCTTCTCTAGGGGATCTTCCCGACCCAGGGATTGAACCCAGGTCTCCCGCATTGCAGGCAGACTCTTACTGTCTGAGCCACCAGGGAAAGACTCTTTCGGAATTTCTGAAAGGACCAGAGTTTCTCAACAGCCAGTTTTAACATACACGCTCATTTCCTTATTAATTTTCTTTTTAATTTTGTTTCCAGATATGTTACTGAATAGCCCATTTTAACACAAGATCATTTATTTTTAATTAAATTTTCAAAACATGATAGCCTGTTTTAACACATTCTTATAGACCTATGGGGGTATGGTCTTTTGAACGATATCACACAGGACCAGGTGCTCTCTGCATGTTTAATAAGTACACACTGAACCCATGACTGAACACCTTCCTTCAATATAAAGAACCAAGCAAGGAGTGGCAACGTCTGAACTCAGCATTGCCTTTACCACCAGTTCAGTTCAGTCACTCAGTCGTGTCCAGCTCTTTGCAACCCCATGGACTGCAGCACGCCAGGCCTCCCTGTCCATCACCAACTCCCAGAGCTTGCTCAAACTCATGTCCATCGAGTCAGTGATGCCATCCAACCATCTCATCCTTGGTCGTTCCCTTCTCCTTCAGACCCTCCCTTCACCAGACAGTTCCTTAAGAGGGTTCCAACAGAGGAACGTTTAAAGCCGTGAAAATCCACTCGAAAATAAAAATGCTATGCTGCCGCAGCGTGCGTCTCTCCCAGGAAGAACACCTGAATTACTTGAGCACCCCAGTGAATTTACAAAGGGGCTCATCCTTAACTCCAAGACAGTTCATAAAGCGCAAAATCCAGACGATCCCAACGTGTCTGATGGGAACAGACATGGCTGGGATCATCGGAAACACATGTGAGATGGAGAAAATAAAGGGGAAGAGTTCTCAAGTCACAGGATCCATCCAAAAGAGTCTACGGGACGCCACTTTCCTGCTGAGGACTTGACGGCCCAGGGAGCTGACACGTGTGAGGAGCTCTCAGGACAAAAGATGGTCTCATGAGAAATGCAGGACTGGACGACTCATCTCCTAGCCTGCCTGCCAGTGCCCCCCAACCCCCGCCTCCAAATGCTCATCAGGCTCCCCAGTGCTCACTCAGCCACGAGGCACAGCTTCTACCTGAGCCCATGTCTGTCTCCTCCTCACTCGACCTTCTGCTGTGGCCCCACCAGCCTCTTCTCTTGTGCTCACAAACAGAAGCCTTCTTCTCTTCATCCCCAGATACGCTCTGCATAAGCAGAGCAGGCATCCCAGGGATGAAGGTAGCCATTACATTCTGGCGCCCCAGACTGTCACAGGACCAAGCCCTACAAGGTAAAGTTTGTCATGCACAGGAAAGGTCAAGTTGTTGATCAGTCACTCAGTCCTGTCCAACTCTCTGCGACCCCATGGACTGCAGCACGCCAGGCCTCCCTGTCCATCACCAGCTCCCGGAGCTTAGTCCAACTCATGTCCATCGAGTCAGTGACGCATCTTAGCCTTCCTCGCACACAGCAGGGCTCCCGCAAGAACCAGCCATTTATGAGGTACACCTTCTTGGGACAGCCCTCATTCTCCAGGCACTTAAGCAAATTCCCCAGGGTGTGCCTGAAGTTCAAAGCTCAGGGCTCCTCACCCACCATGAACCCTCTCAGAGCCCTGGAAGAACTGCACATACAAAATTTACAAAACTAACAAACCTTCATTCATTTTTCTTAACAATATAAGGAGATCAAACCAGTCAATCTTAAGTGAAATCAACCCTGAATGTTCATTGGAAGGACTGATGTTGAAGCTGAAACTCCAATACTATGGCCACCTCATGGGAAGAGCTGACTCATTTGCAAAGACCCTGATGCTGGGAAAGACTGAAGGTGGGAGGAGAAGGGGACGACAGAGGATGAGATGGTTGGATGGCATCACCGACTCGATGGACATGAATTTGAGTAAACGCCGGGAGTTGGTGATGGACAGGGAGGCCTGGCGTGCTGCAGTCCATGGGGCCGCAAAGAGCTGGACACGACTGAGCCACTGAACAACAAGAAACTGCAGGATGGCTTCTGTTTCACACAGCTCCATCACATGACGGGGACAGGCTTTATTTCTGGCAAAGGGTCGGTCGGCATCAAGTTTGATCTGCCACCCACAACAGCTGCCAGGGTATTCCACCACAGTCCAAGCATGGAGACACGCAACCGCGTCTTCCAGAGGACGGAGGTCTCCAGGGTCTGTCCTGGGTGTGAAACTCTTCCTCTGTCCACTTCGGCCCTATCCATGAGCCCTTTATAAAAACACCCTCAAGGTCTCCTGAACGATCAGAAAGAGACACGCGAGAATCAGAGGGTGTCAGACCACGTTTTACTTGTAAAGACAGAACAACGTTGTCAGAATGGAGAGGCAACCAGAAGATGGGGTAAATAGGACAACTGTGTGTGTGTGTGTGTGTGTGTGTGTGTGTGTGTGTGAGAAAGAGAGAGAGAGAGAGAGAGAGAGAGAGAGAGAGAGAGAGAGAGAGAGAGAGAGAGAGAGAGTGTCGCTCAGTCTTCTCCGACTCTTCGCAACCCCATAGACTGTAGCCTGCCAGGCTCATCTGTCCACGGGATTCTCCAGGCGAGAACACTGGAGTGGGTTGCCATGCCCTCCTCTAAGGATCTACCTGACCCAGGAATCAAACTGCGGTCTCTGGCATTGAGGGCAGATTCTTTACCATCTGAACAGGGTAAAGGGAAGCCAACTGCACCATTACAAAAAAAAAAAAGAAGAAGAAAGAAAAGACACAGCCAACAAGAGCGGTTGGAAGACATACTCCTATGGGACACAGTCTGATGATGGTAACTTGTACCTTCAGAAGTCTGTCCTTTTAAGCACAGGGCCAAGTCCAAGGAGAGGTACAGACAGGCGGGGGGGTGAGGGGGGATGTAATTTGTAATCCCAGAGGGAGGACTGCGTGGAAACTCTGTGAAAAGGAGTCAAGGCTTAACAGCACTAGTTTATCAATGGAAGACATTTCAAAGCCCTAAAAGGAAAATCGCTAATGACCATTGCTAATGAATCATTCCACAGATTCTTATGCAAATGTCCCCGGGGTGGCTTTGATCCACACTGACACCTGAAAGAAAGCGCCCAGCCTCTGCACACTGGACAGATGACTGGGAAGGAATGGCTCGGCCAGGACACAGAGCCCCGCGCTGCCTACCCTGGGAACGCCGGGGCGGCTGGTGCCGGGTGGCTGGGCACGAGGGTCCTTCCCAGCCCACCCGAGGGACTCGGAGATGCTCAGAGGTGGCCCAACCACCTCTCAAACCGCAAAACACGTAGCCTGCTCAAAAGCAGACGGCCTTCTCACGCCCTCTGTCTTCGAAGCAATGCAAATCACTTCCCAGGATCCTCCAGTAGTACTCTCGCCATGAAAAGGACCCCAGAATACATTAACTCCTGGAACTGGGGGGAGAAAACGTGAAGTAAAATTCGCCAGAGAGTGGCGAAGTGATACGACTCTAGGGTGAAGAGAAGATTACTCGGCAGGAATCAGAGAGAAATCCTTTTCCAGGACCACATTCTCAGCTGATAGGTGGCCAAGAGGCCTGAAATTTACCTTTTTTTTTTTTTTTTTTTTCAGATTTTTTAGAACAAGAGTGTGTCTGAGGGAGGGGCTACTGATTTGTGAACTACGCCAAGTGCGTGCTCTAAAAACCATTTAAAACTATATTAAATCAAGAAACAATTTCCCCAGCCGAGATTTCTGCACTGGCTTCCCACAAGGTCACCCAATAAAACACTTCAGAGTGGAGAACGACACAGAGAGAAAGGACTCAGATGGCTGTGCTCTTATCTACGTGAAATAAACTCCTGTCAAACCAGTGGTTCAGCTGGAATTGCATTTCCTGTCCTAAAGGTTCCATCATAATTAGTGAGGCAAGGGATTGGGGTTCGGGGCCAGGCTGAAACATGCAGACAGACACGTGGACAGTAGCCACAGACAATGGGGATGGGCCACCAGCAGTGGCCTGGGGGTACATCAGAGCCTCAGGCTTTCTTTTTAGCAGTGATTTTCAATGATACACATATTCATAAAAAATAGAAAAATGACCTACATTGGATGCCAATGAGAAGAAACAAGAGGAAATGAATCATGAAGAAGGCTGAGAGCCGAAGAATTGATGCTTTTGAACTGTGGTGTTGGAGAAGACTCTTGAGAGTCCCTTGGACTGCAAGGAGATCCAACCAGTCCATCCTAAAGGAGATCAGCCCTGGGATTTCTTTGAAAGGAATGATGCTAAAGCTGAAGCTCCAGTACTTTGGACACCTCATGTGAAGAGTTGACTCATTGGAAAAGAGTCTGATGCTGGGAGAAACAGAAGGGGATTACAGAAGATGAGATGGCTGGATGGCATCACCAACTCAGTGGACGTGAGTTTGAGCAAACTCCAGGAGTTGGTGATGGACAGGGAGGCCTGGCGTGCTGCCATCCATGCAGGGGCAAGGAGTCAGACACAACTGAGCGACTGAACTGAACTGATACCAAATTACACCCTGTGGAGGTCTTAACACAAATACTGGTCTCAGCTTTTGACCGGTCAGCAGGAAAAGGAGACCCTGATCAGTCCATACAATTCGAGAACTCAGAGGTCACAAGTAAGAAGTAGGCTGCGGGAACAATTGCTCTCAACACAGATACTAAAAACAACGTCCCGATCCCGTCCACGAGGAGCCCCTTCTGGTGAGGGGGCTTACACCACAGTATCCTGGGAGGGCTTCCCTGGCGGCTCAGTGGTAAAGAATGTGCCTGCCAATGCAGGAGGCATGGGACCGACGCCCCTGGTCAGAAAGATCCCCTGGAGAAGGGCGTGGTTACCCACTCCAGTATTCTTGCCTAGAGGATCCCACGGACAGAGGAGCCTGACGGGCTACAGTCCACGGGGTCACAAAGAGTCAGACAGGACTGAGAGAAAAGTGTTTAGCCAGGGACCTTTTGCTAAATAAACACTCCCTTCCCCAAACTCCGTCTCCCCCAGACGTGCCTTCGGTGTTCTCCCTTGCTCTCCTCGCCAACCGGCATAATTTAGATTTGCTTCTTGCCTGTCTTGTTTCTCCTCCACCCTCGATGGTCCTCCATGAGGACGTGGAATGGTGTGCACACTTTCATCCTGGAATCACCAGAGTCCCACACAGTCTCGGGCACACAATAGGCACTCAACACTCTTTCAATGCCAGAGTGAGGAGTGAACGGATATGGGGCCATCTCTTTGTTCTCCAGCTGAACTGGTGAGTGCCAAGCAGGGTGCCAGGTGCTGGGTGATTCAATGGGCACCAAAATAGACATGGCTCAGCTTCCAAGGGGACTTCTCAGCTGGCTCCCTGGGCACTGGCCTCAGTGGCATGAAATTCAAGGCTTCGCATTTCAGCTTTGGCCTCAGATCGTCTCTGGTCTCACTTTCGAGGCCAAACCATCCAGGCCCAGGGCCAGAGCTGACACCTCTTTTGCCAGCCGTGTGCCCTTGAAACTGACCTTGTGTGTTTCCCCTCATTCATCTGCATCGAGGGAGGCAGAGGTTCCTGGTACAGGATACCAGTATTGGCATTTAGATATTTATAAGCAACATTCAATAAAATGGAATACAACCACCCCCACCCCCCCAAAGAAACCTGTCCTTGTCTAGCAGGAAATATCAATGTAATCCCCATAAAAGAAAGAACAGCTGTGGTCCCGGTGAAGGTCGGTCTCTACTCCGTCTGCCCAACAGCAACAACATATATTTCTGACCTTTTGCTATAAATTCACCATGATGAGGACCAAAAAAAAAAAAAAGTCCATGTTTGATGCTTTCAAACTGTGGTGCTGGAGAAGACTCTTGAGAATCCCTTGGACTGCACGGAGATCCAACCATTCCATCCTAAAGAAGATCAGTCCTGAATATTCATTGGAAGGACGGATGCTGAAGCTGAACCTCCAATACTCTGGCCACCTGATGTGAAGAGTTGACTCATCGGAAAAGACCCTGATGCTGAGAAAGATTGAAGGCGGGAGGAGAAGGGGACAACAGAGGATGAGATGGCTGGATGGCATCACCGACTCAATGGATGTGAGTTTAAGCAAGCTCCGAGAGAAACTCAGGAAGAGAGTTGTGCTGCAGTCCATGGAGTCACAAAGAGTCAAACACAACTGAGCAACTGAAGCACAACAACAAAATATATGTCTGATCTTTTGCTACAGATTTACTATGATGACAAAAAGTCCATGTTGAGCAAACAGACAGGAGTTGCTATTCTTGATTCTTGCTTTTTATCTCCATTTAATCCACCAAGTGGCTCAGATAGTAAAGAGCCTGCCTGCAGTGAGGGAGACCCAGGTTCAATCCCTGGGCTGGGAAGAGCCCCTAGAGAAGGAACTGGCAACCCACTCTAGTATTCTTGCCTGGAAAATCCCCCAGACGGAGGAGCCTGGCGGGGCTACAGTCCATGGGGTCGCAAAGAGTCAGACACAACTAAGTGACTTCACTAATCCACCAAGTACAGGAATTGTCAGCAGATTTTTAAAGAACTGAACACAGAAAGCTTTTAACGTCTGTCCAGGAGCAGAACTTAGCCCAGGGCCTGAGCCCATCTGTGTCCCGTGACCACAGAGCTCACTACACGGGGCTGGCGTGACTCGTCTCCTTGCTGATTCCTCCCCTAGAATCCTCAATGAGCTCCTTAAAGCAGGGGCTGGCGTGGTCATTCAGGGCTTGGCAACGTCAGGCCAAACTAGCCTGACACCTGTTTCTCTACAGTCCACGATCTAACTGCAGTTTGTTTTTCTTAAGTAATGTTTTTAATTTATTTTTATTCTGGGCTGCGCTGGGTCTTCACGACTGCGTGGGCCTTTGTCTAGCTATGGCACGTGGACATCTCATTGTGGTGGCTCTCTCTTGCAGCGGAGCCTGGGTTTCAGGGCACAGGGCCTCAGCAGTTGTGATGGAAGGGCTTTTAGCTGCTCCTCGGCATGTGGGATCCTCCCGGATCAGGGATCCAACCTGTGCCTCCTGCAGTGGCAGGCAGATTCTTTACCACTTAGGGCCACCATGATTAAAAAAAATTTTTTTTTTTAGTTTATTTATTTTAATTGG
The DNA here is from genome assembly GCF_042477335.2 of Ovis canadensis. Lineage (NCBI taxonomy): Eukaryota > Metazoa > Chordata > Mammalia > Artiodactyla > Bovidae > Ovis > Ovis canadensis. The sequence continues at coordinate 6,030,526 of NC_091271.1, forward strand.
AGGCTAATGACTTTACAGTATTGTAGTGGTTTTTGCCATACGTTGACCTGAATCAGCCACGGGTGTATGTGGCTGCAGGGATGTCCCCGGTGGTCCAGTGGTTATGAATCCACCTTCCATGCAAGCCAGAAAGAGAAAAACCATCATATATTAATGCATATGTATGGAGTCCACAATGATGGTTCTGATGAACCTATTTGCATGGCAGCAACAGAGATGCAGACATACAGAATGGACACAGGACGGGAAGGGAAGGGTGGGTCAAGTTGACAAAGTAGCATTGAAACATATACGCTACCATAGGTGGAATACGGCAGTACAGTTCAGTTCCATCGCTCAGTCATGTCTGACTCTTTGCGACCCCATGAACCGCAGCACACCAGGCCTCCCTGTCCATCACCATCTCCCGGAGTTCACTCAAACTCACGTCCATTGAGTCGGTGATGCCATCCAGCCATCTCATCCTCTGTCGTCCCCTTCTCCTCCTGCCCCCAATCCCTCCCAGCATCAGAGTCTTTTCCAATGAGTCACCTCTTTGCATGAGGTGGCCAAAGTACTGGACTTTCAGCTTCAACATCAGTCCTTCCAATGAACACCCAGGACTGATTTCCTTTAGGGTGGACTGGTTGGATCTCCTTATAGGCAGTGGGAATTTGCTGTATGACTCAGGGAGCTCTAACCTGGTGCTCTGTGACAACCCAGAAAGGTGGGCTGGGGTGGGAGGTGGTGAGGAGTCTCGAGAGAGAAGACGTACGTCTACCTATGGCTGATTCACGCTGACGTACGGCAGAAACCGACACGATACTGTAAGGCAATTATCATCCAATCAACAATCAATAATTTTTTTTTAAAAAAAGGACAACATGAAGATGGAGGGTACATGGACTCCATCCCTGGGTGGGGAAGTAAGATCCCACATGCCATGAGGAAGTCCGCACAGGGCAGCTACTGACTCCAGTGCCCGCAACTAGAGAAGTGTGCACCCTGAACTAAGACCTGATGCAATGACGCAAATTAATTTTAAAAGTAAGTGTAATCTTAAAATTAATTAATTTTATGTACATATTAATTTATAGTTATATAAATATATATTTATATGTGAGTAAGTGAATTCGGTTAGTCATGTCTGACTCTTTGCGACCCCGTGGACTGTAGCCTACCAGGCTTCTCCATCCATGGGATTTTCCAGGCAAGAATAGTGGAGTGGGTTGCCATTTCCTTCTGCAGGGGATCTTCCCGATGCAGGGATTGAACCTGGGTCTCCCGCATTGTAGGAAGACGCTTTACTGTCTGAACCACCAGGGAAATCGATATTATAATATACACAATATATTAATATATAATGTAATACATAATATATTTTATATATTTTATTTCATATAATTAAATTTATTTCATTTTAAAAATTAATTTTAAAAGAAAGATAATTTACTAAATAAATTAAGGTACATAATAGATTAATATACAACATAATACATAATATATAATATGAATATATATGTGAAATAATATATTTCATATAATTAAATTGATTTCATTTTTAAATTAATTTTAAAAAGAAAGTTAATTTACAAAACTAATTAATTTTAAAAACTAACTTAAAACAAATTACTTAAATTTCAGGAATTTCATTAATAATTAGATTTAATACATACATTAAAAAGAAATTAATTCAAGAAACAAGCTAATTTTTAAATAAACAAAATGGATGAAAGAGATCGCGTGAAGAACTAGAGTTTCACAGTATCTGACAATTACGTGGAAATCTAACGTCAATGTCCAGAACCCAGGTGGGACTGCCACACAAGCCACACAGTGCCCACTGCCCACAGCTGATTCCAGGTGGGCAGGACTGAGTAGGTGCAACAGGGCATTCGGCCCCACAAAGCCCCAAACCCCTGTTCTCTGGCCGTTTAGAGAAAAACGTGTCAAGCCCTGCCCTAGTTCATCACTTCTCTCCATGCAACAGCAAGAACCTGGGACACGACCAGTCGTCCTCAAATCTGTATCAAATTCACAGGGCCAGTTGTCCTTTGTCAAATCTGTATCAAATTCACACCGGCAGTCATCCTCAAATCTGTATCAAATTCACATGGGCAGTCGTCCTCAAATCTGTATCAAATTCACATGGGCAGTCGTCCTCAAATCTGTATCAAATTCACATGTGCAGAACTCTCACCTCTGGAAACAATCTGAGACCTCAGAATCGTTTTCTTTTATCGCACAGCGTTAGTCACTCAGTCGTGTCTGACTCTTTGAGACCCACCAGGCTCCTCTGTCCCTGGGATTCTCCAGACAAGAATACTGGAGTGGGTGGCCATTCCCTCCTCCAGGGGATCTTCCCAACCCAGGGACTGAACGCAGGTCTCTTGCACTGCAGGCAGATTCTTTACCGTCTGAGCCACCAGGGAAGCCCCCCTTTCAACAGCATCAACACAGCAGTGCCCTAGCGGGTACAGAGCAAGCTGATCACCTGTAGGAACTTCCCCGGCCAGGAGAAAGGCGAGAAAGTGGTGTTAATCTTTGGGCATCATTTGGCCCAGTCCTGCAACATCAGTGGAGTTGGCATAACTGGGAGGGAGGTTCCCTCAGTTTCGCAGAACCTGAGAATTGATACTCAAGCCCGCGATCATGGACACCAATACGTCGTCCCTCCCCCAACACGGTCCTTCCCCCCAAGAGCAGCACATGTGATGAAGGGAACAGAAGTAAGGAATCCAGGTACTCAAAGAGGCCTGCAGGACGCAGGTCTACAGCACCTAACCCACGCCCTCCATATTCCCAGCACCTTCGTAAGACCTCTTATTGCATTTCTGCAATTGCCTCCAATGGGAAGAACCACCCCCACCCCTTATACAATAGCAGGGTTTCCCTGGTGACTCGCCCACCAATGCAGGAGACATGGGTTTCATCCCCAATTCAGGAAAGTCTCCTGGAGGAGGAAACGGCAACCCACCCTAGAATTCTTGCCTGCAGAATCCCAAGGACAGAGGAGCCTGGCAGGCTAAGGTGCATGCGGCCGCAAAGGACTCAGACACGACCGAGTGCCTAAATGACAACAAGCAAGGAGGCTCCTAGAGCAAGGACACTCTGGACCCAGCAGTGCTGGTGAAGAACACAGGCTTGAGGGGGTAAGAAAGCCCCGCCGGGAAACGCCGTGTGAACCCGGCAACTTACATAGCGGTTCCCTGCTGCGGTTTTCTGATTAATACCATGGGGGCAAAAAGACTCCTCCTGGTCCCGCCCACTGCTACGCAAGGCACCCACCTTTCTCGGTCACCCTAGCGAACGGCCTAGCCGCACCCTGTTCGCCTAGCTCAGCCCTGGGAACTCTGCATCCCCTGGACCCTGGTCCACAGTTTGAAAGCATCAGTTCTGTGGCGCTCAGCTTTCTTTAGGGTCCGCTCACACACCTGTTAGAGAGGAGGAGTGTAAGAATCTAGGAATTCGGGAGTGCGTGCACCAGTGTCTGTGACATGCTGAGCACCTTGAGAGGGAATGCTGTACATTCTGCAGTGGCCAGGAGCAAACAGCAGATGAGCTGGATTAGTACTGAATGAAACCGTGGCGTCTCTCCAAGACGTGGAGATTGGCATCGCTTGTGAGAAGTGCCCTTCAAGCTGGTATTTCCTCCCAGCCTCCAGACATCTTGATAACTGGAAAATTCGACCTTCAGGGGCTCCGTTCAACCCTAGGAGCCCTGGGATCGTGGCCAGGGATCCTACCCAAGGGCTGACGCCATCACTGCATGCCGGCAATCCGTTTTTCGCTACCCACCCCAGACAAACACGCCAACTGCTCACCGGAGGAGCAGACTGGGAGAAAATACATCTTGCTCCAGGACAACCAGGAGCGTGAAGAGAACTCAAACTCCAGCCGTCACCCACAGGTGCAGAACTGTGCAGAGACTCTGAACAGACACTCCGTCCATATTCTTCCACCAAGCCCTACCCCATCAGACGCTCTCATCGGTTGCTGACCCTTTCCCTCCAAACCCCAGGACACATCTAGGAAAATTCAAGTCTAAAATGAAGAGGAAGGTGTTTGTTTGGAAGAGATTCAAGCCTTCCTGACGGCTTCCCTCATAGCTCAGTCGGTAAAGAATCTGCCTGCAAGGCAGGAGACCCAGGTTTGATCCCTGGGTTGGAGAGATCCCCTGGAGAAGGAAATGGCAACCCACTTCAGTATCTGTGCCTGAAGAATCCCATGGACAGAGGAGCCTGGCAGGTTACAGTCTATGGGGTTGCAAGGGTCGGACACGACTAAATAGCTGAGCACACGCAGTGGAGGGTATTTGATCCCACACACCAGCAGAGATGAGGGGAGCTTCTCTGGGGGCAGAGTGGGTGGAATTTAAAGAATCTTTGTTGCCAAAGACCAGAAAGGTCCAATGGCTTTCTAGAAGGTTGTCCCTTAGGTCAATCTGGGTCAGGAGAGCAAGGCTGCAGCCGTGCATGAGTGGATAGAAGCTCGGAGCATGGGCTTGTTGGGCCAGGTGTCCTGGGTTCGGATCCCATCTCCCCCACCTTCTACAGTCAGGGGAAAAAGAGTACCTTCTACTTGATAACACTGCGGTGGCATCTGGACAAGAGTTTCGACTTGCCAGGTGCTGGCAACTGCCAGGAACAGGGAGAGAAACGTGATCAGTGTGGGGAGGGGGAACTGGACCCCAGGCTGACTCAGCCTCTGGCCCTGCCCTTTGGGGTCACAGCCCTAACGGTCCGTGATGCCGAGTCCCTGCCTGCCTTCATGAACACAAAGGTGCTTGTTAAGTCACCAAGTTGATGGACACTCTCTCCATGCATTCAGAGCGCAACAGCCCAGGGGTCCTCCTGCTGCTGCTACTGCTGCTAAGTCACTTCAGTCATGTCTATGCGACCCCACAGATGGCAGCCCACCAGGCTCTCCCATCCCTGGGATTCTCTAGGCAAGAATACTGGAGCCGGTTGCCATTTCCTTCTCCAATGCATCAAAGTGAAAGTGAAAGTGAAGTCGCTCAGTCGTGTCCAACCCTCAGGGACCCCATGGACTGCAGCCCACCAGGCTCCCCCGTCCATGGGATTTTCCAGGCAAGAGTACCAGAGTGGGGTGCCATTGCCTTCTCCAACTGCAAACACCGTGCAGTCACGGAAAGCACAACTTCACGTCTCTCGTCCCACACTCTCCTGAGCCGGAGACCTCAGACATCTCAGCCTATGAGCTCAGTCTGTCACATCCAAAAGGGAGTTTCCACGTGGTCCAGCCCTCCTCGCCCAACAAGGAAGAGCATGTACGGATGTGAGGGTTGGACCATAAAGGAGGCTGAGTGCCAAAGAATTGATGCTTTCCAACTGCGGTGCTGGAGAAGACTCCTGAGAGTCCCCTGGACTGCAAGGAGATCCAACCAGTCCATCCTAAAGGAGACCAGTCCTGAATGTTCATTGGAAGGACTGATACTGATGCTGAAGCTCCAGTACTTTGGCCTCCTGATGAGAAGAACTGATTCATTGGAAAAGATCCTGATGCTGGGAAAGATGGAAGGCAGGAGGAGAAGGGGATGACAGAGGATAAGATGGTTGGACGGCATCACTGACTCAATGGACATGAGTTTGAGCAAGCTCCGGAAGACAGTGAAGGGCAGGGAAGCCTGGCGTGCTGCAGTCCATGGGGTCGCAAAGAGTCAGACACGACTGAGGGCCTGAACAATAACAACAATCAAGGTACCTGTTATGAGGGAGACACTCTCAATTCCAGAACACGGAGGTTAAATACCAGACTCTCACTAATATTTCCAATTTGAGGCATGTATACAAGGTCAAATAATCTACTTCAAGGAAAGATGTTTTCATCTCCATGAAGGGAAAGGGCTTAATTTAAATATTTAGCATTCAAAAAAATATATATATTATATAATAAATTATATAATATTATATAATATTATTATATAATAAATAAATTATATAATAAATATATTATATATATTTATTTTTTTTCCCCCAGAAGAGTGGGTCAAGGCACGCAGAGATCAGATAAAAGGCTATTTGTAGAAAGGTGCAAATTACATTTCCTCTCTGGTTGTTACTGAGGGACACAGTGCTAAATTAATCTTCTGAACAGTGATTTCCTGCTAATTTGTAAAGAGAGAAAAAAAGAGAATGTAGTTGTGAACCTTAATACGGGGCTGGGATATTACGTGTGCTCCTCTGATTTAGGAAAGACTTCTGCACATTTATGAAAACCAACCTTGCCTCAAGTAAAGCAACATGTACCCCTACTTGATATTATCATGGTACATATTATGTGTTTATATACTATGTGTGGTGAAGAATCCGCCCGCAATGCAGGAGATCCCCTGGAGGAGGGCATGGCAACCCACTCCAGTGTTCTTGCCTGGAGAATCCCAAGGACAGAGGAGCCTGGAGGGGGTTACAGTCCATTGGGTCGCCAAGAGTCGGACTTGACTGAGCGACTTCCCCATCACCAACTATGTTTGTATGAAAGGCCATTCAAAAAAAATCCAATGACAAATTAATTTCCTTGAATGGATTAAAATAATCACTTCTGCAGAGAATTCGCGCACGCGCGCGTGCGCGCGCACACACACACACACACACACACACACACACACACAGAGTCCTGTTTGCATCACATGGCTCCCCAGCCCTTAGAGAGAATTTAAATTTGGACCCACCCCATTGACAATGCCAAGGAGAGTTTGAAACCCTGCTTTATAAGAGGGAAATGCCAGGCAGGTAAACTGAGGGACGTATGTGGAATCCACCTGCTGCCCTAACCTGTGCATAAAAAAATTTCAAATCCATCAGCCCAACTCCAGTGAATAGTGTGTTGAGGCTTGGCCAGAAGCAGAGGGAAGTGTCCCACGATGGCACAATACACTCCCTGACAAGTGACTGCAGGTCAGCTGCTCATCCATGCTGGGGTCTGGGGATGTCCTTGCTCCCAATGTGGGAGCCGAGCATTGCTAACAAGCCTGGCTGTAGCTGGGCACCGTGGCTTATCCCCTGGCACCCAGACGAGAACCAAGAGAGCTAGATGGCTTCGCCCTCAACTGGCCCATGACGGGGCCGACCAGCCTGTTAATTCATCAACTAGGCTCTTCAACCTGAACACCAGTCATATCCTGATTGTAATAGGAAAAAACTCCTCACTCAGAAGGTGGCTGGTCGCTCAGAGCAGGAGAGAACCGTGGACCTTCCCAGTCTTCTTCCAGGAGGCAAAAAAAAAAAAAAAGAGTGTGAACAGGGGTGTTTCCGAATTGCTTCAGGGGACATAAAAATAACGAAGACCTACTAAAATAATAAAGCCAGAGAAGTTACAGGTTCACCGAGGTAAAGCGACAAGTGAAAGTGTTAGTCGGTCAGTCGTGTCTGATTCTCTTGTGACCCCGTTGACTTTAGGCCACCAGACTCCTCTGTCCATGGGACTCTCCAGGCAAGAATACTGGCGTGGGTTGCCGTTCCCTTCTCCAGGGGACTCTTTCTGATCCCGGGAACAAACCGGGGTCTCCTGTACTACAGGCGGATTCTTTATCATCTGAGCCACCAGGGAGGCCCACCTAGGTAAGCACACTGAAATCATTTGTTAGCTTACGACAACATCTGTTACCTTACCTTCAACATAAAAATAATGGGGCTTCCCTTGTGGTCCAGTGCTTAAGAATACGCCTGCCAATGTAGGGGACACAGGTTCGATCCCTGGTCCGGGTGGATCCCACATCCTGCAGAGCAACTGAGCCCGTGTACCACGGCTACTGAAGCCCCGTCCTTCCAAAGCCTGTCTGCCACAACAAGAGAAGCCGCTGCAAATGAGAACCCCTTGCAATGCAACCGACATTAGCCCCTGCTCGCCGCAACTCGAGAAAGTCCCTGTGCAGCAAGGAAAGCCCAACACAGGCCAAAATAAAGTTAAAAAATTAAAATATGAAGGGGATGGAACCTGATTTTAAGACAAAACTCTAATCATCCATTCAGCTATGGGCATTAATTAGGTAAATGCTTACTTAATGCTTCCTGCACAACCAACCAGGGGGTTCAGTGGTAAAGCATCCACCTGCCCATGTTGGAGACTGGGGTTCGATCCCTGGGTCAGAAAGAGCCCCTGGAGGAGGGCATGACAACCCACTCCAGTATTCTTGCCCGGAGGATCCCATGGACAGAGGAGCCTGGTGGGCTACAGTCCACGGGGTCAGAAACGGTCGGACATGACTGAGCGACTAAGCACAGCACAACCACCTACCACCGTCTCATGTACTTTTAAAACTGGCGTGGAACACTCAACTTGGCTCTCTTCTGTGTTCCCTGACATCATAAGCAATGACGCTCCGTTGTTCTTTTTCAGAAACTGACAAGAGCTGTCATACCACATGACGGAGCTTCAGAAACGATGCCGGGGACGATGGAACTTGGCAGTTGTACGTGTTTCTCTTCACCACGATTACAGTCTTCACGGAAAGGGGAAGTCTCTGGCAGACAGAGCAGGGGAGGTTTTCCAAACACTGTCCAAATCAGAAACCCCGGTTCATACAAAGAGAGCAGCCTGTAGACACGCCAGACGCTCCAGACCCAGGACGCCACGGGCACTGATGTCACCTTACAGGCGGGTCTCAGGCGCTCTGCTGAGGCACCCTTGACAACCCCTGTCTCCAGACCGCCCTCCTCTATGTCCGCATTTCAGGAGGGATAAGAAACGGACAGTGGGACTTCCCTAGTGGCGCAGTGCTGAACATTCCGCCTGCCAGTGCAGGGGACATGCGTTCGATCCCTGGTCCCAGAGGATTCCACGTGCCCAGGGGCCCACTGGGCCCATGAGACACACCTACTGAGCCCATATTTCACAACAAGAGATGCTGGAGACCTGTGGTCCACCCCGACCAGGAAGCACAACTGCTGAACCACAACTGCAATGAGAACCCTACACACCACAGCTAGAGAAAGCTGGCGCGCAGCAGTGAAGATTCAGAGCAGCCAAAAATAAAATAAATACAAATGTAAAAAAAATAAAAAAATAGAGAAACGGACAGTGAGTTCTGTTCCGCCTTGAAACGTTAGATAAAGTTAGCTCACGTTTCGAAATGACCGTTGTGGGATCCTTACCCGGAATCGCCACAGAGATGATGACACTTAATCCATTTTCCAGGCTGAGTGTCATCAGTGTTTCAGTGAGATGGACAGACCAGAAGGGCAAATGCCCGGGGAATGTGAACAGCAGGGCAAACGGGGTGTGGAGGATGCTGGGTTGAACCTGACACCCCCAGGCAGGCAGGCCGGCCTCACAAGGAGCCACCCCAGCCCCCCTAACCCCCCCCCCAATCCCCGCACCGGAACTAAGATCTGCCCTGCAAGGCTGCCTGTGGTCTCTCTCTGTCCAAGGTGTCAACCAGCCCATCACCAGGCTCCAAATGCCAGCAGTAAAGGAAACTTCACAGGCTCCCGGGAAGGGACCCATAAACAAAACGCAAGCACCTTTTGGCTTATTTCTTTACACGGAGAAACTCTTGGTCTCTATTTCTTTTCTTTCTTTTTTTAACGTGGGAAGATTCTGCAAAGCCCCTTCACTTTTATGTGATCGAAAAGGGAGACACATTATCTCCAAACTGTTTGCAAAACCAAGAATGGATTTCTTCAGGGTCTCAACCAATGTATGTTTCAAATATATTACTCTTGTTAATTTCTTTTAGAAATGCTAAGAATGCCTACTTTGTCTTGTAGTTTATGTTAACATTTCTGTGATCCCATTTAAGTCAGACTCATAAAATCAACAAGCCTCACAAATAAAACCACAAATGTTACTGAGGGATGGGATCGCTGTATCTGAGTGTTCATTGAAAGGACTGATGCTGAAGCTCCAATACTTTGGCCACCTAATGGGAAGAGCTGACTCACTGTAAAAGACCCTGATGCTGGGAAAGATTGAAGGCGGGAGGAGAAGGGGGTGATAGAGGATTAGATAATTAGATACCATCACTAACCCAGTGGACATGAGTTTGAGCAAACTCCAGGAGACAGAGAAGGATAGAGGAGTCTGGTATGCTGCAGTCCACGGGGTCGCAGAGTCAGACACGAGTTAGCGACTGAACAACAACAACTGCTTTATCTCCTTTCTGAGGTCTTAAAGACACAGATGCCTCAAACGACGAGCATAAAACTCTACGCATGAAGAGTTCCTAACAAAATGCATATGCCTCACTGATGTGAAATTCACCACTCACACGCAGAAATCCCTGAGTTGCCTCTAAAACGTGCGGGATCCCAGGAGCAATAGAGGAATTGCAACAGGAAACCGTGGCATCCGCATATGAGACCTCCCGACGTGGCCATCTCTGCCCCGTCTCCGCACAGTCAGCTCCACATATTCTAAAAGCAGGTTCTCACTTCCTCGGCCCTGTTTCGACAGCAGGGTCGTTCCTTCCAAAGACGATCTGAAAGGCGTACATGGGCCACAGAAGGCAGTCGAGAAACTGAGTCTCACACGCGTAGACTGCCATATACCCCATCCCAGAAAGGAACTTCTCGAAACCCACAAGCTATGAATTTGGCGCCACTCGACAAGAACAGAAACTGCCTTTCAAAAGCTGGCACCCCTCAATGGGCACAAAAGTTAGCAGAGCGAATCGCCCCGAGTATTCTGTAAACATACTGCACATCTTCCCCAGGCATTGTTTTGAGGCCAAAACATGTGCTAATACATAAATACATAAACTGATCATATGCTCCCCGCAACTTTCAAACCATAGGAGAGAAAGATCTCCTCAAAGGAAAGGCATGGGAACCATTTCCCCAGAAATCTCCTCCCTGCTGGTACATTGAGAGACAATCCTTCCAGATGCCCAGTGAAGTCATAAGAAATGGACACAGTGGCAGTCTCCAGATCTGAATGTGCTCCTAAACCAGCTCTGGGTCTCAACCTCTGGCAGAACGCAAGCATCAACATATGTAAATGTAAGAAGCCTTTGTCTTTGGTCTCTAAAATCACACATTTCGACCTCAACAGTCCTGTTTGTTTAGAAGTGGTTAGGAGGAGTTTCCCCTTGGGTGTCCTAGCTTCTGTTACTTGCTGTTTTGACTGATTTTCATTTAACTCAAGTGGTAAACTAGCCACGGTTGACTATGGGGTTCCTTTATAACTGATTCAATAACATATACTTTGATCTCCTCTCCAGAGTCACTCACTGGGCTGAAATGGCATAAGTGTAACTCTGTGAAGACATTCACAGCTTCCCCGTTGAAGGAAACAAAGAAAGCATAAGAAAATTCACAACTTTCCCTTTGAGGGAAACAAAGAAATCGTAAGAAAATTCAGTTGAGTTCAGTCGCTCAGTCATGTCCGACTCTTTGCGACCCCATGAACCTCAGCACACCAGGCTTCCCTGTCCATCACCAACTCCTGGACTTTACTCAAACTCATGTCCATTGAGTCAGTGATGCCATCTAACCATCTCATCCTCTGTCATCCCCTTCTCCTCCTGCCTTCAATCTTTCCCAGCACCAGGGTCTTTTCCAATGAGTCATCTCTTCACATCAGGTGGCCAAAGTATTGGAGTTTCAGCTTCAACATCAGTCCTTCCAATGAATATTCAGGATGGATTTCCATTAGGATGGACTGGTTGGATCTCCCTGCAGTTCAAGGGACTCTCAAGAGTCTTCTCCAACACCACAGTTCAAAAGCATTAATTCTTCTGTGCTCAGCTTTCTTTACAGTCCAACTCTCACATTCATACATTACTAATAAAATTAGGTACATGCATATGCTATCTTTATTTGCATAAGCTAATCTGGGGGAAAATGATCTTTCCAAAGATGAAAAATAAAATGATACTTTTGGGAATATGCTGCATCATTCATCGTTAAGTTCCACTGAAGCTGGGCTGGAAGGGAAGGATGTCTTCTCTTCTCATATTGAGATCGTACAGTAAAATATATATTTATGAAAACTTGATTTGTCAATTGAAGAAGATCCATAGCTGTCTTATGATTGTTCAATGAGGAGCAAAAGAACCGCATTGTCTTGATATCTTTCTTTTTTGTTTGTTTGGCTTTTTTTTTTTGATATCTTTCTTTTCCTTCCGAGATTGACCAAGGAAAAGTGAGATGCAAAAACGACTTGGGATTTGACGAGCTGGCCTATTTCTGAACATCATACGCTGACTACTTCAGACTGCTTTCTCAAAGGCAGTGGTGGTGGTGACAATGTCGACAGGGTGTCAGCTCTGAAACCGGGAGACCTGGGCTCCACCCCTGTGGTATGGGGGTGAGCCAACAGGTCTTCTGTTGAAAATACATGAGTTCGTTCACATATGAAGACGGTCAGAGGCTTCGCTTCACACTCTCGTTTTTACACATCGGTAAAATGCAAAGCTGACCTGTGTTGCTGCTGCTGCTGCTAAGTCGCTTCAGTCGTGTCCGACTCTGTGCGACCCCATAGATGGCAGCCCACCAGGCTCCGCCGTCCCTGGGATTCTCCAGGCAAGAACACTGGGGTGGGTTGCCATTTCCTTCTCCAATGCATGAAAGTGAAAAGTGAAAGTGAAGTCACTGAGTCGTGTCCAACTCTCAGCGACCCCATGGACTGCAGCCTACCAGGCTCCTCCATCCACAGGATTTTCCAGGCAAGAGTACTGGGATCTGTGTTAGGCAACTGCAGAACTTCAATGAGACAGTTAATAGCGAAGTGACTGTCATCGTGGATTACACTTAACAAGGTTGAACATTACTAACACTTACAGTGTGACTTCAAGGAGGGTCGTCGTCTCCCGACACTTAAGAAGAGATCGTCTACGGAAAAGGAATCCAGGGACTTCCCTGGTGGTCCAACATAGGGGACACGGGTTTGATCCCTGGTCAAGGAAGGTCCCATATGCTGAGGGGCAACTAAGCCTGAGCTCCGCAACAGTGAGAAGCCCGTGGACCTTGGCAAGAGAGTAGCCCTGTCCTTGCTGCAACTAGAGAAAAGTCTGCTCAGCAACAAAGACCCAGCACAGCCAAAAATAAAGGTGTTTTTTTTTTTTTTAAGAAAAGAAAAGGAATATAGACTCTGCAGTACCTCATTCAGAGAAATCACCTTTAGAAGAATACCACTTCCCAGCTCTCGCCCAGAGTCACTATGAGTCATGTCTCCTCTCTCACCTTAGACAGGGCGGTCCGGCAGAACTGGGGGAAGTGGGGTGGGTTTGCGGGGGGGATGTTCTCCACTTCTCCAAACACACACGGCAGCCTCCAGTTGTGAGTGGTCACTGAGCCCCTGCAACAAGGCACGTGGGGACTCTTTCTACTTGAGTGCTACTGACATTTTGGGTCAAAGACTTCTCTGTTGGGGGGGCTGCCCTGCGCACTGCAGGGTGTTGAGGGCAGCACCCCTTCCCCGCCACAACTGGATCCCAGCACCACCTCCTTCTCCCAGTGGGGACGACCAAAGCTGTCCCTCCCTAGACACTGCCAGACGTCCCCCAGGGAAGCAAAACTATCTCCCTGTTGAGAACCATGGGGTTACTGGAACTGAATTTCTAACTGCATTCAACTTAAATAGCAAACCTTGAATATACATTGGAAGGACTGATGTTGAAGCTGAAATTCCAATACCCTGGGCACCTGGTGAGAAGAGCCGACTCACTGGAAAAGACCCTGATTCTGGGAAAGATTGAAGGCGGGAGGAGAAGGGGGCGACAGAGGATGAGATGGTTGGGGGCATCCCCGACTCAACGGACATGAGTTTGAGCAAACTCAGGGAGATGGTGACGGTCATGGAAGCCTGGCGTGCTGCCGTCCGTGGGGTCGCAAAGAGTCGGACACGACTGAGCTACTGAACCACTGCAACAAATGTGTTGAGCAGCTACATTTGGACAGCAATATCTTAAAACCCATGACATTATTATAAAAAGCTAGACTGACAGTCAACAAATATGATGGGAAGTTTAGGATTTTTTTTTCCCTCTGAAGGGGCTAAAGATTAAAAACAATAAAAACTTCCACTTTATTTGCATAATAATTGTTTTTTCTGCTGTCTTCAGCTCAGGGTACTGAGAGCAATGGCAACCCAGCAATGTGTGAAAAAGGTACAAGATTCACAACAAAAGAGGATCTTTAAAAAACCACCACAGGTTGTTTTATTTTTTAATCCCTACCTGCCACCCAGGGAGGGAATAATGAGATGAACAGAGATCCCACAGTAGCAGGGGCCTGAACCAAAGAGAGATCCCACAGTAGCAGGGGCCTGAACCAAAGAGGGAGTTAAGAGCCGTGACCACCCCAAGCTGTTCCTGCTGGCTCTCACTCCCTTCTTCGTGAATAATCCCCCACCACCATACACACACACAACAACCACACACACCCACACACCCACACACACACACACACACACGGGACCAGGTGCGACTGCTTTGGGCAGTCTGACTGACCTGATCCAGCAAGCTGCACCGGCCCCCTCCAAGCCCACCGCAGTCACCCCACTTCCACTGCTGGACACTGAGCTGACGCCGGGGCCTTTCAAGTGGGGTTACAAGGGTCCATCCGACACATGGGAAGTTTAGAGACATGTATGCTTTCATTTGGGCAGAGAGGACAATCCCCCCGGGGACAGGAGATGACTGTGTCAGGTCGGAGAACCCTGGGAACAAGAGTCAGACCCCCCCCTCCACCAGATTGAGTCCAAGTTCAAAGGCAGAAGCTCAGAGAGCAATCCGACTCGCTGGAATGTCGAAGGCAACTGACCAGCAACAGCCCTGAAGGCTGAAATTGTCTCACGTCCCAGGCCTACATCCCAGGAAACACACGGGTACTGCTGGAAAGAAAACACACAGTGTGGTGAAACGCGCTAACATTTGATGATTTCCTCCGAAACACTCGGAGGGGACATCTACTCAACATTTCTGCTGCCAGCAACACCCAGTTAAAGTCCAAAGGAACACGGGCTGTAGAGACAAACAGTCCTGACATTCAGCCCACAGTCGGCCAGTTTCGGGGACCTCAGATAAGTCATGATTTTAGCCGAGGTCCAGCCTTCTGAACTGCAAAAGGAGAAAAATCATAGCCACTTCCTGAGGGTCCTGTAAAAACTGAGAAGAGTGTCTTGCAGAGTGTACCAAGCCATACATTTTTCCCATTTCACATGCCCTAACTTCCACTCTCCTTTCACCCAGAGTAGTTTTTTTGGGTGTTCTTGGTGCTGGAAGATACAGAAAAGAACAGAGTGCCCCGCCCAGCAAGGCACTCACGGAGCCCCAGACGCTGTAAGCACAGTCTCCACACTCCAGGAGACAGGCACATAAACGCCACTGGAGATGAAAGAGAGACTTGGGGGGAACACACCACTTACCGTCGGAGCAAGCCGGACGCCACGCCTCATATACTTTGGAGAGGAAATGCCCCCTAAGTGAAAAGCTACCAAAAGGGAGCAAAATAAACAACTCTCTTTAATTGTGAAACCAAAAAAAAAAAAAAGAAAGAAAGAAAGTGGGAGTGGGGAGGGTGTCTTGGGAATCTGTGAGTTTCAAGAGCTCTTCCAGTAGGAAAAATAGTTCAAAGCCCATTCATTCACACAAGTCCTTAGTCAACTCAAGAGTCCTAGACATTAAATGATGACACTGCTCCCAACAACTTTTGTTTAGACAATTCAGATTAGAGGGAAAAAAAAAGAAAAATGAGGATCAACTCAGCAACAACTTGATTTTAAAAGGTGTGCATTCAGACACATAGAACAGACTCGTCATGACTGCTGAAGGGGCAGGGGTTGGGAGAGGGATGAAGAGGAAAGTCGGGGTTAGCAGATGTGAGCTTTGATAAATATACAGGATGGATAAACAAGCTCCCACTGTACAGCACAGAGAACGGTTTTCAACATCCTAAATAAACCAAAAGAATACTTTAAAAAAGCATGCATATGTATGTATGTATAACTGACCACCTTCCTGTGCAGCAGTAATTAGCACAACATTGTAAATCACCTAGATTTGGATAAAAAAAAAACTTTAATGGAAAAAATTTAAAAGATGAGCATTAGAGAGAGAGAAAGGAGCTGGACACAGAACGACCGCGTGATCTCATTCATATGAGGCTTGGAGAGGAGTCTTGTTCACGGGGTCAGTGGGTGGAAGGGTGGGTGTCAGGAGCTGCGGGGTAGAGAAACAGGGAGTCAGGAGCTTGGCAAGTGCAGAGTTTGGGTTTGGGATGATGGGAAGGTTCTGGAGATGAATGTTGGTGACGGCTGTATACCCGCGAGCGTGCGCTTCATGCCACAGGACTGTGCGCCTCAAGGTGATTTACCACGGTAACTTGCTAACGTTATGTGCCTTTTATCACAATCAAAAGAAAAGATGGGGACTTCCCTGGTGGCCCCGTGGTTAAGAACCCGCCTTCCAATGCAGTGGACATGGGTTCCTGGTTGGGGAACTAATATCCCACGTGCTGCAGGGCGGCTAAGCCAGGGCGTTCCAACAAAAGAGCCGCCTGCTGCAAGATCTCATGTGCTGCCACTGAGACCTCAGGAAGCCAGGGGGATAAATACATAAATATTTTTTAAAAAAGGAAAAGAGAAGATGAATAGCCCGGTTATGCAGCACTCCTAGCTATGAGGCAGCTGTGTACACACACATACAGACACAGGCTCACACACACACACACACACACACACACACACACACACAGAGGGTCACACTTACACACACACAGGCTTACAATTACACACACACACAGGCAGATACACACACAGGTTCACACTTATACACACAGGTTCACACTTATACACATACAGGCAAACACACAGGTTCACACAGACACAGGCACAGGTGCACATACACAGGTTCACACACACAAGCTCTCACACACACAGGCTCACAATTACACACACACAGACACAGGCTCACACACATACACAGACTCACACTTACACATGCACAAGCTCACAATTACGCACACACAGGCTCACACTTAGACATACACACACAGAGACACAGGCTCACTTACACACATACACATTTACAGACACAGGCTCATCCACACAGACACAGATTCACACACACACATACAGCTCACACACACAGACACAAGTTCACATTTACACATACAGAGGTTCACACACACAGACACAGGGTCACAGGCACACATACAGGCTCACACACACAGACACAGGCTCACACTTACACACACATATAGACACAGGCTCACATATGGACACAGGCTCACACACACACATGCAGACATGGGCTAGCACCTACACACACATACACACAGACATAGACAAAGCCTCACACTTACATACACACAGATTCACGGTTACACACAGACACAGGCTCACACTTACACACACACAGGCTCACACTCACACACAGACACAAGCTCACATATACAGACACACAGACACAGGCTCACACTTACACACACACACACACACACTTGGCACCTATGGTCCCCTTGGCATGGAGATGGGAGATGACAGCAGAGAAACCTCTCACTGCCTCTCAGGGCACACTGCACTCACAGGAAACAAACAGCCCTCAAAGCATGTCCTGGGACACCCATCTCTCCAGGGGGTGAACCGCAGAGCCGGTGCTGAGGGCAGAACGCCAGATGACTCCTCGCGGCAGATATGCTGCTGGAAGTGCCTCCCTGTCTCCTGCCGGGAGGGGTTTCCTGGTGGCTCAGTGGTAAAGAACACGCCTGCAATGCAGGAGACCTAGGGTTTGATCCCTGGGTTGCAAAGATCCCCTGGAGAAGGCAATGGCAACCCCCTCCAGGATTCTTGCCTGGAGAATCCCATGGACAGAGGAGCCTGGGGGGCTACAGTCCAGGGGGCCACGGAGAGTCAGACACGACTGAGCGAGTCTCACTTTTACTTTCTTTCACTTCAGGTTAGTTAAGGGCTTCCCTGATGGCTCAGATGGTAAAGAATCTGCCTATAATGCAGGAGACCCAAATTCAAGTCCTGGGTCAGGAAGATCCCCGGTAGGAGGCAATGGCAACCCACTCCAGTGTTCTCACCTGGAGAATCCCATCGACAGAGGAGCCTGGCGGGCTACAGTCCATGGGGCCACATGACTGAACACGAGCACTTCTGCCCACTGCCTGTGTCCTGAGGGTGGAACATGACCCATTTGTCTTGTGACCACATCAAACAAGTTTTTTCGCTTGATGAGCGAGCAGCTGACCACAAGAAAAACATTTTTAAAATTCCTATTTTAGGCAAGTATCTCCTTCTCTAATGATAGTAGAAGTTCCTGGAACTCAGCGTGTCTGGGTTACTTTCAGTTTGTGGAGAAATATAGTCCAATCATGGCATAGGAAACAGAAACATTTCCATTAGAAGCAAAAAAAATAAAATAAAAAAGATAAACCAGGTATAACAGTAAAAAGGAAAGTTCACCCAACTATGTGTCATAACCTTTGCCACTAATGGGATATTCTAGATACGGTGCTACCCCCACCAAGGGCTGTGATGTTTCCAGTTAATTGTTTAGAGCCTTGCTACTCGAGCTCTGGTCCACAGACCCACATCTCTCGGCATCACCTGAGAACCTGCTGGAAATACAGAGACTTGAGTCTCAGCCAGACCTGCTGAACCTGAATCTACATTGGAACAAGACCTCCAGGTGATGCAAACCAAAGCTTGAGGAATCCCATCTAGGTAAGCAGGCCCCCCAAATAGGGTCTTAACACATGAGCACACTGCATTACATGGGTGACATAACTCCAGTAATTTGTGGTCTGTAATAATAGCAACAACAGTTGTCAAGGTCAAATAAACACATGTGTCTTGCTTGGCAAGTTGTGTCCGACTCTTTGCGACCCCGTAGACTGTAGCCGGCCAGGCTCCTCTGTCCGTGGGATTCTCCAGGCCAGAATCCTGGAGTGGGTTGCCTTTGCCTTCTCCAGGGGATCTCCCCGACCCAGGGATCAAACCCAGGCCTCCTGCATTGCAGGCAGATTCTTAACCATCGGAACCATGAGGGAAGCTGGAATGCATGTGGGCAAATCTGCGTCATCTTTCATCTAAAATGAAAATCTCACGTTTGCCTTTCTCTGTAAGGTTCCCTGGCTGGGAAACAAAGTCAGGGAAAGGGAGAACACAGTCAAAGCTAGCAATTTCCCTGGCTGCACCCCTGGGATAATAAAGTGTTATTAAGACATCAAGATGTTACATAGCATAACATGAAATAATCCAAAATTTTAGCTGATAGAAAAGTTATTTCCAGCAGAGTATATTATGCATACACGTGCATGTTCAGTTGCTCAGTCATGTCCAAGTCTCTGCGACCCCAAGGACTGTAGCCCGCCAGGCTCCTCCGTCCATGGGATTTCCCAGGCAAGAATACTGGAGTGGGTTGCCATTTCCTCCTCCAGGGGATCTCTCTTACCCAAGGACCAAATCTGCATCTCCTGCACTGGCAGGCACATTCTCAACTGCTGAGCCACCTGGGAAGCCCCATGATCAGTGTACATTAAACACTGCATGGGAGTTTTAAGAACTGTCCCAAGATTCTGCCTTTTTTTCTTTACCCTGCACCTCAAAACTAGCATACCTGCCAAGTTCAGCCAACACATCAAGCTGGGGAAACTGAGAGGGTAGAGGAAATGTTTTCCTTATATGCTAGTCTAGGCCCCTAGCAGCTATATAGCAGGCAAAGATCAATATCCAAACGAACTAAATAGAATGTGAGGAGGAATGTTTACTCATATACATTCAAGAGAATATAGCTAAATCTATCGTTTTTAAGAGATTGTCCTGTTTCTCAAAACCCTGATTCCCACCTTTATTGTTTTCCTTACAGCCAAACTACAAAACGAAGGGGCCCCATAAAGAGCATCAGATCGCCTCCTTTGCACATTTTCAATGCATTCGCAGTCAGGTTCTGGTCGTCCAGGCTCCCCTGTCCTCTCTCCCTCAAGTTACCAAGGACACAGATGTGAGTCCCCTGTGCCCACAGTCTTACACATTAGCCTCAACACACGGAGGGGGCTACTCCCCATACCGTGCCCTACACAACAGTCAAAGAAAGTCAGTCCTTCCCCTTCTCTGTTCAGAAAGATGCTTTGAAAAGCAAATGGTATTAATCTCTGTGACGACGTCAGCAGGCTGTAAATCTTAACCAAATGAAAGATCTGAACGTCAGGACTGAAGATCAAGCGAAAGTCACCAGCAACACATTTCGGGAGCAATCTAGAAGTAATATAAATGTCAACTTACCAGCAACACACGTTAAGGAAGTGAAAGAATTCTGCTGATCAGAAGGTACTTTTGAGAACACAAAACTGAAGAATTCTGATCGGATGATGAAATTTATACCTAACCCTTCTCCTCATCTTGCTTGACCCTCCATAAGCACTGGGCCAGGCACGCAGATATAACACAATTCAAGTTGAAATAATGGAAAGGGCGTGAAGAGGGATAAACAAACTATAATAAAGGGGGTGAGGGTAATGAGGTTCCATACCTTGAGAATCTTGGGTTCCATATGCAAACACACAGAAAAAAAAAACAAAACCTCCAAGTGAAGACAGAGTACACAAATATCAAATTACCACTTATATGCGGAAATTTTAAAAAATTCAAATGAATTTATTTCCTAAAGAGAAATCAACTCACAAACATAGAAAACAAACATGGTTATCAGAGGGGAAAGAGGTGGCAGGGATAAGCTAGGAGCTTGGGATTAATTACACACTGCTGCTGCTAAGCTGCTAAGTCAGTCGTGTCTGACTCTGTGGGACCCCATAGATGGCAGTCCACCAGGCTCCCGTCCCTGGGATTCTCCAGGCAAGAACACTGGAGTGGGATGCCATTTCCTTCTCCAATGCATGAAAGTGAAGAGTGAAAGTGAAGCCGCTCAGTCATGTCCGACTCTTAGTGACCTCATGGACTATAGCCTTCAGGTTCCTCCGTCCATGGGATTTCCCAGGCAAGAGTACTGGAGTGGGTTGCCATTGCCTTCTCCAAACTACACACTAGTATATGTAAAATAGGTAAACAACAAGCACCTACTGTGTAGCACAGAGAACTATATTCAATATCTTATAATGTACAACAGAAAAATATGAAAAAGAATATTATATATGTATATATGTAAACTGAATGACTTTGCTATACACATGAATCATTACAAACCAACTAGCTTTCAATTTTTTTTAAAAAAAATAAAAAACAGGAACAAAGAACAAGAACAAACAAAACAGTATCAAATATGATAGACATTAGCCCAACTAAATCAGTAATCACTATAATGTCTACATGCACCACTTAAAAGACACTGATTGTCAGAATGAATCAAAAAAAAACAGATCCAGTTATACGTCATCTGTAAGTCTGCCTTAAACATAAAGACACATATACATTAAAAGGATGCTAACATTCAGAAAACGAAGATCATGGCATCCGGTCCCATCACTTCATGGGGAATAGATGGGGAAACAGTGGAAACAGTGGCAGACTTTATTTTGGGGGGCTCCAAAATCACTGCAGATGGTGACTGCAGCCATGAAATTAAAAGACACTTACTCTTTGGAAGAAAAGTTATGACCAACCTAGATAGTATATTCAAAAGCAGAGACATTACTTTGCCAGCAAAGGTCCATCTAGTCAAGGCTATGGTTTTTCCTGTGGTCATGTATGGATGTGAGAGTTGGACTGTGAAGAAAGCTGAGTGGTGAAGAATTGATGCTTTTGAACTGTGGTGTTGGAGAAGACTCTTGAGAGTCCCTTGGACTGCAAGGAGATCCAACCAGTCCATTCTGAAGAAGATCAGCCCTGGGATTTCTTTGGAAGGAATGATGCTAAAGCTGAAGCTCCAGTACTTTGGCCACCTCATGCGAAGAGCTGACTCACTGGAAAAGACTCTGATGCTGGGAGGGATTGGAGGCAGGAGGAGAAGGGGACGACAGAGGATGAGATGGCTGGATGGCATCACTGACTGATGGACAGGGAGGCCTGGTGTGCTGCGATTCATGGGGTCGCAAAGAGTCAGACACGACTGAGCGACTGAACTGAACACTAATTATAACAAACCATGAGTAGCTATATTAATTTCAGAGAAGATTTCAAAGTAAAGAAAGTTATCAAAGATTAAAAGAAAAAGAGCATTACATAATGATAAAGTGGTCGGTTCTCCAAGATGTAATGGTTCTTAACAAACTCCATGAGACAAAACCAAGTAGAACCACAAGGAGAAATACGAATAGATGCCTTCACTATCATAGCTGGAGACTTCAACACCCTCCTCCCAGCAACAGACAGATCCAGTGGGCAGAAAATCAATAAAGACAAAACTGAACACAACTAGATATATGTCAAGTCGCTCAGTCGTGTCCGACTCTTTGCAACCCCGTGGACTGCAGCCCACTAGGCTCCTCTGTCCATAGGGACTCTCCAGGCAAGAATACTGGAGTAGGTTGCCATGCCCTCTTCCAGGGGATCTTCCCCACCCAGGGATCGAACCCAGGTCTCCCACATAGCAGGCGGATTCTTTTACTGTCTGAGCCACCAGGGAAGCCCCAACTGCATATAACTGATGTCAGATGTACATAATTGATATTATATACAGACTACGTCCTTCAACAACAGCGGAATACACATTTTTCTCAAGCTCACATGGAATCTTCATCAAGAGAGGCCACATTCTGGGCCACAAAACACACCATATCAAATTTAAAAGAAGAGATATCCTATAATGTCTGCTCCCAGATTACAATGGAATGAAAACTAGAAATTAGTAACAGAAAGATCACTGGAAAATCCACACATATGGAGAGTGAAAAACACATTTCTAAATAACACATGGGTCAAAGAAGTCTCAAAAGGAAATCAAAATTATTTCAAACTAAATGAAAATAAAAACACAACTTTTCACAATCTGTGGCATATAGTGGAAACAGTGTTTAAGGAAAAACAGACAGCATTGATTCTTATATAAGAAAAGAAGAAAGATCTAAAATCAATAATCTAAATTTCCAATACAGAAAACCAGAAAGAATAAGTTAAATCCAAACTGAGGAGAGGAAAAGAAGTAATAAGAATTAGAATAGAAATAAAAGAAATTAAAATAGGAAGCCAATAAAGGAAATCAACAAAACCAAAAGCTATTTCTTCGAAAAAGAGCTATAATATCATTAGGACTCTGGTCAAGCTAACAAAGAAAGAGAGGACACAAATTCCTACTATTAGCAATGAAAGTGGGGACATCACTATGGATCACATGGAAATTCAGAATATAATAAAGGAATATCATGAACAACTCTATGCCCCCAAATTCAATGACCTAGATGAAATCCACCAACTCCTTAAAAGGTACCATCTGCCAAAACTCACAAGAAGAGATGCTCTCAATACAACTGTATCTATGTTAAGACAGTGAGTCAATAATTAATAAAAAGCAGCAAGCCCAAATGGGTTCACTGGTAAATTCTACCAAACATTTAAGGAAGGAATGATGCTAATTCTCTTGGAGAAGGAAACGGCAGCCCACGCCAGGATTCTTGCCTGGAGAATCCCACGGACAGAGGAGCCTGGCGGGCTACAGTCCATGGAGTTGCAAAGAGTCAGACACGACTGAGTGGCTAAACATACTAATTCTCTACAGTGTCTTTCAGAGGATAACAGCAGGGGGAATACTTCCTCATTCATTCTATGAGGCCAGCGTTACCCTAATACTGAAAGCAGATAAAGACAATACCAGAAAGCTGTAGAAAATATCTCTTATTAACAGACACACAAAAATCCTCAAGAAAATATTAGCAAACCAAATCAAAAAAATGTATGAAAAGAATTCACATTTGACCAACTGGAATTTATCCCAGCACTGAATGTCATGAGGGTTCAACACTCAAAAAAAAAAAAAATCACTTAATATAATTCATCAGGCTTCCCCGATAGCTCAGTTGGTAAAGAATCCACCTGCAGTGCAGAAGACCCCGGTTTGATTCCTGGGTTGGGAAGATCCCCTGGAGAAGGGATAGGCTACCCACTCCAGTATTCTTGGGCTTCCCTTGTGGCTCAGCTGGTAAAGAATCTGTCCACAATGCAGGAGACCTGGGTTCGATTCCTGGGTTGAGAAGATCTCCTGGAGAAGGGAAAGGCTACCCACTGCAGTATTCTGGCCTGGAGAATTTTATGGACTGTGTAGTCCATGGGGTCACAAAGAGTTGGAAATGTGTTAATTCATAATATCAACAGCCGAGCAATGAAAAACACAATTATATTAATAAATGCAGAAAAAAATCATTTAACAAAATCTGACACTCATTCATCATAAAGACTTTCAGTAAATTAGGAATACAGGTGAACTTTCTTACCTTGATAAAGACTATCTACAAAAATGGTTTCTCAGGTCAGGTGAAGTCACTCAGTCGTGTCCGACTCTTCGCGACCCCATGAACTGTAACCTACTAGGCTTCTCCGTCCATGGGATTCTCCAGGCAAGAATACTGGAGTGGGTTGCCATTTCCTTCTCCAGGGGATATTCCCAAGCCAGGGATCGAACCCGGGTCTCCCACATTGGAGGCAGACACTTTAACCTCTGAGCCACCAGGGAAGCTGGTTCAGGGATAAAGATCCTGCCTGCCAATGTAGAAGACATGGACGTGATTCCAGGGTAAGGAAAAACTGCTGGAGTAAGAAACGGCAACTCACTCCAGTATTCTTGCCTGGAAAATTCCATGGACAGAGGAGCCTTGTGGGCTACAGTCCACAGAGTTGCAAAGAGTCAGATATGACTAAGCGCGCACACACACACACACACACACACACACACACACACAGAGGCATCTAAGAAAATACCTACAGTTATCATCAAACTTAATGATGAAAACCTTGATTCCATGGACAGAGGAGCCTTGTGGGCTACAGTCCACAGAGTTGCAGAGTCAGATATGACTAAGCACACGCACGCACACACACACAGAGGCATCTAAGAAAATACCTACAGTTATCATCAAACTTAATGATGAAAACCTTGAAGCTACCCTGGACTGGCAACACCAGAATCCAGTGAAAGTCTCTTAGAAATACAGCATCTCAAACCCTACCCAGACCTACTGAATCAGCATCTTTGGAGGTGGGGCCCAGGAAACTGTATCTGAGCAAGCTCAGCAGGAGACACTTGAGCAAGCTGATGTTTGAGAAGTACTGCTCCAAGAAGTTGGGAATCCACAAAAAGTAGAGCTAGGGAGAAAGTCATGAGATGAGTGTATTTCAGAGACAACTCATGTGTGAACAATAGAGAGGATGGCAAGTTAGCTCAAGACATGAATCTCAAGAGCTTCACAGAAAGACGGGTAAAAAGGTAAAGGAGAGGGTGGCCCTAAAGAGGATTTTGAGTTTTTAGGCTGAATGACCGAATGAATACTCATGTTTTTCATTAACACGGAGATTCCAGGGAGAGGAATTGGTTTGGGGAAGGCAAATAAGCAACTTGGGCCAGGTCACAGAGTTTACAAATCACATCCTCAGGCCCGCGGCCCAAAGACCAGACTTGCCACACGCCATCCACAGCCTCTCATGCACAGGGCAGAAGAAACGTGTCTCACTCAGGGAACAGCGACTTAAAGGGCTTTTAAAGAACTGTAAATCAGAACTGATCGATATGGAGTTGAATCCACACCTCAGGAGAGAAATACTGTTTCAGGGAAGAACCTGTTTACGTTAACCTTTGCTTCCCCCATGCTTTTACTAAAAGTGTACCTCTGTACATAAAGGCCTGCCTCGGGGAACCCTGCCCTCTGCCTGAATGTTAACACATTGCCCTTACCAACTCTCCCCAAGGCTGGCCATTCCAGGAGATATTTGCAAGACCAATGGCTTTTTAAACTTTACTTCCTCATCTCCTGTCTCTGTGTGTTCTATAAAAGAACCTGGCATCCAGAGTCCAGCAAGACAGTTATTCTGAGACATTAGTCTGCCATCCTCTCGGTCTGCTGGCTCTCCCAGCAAAATCATTATTCCTTGCTGCACCACCTCGTCTCCCAACTTACTGGCCTGTCTTGCACTCAGCAGAGCAAATTTGGACTCAGTAAGAATATGGCGGTGGTTTGTGTACACATGGACAGAACAATATCAGAAACAATGAGGCAGGTAAAGAAAGGACATTTTATTGACCAAAAATGACGTTCTCATTCTTCCTTCCAAATATCAGAGGGCATGTACCACTGTTCCATTTCCATTAGACACTAGTGATTCAGAAAGTGATTCAACTAGTGATTCAACTCCATACATTAAGGGTCTTAAGGCTTGATTTATACTACTATAAAGGCATTGTCGGTGAACTCTTATAAGTGTAAGGAAAATGCAGGCCGCCTAGCCTTGACTTCCTCCTGAGCAAGACACAACCTATCAACGGGATGGCAGCTAATGTGATAACATGCAAGATTTCTGCACAGTGGCTCACAGAAGCCTGGAGATGGGACTCACCCAACCTAGGTTATTTTTTTTTTCCCTCCCAAACTCTGTCCCAGGAGTGAGCAGAAAATGATTAAGAAGTCAAAGAAAAGAGCCTCCGAGTGTGCATAATTCAATATTCCACCAGAGTTCACGTCTCCTAATAATATTCTCCATTACCAGTTGGAAAACAAAAGTTGTAAGGAGGTCCATTGTCTTTTTGTCTCCAAGTGACAAAGAGATGAAATAAACATAACGTGGGATGCCAAGCACAAAAGCGGAGGATGGGTGCAGGACGGAGCTGCATCCCAGACCTTTTTTTTTTTTACAGCAAATCGATATGTTGGTGGCAAACCTGCCATGGGGTCTTGAAATTAGTGTCTGTCTTTAAAGCAACAGGCTTTCCTGGGGAACGGGACACTTCTCGATGTAGCTTCACGCAGCAGGTTGGGGATGGCCAAGATTTACAGTTGATTAGCCTGCATAGCTGAGTTGCTTTCTCAAAGGCTGCTAGGAAGGGATTACTTCTGTGCCCAAAGAGACCGAGAGAATGGGGAGGGCGGCTTGCGGCTGTAATGTGCATTCCCCAGGCTCCGTACACTGTGCTCATTGAAGCAGATAAAGCAAAGTTAAAGAAGCATTTAGTTCTTCAGAATGGCAGCCTTAATAAGTATCTTTTTTTTGTGGAAGGATTTAGGAGGAGGGGAGGGTGAGCCTTAGTGCAGGCATTATTTCCTCATACAAAAAGGGAAAATGTGCATACAGTGAAATGTATAAAAAGCCAAAATGCGCACGGCTCCCCTCTCCCTCCCTCCCCCAAGGAAAAGATGCTGAACGCACACTCCCCAAACGCCAGAGCATGAATCTTCACAGCTTAATAGTCCCGGGGCCATTGTGCACTTTCTCCTGGGAAAGGCAGCTCATTCATCTGCAACCACCCAAGTTCAACCTTTTAGCTGTGAGAACCAGGGTGGGGTGGGGGTGGGGTGCATATGGTCCTCCAGAGTCCCACCGTCTTTAGCAGGAGGAGGCCAGAAGAGTGGCTGTGTCCATCCAGTCGTGTCCTGAGGAAGAACGGCTCGGCTACCCTGCCCCCTCGTCACAATGCTGCCATCGAGGCACGGGAGAAGAGTCTGCGAAAGGCTGGGCCAGCCCCACCTGCAGGCAGCCAAACCCTCAAAGTGACCTTTGCCTGCACAGTGCAAGGCCTGGGAGCCTCCACGGCTCTCATCGTAAACAGCCTTCCCGACATGGAATCCGATAAAGAATCAGTCCCCTGTAGTGAATTCAAATGCATGCGGTTTAATAAGGCAGCAGCTTATGATTCCACTTCTCCTTCTCAGCTCAGCCTTACCCACAACCTGTCTTCCAACACGAAGAGACGTTAACAAGAACGGAGCCACTGGTATAACGAAAAACGCATCGGGGTTGCGGCACTTGTCTCTTGAGCGGGGTTTTCCACTTAGCTAAACAAGGTGATTAACCCAGTTCATCCACACCTGTGTCTCAATGCTGAAAATTTTCAAGAGGGACTTTCCATAACCTAAGGCAGATTGGGAAGGTTTGTCTTTGAAGTTCACAGACAGTTGGGACTATAATAAAAAGAATGAAGGAAGGAAAGGAAAAAGAAAGGAAGGGAAAGAGAGAGGCAGAGAGAGAGACAAAAGAAACAAACAGGAGAAAGGACGGAGGCGAGGAAGGAGGGGAGAGAGAAGGCAGGCCATCCTTACAGAGTGCACACTTAAAGTCGATGCATCCCTCGCACCAATGGAAAATGAACTCACCCACACTGGTTGCTCCGCTCTGAAAGGACGCAGTTGAGAGAAGTCCTTTCTTTATTGTGTGGTTTTAAAGACTATTCTTTGACCTCTGCTATTTATGACTTGAAAGCTGTGAAGACAGGGCCAGACCCCTTTGGCTCCAAAAGGCGCTCACAGACAAAAGCTTTTCACCTTTGTTCCA
Source organism: Ovis canadensis (assembly GCF_042477335.2). Lineage (NCBI taxonomy): Eukaryota > Metazoa > Chordata > Mammalia > Artiodactyla > Bovidae > Ovis > Ovis canadensis. The sequence continues at coordinate 6,058,834 of NC_091271.1, forward strand.
CTTACCTCATTCCACTGCCCCTCACCCCGCCCCGGCTCAGAACATGTCCCTACCGCAGCCCCCTGGTTTCACAAACTGAAATCTCCCCTTTCTCTGGCCCAGTTACAGCCATTGCCGAGCTGACAAGTGGCCACCTTCGCTCCTTTGCAGGGAAGGAAGCAAGAAAGCCCTAGTCATCACCACCCGGCTGAGAGGGGGTCTGGTAGGAATATAGATGTCTTGTCATCTCATGTCAATTAACCATGAAATTGTAGACAGAATGGTTCAGGAAACTAAGCAACGCACGGGGGCAAGTTTCAGCCACAGTGTGGGATTTCTCGAGTTATTATTTTGCGATTGATGGACTCATCTGTTGCCTTTCTCACTCTTAATGGCATTCGAGACAGTTTTCAAAGTTCCATCGGATATAGCCAGAAAAACAGATAAAAACTGGACAATAAAAAGTGGAGTCAGTGATAAAGCGAGTTCCCAAAATACATGAGATAAAGTTCAGTAACCTTGCTAAAGTAAGTGATTTTATTTATCATTGAGCCTTCCAACAGCCAACTCTAAGGGAAAAATACAGTGTCCAAGGACTAAAGTATATACCAGTTTCTAGGGGAAGAATAATTACTATTGATTAGATGAACATGCCTGAAGGAGGCACGGCAATCCACTGCAGTATTCTTGCCTGGAGAATTCCACGGACAGAGGAGCCTGGCAGGCTACAGTCCACGGGGTCGCAAAGATTCACACATGACTGACTGACTAAGCAACAAGGTGAATACAATGAATGCCCCCTCCCCAAATTTTCTCCTAAAAACGGCACGGAATAACAGACTGATGTCCTTGGCAAGTTCCTCAGAGTATTCCCCAATGACTGAGTTTCTGAGACAGTCTCTGAGAATATCGCATGCCTTGCATTGCAGCAACATGGGGTTCAGTAAATGTCATTCATTAAAGGACAATTCTGAGACAGTGAAGGGACATAGTTTAGTCCTGTAATCAAGGCATGGATGGTACAGCATCTGGAAACTCTATATGCATGAAAGTGAGAGTCATTCAATTGTGTTTGACTCTTTGTGACCCCGTGGACTATACAGTCCATGGCATTCTCCAGGCCAGAAGACTGGAGTGGGTAGCCTTTCCCTTCTCCAGGGGATCTTCCCATCCCAGGGATCAAACCAGGATCTCCTGCACTGCAGGCAGATTCTTTATCAATTGAGCTATCCATGAGGCACATACAAATGTTGGTGCTCTGGATGACTTTCTGTACTGCAAGGATACAAAAGGTTTGAGCTTCTAGCCCTTGGCAGGTACCAGCAAAGCAGTGGCGTGTGGGTTTTCACTGTCATTTCACAGGCAGCAGAGGTGCTGTTAGCTCCGATACCCACAGCAAAAATTACATATCCTAACGAGGATGATTGTTTGGATAAGAATGTCACCCTAATTCTGCCTACACACACACATCAAAGAAGGTGAAGGAAGTACTTGGTCAAGATCCTCCTTAGGAAATAGTATTTTCTCTTCCAACATGGAAGAAACCAAAAAGGTACAAGCTCAATGGGACATCCTATCCATGGCTGCAGTAATTTTAGGCTGAAAGAGAGTTTAGAACAAGTCCCCAGCTTAGCCATCAAACACACATACACACTTCATATTGGAATCAAGCAGAGCCCTATGGGACTTTCCCAAGATGGACCTCCCCTGTGTCCTCTGACTTCCGCCTGATTCTTTGAAAACTTTAGCCTCCTAGGCTTCCCCTGAGATCCAAAAAGCAAATTTAATCTGAAAAGTGAGAGAATGCAGAAAGATGGGAAAATGGTCAAGGAAGACACAGTAATAACAGTTTATCCATTAAACGAAATCAAGGATGGCTATTTCCTCCTCAGGGGCTACAGATAATATTCTGAGCTGTGTCCTTGAGCCGTTTTGCAGATACCGAAACCCCATCATGTGAAGGAATTTTACTTCATGTTGACCACAAGCATTCCAGACCCGATAGAACCAGAAGTCCGATAAGGTTGACTCCCAAAATACCACTTGGTTACCTCACCACCAACCAAGCAGCATAATGTCCATAAGCTGATCACACACCTGCAACCCCTCTCCCGCACCCAGTCATTAATAACATTTCCCTGTACGCTATGACATCCCTGATATGTAGAATCTATAAAGAAATTATACAAGTGAACCTACTTACAAAACAGAAAGAGACTCACAGACTTAGAGAATGACGTTATGGTTGTCAGGGGGAAGAGAGTTAGGGAGTTTGGGATGGACGTGTATGGACGTGTGGGATGGGCACATTATATTTAAAACTGGTAACACCAAGGAACTACTACTGTCCAGCACAGGGAACTCTCCTCAGTGTGGCAGCCTGGATGGGAGGGGCATTTGGGGAAGAATGGATACATGTTTATGTATGGCTGAGTCCCTTTGCTGTTCACCCAAAACTGGTCACAAGATTATTAATTGGCTATACACCAAATCAAAAAAAAAAGTAAAAAAAAAAATTCCCTGAACTTCCTTCATGGTCCCAGGTTACCGCTCCGTGCTTTCACTGCAAGGGGCACAGGTTCAATCTCCGGCCCCCTGGTTGGGTAAGTGCCACTTTCTGGCTCACTCAAACGTTGTTGTTCAGTCCCTACGTCCTGTCCGACTCTTTGTGACCCCATGGAATGCAGCATACCAGGCTCCTCTGTCCCCCACCACCTCCCAGAGTTGGGCTCAAATTCACGTCCACTGAGTTGGTGATGCGATCTAACCTCTGATGGAACACACTACAACTTCAAAACATCAGGCAGACCATCATCACCGTGTAACGCACGGTGGCGGAGATGTTTTTCATACGTTCCGCGTGCAATCCCTTTCTCAAGTCAGCTTTCAGGAACTCTTCCTCAGTCATGGGCCAAATAAGAGACTTCGTTTGTGTCTCCTTCCATGAGACGGGAGGAGAAATCGAGGACGAGATGCGCAAGAGGTGGGGATTACGAGTTACACGGAGGTGCTTTTTCCCGTCCCCGTGTCTTTGCTTTGACGTTTACTGCAGGTGGAAATTCTCTCATCGCCGTAAAAACTGACACGAAACAATCAGAAACGCATTGGGCTATTCACATGCCACATGCTGGACTAGAATCCAAATAAGAACCTGTTCTTTTCCTTAAATATTGATTGCGCTACTAGCCAAGTGTTAACAAGTTACTGCAGCACACAGGCTAGTTTCTAGGCTAAAAAAACCTTCAGAATGTTCCAGCTACTGCTGGCTAATGATGCCCCAAAGCACACTAATATGTTTGATAAAAGTTCCCAGCGTGAAGGCGGAAAACACTTACCATAAGAATGATGGCGTGAGGGAAAGCAAATCAATGACACTGCTATAGCCTGCCTTCCACGCTAGAGGCTCCAATTAGAGTTCTGAACCTGCGTTCCAGGAGGCTGCGTCAGATGGAAGCGTGCCTCAGATCTCTCGTTGTTAAAACCATTAACTCACCAATCCACCTGCCAGGCCGCACAGCGACTCTGCTAAGAGCCTTCAGCACTTACGACTTCAGACACGAAGCTCTGAAACTAGGTATTTATTTAGCTGCACCATCTGCCTCAACCTGATGCAGAGAGGCCACTCAGGGGAAAAAGATCCTCGATGCTGGGGAAGATTGAAGGCAGCAGGAGAAGGGGCTGCAGAGGATGAGGTGGTGGGATGGCATCACTGACTCAATGGACATGAGTTTAAGCAAATTCTAGGACACGCTGAAGGACAGGGAAGCCCGGAGTGCTGCAGTCCATGTGGTCGCAAAGAGTCGGACACGACTTTGCAACTGAACAGCAGACAACCATCTGTAATCTGTTTTTGATTTCACGGGCTCCACATTCTCCCACTTCGTTCATACTGGTGCGGCGAGACTGGATGGAGGCAATACTGAACCCTAATTCAGACTTGCTGATTGTGTGATTTGCAGCTGCATGGAGACCAGGAACTCTAAGAGCTCAGGTCTCCCAGAGGAGAGACTTCATCACTTGGCGAGCACGCAGCAGTCTTTGGGGTACTCGAGATTGTGCCATTTACTGGCAGGGTATTATAGGACAGTCTGACAAATGTGCATTCAACAGTTTTTATTCATCACGCTGGCACAATATTGCATTACAGACTGATTTTTCAAAACAACAGTAGCCAAATTTTAACACACCTCACGATTTCTTTTCCTATGCATTCCATACACATTTTAATTCCACCACTGGTTTCAATAAATAGAATCTCTCTTCCTAAATTATCACATCCCATTTACTTAAAAATGAAGTTATAATCAAGGGGGTGGCAGAGGATAAGATGGTTGGATGGCATCATTGACTCAGTGAACATGAGTTTAAGCAAAGTCAGGGAGACGGGAAAGGACAGGGAAACCTAGCGTGTCCATGGGGTTGCAAAGGGTCAGACACGACTTAGCAACTGAAGAACAATGTCATGATCGTTACTTACGAAAATAATAATGCTAATATTAAAAATAAAGGGAATAAATTATAACATTGCGGGAAGTTTTCTACTCTTGCAGCAGCATATACCTACAACTTCTCTTGACATGTCAGTGGGGACTGCATTTATGAACTACTTGGTAAACTCCCAAAAGATATCACTACGTTGGACAAGAGATGCTCGATATACATCAACTTTGTCCTTGAAGTGGATATTTATACAAAGTCAGGGAAAACTGCATGAATATCAGTAAGTATTACCATAGGTTTTAAGTGTTTTGAAATAAAAGGAAGAACTGAAATTTCAAACTGTTGCATATTACAACACTGCAAAAGATAAACTGTTCAACTTTGGTTCTTTGGCTATTTGGACATAGCGCATTTCCATGGGTGCCTGAGTTTTCATTTTCCTCCTTAAGATGTATTTTCCTGGGGCTCTATGGACTTACAGTCATTACCACATAAATCATGGGAAGCATCTAACACAAAACAAAAGCCTCCAACAGTCACATTCAGTTATGTTTCTGGGGTTTGACCTTTATCCAATAAATTTCACAGATGCCAAATGAAGCCGTCCAGATGTTCATACGAGCAAAACCAATCTTCCTCACCTCCAAATTTGGCTTCAGAATAAGCCTGGAAAATCACTAACAATCCAGAGTTATGGCCCTTATAAGAACAGAACTCCCACTGAGATCAAAGCAACAGGCCACCACACCAAGATTGAGCCCCGAATTACTGCTTTTCAACTCAAATCCTCACAACCAAATGGGAAACAACCGTCAACCAAGACAGTTACAACACCCAGAAGGAGAAGAATGAGCACGCATGTGCCCCAGATGGGTGGTTGTCACCCAGAGTGCCAGTCTTAGGCGCAAGGTTCAGAGAGGTAACGGAGCATAAGGTCGAAGCATACTTATCTTACAAATGCATGACTCTCGTGCAAATATAAAATGAACAAGCATCAAATACTGAACTCATGAAATACTGCCAGGACCAGGAATACCTTACATTTGGTTCAAAGGAGACATCCAAGAAATACAGACATACTGATACAGAAAAAGGATTGCTCGACTGGATTCACAAATACGCGCAAAATGGTCTGTTGACGGGGAAGCTTCAGTTTGCAGTCCCCTGCACACAACCACTTGCATTTCCACGGACAAGAGTCGTCTGCATTCGTATCAGCCTCCTACCATTTGCAGAGGAAGAAAACAGCTCAAGGATACGAAGAATGGAGATAACCCACAAGATGCAAGATGGAGAGCATCCAGCCACCTTTCAGCTTGCCCCTTTCGAAGCCCTCCACAAGTCTTACTTGTGGCAGAGGATGAGCTGGTTGGATGGCATCACTGACTCAATGGACATGCGTTTGAGCAAACTCCGGGAGACAGTGAAGGACAGGGAAGCCTGGTGTGCTGCAGTCCATGGGGTCACAAAGAGCTGGACACTAAATGACTGAATAAGTCTTACTGGGATTCCCAGGTGGCGCTAGTGGTAAAGAACCCGTTTGCCAGTGCAGTAAGAGACATGGGTTTGACCCCTGGGTTGGGAAGATCCCCTAGAGAAGGACATGGCCACCCACCCCCAGATGCCTGCCTAGAGAATCCCATGGATAAAGGAGCCTAGCAGACTCCAGTCCATGCAGTTTCAAGAGTCGGACATGACTTAGTGACTTTGCACACACGCACAACTCTTACTGGCTCTAATAATCACTGAATGTCCAAAAATTAATTGTGAGTTAATATTTTCTTCATATTGTTTGGGCTTCCTTGTGACTCAAACGGTAAAGAATCTGCCGGCAATGTGGGAGACCCAGGTTTGATCCCCGGGTCGGGAAGATTCCCTAGAGAAGAAAATGGCAACCCACTCCAGCATTCTTGCTTGGAAAATGCCATAGACGGGGGAGCCTGGTGGGCTACAGTCCATGGAGTTGCAAAGAGTTGGATATGACTGAGAGACTTCACTTTCACTTCCCTTTCCTTTATTTACCATTCCTTTCCCTTGGACTGCAAGGATATCCAACCAGTCCATTCTAAAGGAGATCAGTCCTGGGTGTTCTTTGGAAGGAATGATGCTGAAGCTGAAACTCCAGTACTTTGGCCATCTCATGCAAAGAGTTGACTCACTGGAAATGACTCTGATGCTGGGAGGGATTGGGGGCAGGAGGAGAAGGGGATGACCGAGGATGAGATGGCTGGATGGTATCACCGACTTAATGGACGTGAGTTTGAGTGAACTCCAGGGGTTGGTGATGGACAAGGAGGCCTAGAGTGCTGCGATTCACGGGGTTGCAAAGAGTCGGACACAACTGAGCGAATGAACTGAACTGAACTGAACAGTCAACGAATCCTCAAAAGCTGATCAACAATCTTCCACACGAGGTGTTAATAACGGTCCATTTATTAGTTTCAATACATCAAGATATGTCTTTGTATTGAGAGAAAAATACTACTTGACTGTTTTTATTTTTGTTTGCTTTTGCCCATGGGAATGCCTTGGCAGACAAGAGAGGTTGGCAAACTACAGCAAGTGGGCAAACCCAGCTCAGCACCTGTTTTTGTACAGCTGGCGAGCACAGAATTGTTCTTACTTTTTTAAATGTGGCTGGCGAAAATAAAATGTCATGACATGGAAGTTATATGAAATTCCAATTTCAGTGTCTGCACGTAATGTTTCATTGGAAAACAGCCGCTTACCTTTATTTATCTCCTATCTATTACTTTTTTTTTCAGGCTACAATGGCCACAAGAGTAGCTGCCACCGAGATCTGAAGGACCACAAAGATGAAAACATTTACTATCAGATCCTCTACAGAAACTGTATATGATGAGCATCAGAATTCCTAACATTATAATGGGCCTCTGAAAGGTGCTAGGTGCATGCCACATGGTCAGTAAACCATGTGTTTATTTCCCTTCAAGTTATAAAGTAAAACTTCTGAGAACAGAACTGTGTTCTTCAATTCTTTTTGTCGTTGTTCAGTTGCTCAGTCGTGTCTGACTCTTTGCAACCCCATGGACTGCAGCACACCAGGCCTCCCTGTCCGTCACCATCTCCCGGAGCTTGCTCCAATTCATGTCCGTTGAGTCAGTGATGCCAACCAACCATCTCGTCCTCTGTCATCCCCTTCTCCTCCTGCCTTCTCCCTTAATTCTTTTTATAACTTGCAAAGTTCACAGACAAAGGCTTCGGAACCTCTCTTGGCACTACTGAGACTGAAGTCAGGAAGCTCCTCACCGTGAGGGAGTCCTATACGTTTTGCGGTTTGTCAGCACCCCTGACCTCCACCCACTAAATGCCAGTAGCTTCCCATCACCAATAGTGACCACAGAAATGTCTCCCGCCATTGCCAAACATCCCCTGGGGAGCAAAGTCGCTCAGGCTGTGACCTCAAGCAATGCTGGATAGTAAGTCACTGTTCCAAATTACGAAGGAGCTGAAAGCTGCTAATGAAACCTGACTTCATTAAAGGAGGAAAATTTTCCTAATTAATAATGAATGATCTTTATTTATTATTAATTCAGTTCAGTTCAGTCGCTCAGTCGTGTCTGACTCTTTGCAACCCCATGAATCGCAGCATGCCAGGCCTCCCTGTCCATCACCAGCTCCCGGAGTTCACTCAGAGTCGCGTCCATCGAGTCAGTGATGCCATCCAGCCATCTCATCTTCTGTCGTCCCCTTCTCCTCCTGCCCCCAATCCCTCCCAGCATCAAAGTCTTCTCCAGTGAGTCAACTCTTCGCATGAGGTGGCCAAAGTATCAGATTGTCAGCTTTAGCATCATTCCTTCCAAAGAAATCCCAGGGCTGATCTCCTTCAGAATGGACTTGTTGAATCTCCTTGCAGTCCAAGGGACTCTCAAGAGTCTTCTCCAACACCACAGTTCAAAACCATCAATTCTTCAGCGCTCAGCCTTCTTCACAATCCAATTCTCACATCCATACATGACTACTGGAAAAACCATAGCCTTGACTAGACGGATCTTAGTTGGCAAAGTAATGTCTCTGCTTTTGAATATGCTATCTAGGTTGGTCATAACTTTTCTTCCAAGGAGTAAACATCTTTTAATTTCATGGCTGCAATCACCATCTGCAGTGATTTTGGAGCCCAAAAAATAAAGTCTGACACTGTTTCCATTGTTTCCCCATCTATTTCCCATGGAGTGATGGGACCGGATGCCATGATCTTTGTTTTCTGAATGTTGAGCTTTAAGCCAACTTTTTCACTCTCCTCTTTCACTTTCATCAAGATGCTTTTTAGTTCCTCTTCACTCTCTGCCATAAGGGTGGTGTCATCTGCATATCTGAGGTTATTGATATTTCTCCCGGCAATCTTGATTCCAGCTTGTGTTTCTTCCAGTCCAGCATTTCTCATGATGTACTCTGCATATAAGTTAAGTAAGCAGGGTGACAATATACAGCCTTGATGTACTCCTTTTCCTATTTGGAACCAGTCTATTGTTCCATGTCCAGTTCTAACTATTGCTTCCTGGCCTGCATACAGATTTCTCAAGAGGCAGGTTGCAAAAAGAGATAAGAAAGCCTTCTTTAGCGACCAATGCAAAGAAATAGAGGAAAAGAACAGAATGGGAAAGACTAGAGATCTCTTCAAGAAAATTAGAGATACCAAGGGAACATTTCATGCAAAGATGGACTCGATACAGGACAGAAATGGTCTGGACCTAACAGAAGCCGAAGACATTAAGAAGAGATGGCAAGAATACACAGAAGAACTGTACAAAAAGGATCTTCACGACCAGGATAATCACGATGGTGTGATCACTCATCTAGAGCCAGACATCCTGGAATGTGAAGTCAAGTGGGCCTTAGGAAGCATCACTATGAACAAAGCTAGTGGAGGTGATGGAATTCCAGTAGAGCTATTTCAAATCCTGAAAGATAATGCTGTGAAAGTGCTGCACTCAATATGCCAACAAATTTGGAAAACTGAGCAGTGGCCACAGGACTGGAAAAAGTCAGTTTTCATTCCAAACCCAAAGAAAAGCAATGCCAAAGAATGCTCAAACTACTGCACAATTGCACTCATCTCACACACTAGTAAAGTAATGCTCAAAATTCTCCAAGCCAGGCTTCAGCAATATGTGAACCGTGAACTTCCTGATGTTCAAGCTGGTTTTCAAAAAGGCAGAGGAACCAGAGATCAGATTGCCAACATCTGCTGGATCATGGAAAAAGCAAGAGAGTTCCAGAAAATCATCTATTTCTGCTTTCTTGACTATGCCAAAGCCTTTGACTGTGTGGATCACAATAGACTGTGGAAAATTATTAATTAGGAAATAATTAATTACCCGCCTCCTGAGAAATCTGTATGCAGGTCAAGAAGCAACAGTTAGAAGCAGACAGGGAACAATGGACTGGTTCCACATTGGGAAAGGAGTCCTTCAAGGCTGTATAATGTCCCCCTGCTCATTTGACTTGCAAGTGGAGAACATCAAGCAAAAGGTCGGGGTGGCTGAAGCACGAGCTGGCACCATGACTGCAGAGAGGAAGAGAAAGGTCAACAGCCTCAGATATGCAGATGACACCGCCCTTATGGCAGAGAGTGAAGAGGAGCTACACAGCCTCTTGATGAACGGGAAAGAGAGTGAAAAAGCTGGCTTAAGACTCAACATTCAGAAAATGAAGATCATGGAATCCAGTCCCATCACTTCATGGCAAACAGATGGGGAAACAGTAGAAACCGTGAGAGACTTTATTTTCTCGGGCTCCAAAGTCACTGCCGATGGTGACTGCAGCCATGAAATTAGAAGACACTTGCTCTTTGGAAGAAAAGCTTTGACAAACCTAGAGAGCATATTTAAAAAAAAAAAAAAAAAGAGGCATTACTGACATAAGGACCGTACAGTCAAAGCAAACGTTTTTCTAGTGGTCATGTATGGATGTCAGAGTTGGACCATAAAGAAAGCTGAGTGCTGAATAACTGATGCTTTTGAACTGTAGTGTTTCAGAAGACTCCTGAGAGTCCCTTGGACTGCAAGGAGATCCAACCAGTCCATCCTAAAGGAGATCAGTCCTGAATAGTCATTGGAAGGGCTGATGCTGAAGGTGAAACTCCAATCCTCTGGCCACCTGATGCAAAGAGCTGACTTATTGGAAAAGACTCTGATGCTGGGTAAGACTGAAGGCAGGAGGAGAAGGGGACGACAGAGGATGTGATGGTTAGATGGCATCACTGACTCGATGGACATGAGTCTAAGCAAGCTCCGGGAGATGGCGATGGACAGGGAAGCCTGGTGTGCTGCAGTCCATAAGGTTGCAAAGAGTCAGACACGACTGAGAAACTGGACTAAACTGGACTAAACTGAATAAACTGATTATGCTACATTACTCAGGTACAAAATGGGTTATATAACCTTTTTTTCCCTGAAGGCAGTACAGTAAGGATGTACTTTGGAGGAGGAGGAAAATGTAATGTATACATTTCACTCATGGATCATTCACAAACACTTAATGAGCACCAGCCAGAATGGCTACCATAAAATATATCCATAAACAGTAAATAATGGAGAAGGTGTGGGGAAAAGGGAACCCTCCTGCACTGTTGGTGGGGATGTAAACTGGTACAGCCACTATGGAGAACAGTATGCTGCTGCTGCTGCTAAGTCGCTTCAGTCGTGTCCGACTCTGTGCGACCCCATAGACGGCAGCCCGCCAGGCTCCCCCGTCCCTGGGACTCTCCAGGCAAGAACACTGGAGTGGGGTGCCGTTTCCTTCTCCAATGCATGAAAGTGAAAAGTGAAAGTGAAGTCGCTCAGTTGTGTCGGAGAACAGTATGGAGGGTCCTTAAAAAACTAAAACTAGAGCTATGGCCCTGCCCCCTGGAGAATGAAATGGCAACCCACTTCAGTATTCCTGCCTAGAAAATGCCATGGACGGAGGAGCCTGGTGGGCTACAGTCCATGGAGTTGCAAAGAGTCAGACGCGACTGAAGCAACTTAGCATATGCACATGACCCTGAAATCCCACTCCTGGGCATATATCCAGAGGAAAACCTGACCCAAGAGGATATGCACACCCCAGTGTTCAGTGCAGCGCTATTCACAGCAGCAAAGACATGGAAACGACTCAAACGTACACCAGCAGATGAAAGGATATAGATACTGTGGCACATATATAAAGTGGAGGATTACTCGCCATTTCAAAGAAGGAAATCATACCATCCGCAGCAACATCTATGGACCTAGAGCTTGTCACACTAAGTGAAACTAAGTCAGATGGAGAGGGAGAAATACACTATGACCTACCTTAGATGTAGAATCTACAAAGAAATTATACAAATGAACAGCTTACAAAACAGACAGAGATGGACAGACCCAGAAAACAAACTTATGGTTGCCAGGGAGAAGATAAGTCAGTGAGTTTGGGATAGACATGTACTCTGCTATATGTAACATGGAGAACCAACAAGGACCTGCTGTCCAGCACAGGGAACTCTGCTCAATACTCTGTAATAAACTTATGGTTCCCAGGGGAGAAGGATGGGGGAAGGGATAGTTAGGGAGTTTGGGATGGACATGGACACACTGCTGGATTTAACATGGGTGACCAGCAAGGACCTGCTGTGTAGCACAGGGAACTCTGCTCAATACTCTGTAATAACCTTATGGTTCCCAGGGGAGAAGGATGGGGGAAGGGATAGTTAGGGAGTTTGGGATGGACACGCACACACTGCTGTATTTAACATGGAGAACCAGCAAGGACCTGCTGGACAGCACAGGGAACTCTGCTCAGTGTCATGCGGCAGCCTGGATGGGAGGGGAGTTTGTGGGAGAAGGGATGCATGTATACATATGGCTGAATCACTTCAATGTTCACCTGAAACTGTCACAACATTGTTTGTTAATCAGCTATACCCCAATACAAAATAAAAAGTTGAAAAAAAAAAAAAAAGACAAATGCTCGGTAAGCAACGACTCCATACCCAAACACGGTTCTAGGCTTCAAGATCCCACAATGAACAAAGCGCGATACAATCAATGGCTGCCTGGAGCTTCTTTTCTGGTGAAGGAGACAGAATCGCAGAGGCAAAGAAATAGGTATATAAAATGACAAGGGTGTAGTATGGCCGAGGACACTGTAAAGGGGTGGGAGGTGATACGGGAGGGCAAGGCTGAGGAGGTGGCATTTGTGCTGAGATGTGAATCGGGGGTGGGGGGGGTGGCGGGGGCGGTGGTGCATGGTGAGTTGGGTGTCTATGGGAGAAGCCTCCTGGGAGGAGGTAAAAGACATGTTGAGGGGGGCTGAACACAGGAGGAAGTGGAGAGAGACCACAGGCAGATGAGACAGTGTTTACACTGAAGGAGATGCTTAGACATTAAAGGGTGTGAGGCAAATGGCAGCATGATTCCGACTACATGTGTAAAGGGTCTTTCCAGCACCCACATGCACACAGTAGAATGTGGGAGACCCGAGAGCATGCTCACAGACTGGTCCAGACAAGACATGCTGGCAGGCTGGACAAGGCTGGCAACTGGATGGGGGGAAGAACCCATGTTCTGGAAAGATCCTGATGGTGACCAACTTTGCAGACGCAACCAGAACTAGTTAGAAACTGTGTACTTTCTATAAAAAGCAGAGACATCCCTTTGCCAACAAAGGTCTGTATAGACAAGGCTATGTTTTTTCCAGTAGTCATGTGTGGATATGAGAGTTGGACCATAAAGAAGTCTGAGCACCAAAGAATTGGTGCTTTTGAACTGTGGTGCTGGAGAAGACTCTTGAGGGTCCCTTGGACTGCGAGGAGATCCAACCAGTCCATCCTAAAGGAGATCAGTCCTGAATATTCACGGGAAGGACTGATGCTGAAGCCAAAGCTCCAATGCTTTGTCCACCTGATGTGAAGAGTCGACTCATCGGAAAAGACCCTGATGCTGGGAAAGATTGAGGGCAGGAGGAGAAGGGGACAACAGAGGATGAGATGGTTGGATGGCATCACTGACTCAATGGACATGAGTTTGAGAAAACTCGGGGAGATAGTGAAGGACAGGGAAGCCTGGCGTGCTGCAGTCCACGGGGTCGCAAAGACTCGGACACGACTGAGCCACTGAACAACAACTTTCTATGAAATATTCTGTAAACTTTATCTTTTAACATACACTCAGTTACGTCATCAGCATACCTTTTTGACTTGGTGGGTTTTTTTTAAATTCTTTTGTCCCAATATTTGCTCAAAACGGTTTTTAAAGCTGTAGATCTTTATTCAAGACCACAATGGAGACAGCATTCCCAACTTGAGTTGCCACTATCAGTGTGCTTGCCTGGGAAGTCCAATGGGCAGAGAATCCTGGCTGGCCACCGTCCACTGGATGACAAAGAGTCAGGCACGACTTAGTGACTAAACCACCACCCACCCGGTTTGCTGAGTTATTTCAGGACCATTATCCAATATGTGTGTGCCTGATTTTCCCCACGTGTAAAATGGAGTTATCATCGCTTACCCTTCACTCCATTAACCAGAAGACCAAGAGGAAAAGCTTACATGGTGCTTCAAGTCTCAAAAGAAACGCCAACTATCTGCGAATGTACCCAGTGATAATATCCAAAGGAGATCAACTCTGATTAACATGTAAGGCTCATCCCCACGGATTCAGACTCAAGACAACCCTGAAAGTTACGTCAGTTTTGTAATATAGTCCAAAGGTTCTGGTGGAATTAGCCGTGACTTATTGATTCATTTTTGCTTTCAGGCAAAAGGAATTGATTTCTGTTCTTGTGAAATTCAGTCTCTCATGTCAGCCTGGATCATCCAATTATGAAATATGGTTCAACAATCTGTATTCCCCAGAGTTGTAATGTTCTTTAATTAGGGTATTTTAGAAGCAGTTCAAATGAATCTCTCCCATTCAAATTTCAAATGTATAAAAAAGAATTAATCTCTTGATGGGGTAAGGATAAAAGGGGTGCTAAGTACAAATACTACAGATACAAAAAATTACCATCATGTGAAGGAAAGTTATGACCAACCTAGATAGCATATTCAAAAGCAGAGATATTACTTTGCTAACAAAGGTCCATCTAGTCAAGGCTATGGTTTTTCCAGTGGTCATGTATGGATGTGAGAGTTGGACTGTGAAGAAAGCTGAGCTCTGAAGAATTGATGCTTTTGAACTGTGGGTTGGAGAAGACTCTTGAGAGTCCCTTGGACTGCAAGGAGATCCAACAAGTCCATCTTAAAGGAGACCAGTCCTGGATATTCACTGGAAGGACTGATACTGAGGCTGAAACTCCAATACTTTGGCTACCTCATGCGAAGAGTTGACTCACTGGAAAAGACCCTGATGCTGGGAGGGATTGGGGGCAGGAGGAGAAGGGGACAACAGAGGATGAGATGGCTGGATGGCATCACTGACTCGATGGACATGAGTTTGGGTGAATTCCGGGAGTTGGTGATGGACAGGGAGGCTTAGCGTGCTATGATTCATGGGGTTGCAAAGAGTCAGACATGACTGAGCAACTGAACTGAACTGAATACCCAACCAACAAAACTGGAAAAAAAAAACTAATTATGAAATTTAGTCACGTGGCCATATTTTCTTACACACACACACACACAATCTTTTTCTGTAATGATGCCATACAAATTCAACACTAGTTGAAGAACAATTAATATAACAGATACCAGAAAATGTCTTATCAGGGCCAATGTTTGCGATACTATATAAAAAGGAAAAGGATTGTAAACCAGACATTCCATTTCTGCCCAGAATCTAGAGAGTCAGAGGTAAGCAAAGCTTGCTTTCACCAAATTATTTCACATTCACACAATTATACAATTTTGACTGTAAAATAAAAGAAGGCTTTAACTTTCAGTCTAATAGTAGCACCCACGAAAGAAATTTCAGCAAACTCTACCACGATTGCAAAGCACTCCAGTATGTACAGCAGGTTTCAACTGTATTCACTTATACTATCTGAATATAAAGCCAACTTTCAGACTAGAGCTGAAGCATATACTACATGTATATTACATATATACACACATACAGATTTTTATAGCTTATGATGTTTTTGGACTGAGAAATTTATGCCATCAAACATAGGAATGAGAATAATGTGAAACTTAGAACATGGGTGTGCAACAAGAAATACTCAGAAACAGAAAAGAGGCTGCTTGCTTAAAGATTCGAATTACTTAACGACCAGTTCCTGCACACAAAGTAAACACATACAAAATAACTTAGCTGTGAGTCGAATGCATTAAGTCTTCTGGTGGAATCAGAAGATGTTTTCTCCTTAAAAACATTTTTGACTAAAATAACTAGAGAATGGAGAGACAAATAAGGTAATATATAGAAATACTGATACATACATCTTGATTGCAGCAGTGACTACATTAACGGAATCTATCCAAGTGATAAAAACGTTACAAAACTATATTAATACATCCCTTGCACCAATGATGATTATCTGCTTTTGATACTGTGCTACGAATATATAAGGTATAAACATTGGTGGAAAGAGAGTGAACAGTACATGTGATTTCTCTCCACTAGCTTTGCACCTTCCTGTGACTCTACACTTATTTCAAAATTAATTTTTAAAAAAAATACTGATACAGTTGTAGGGCACATACCTTTGAACATTGCTTGTGATTCTGGCACCAAACCAGGGAGCCATTGTTCTGCAAAACGAAAAAAGAAACATTGACTCGTTAGATACTTTTCTATTTGAAAACTGCATACACCTGTGCTTTAATATAATTTAAAAATATCAGCCCTAATCAAAGACCAACTTGCCACCCTGCTATGTCTTTCTTCTGAAAACAGAAAAGTGTGTTTCTAATGGAAATCGTGTTTTGCCCTTGACTTCATGATACAAACACATATAAAATAATGAAGAATTTCAAGCTGTTCTGGGAAGGAAAAGTGTGTGAGCCATCTCTCAGGGGTGTGCTGAGTGATCAAATACAGACCAGCAGGAAAATGACCTGCAGAGGTGTCTTCCTGGAGGCTTTTCAATTTCAACTAATCAGTAAAAAGAGTTTGAGCCTGGAAGTCAGATACCATGTGAAAAATGTTCTCTCTCTCTCTCTCTTTCCCCCTTCTCTGGATGTGTGACTCTGGACAAGGGGCTTGTCTGTCCCTCAGTTCATCCGCCTGTAAAGCATAAAGACATTAGCTCTTGCATGTGGTCAGTGGTGTAAGTAAGTGAGGGGATACGCACAAACCACTCAAACACACCAAATACCAGGATTAGGGTTTATTCAAATTCAAATTTATTTTATTGAAGTCTAGCTGATTTATAATGTTGTGTTAATTTCTGCTGTACAGAGTGACTTTGTTATACATACATATATATATACACATATATATACACACATTTTTTCATATTCTTTTCCATCATGCTTTATCAGAGGATATTGGGTGAATGAGCACTGATGCTGAAGCTGAAACTCCAATTCCTTGGCCACCTGATGCAAAGAGCTGACTCACTGCCAAAGACCCTGATTCTGGGAAAGATTGAAGGCGGGAACAGAAGGGGAGGACAGAGGATGAGATGGTTGGATGGTATCACCGACTCAACAGACATGAGTTTGAGTAAACTCGGGGAGTTGGTGATGGACAGGGAGGCCTGGAGTTCTGCAGTCCATGGGGTTGCAAAGAGTCGGACATGACTGAGTGACTGAACTGAACTGACTGAGTACAGTTCCCTGCGCTCTACAGTAGAACCTTGTTTATCCATCCTATATATATATGCGTGTTTCCATCTGCTAACCCCAAACTCCCAAGTTGTCCCTCTCCACCACCCCACCCCCTTGACAACCATCAGTCTGTCCTCTACGTCTGTGAGTCTCTTTCCACACATTCGTGTCACATTTTAGATTCTACATGTAAGTGACAGCCTACGATCTTTCTCTGTCTGACTTATTTCACTTACGTGATGATCTCGGCATCCATCCATGTTGCTGCCAATGGCCTTATCTCATTGTTTTCTGTGGCTGACTAGTATTTTATTCTATATATAATTTTCTTTACCCACTCATCTGTTGATGGGTATTTACATTGCTTCCATATCTTGGCTATTGTAAATAGTGACACCATGAACATAGGGGTGCACACATCTTTTTGGAATTACAGTTCTGTAGGACTATGATTTATTATCCTTAGATTCTGAATTTCTGTCTGAAACTTGTCCTCGTACATGACTAAAATTTTGGTTGGATTATGATACTTTACATCAGACTGTGCTAGGCTGGGATAGGTTGGGAGAGCTCATGGAAATGGTCACCTGGTAATTAAGACGCTGTGACCTCCTGTTCTCTGAAGTTCAAAGTTAGCTACAAGATTAAAGTAGCCCATTACCTATGGCTGAATGCCTAAACTTTTAATTTTAAGAATATCATAGTGAATAAAATAGTATCACCTTTGTTTGCACTCAAAAGAACACTGAACCAATAACATACCTTTTGAAAAATATTCTTATTACAAAATTGATACATAATTCACATATGCAAAATTCACTCATTGAAACTGAAAAATTCAGTGGTTTTTAGTAGAAAGGCAGTGCCACCATCATCACGGATTGTTGGACTTTTTCATCACCTCTGACACAAAACTGTCCATTTGGCAGGCCCTCTCCTCCGACTCTGACAGCCACTAACATCCATTCTTTCTCTAGAAATTTCCTTACTCTGGACACTTCGTGTAAATGGAACCGGAACATACGTAGTCTTCTGTGTCTGGATCATTTCACTTCATCACGTTTTACACTGTGCTCTTGAGAGTCTCTTGGACAGCAAGGAGATCAAACCAGTCCATCCTAAAGGAAAGCCATCGTGAATATTCACTGGAAGGACGGAAGCTGAAGCTCCAGTACTTGATGCAAAGAGCTGACTCACTGGAAAAGACCCTGATGCTAGGAAAGACTAGAGGCAGGAGGAGAAGTGGGTGACAGAGGATGAGACGGCATCACTGACTCGATGCACAGGAGTTTGAGCAAGCTTCAGGAGAAATAGGAGAGGACAGAGAAGCCTGGCATTCTGCAGTCCATGAGGCAGCGAACAGTCGGACAGAACTTAGCAACCGAACAGCAGTCTTTTTGCTTCATCCCCACTGTCATATACATCAATACTTCATCCACCCTTTTTTCACTGTCAGATTATATTGTACGGATATCTGCTCTTCCATTCACAATAACACATCTTCCTAATGCAGGATTCTCAAAATCACTGGGTAGATCTCAACTGTTTAGGATTAGAAATTTCCCTCTTCTATCTAAAAATCATTGGGCTAAAAGATCTCCGTCCTGCAGGAAAGCTTTCCCCATTAAGTGCCTCTGTCATACTAACTCGAGTCTCCTTTACAAGCTTAACTCCCCCAAATTGCTGAATGCCCCTAACAATTTTAGATAATCTGGTATTAATCTCCTTACCCCCTCGCTGAGCTGCACTCATCCTCAGTGGGCACTGATATCTCCCTACATTATCAATGCCTACCAATCCATCAATAAGGGCTGGAGCTGTGTATGAACAGCTTGGACTGAGGTCAGGCATCGTCTTTTGTAGGCTTGATATCAGAGAAATAAGAATTTAATAGACTGGGTGGGGGCCAAAGCTGGACAAATTTAATTACTGGCAATAATGTGTTCAAGAAAGAGGCCATTATGGGAAAACCCAGTGTTTTTCATAAAAACTGGTGACAGGGTTCACAAGGGCTTTAGGCAGATCAAGGTATTGGTCACAAGCCGACTGTGCTGTGTTCAGACATGTCTCAGTCATGTCTGAGTCTTTGCGAGCCCAGGGACTATAGCCCGCCAGACTCCTCTCTCTGAGAGATTTCCCAGGCAAGAATACTGGAGTCGGGTAGCCATTCCCATCTCCACGACATCTTGCTGGAGATACAGGGATCGAACCTGTATCTCCAGCATTGACAGATGGGTTCCTTACCACTGAGTCACCTGGGAGGCCCATAAAGAGGGTTAAGAACAGCAACCAGAAGCAGGGGCCAAACGCTGAGAAGTATGTTGTTATGGCAATGCTGGGGGCGCGGTCTGGGGCATCAGGAGAACTTCTCTCCTCGTCGTCCTGTCTGGGAAGGGTGTTTGTCGCCTGTCCCACGTGGGGTTGAGTCCTGCTAGGACTTCCAAGGACCAGGTCCGGCAGACCACAGCCTGACCCCAACTTGAGTGCCCTGCGCTCATGTCCCAGATATGGGAACCAGTGAGGTTCCTTCCAAAAAGACACAGGGCTAAAGTGAATGGACTCCCAACCTTGGAGACTAGGTCAAGGCCAGATCTTGACCACCTGCTTCAGCAAGGTCATGGTCTGAGGGGGCCTTCCCTGGTGGCTCAGATAGACAAGAATCTTCCTGCCAGTGCAGGAGACCCTGGGTTGGGAAGAGCCCCTGGAGACGGGAAAGGCTACCCACTCCAGTGTTCTTGGGCTTCCCTTGTGGCTCAGCTGGTAAAGAATCCTTCTACAATGTGGAAGACTTGGGTTTGATCCCTAGGTCAGGAAGATCCCCTGGAGAAGGGAATGGCAACCCAGTGCAGTATTCTTGCCTGGGAAATCCCATGGACGGAAGAGCCTGGCGGGGCTACGGTCCATGGGGTTGCAAAGAGTCGGACACGACTGAGCGACTCCATGACAACAACAGTGTGGTCTGAAGACCCTCTGCCTCCCTGAGTCAGGTCAGCGCATCCTGCCCCTTGCCCTGGGATCCCTGACCTGGGACCGGCTTCCACCAGCCTCCCCTCCTGGTCTTCTTTCTCCTGGACACACGGGCAGGCCCTCTGCAGCTCTGCCTCTGCTCTTGAGAGATGCATCACACACCCTCCTGCTCTAGGATCTCTTTTCCCTGCCCTGAGTCTTAAGCTCCTCAATGGGAGTGTGCTCCTGGAGACAGGGATTCCTGTTTCCAATCCGCCTGAAACCTTCACGCTGGCAACTGGGCCAGCTTCTTAGGCCAATTGCAAGGGTGCCCAGGGCTGCAGAAGCAGGCATGGCAACTGCTCCCTGCCCCCAGCGATGGGCTGACAAAAATATTACCAGCGGGGTCATACACCACTGACCTGAGTACTATCGATAAATAGCATGATTGAGACAGTACAAGCATCTGCCCACACACATATCCTGCAGCCAGCAGTGAAACTCAGCTGTGAGTGCCATGGTGAAGAAAAGCGAGGGAGACGGACAGAGAGACTGAGAGCGGGCCGTGAATGAAATCTCCAGATGTATAAACCACAAGGAGAGTAGGAATCGGACCAGAGGGCTCCCAACATTGTAAGCTCAGAGAATATCAGATCAGGTGAGGCGGCTGGAGCAGGGAATAGGCGAGGAGATGGGGTGAACACGCAGGAAGTGGAGCCGGTTACAAATTCCTGGAAAGAACACTTTTCACTTAGTATATGTCTTAGGATTAAAAAAATAATAACAACAACAACAACATAGATTAGAGCTGTGAGAAGCTCCGTTCATGGCACATCTTGGTTAGAATCCTTCTGTTCGCTTTGGAGGTAAAATGGTCAAACCTCAACAACAGACGAATCCAGGGAAGGGTGCTTTCAGCTGCCTGACAAATGCAAACACGACTGCCAGCCCCAGGCTGAAACACACATTGCTGCCGGTCCCATTGGCCTGCACACCCTATCCCAGCAGCCACTGAGCCCATCTATCACTGACATTTTCCTGGGATTTAATACCAACGCATTTCCTCCACCGAAGCACTTTCATTTGAGGCCAAATTTCCCATTAATCACAAAAAATGAAACGCTGTCCTTAGAAAGAAATATTGGGGGCAACAGCAAGCAGGCATGAAAGGTTTATTATGATTATAATCGTTAACTTTTTTATTACAAAAGATAGGATGTCATAGCTTGCTGGGGAAGATTAAAAAGATAATCCATGTAAAGAGTTTAGCAAAATGGTTGGCACAGAGTTAGATGTTTAAAAAAAAAAAAAAGATGATTGTGATTATAAATTTTACTATGTTTGCCATTATTTTTGTTCCGAGAAGTAGAAGAGTAATCCTGGACTGTCAAACTCCCAGCTCCCGTGTATAACACGCATCCTATGCTAACTGGTTTCATCTTATTAGCGAGGCTCAGAGGGTGAGGGGGTTTGGGGTACTGAGATGGGTCGGGTTGGGGTGGGAAGAACCATGTTTTCTTCCCTTCAGCTCAGTTCAGTTCAGTCGCTCAGTCGTGTCTGAGTCTTTGCGACCCCATGGACTACAGCACACCAGGCCTCCCTGTCCATCACCAACTCCCAGAGTTTACTCAAACTCATGTCCATTGCGTTGGTGATGCCATCCAACTCTCTCATCCTCCATCGTACCCTTCTCCTCCTGCCCTCAATCTTGCCCAGCATCAGGGTCTTTTCCAATGAGTCAGCTCTTCCCTGAGTGGTAGCAATTTTCCAACATTTGTCAATGTGATGAGAGGACAACTGCTTTAATTGCCTTTGACTGGCCATTTGTATTTCCTCTACGGTGAACTGTCTCTTCATTTTACCATTTCCATTTTGGAGAGTCCACCCTCTTCTCAGATACTGTAGCAGCTATTAGTACCCATTAGACTTAGTAATAATTTGCCTGTTACTTACTGCTTTAAATAAAAGGTTTCCAGTACATTGTTTGTCTTTTGAATTTACTCATGGAGTTTTCTCCACGTAGAAATTTTCTACACACACACACACATTCACATTTCCCCACCCAAAGTGTCTCTATTTCCTTTTGGGATTTTGAGTTTCCTGTTTTCTTTAAAACAATTGCCCCCCGCCACCCCCACCCATGACAAGGTTTTGCAGCTGCCCTATGCTTTTGGTTTTATCAATCAGCATCTTCCACACAATTTATCTCTACAAAGAACTTCTAAGAACGCTGCCTAATGGCATGGCGGATGTCTGTAAACCCCCGATTAGCTGCAGCCACTGTGTTTAGGCCAGGTGTGCATGAACACCCCACCATCCACCTATGCAGCTTACCTGGAATGCTCTCTGAGCAGAGGAGCAATGGAAAAATATAAAAACCCAGAGCATTTCAACATCCTGCCCAGGGGGGAGTTTTTAGCCGGATTACAATAGCATTCACCAGTTAAGCCACTTGACAACAAAAAATAAAATACAGTATCTGCAATAAAGTCTCACTCTGGCTGAAAGCCAGCAAAAATAAAGAGCCAAAGTACATTAGGCATGAAAGATATTTGCCTCTAGAATCATCACTTTAACCTCCAGGTAGCATCAGACAGTGGGACTTTGGTAATTATAGAAAGATTACATCCGTATTTTATTGGTTTAACAAGATCAAACATGAGTGCCAGTCAGTCCAACTTTCAAAGAGTTTATGTAAGTTCAGTCAGCTGCACCCAGACACTATTGCCATGATATTTTCAAAGCCGCTTCATTTCTAGCCTTTTGATTTTTTCCCTTGAAGAAAAAAAAATAATTCTTCAAAAGCTTCAAGTAAAGAAAACACTTCACTCAAAGACGACCCACAAGGGAAGGATAAAGACAGATGAAAACTAGCTATCTCAATACAGTCATTTGCCGAGAAAAAAAGAGAATTAGAACAGATCCCCCTTGTTTTGGAGGTGATGCTGTGGCATACCCCCTAAGGACTAACCAGGGTGCAGTTTCAGGTACGTGACACTGAACAAGTGCCCAACAGCAAGACGGAACATCTGACCTGAAACCATTCCAGACAGCCCAGCACAGACCGAAGCTTAACAGATCAGCCCTTTGAAACCACAATATCATTAGCTGTGACTCCATTGATTTTCTTTTCGTGGAAAAAAGAGGGCATGGATTGAAATTTAGGAATTTCCTTTTAATCCAGAATATTTTTCTATGACCTTGGAATTAAGAAACAAAATACCTGATTTCACTCATCGTTGCAAGGATATTCCGTCGTATTGTTGATACACTCACAGCCTCCTCATATATTCAACAGCAGCTAAGAGGGGTGTTCAGGAGACTTCGACTGAGACTGAACATTTTCATGGCTCAAAGTATTAAAAATTTTTTTTAACATTTATTTATTTGGCTGCACCCGTTCTTAGTTACAGCAAGCAGATCTTCAATTGCAGCATGCAAACTCTTAACTTGGCCCATGTGCAAACTATTTCCCTGAGCGGGGATCGATCTCAGGCCACTCGCACCGGGAGCGCAGAGTCTTGGCCATTGGACCACCAGCAAAGTCCTTCAAAGCACTTTTTTTTTACATGAGTCTTTGCTAGTGATCATCACAACTATACATTCATTCTAAATGTGTCTCAGGAAACTTAAACACATAACGCTAAGTGAAAGAAGTCAATCTGAAAAGGCTACACATTGTATGATCCCAGCTTTGCAATGTTCTGCTGCTGCTAAGTCACTCCAGTCATGTCTGACTCTGGGCAGCCCACCAGGCTCCCCCGTCCCTGGGATTCTCCGGGCAAGAACACTGGAGTGGTTAGACATTAGACATGTGTCCAACACTCACAGATTGCACAACAAGATGAACCCTGATGCAAATTGTGGCCCTGGGGCGATGACAGTGTGTCAGTGAAGGTTCCTTAGCATAGCAGAGGTACCACTAGGGTGCGATGTTGGTAACGAGGGAGGCTGTGCACATATGGGGTCATGGCGTGAATGGGAACTCTTGGTACTTCCTGCTCAATTTTTTTGTGAAGCTGCTGTTGCTGCTGCTAAGTCGCTTCAGTTGTGTCCGACTCTGTGCGACTCCATAGATGGCAGCCCACCAGGCTCCAGTCCCTGGGATTCTCCAGGCAAGAACACTGGAGTGGGTTGCCATTTCCTTCTCCCTTTGTGAAGATGAAAAGCTCTAAAATAAAATCTACTTAAAGAGGAAAAAAAAAGCTCAATGTTTATATTTGTTGTTTATAGTACAAGCTCTTTTGTTATGGATTATCCTCAGTAACAGAGAAGGCAATGGCACCCCACTCCAGTACTCTTGCCTGGAAAATCCCAGGGACTGCAGTCCATGGGATCGCTAACAGTCAGACACGACTGAGCAACTTCACTTCACTTTCACATCCTCAGTAAACAAGCAACCTTTTCATTAACCCTTCCCCATAAATTTCCCTCTACATTCGACAACTATCTCCCAGTGAACTGAATTCTACAGGAAAACAGTATCTGACCACACAAACCTACCCCCTCAAACGCCCAGCCCTCCCCTGTGGCCCCCACCACTGGAACCCAGGGTCTGGCCACATTCTCTACCTCATTTCCTGACACCTGGCATCCTGTCCAGGAATGAAAACCTCTGCAAGTGCTGTTCTCCCATCCGGGACTTGTCTGCTCCCCAAGGCTACTTCCATGCCACTTCTTCCAGGAAGCCCTCCCTGATGCCTGACTCCCTGACTATGACAGCTCCCCAGTGGCACATGCCCTGGGCCTCCCTGCACTTCTGTTCCAAAGCACTCTAGATGGTGGTCAAGTGTAAATGTATTTGTATTGTTTTTCCTTAACGATCACCACCCCCGCCTATGACTTCCTCAAATACAGAATGTGTCTGCATTTCCTCCTCACCACTGGCTTCCTCACGATCTTAAAGAATACTGGCTGAATAGATAAATGAATGGAATAGGGAGTCACAAATGAAACTACACTTTAATCATTAGGTCACGAGGAACTGAAAAGAAGGAAATAAAGAGAAAGAGATAAAGTGTTCATCTTCACTAGGTAGAGATTTCAGAAAATGGCTTTACTAGTTTGCTTCCTATAGAGAAGAGATTCAGCATCCTAGAGATTTAGCCTGAGAATATGAAAAACTGAATGAAGGCTTGTATACAGAGTCAAGTGTAAATTATTTAAGAAATAATCGTGCTAACAATCTTTTCATAGATGTAAATAAAGTCATCTAACGAAAATTTATAGAACGGCAAGCGTTAGACAATGCCATATGGGAAAACATTCCTTTTATGAGCACTTGACTATGAATTTTAACAAGGAACATTCTTACAAATTCCATCTTGGGGAAAGGACTGCATGCAACTTTTATTTCTCACTCTCCCCGATGGAATAAGGGGGACCACCACGGAGTTACAGAATTGGAGGTACCGGCTTCTCTAGCACATCCCAAGGAACAGTCTTCCGACTTTAATCTCCTCCAAGAAGATGTGTTAATTCTGAATTCATCCTTGCCACAGCTGTGACTGCGGATATGTAAACTACATTTGGTATTCAAATGTACATTCTCAGAAGAAAATTCTGATAAATCATGCCCTCTCCATGAAAATCACATTAAGCCCTGAAAGATATTTCAAGACAGAATAAGTGACTTGCACGGAAAGAAATCCAACCTTCGGGAGGTTGAGAGGGAGCGTTAAAGGTAATAACTAAAATTGAGTTAATGACTCGTATTACAAAGTAAGGAAAGCATGAGCAACAGAGCAGCTACGTAAATTAAACAACGACGGCATTGTTCCTGGGAAACCTAGAAAAAAATAAATGAACGTCTGCATAAACCTCATTCTCTTCCCACCTCCTCCTTCACAGCGGAGACAAGGGACAGTGATGAACGCAGCCTATAAAGGCAGGCGTGCTCAGACATCGCTCTCAAGTTCTTGCTTCACTTGTAAATTGGGTGGATCCTCCCCGTTCCAGGAATTTCTCCCCCATCGCCATACCTGCTTGCAGAGAAAGTAAACAGGTATCTATGGAATAAAGTGTCCAGGCTAAAAGCGCAGAGATGTGGCATTCCTCACCACCGAGTTCAAAGTTCTGGAAGGCTTCTTTCCGAGGTGGGACGGCCACACACTCTTGCATTTCTAAGCCTTACTTCAAAGTGGCCCCAACTTCAGTCTGAATCACCTGTGTGGGTCTCAGTGTTGGTGGGAAAGACGAGACTGGGAAGAGGAGACGAGAAAGAGCCATAGGCAGGAAGCAGGAAAAACAGGGAAGAAAGATAGAAAAGGTCTCAAAAGTCTGATGTAAAGGGCACACTAGGTCCCAGGGCATAACTGTGAGATGTTAAAACCCCTTTGAAATTGAATATTAAAGACAGACTTTATTTTCTTGGGCTCCAAAATCACTGCAGATGGTGATGGCAGGCATGAAATTAAAAGACGCTTTGCTCCTTGGAAGAAAAGCTATGACCAAACTAGACAGCATATTAAAAAGCAGAGACATTACTTTGTTGACAAAGGCCCATATAGTCAAAGCTATGGTTTTTCCAGTAGTCATGTATTCATGTTAGAGTTGGACCATAAAGAAAGCTGAGCGCCGAAGAAGTGATGCTTTTGAACTGTGGTGTTGGAGAAGACTCCTGTGATTCCCCTGGACGCAAGGAGATCAAACAAGTCAATCCTAAAGGAAATTAGTCTTAAATATTCATTTAGAAGGACTGATGCTGAAACTGAAGCTCCAATCCTTTGGCCACCTGATGCAAAGAAGTGACTCATTGGAAAAGACCCTGGTGCTGGGAAAGACTGATGGCAGGAGGAGAAGGGGATGACAGTTCAGTTCAGTTCAGTTGCTCAGTCCTGTCTAACTCTTTGTGACCCCATGGACCCCAGCACGCCAGGCTTCCCTGTCCATTACCAACCCCTGACTCATGCCCATCGAGTCAGTGATGCCATCCAAGCATCTCATCCTCTGCCGTCCCCTTCTCCTCCCACCTTCAGTCTTGCCCAGCATCAGGGGCTTTTCCAGTGAGTCAGTTCTTCGCATCAGGTGGCCAAAGGATTGGAGCTTCAGCTTCAGCATCAGTCCTTCCAATGAATATTCAGGACTGATTTCCTTTAGGATGGACTGGTTGGATCTTCTTGCAGTCCAAGAGACTCTCAAGAGCCTTCTCCAACGCCACAGTTTCAACAAAGGTAAGTAGATATGAGCTGTATTTCTCGGAGGAGATGAGGGTGGTGAAGGCATTAACCCTGTGCTGGGAAGACCCAAGAGCAGTATGGAGGGGTAGCCCCTTCGGTGTGGAAGAGGAACATGAGTTCACAAGAAATAGGAGATAAGCAGGTCACCACTTCCGCCCAAAGACACATCTCCCCATTTCAAGCCCCAACAAAGCTCTTCCTCAATGAACCAAGCTAGTTTAGGGGGCACTGCAATTTCACTGGAGGTTAAGATATTTTTCCTGAAACTTAAGAGAATCGTGGTGTTTTGAGCATATTCACCAAAGAACATATTGTTGTTCCAATGTGTTTTGACTCGTTATTGGCAGCTGCGTTCATCTGTACTTTTGTGTGAGCCTGCGTACCAAGCAACTGAAAGGAACAGTGGAAATATTGTTTAAGAAAATACGTCAAAGTCCCTGTGGAGAATTCAAACCATGATCAAAGGAGAAAAAAATGCAAGAGCAATGTGGAACAGCAATTTAGAAACATAACTTTCCACAACAGTTAATTACATCTTTCACTACTTTTCTCTGGAAAGACAGTGATGTGGATATTCGCAACTCGCTAAAAATTGAGGTCAGCAGGTGAAGGGGGCGACAGAGGATGAGACAGTTGGATGGCATCATCGACTCGATGGACATGAGTTTGAACAAGCTCCGGGAGATGGTGACGGAGAGGGAAGCCTGGCGTGCTGCAGTCCATGGGGTTGCAGAGTCCAACACCACTGAGCAACTGAACAGCAATAACAAAAATACACTTTAGGCAGCATTAGAAGACTAGTAATGTCAGGAAGTCCTCCTGGGTCTTTTCTTTCCTTAATTATTGTTGCTCTTATGTTTTTATTGCAGGCTGTTTTATAGGTGAACAAAACAAAACAGGAAATTAGCAAAAACTAAAGGGACACAGTCAGCTACTAAAGCAATGACTTCACTAGATTTCTGAGCTACAGTGGGATTTAATCTTGTCCTGCCTGGGAAGGGTAGTGTACAGAAGCTGCTCTTATCTGTAAGCAACTGAAAACCAATTTTTTTTTTTTTTTTTTTTTACTATATCAAAGGTAACTGAGGGCTCTTAGAATGCTGACTCTGCACAGTTTGCCAAGTGAGTCAAGTGGGATTCCAGGACTCTCTTCAAAATTGCTACCAGGTGGGCTTTCCTGGTGGCTCAGACAGTAAAGAATCTGCCTGCAATGCAGGAGACCCAGGTTCAATCCCTAGGTCAGGAAGATCCCCTGGAGAAGGGCATGGCTATGCACACCAGTATTCTTGCCTGGAGAATTCCATGGGCAGAGGAGCCTGGCAGGCTACAGTTCATGGGGTCGCAAAGAGTCAGACATGACTGAGTGACTAATACTTTTTTCACTTTTGACTTTTTTTCAGGCTTGCTTTTTTTTTTTTAATCTTTCATTTTCTGTCTCTTGAAAATCATATGCAGAGGTATAGGTTTGGGGCATTTCTGCCACTTGTTCAATGAGCTTGTGGACCTGATGTGTCTGATGGCTTCCCTGGTGGCCTGGTGGTTAAGAATCTGCTTGTCAGTGCAGGAGACTTGGGTTCATTCCCTGGGTGGGGAAGACCCCACATGCCCCTGAATAGCTAAGTCGGTGCACCACAACTATTGAGGGTCTGCTCTAGAGACCGAGGGCAGAAACTACCGCGCCTCTGCTGCAACTGCTGAAGTCCAAATGTTTTAGAGCCCTGTGTGGCACCACAATGAGAAGCCACCGCAATGAGAAGCTCACACACCATGACTAGAGAGGAGCCCCAGCTCTCCGCAACCAGAGCAAAACCCATGCAGACTCAGCATGACCAATAAATAGATAGATTTTCAAAAATCACTAACGGTCACCTTGCATCACTGAGCATCTCTGTCCATCTCTGTCTTCAGAGTGTTAAGATCTATCCCACACTAGCACCAAGCCTGTGCTCTAAGTAGAAACAGGACAAGGAAAAGAACCCCCACCATGACTCCAAATACCCACTCAAAATGTTTACAAACTGCAGGATTCTGAGTCAGATGCTCCCAGTGGAATTATAAGTCAGAGAAGACCTTTGAGGGTCATGCAATCCTTCTTCTTGCTGAACACAAGACACACGTGAGCTGCGAATTACATGTCATTGTCTTATAATACAGGGAACTTTGCAAAGGAAAGAGGTTACAGGGCCCCAGTTAACCTGTAAGCCTGTCTCATGGACTTTTCCAACCCTGGAATCCAACTCAAAACTCTCAAATCCATTCAAGAGCAGAGGGGTGAGACGTTATTAACTCTCAGACCTTCTGCCTGCTAACATTTTATCCTCTAATAAACTAAAGCCTCTAACTGTTGTTGTTTCGTCGCTAACTCATGTCCGATTCCTTGCGACCCCCTGGACTGCAGCCCACCAGGCTCCTCTGTCCATGGGATTCTCCAGGCAAGAATACTGGAGTGGGTTGCCATTGCCTTCTCCGTGGTATTGTCTCGACCCAGGGCTCTAACTCTCATCTCCTGCATTGCAGGCACATGCTTTACCACCGAGCCACCAGGGAATCCCAACACCTCTAATAACTCTCTCCAGAATATTTACAGTGTCCTCGCAGAAAGGTCAAAAGTAGATGAGAAAGACACAACACAGTCCATTCAGTGCGAGTCCTAGGAGGGAAGATCACAGAGACCCACGGTACTCAAGGGTGGGAAGACCACAGAGACAGACGGTGCTCAATCTCACTATCGATAACTCAAGGGCCAAACCAAGATGACGATGCAGATGAGCTGCATCCTGGGCACCACCGTGAAGCAGGAAACCTGAGAAATGCCCAGCAATGTCTGAGCAGAAGGGCATTCTCAGAAAGGCTGGGGAAGGAGGCTGTTAAGTCCAGCAATGGCACAAAGCCCAGAAGGACCATGCCAGTAACTGTCTGGCCACGCGGGTCACTCATTATCATGGATCTGAGGGACCCGTGCAAGCCATGAGCAACGCTGGCAACAGCAGGTGCTGAAGAAAATTCTAGATCCAGGAGAATTCTGACAGGTAAGAGAGACTGAGGATCAACGTCCTCTCTTTAGAGACCCAGAGAGTAGAGCCTGGGAAGTAAAAAAAAAAAAAAAATACGGAACACCTTGTGGATTCCAATCAAAATAATTTTCATAGAAAGCATACCCCACATGGAGTCAAAAAGACCCTACTTCACATCCCAGGTTACCTCTCCATCATAAATTGTGAGCTCTCGAAAAAATGAGTTTCTTCTTTTCCTAAAATGCGAGGAAGAGTGTTTTTATAAAGATCATCACAGAGATGTTTACGAAGACACCCTGGGATCATCTAAAGTCAAGGCTGCTGTCCAGGTCCTGTACACTCAGTCACGTCCGAGTCTTTGCAACCCCAGGGACTGTAGCCCGCCAGGCTCCTCTGGCCTTGGGATTCTCCAGGCAAGGATGCTGGAGTGGGCTTGCCACTTCCTTCTCCAGTGCCTGTGAACCTCAGTGCATGCAGAGTATGGAAGTTTGCAGGCAAGAATACTGCAGTGGGTCACCATTTCCTACTTCGGAGGAAATGTGTAAATCAATGGTTATGTCTAGGTGTCAACATGCAAATCTCTCAGGCTTCCCTGGTGACTCGGTGGTAAAGAATCTACCCCCAGTGCACGAGACATGGGTTCCATCCCTGATCTGAGAAGATTCCACATGTCACGGGGCACCTAAGCCCGTGTGCCACAACTATTGAGTCTCTACTCTATATACTCTGGAACTGCAACTACTGAAGCCCACGGGTGCCCTGGAGCCTATGGTCAGTAACATGAGAAGCCACTGCAATGAGCTGTGTTGGCCGCAACTAGAGAAAGCCCACGTGCATCAAGGAACAAACATTGTTCCAGTAAATCTTTGTTACCAGTACGGCGAAAAAAAAAAAAAAAAACACTGATGCAAATCCATGTACAGGAGAGTTCTCAGCACAAGGAATGACTCTTAATAATGTAGAAGATGTTCACAGAAAGTTCTGGAGTCCTGCCTGGCTCACATGATTGATGGACTGTGGAGAAGTCAGAATTCTGAGAGCCCTCAATAAGTTCTGATGTAATGATAAAGAAAACGATTTTCCACTTTTGGGGAATAAGGTCAGTGTTATGAACGGCTACGTTACTTGGCTCTTTGGAGTCCTTCTAAAGACACATGGTCTGTGAAAAGCTTAGAATCAGAATACCACTTCAGTGCAGAGCTGCACTGAAATGAAATCCATAACTCAGAGCCCCATTTGGGGGAACATAAAAGTCTCATATCAGCAAAACACTATTTCTTCAGGGTTCCTGGACCCAAGTCCAACATGCGTGCTGCCAGGGAGTGGGAGGGGTGGTGGTTTTCCCACACCACCATGCAATTCGCTTGCACCAACGGGGTGACTTGATTCTGACACTGTCTACCCTGAGACAGCTCAGAACTCATGGGCTAAGGGCTCAACCCCACTGGACTGCCCCCACCCCACCTTCAGATGCCAACAGCAAGCCCAGGCTACCATCAGAGCTTTTGAACAACCAACTACAGATCGGAGATTCCAACGATCCCTGTGGTGTGCCAAATCACTTCTGTCATGTCCCACTCTTTCTGACCTTATGGACCACAGCCCACCAGGTTCCTCTGTCCATGGAATTCTCCAGGCAAGAATACTGGAGTGGGTTGCCATGTTCTCCTCCAGGGGATCTTCCCGACCCAGAGAGCGAACCTTTGTCTCTCAGGTCCCCTGCACTGGCAGGCGGGTTCTTTATTACTAGCACTGCCTGGGAGGCCCCCAACAATCCCTCCTAGGCTTTAAACACCAGCTGCAAGTCCAAGTTGTTACCTGCACTTGTGGCCAACTGTCTACCGCAGATGTTCCCATGACCTCTATTGGGTTTGACTGGATTGCATTGGATTAACTTTTGATTTACTTGCTGGAGCAGCTCCAAGAATTCAAACATTTCACTTCCTAGATTACTGGGCTAGAACTCAGGACCAGAGCTTCCCAAGTGGTTCAGCAGTGAAGAACCCACCTCCCAATGCAGGAGACGTGGGTTCAATCCCTGGGTCAGGAAGATCCCCTACAGAAGGAAATGGTAACCCACTCTAGTATTCTTGCTTGGGAAATCCCATGAACAGAGAAGCCCGGCAGGCTACAGTCCATGGTTGGAAAGAGTCAGACACAAACTAGTGATTCAGCAACAACAACCTATAATGAAGGTTGGTCAGTACAAGAATGTAGGGGCAGGAAGGCAGAGAATGGAATGTGTCAATACTTTGAAATTGGCACAAGTCACTAGGCAGAGAAAGACATCAGAGAGAAGCCCTAGAGCATACATACCACCAGAGCAGTGGTTCTCAAAGTGGGATCTTGAGACCAGCAGCATCGGCCTCACTTGGAAGCCTGTTAGACATGTCAGTCTTGAGTGTCACCCCAGATCCACAGAATCAGGTGCTCAGAGGGTGGGTGCTATGAAATGTGTTTTAACAAGGCTCCCGGTGATTCTGATCCTCACTGAAGCTTGATGACCTTGCTGGAGAGGAAGAAGGCAGTCCATCATACTGGGCTACATGGGACCTCAAGGAACCACGCAGAACCAGCGCTCCCAAGGTTGGCTCCATCCCCCTCCCCTCTCAGAGTCTTCTGAGCGCTTCATGTAGCTCTTCAAGTATCTCCTTGTGATCCACGTATTGAGAAAGACAACCCTCTTTATCAGCTAATAAATAGATCATTGGATGCACGTGTGTGCGTGTATCACTTTCCACTAGTTCAGGTCCATTTCTGCTTCTCAGCCTTCGGGCTGATCTCCCTCGGGGAAGCATGGATTGCCCAGGGCAATGACCCCCAGCGCGGTTCAGGCCCCTCTGCCCTCCACTCTGTCTCAGCGTCACCTCAGTCTCCATAGAGTCAACAACTGCGGGAAGATGCTATGTGTTGATGGGGATGACAGTGAGGGTGGAAACACAGCCGACTCTAAACGCACTCTCGAGTTCCCTATTATTCTTCAAAATAGATGCTTGGCAGCTGTAAAGCTCAACAGGGCGATCCGTGGTTCATAATAAAAAGTTCCCGCGAGGCGCAAGATGCTCTGGATTCTAGCACGCTGACCAGCAGAGGTTAAGGATTAATTTAAAATTGTCAAGCTGATTACTCATAAGCATAAACAGCAACCACAGACAATATATCGTCAGGCAATATGAACTGGATTCTCTTCTATTGCTGTTATTAACCAGTTGTCATTGTTCAGTCGCTCAGACATGTCTGATTCTTTTTGACCCCGTGGACTGTAGCACTCCAGGCTCCTCCTGGAGTTTGCTCAGACTCATGTCCATTGAGTTGACGATGCTATCCATTATCACCACAACCATTTTAAAAAATGTTACTTGAAAAAAATATACAGTACCCCGTAAATGAAAACTGTTTGCATTCCTTCGAAATAGTTTAGTATCCTGTCTGGGAATACAACAAATCCTAGAAGTACTTATTTTACTACGAAAGCAAAATCTACCACCTTGATAAACACACACATGGGATGGAAGATTCAGGACTGGTCTAGCTGAGTTTCATTTGCAGTGGGGAAAATCTAGGCAGGAAAGAACAATGACTAACTGTAGTACATGGCTTTCCCATTCTACTTGACTTTACTAAGTCAGATTTCTGTTGCTTGGTTTTCTTGTGATATATGCTTCTTCACGGTGCTAATTTATGTGTTATTCATTAGAGCGCACAGGATAATTAATCAAGTTAAAACAGAGCAACTCATAGTCCATGATACTCTGGCTCATATGGTATTCTAGCCCATTCATCATGATACTGAGTTATTTTAATACGAAGTTCAAAAGATAGCCTGTTTTAATGAGCGATCACTTGAGAAAACATGATGAATTAAATCGGCTGAAAGAGAAGGAGCAATAACCCCAAGACTAGACCTCGATTTGAAAAAAAAAAAAAAAATTAATTGCAAGAAAAAAAATGTCGTATCTGCAGATTTATAAGCACCCAGCATCTGGAAAGGCAGGTTATGTTTTCCTAACAGAATAGATGACCTAGAATTCAGTGGCCTTTTCTCCTTATACAATAGGTAGGCAGGACTTCAAACTACAATTTGAAAATCTACTTAAGCTATTCCCATGCATCACACAGGAAAAGAAAATCTTTAAGTGGCGAGAGCAGATAAGAGATCTGAATTTCATTTTCTATGGAGAACTAGGTGCTTTCCAAGAAACTTTTAAGGGTAAGGTTTTCAAATTAAATAATAAATTAAAAAGTATTTATTTTTCATTTTTAGAGCAATTTTAGGTTCATAGAAAAATTAAAAGAAAGGCACAGAGAAAGGCACTCATATAGCCCCCTGCTCCCCGTCACTCACAGCCTTCTCCATCATCAACACCCCCACTAGTGGCTCATTTGTTACAAGTGATGAAGCAACAGTGAAACATCATTGTCTCCCAGAGTCTAGAGTTTACTCCACAGTTCACTCCTCATTGTGCATTCTATGGGTTTGGACAAATGTGTGACTACAGAAATCCGTAATAATAGTATACAGAGTAGTTTCACTGCCTGAAAAAAAAAAATCGTCTGTGCTCCACCTGTTCATTGCTACCCACCCCAGCCCCTGCAACCCCTCATCTTTTCCATATCTGCATAGTTGTGCTTTTACTAGAAGGACATACATTTGGAATCCTGCAGTGTGCAGCCTTTTCAGACAGGCCTCTTTCGCCCGATAATATCCATTTTAGTTTCCTCCGTGGCCTGACAGCTCATTTCTGTGTAGTGCTCAGTAACAGTCCATAATCTGGATGGACCTCAGTTTATTTATTTTATTTATCCTTTCAGCTACCGGAGGACATCTTGGTTGCTTCCAAATTTGGACAATGATCGATAAAGCTGGTCTATACATTCATGGGCATGGATGTCTGTTCCATTGTGTACAGACATTTTAAGCCCATTTGAACAAACGCTGAGGAGTAAGGGTATGTTTCGTTTTGTAAGAAACTGCCTGCCCTGTTTTGCATTCCCGGCAGCAAGAAGGGAGAGTTCTTGGTGCTCCATCCCTTCAGCATCATCGGATGTTGTTAGTCTCCTGGATTACGGCCACTCTAACGGGCGTGTGTCGGTATCTCGCTGTTGGAATCTGTCCTTTTCCTGATGACATGCGACGTGGGGCATCTTTTTAATATGTTGCTTTGCCATCTGTTTCTTTGGTAAAGTGTCTGTTGCTGTCTGTGATTCCTTGGTTAGATCGAGTTGTTTAAATTTCCTTGCACTGCA
Source organism: Ovis canadensis (assembly GCF_042477335.2). Lineage (NCBI taxonomy): Eukaryota > Metazoa > Chordata > Mammalia > Artiodactyla > Bovidae > Ovis > Ovis canadensis. The sequence continues at coordinate 6,094,329 of NC_091271.1, forward strand.
CAGAATCAGACATGACTGAAGCAACTTAGCAGCAGCAGCAGGAGCCCTCACTTCACAGACCAGCCTGTGAAGGACTGAGGGGTGCCCAGTATTCATTTTTGCATCCCAAGCCCTTCAGCACCAGGGCCTCACTCATCTCAACAACAGCAGCCAACACTTCTGCAGAGCTGGGGATTGATACACGTGAGGTTCTGACCCAGGTGAATCGTGTGGCATCGTAGCAGGGTCCAGAGAGGCAGCGTTACCACGGCCACCACTTTCCAGGTGACGCACACTTGATATAAAGGGCACACAGAGGGCTTCCCTGGCGGCTCAGTGGATAAGAATCCACCCACCAGTGCAGGAGACGCGGGTTTGATCCCTGCTCCAGGAAGATCCCACGCGCTGCAGAGCAACTAAGCTCATGCACCCAAATACTGCGTCTGCGCTCTAGAGCCTGGGAGCCACAACTACTGAGTCCACAAACTCTATAGCCCGTGCTCTGCAACAAGAGAAGCCACAGAAATGAGAAGCCTGCACACCGCAACTAGAGAGGAGCCCCTGACCACCTCAATTAGACAAAAGGCCATGCAACAACAAAGAACCAGAACAGCCAAAAATAAATAGTTTTTTTAAAAAAAAAGCATGTAAGAAGACTCAGAGACAAAAGGTTGCTTGAGAAAGGCCAAGAATTTACTTGCAAAGAAGTCACAAGGGAATCAGACTTTAGGACCCGTTCACCAAATTTTAAAAACATAGTGGATATTTAAGGGAAAAGATGTTCCATGATCAACTTCACATTAGCCTGCTCATGGCTGGAAAAAAACCCCAATTTTCTTACAGGCTATCACATCCACATATGCCATGACCCATCTCTGGAACCATCACTGCTGAGGAGAGACATACAGCTGTTTGCATTCAGGAGAATGAACTGCTATAGAATGGGAGCCAAGCATTTTTTTTTCTCATTGCACTTTGTAGAAACAAGTACCTCATGCTTTGCTAGAATCTCAAATGACAGAAATGAGCATGTTTCCAAACTCCCATGTTATAATGGAAAAGTGAAAAAGTCAGTCAGTCGTGTCCGCCTCTTTGTGACCCCATGGACTATACAGTCTGTGGAATTCTCCAGGCCAGGATGCAGTGGGTAGCCTTTCCCTTCTCCAGGGGATCTTCCCAACCCAGGGACCGAACCCAGGTCTCCCACCCTGCAGGCGGATTCTTTACCAGCTGAGCCAGCAGGGAAGCCCAAGAATACTGGAGTGGGTAGCCTATCCCTTCTCCAGAGGATCTTCCTGACCCAGGAATCAAACTGGGGTCTCTTGCATTGCAGATGGATTCTTTACTAACTGAGCTATCAGAGAAGACTAAGTGAAAAAAGAACGCTGTTACTGCAATTAATCTACTGGCTCCTGTATCTAAGTTTACCCTTTGAAGAAGATGACTATATGTCATAGAAGAGTCATACATATACATTTGGATATGGATATACATGTCTGAATACAGATACTGAACTAGACATGTGTTGATCGAGAGAGATGTTGAGTAACAAGAGAGACAACTAGATCAGTGGTTTCCAACAGGGGTGATTTTACCCTCAGGCCCAGATTGTAGTATCCAGAGATATTCATGTGTGTGTGTGTATGTGAGTGTCATGATTGGGGGTGGGAGGAATCTATTGGGTAAAGACCAGTGGGTTGCTCAGTGCTAAAGAATCCATCTGCCAATAAAGGAGATGCATGAGACACAAGTTTGATCCTGGGTCAGAAAGATCCCCTGAGGGAGGAAATGGCAACCCACCCCGGTATGTTTGCCTGGGAAATCCCATGGACAGAGGAGCCTGGTGGGCTACACAGTCCATGGGGTCCCAAACAATCAGACACGACTAAGCATGCATGCTGGGTGCTGCTGAACAGCAGCAATGCACAGGACAGACCCCATAACACAGAATAATCTGGCCCCAAAGATCAATAGTGTCAAGGCTGAGAAACCATGAACTAGACACTAGTGGGTAATATACATGCAGACATAGATATGAAAAAAAAAATTGGGGCCCTAATTTCATACAGTTGTTCCAAAAGGAAGAAAAAAACTAACTTCCTCCTTTTTTTTTTTTTTTCAAAATTGTGGCGTAACAAATGAGATCAGAGTATACAAGTCTTGCCCAAGAAAAACAGGTTTAAAATATTATACAAGTCCATGGCCTGCGAATAACAGAAAGATCAAATATAAATGGAGATCTGTTCTCATGGAACCTCACCTCTACATGTTTTTTTTCTAGTGATAGTTAACAAGTAAATATATCCTGCAGAGTTTTGTTTTTTTTTTTTAATTTCTCTGCAGCTGTGAAGACATTATCTCATAGCTCCGGATACAAAAACGTGGAAACAACAACAATGGAAAATGTTCCCTACTTTCTTTTAGATTCTGGCCCAATGGGAAAAATCACTTTCCAGATGTTGGCCATTTCTGGAACGATCAGCGAATGGGTTTGGCTGTGCAGCTTTCAAAACGGGACAGCCAAGTGTCAAAATAAAGAAAGGAGAGGAAGAGAGGAGGGAGGTGACAGAGAGGGAGAGAAGATGCATTTCTAGTCAACGATGCCTCGGGGATATTCGCCAAACCCCTACCGTGGGCCTGTCTACGTCTAAAAGAGGAAGAAAGGAACTGGAGTACCTATCTTAGTTTTTAAAGGCAAAGTTTCAGTTCTAAATGGCGATGATAGCCCAAAACATGGAAGAGAAAATCATTAGAAGCCAAGTAAGTGGCCACCTTCAACCAATGACTATCTTTAATTGTGGCGAGCATCTCGGGTGATGCTCTGCACTTTCTTGCCACAGAAGAAATTTAAAACAACTGGCAGCTCAATGGCAACTGGCAGCTCAATGTTTCTGAAAGTCATCAGTGATTTCTATGCATACTTGGCATTCTTATCATTAATAAACTTCCACTCCAGAAAGTGAGCTCCAAGTTGGGATATACTGCGGCCTGTAACTTTACTGACTCACCCATATGGGAGGACTGCAGAGCAAGAATGGACCACCCCAGATGCCTGGGCTGGGGGCGGGTCTTCTGATCCTTGTTTCACACCAGGCTTCTCCTCTGTGGTGAGCAAAACCCTATTCATTGGGGAAAAGGCCATCAAGGGAAAGACTGACTTCAGTAAGCAGGAGCAAAGTAGGCAGCCCCATCATGATGTGCAAAGTGCGGAAATCTGAGTGTCTCAACAGAATCGTTTGTACAGAGATTTCTCAGGGAACAGTATCATACTTCCAAATGTGGGGATGTTGATGATGAAGACGGGAAGATGGGGATGATGATATGATTCTGGTGATGGCGGTTATGATGATAATGAGAGTGATGACGGTGGTGGTACTACAGTCATGATGGTAACGCTGGTGATGGCGGTGGTGGAGGTGATGGTGGTTATGGTAACGATGGTAGTAATGATGGTCATGATGGTGGTGATGGTGGTGGTAGTGATGATGGTCGTGACGGTGATGACGGTGGTGGTAGTGATGATGGTTGTGATGGTGATTGTAATGATGATAGTGTTTGTGGTGGTAGTGATAACGATGGTGGTGGTGACAATGATGCTCAGGATGATGGTCGTCATGGTGATGATGGTGGTGGTAGTGATGGTGGTGGTAGTGATGATGGCCGTGACACTGATGGTGGTGGCGGTACTGTGGTCATGATGGTAACGCTGGTGATGGCGGTGGTGGAGGTGATGGTGGTTATGATGATAACGGTGGTAGTAATGATGGTCATGATGGTGGTGATGGTGGTGGTAGTGATGGTGGTGGTAGTGATGATGGTAATGACAGTGATGATGGTGGCGGTACTGTGGTCATGATGGTAACGCTGGTGATGGCGGTGGTGGAGGTGATGGTGGTTATGGTAACGATGGTAGTAATGATGGTCATGATGGTGGTGATGGTGGTGGTAGTGATGGTGGTCGTGACGGTGATGATGGTGGTGGTAGTGATGATGGTTGTGATGGTGATTGTAATGATGATAGTGTTTGTGGTGGTAGTGATAATGATGGTGGTGGTGACAATGATGCTCAGGATGATGGTCGTCATGGTGATGGTGGTGGTGGTAGTGATGGTGGTGGTGGTAGTGATGATGGTCATGACAGTGATGATGGTGGTGGTACTAGTCATGATGGTAACGCTGGTGATGGCGGTGGTGGAGGTGATGGTGGTTATGGTAACGATGGTAGTAATGATGGTCATGATGGTGGTGATGGTGGTGGTAGTGATGATGGTTATGATTGTGATGGTGGTGGTTATGAAGATGTTGGAGATGGTTATGATGATGGTGGTGCTGATGGTGGTGGTGATTATAATGATGGTGGTGGTGATAATGATGACGGTGATGATGGTCACAATGATGGTGGTGGTGGTACTGATGGTGATGATTATCATGATGGTGGTGGTGGTTGTGGTGGTCATGAAGATCGTGAAGATTATTGTGATGGCGATGATGGTGGTGGTGGTGGTGATGATGGTGATGATACCGGTTGTGGTGGTGATGGTGATAATGGTGGTGGCGGTGGTGATGGTGTGGTGATGATGGTCATGATAGTGACGATGGTGGTGGTACTAGTCATGATGGTAACGCTGGTGATGGCGGTGGTGGAGGTGATGGTGGTTATGATAACGATGGTAGTAATGATGGTCATGATGGTGGTGATGGTGGTGGAAGTGATGATGGTCATGACGATGAAGATGTGATGGTGGTGTTTATAATGATTATTATGGTGAAGATGGTGGTGGTAGTGATGGTCGTTATGATGATGGTGACGATGATAGTGGTTGTGGTGACAACGATGATGGTGGTGGTACCAACGATGCTCATGATGATGGTGGTGGTGGTACTGATGGTGATGATTATCGTGATGGTAGTGGCGGTAGTGATGATGCTTACGATGATACTGGTGATGGTTATGATGATGATGGTGGTGATGGTGATGATAGTGGTGATGGTGGTGGTACTAGTCATGATGGTAACGCTGGTGATGGCGGTGGTGGAGGTGATGGTGGTTATGGTAACGATGGTAGTAATGATGGTCATGATGGTGGTGATGGTGGTGGAAGTGATGATGGTCATGACGATGAAGATGTGATGGTGGTGTTTATAATGATTATTATGGTGAAGATGGTGGTGGTAGTGATGATGGTCGTGATGGTGACGGTGGTGGTGGTAGTGATGGTGGTGGTGGTAGTGATGGTTGTTATGATGACGGTGACGATGATAGTGGTTGTGGTGGTGACAACGATGATGGCGGTGGTAACAATGATGCTCATGATGGTGGTGGTGGTGGTACTGATGGTGATGATTATCGTGATGGTAGCGGTGGTAGTGATGATGGTTACGATGATACTGGTGATGGGTACGATGATGATGGTGGTGATGGTGGTGATGATGGTCACGATTGTGATGGTGGCGGTTATGATGATGATGGAGATGGTTATGATGATGGTGGTGGTGATTCCCCCACAATTGGAAATGGTCTTGGTATTCGCATCCTGCAGGGGTCTGTTCAACAGTTGGAAAGCAAGCTAATGATGCTGAGATGCCAGTTTCCCTGGCATCAACGGTTGGAAAGCAAGCTAATGATGCGGAGATGCCAGTTTCCTTGGCATGTTTGCTTTTTTGTAACAGCACTGAGAAACCTTTCCAGGGGCTAGGGTGTCATATCACTGGCACGATGTGAGTCCTCTTTCAAAATCTCTCCCTCACTCTTCTAGGTTTGCGAGTCTTTTATCGATTTTGCTTCCAGTCCACAAAGTACTACAGACAGTACACATTCATTCCTCCAGTGCAGGCGTTTAAAGACAAGGGCTGAGACATCTATGAGACTACAAACTGCCATCTCTCTCAATTATGTCTTACCAGAGAATGAAACAAGAGTTGATAAACTGACATCGGAGGGACCGTTTGTGTGAATCCAATAAGGACACCATAAGTAATCAGTAAAAACCACGTTTAACCTGAAACTTTTACTTTTTGTTTGTATTTAGAATTTCTTGACTGTTTTGGTCTTTCTTTGAGAGAAGCTCTCCGTCACCTCCGAAGAATGTGCCTCATCTGGCGTGTTCTTAGATAAGAACATCACTTGCATTGGAGGGAGACAGGAAAAACAAAATGCTGTGCTGTGTTTCAAACATGAATTATTAACGCATTGGAACAGTACAGTGGGATGAAAAAAAGGTGCACACTGAGAACACAGGATGGAGAAAAGAGCTGTAAATTGCTTACATACATGAATTCCCAACAGTTCTGTTGCCCCCAGCACTGGCATGATTGATGACATTTTTTGAAGGTGATGGATTACTTTGCAAAATTAATGTTTCTTGCTTCATTAAAAGGACTCTGTTTTGCGTTTTCATTTATGGACTTATAAAATTGTCACTTCTTTGGCTATCATCAGAAATCAGCTATGAAATTTTAAAAGTCATCAGTGATGATTAGATTCAAGACTGAGCGGGGGGAGGAGAACGTGTATTTTTGTTCTCTGAAGGTTCTTTGGGGTCCCACACATGCCAATAGGACCATGCGGTTCCCTACAGTGAAGACGCTGATCACCAGCCATGATATGACTCTTTCCAGTGGAGACAGCTTATCTCCTTTATCTTTCAAAGAAAGAAGGTACCAGGGAATACGAAATTATGTATTTTGAGGTCACTCTAACAGAGCGTCATTTTCTCCAGTTGGCAGGGTATTAATCACTTGGAGACCAAAAAGCTTACTAAATGATAGAAGCTACAATTTAAAATGAAAGGATAAATAGCATGTGAATGAAGAGTTTTATATTAGCGTTTTTTCCCCCCTCTTGATGAGCCATTGTTCCTCAGGTTCCCCTGAAGATAGAGTGTTGGACTTGGGGGGGGGGGGTGGTTACAGAATCCCAGGTCATCACCATTTTCTTTTCACGTGCAGCCTGGAGAATTTTCTACATTCTTTCTCAGAATTCCTTATTGTCTAATGTGTATGTATTACAGCGAAGCTGGAAAGAATGATCAAGTGTAAACACACACACACACACCATTCAAAGCAAAAACAAAAAGCTAGTGAACAAGCCTATGACAGGTCTTGGAAGTTGCTATTCACATACCTACAAGCTACCATCACCACTGGCAAATACTCCGAATATGTCAGAAGAGCAACAGCAGCCAAGAATGAAGGTCAAGGCTGAAGTCCGGAGACCTCTAGGATTCCCAGACAACAAACTCATCCTCTATGACATCAAGAAGTCCAGCTGTTCATGAAACACTTCATAATACTTCTCTATTTGGCTAGACAAGAGGAATTCTGGGTGGGCCTACACAAACAGGACTTCCCAGTTGGCACCAGCGGTAAAGAACCCACCTGCCAGTGCAGAAGACATAAGAGCCTCGGGTTCGATCCCTGGGTCAGGAAGATCCCCTGGAGAAGGAAATGGCAACCCACTCCAGTATCCTTGCCTGGAGAATCCCACGGACAGAGGAGCCTGGAAAGCTACAGTCCATGGGGTTGCAAAGAGTCGGACATGACTGAAGTAACTTAACACGCACGCACACAAACTCGATTTATAAGGGAGAAGTCTTCATCTAAGAAATTACGACTGTGCGTCAAATGGCTGTATAAAGATTTAAAAGATGATTAATGATTATAATACGTTCTTCACTTCCACAACTGTTTGCATAAATGTCTATCAGTCTCTCTCTCTAGAAGAAAATAATTCTTCTGTGGGTGGGAATCACGAGGCACTTACGCTGGGTCCCCAGAAACTAAGCTACTTGAATGATAACTGCCTGTGACAGATTTGTGTTGGTTGGAAGAACTAGGGTAGACTAGGGCACACGGGATCTTGTTGATGGAGTGACATTTTTAACATATCTTTTTCTTCTATCACACCAACAACCTTTCCCTCCGATACTTCGTGATGCAATGGTGGTTCCAGGAGGCAATGAATCCATGTCCCCCCAGACTCAGTGATTCCTGACGATATTACAGCTGACATATTAACTCTGTCTTCTTACACTGTTAACATGTTAAGAAGTGGGTCATTTAGTATAAACGTCTGGCAATGTGACAATTGAGTTTCTGCCACGAAGCCTTGGTTATCTCATCTTCCGATGGGTTCGGTTGTCTTATTTATCAAAATAACGCCCCTGACCTCAAAGGAGTTGCTGTGAAGGTCAAAGAGAGATTTTATGTGAAACTACTCTGTCAACTGCAGATGGTGATTGCAGCCATGAAATTAAAAGATGCATACTCCTTGAAAGAAAAGTTATGACCAAACTAGACAGCATTATTAAAAAGCAGACACATTACTTTGCCAAAAAAGGTCCATCTAGGCTATGGTGTATGGATGTTGGACTATAAAGAAAGCTGAGTGCCAAAGAATTGAGGCTTTTGAACTGTGGTGTTGGAGAAGACTCTTGAGAGTCCCTAGGACTGCAAAGAGATCCAACCAGTCCATCCTAAAGGAGATCAGTCCTGGGTGTTCATTGGAAGGACTGATGCTGAAGCTGAAACTCCAATCCTTTGACCACCTGATGCAAAGAGTTGACTCATTGGAAAAGACCCTGATGCTGGGAAAGATAGAAGGCAAGAGGAGAAGGGGACGACAGAGGATGAGATGGCTGGATGGCATCACCGACTCAATGGACATGAGTTTGAGTAAACTCTGGGAGTTGGTGATGGACAGGGAGGCCTGGCGTGCTGCAGTCCATGGGGTCACAAAGAGTCGGACACGACTGAGCGACTGAACTGAAATGAACTCTGTCAACACCAAGGCTGCATTAAAAACAATGAACGCCAAATAACCTTCTAACCTGTGGCTCGGTTGTTCAGCAGAGATTCTGCTTTGGATCCAGCCCCACCAGTTCAGAACTGGGATCTTACCATAAGCCAAAGCATGATCGCAGGGAGAGAGGAAAGGCAGTCCTTTCTTTCTTTCTGATGCTCAGCTGGGGCTTTTCCTCAGGGGGTGATGGCAAGGATCTCCAGAGAGATCAATTCAATACCCTAAAGGCAACTGGTGGTGGAGCCAGAGGTTCAACCAGATCAGCAAGAACCAGGAAGACATCGCCAAGTGTGATGACTTGCTCTCAACCTGTTCTGCAGAACAAAGGACTTGAGCTTTGTAACAGCTCTCATGAAAAGTCCCCAACGCCTGTCTGCTGTCTGGGTGGGCTGACGCTGCATCCTTTCCGTCACAAGCCACCAAGAGGCCCCCAGCAGACAGACCGCACTTCCGCAGGGCTCTGCATTGACTCACGTTGGCTATTCTACATTGGAAGAGCCCGCGGTGGCTGTGTTTTGCTTGCATCATCTCCCTTGGGAAACGTCCACTCAAGCAACAGGACCCCTCCTCTGAGATCTCACACAAATAACTCTCCACAGCCCCTCCCTGGTGGACTGACATGGTCTGTTTACAAGTCTTAGTCCTTATACTAGACTCTAAATCCTTCAGGATTTTACAGCCTCATCTCTGAAATTGCAGCAATCTGTCGATATCAGCCGAAATAAATGGAAGTGATTAAAGTGATGTGCTTTTTTTTTTTTAAGGGAGAAAGAGATCCAGCATCCACAGTCTGAAATTTACATGAAAATGAGCCATAGACAAGGCTTGCATCAATCACTCTTTACTTGTTGGCTCTCAGGGATGACCACTTTTATCCAACCGTCTGTCCCAGCGTTGGGGAAATGCCTCAGCTCACTACTTTGAAACCATGTGCATGTCAAGTCTTTTAAAGATGGAGGGGACTCGGGGTCCCTGGTGGCTCAGCGGTAAAGAATCCACCTGCCAGTGCAGGAGATGCAGGTTCCATTCCTGGGTCGGGACTATCCCCTGAAGAAGGAAATGGCAACCCATTCCAGTATTCTTGTCTGGAGAATCCCATGGACAGAGCAGCCTGGCAGGCTACAGTCCATGGGGTCGCAAAGAGTTGGACATGTCGGAGTGACTAAACGGCAACTAGGTCCTGGCGGGACGTGGCACCCTTGGTCGCTTGCTGAGTAAATCCAGAGCTGTGTAATATCTGAACTAACCACTCTTCCTTGCCACCTTCTTAGACCTGCTGGGGGTACTGAGGTTAATGATGTCCCCTGACGCTATCTACTGTCCATCTCTCATACACTGTTTCAAGCTGGCTTCATAGTACAGTTGTCCCTTGGGGACTGTGGGCTTCTGGGACCCCCACGGGTATCAAAATCTGCAGACACTCAAGTCTCATACACAATGGCAGAGTACAGCTGGCTCTCTGTCTCTGCAGGGTCCTCATCCCCAGATTCACCCAACTGCAACTGGCAGAGCCAGCACACACACAGTGCCGACCACATTTATAAACATGGATGAGTGTGTGTACTTGTGTGTATTTCACACAGGCAGTGAAGAAGCATATGTGTGTGTGTATTTCACACAGGCAGTGAAGAAGCATGATGTATATGTGTGTGTGTCTGTGTGTGTGTATTTCACACAGGCAGTGAAGAAGCATGATGTATGTGTGTGTGTCTGTGTGTATTTCACACAGGCAGTGAAGCAGCATGATGTATGTGTGTGTGTGTGTCTGTGTTTCACACAGGCAGTGAAGAAGCATGATGTATGTGTGTGTGTGTGTGTGTCTGGGTGTGTGTATTTCACACAGGCAGTGAAGAAGCATGATGTGTATGTGTGTGTGTGTGTCTGGGTGTGTGTATTTCACACAGGCAGTGAAGAAGCATGATATATATGTGTGTGTGTCTGTGTGTGTGTATTTCACACAGGCAGTGAAGCAGCATGATGTATATGTGTGTGTGTGTGTCTGTGTGTATTTCACACAGGCAGTGAAGAAGCATGATGTATGTGTGTGTGTGTGTCTGTGTGTATTTCACACAGGCAGTGAAGCAGCATGATGTGTGTGTGTGTGTGTGTGTCTGTGTTTCACACAGGCAGTGAAGAAGCATGATGTATGTGTGTGTGTGTGTGTCTGTGTTTCACACAGGCAGTGAAGAAGCATGATGTATGTGTGTGTGTGTGTCTGTATGTGTGTATTTCACACAGGCAGTGAAGAAGCATGATGTATGTGTGTGTGTGTGTGTCTGGGTGTGTGTATTTCACACAGGCAGTGAAGAAGCATGATGTATATGTGTGTGTGTCTGTGTGTGTGTATTTCACACAGGCAGTGAAGCAGCATGATGTATATGTGTGTGTGTGTGTCTGGGTATGTGTATTTCACACAGGCAGTGAAGCAGCATGATGTATATGTGTGTGTGTCTGTATTTCACACAGGCAGTGAAGAAGCATGATGTATGTGTGTGTGTGTGTCTGTGTGTATTTCACACAGGCAGTGAAGCAGCATGATGTATATGTGTGTGTGTCTGTATTTCACACAGGCAGTGAAGAAGCATGATGTATATGTGTGTGTGTCTGGGTGTGTGTATTTCACACAGGCAGTGAAGAAGCATGATGTATGTGTGTGTGTGTGTCTGGATGTGTGTATTTCACACAGGCAGTGAAGAAGCATGATGTATATGTGTGTGTGTGTGTGTGTGTGTATTTCACACAGGCAGTGAAGAAGCATGATGTATGTGTGTGTGTGTGTCTGGATGTGTGTATTTCACACAGGCAGTGAAGAAGCATGATGTATGTGTCTGTCTGTGTGTGTGTATTTCACACAGGCAGTGAAGAAGCATGATGTATGTGTGTGTGTGTGTCTGTGTGTATTTCACACAGGCAGTGAAGCAGCATGATGTATATGTGTGTGTGTCTGTGTGTGTGTATTTCACACAGGCAGTGAAGCAGCATGATGTATATGTGTGTGTGTGTGTCTGTGTGTGTGTATTTCACACAGGCAGTGAAGAAGCATGATGTATGTGTGTGTCTGTGTGTGTGTATTTCACACAGGCAGTGAAGAAGCATGATGTGTGTGTGTGTGTCTGGGTGTGTGTATTTCACACAGGCAGTGAAGAAGCATGATGTATATGTGTGTCTGTGTGTATTTCACACAGGCAGTGAAGCAGCATGATGTATATGTGTGTGTGTCTGTGTGTGTGTGTATTTCACACAGGCAGTGAAGAAGCATGATGTATGTGTGTGTGTGTGTGTGTCTGGGTGTGTGTATTTCACACAGGCAGTGAAGAAGCATGATGTATGTGTGTGTCTGTGTGTGTGTATTTCACACAGGCAGTGAAGAAGCATGATGTATGTGTGTGTGTGTGTCTGTGTGTATTTCACACAGGCAGTGAAGAAGCATGATGTATATGTGTGTGTGTCTGTGTGTGTGTATTTCACACAGGCAGTGAAGAAGCATGATGTATGTGTGTGTGTGTGTGCGTGTGTATTTCACACAGGCAGTGAAGAAGCATGATGTATATGTGTGTGTGTCTGTGTGTGTGTATTTCACACAGGCAGTGAAGCAGCATGATGTATATGTGTGTGTGTGTCTGTGTGTGTGTATTTCACACAGGCAGTGAAGAAGCATGATGTATATGTGTGTGTGTCTGGGTGTGTGTATTTCACACAGGCAGTGAAGAAGCATGATGTATATGTGTGTGTGTGTGTCTGTGTGTGTGTATTTCACACAGGCAGTGAAGAAGCATGATGTATGTGTGTGTGTGTGTCTGTGTGTGTGTATTTCACACAGGCAGTGAAGAAGCATGATGTATGTGTGTGTGTGTGTGTCTGTATTTCACACAGGCAGTGAAGAAGCATGATGTATGTGTGTGTGTGTCTGTGTGTGTGTATTTCACACAGGCAGTGAAGCAGCATGATGTATATGTGTGTGTGTGTGTGTGTGTATTTCACACAGGCAGTGAAGAAGCATGATGTATATGTGTGTGTGTGTGTCTGGGTGTGTGTATTTCACACAGGCAGTGAAGCAGCATGATGTATGTGTGTGTGTGTGTGTCTGTGTTTCACACAGGCAGTGAAGAAGCATGATGTATGTGTGTGTGTGTGTGCGTGTGTATTTCACACAGGCAGTGAAGAAGCATGATGTATATGTGTGTGTGTGTCTGTGTGTGTGTATTTCACACAGGCAGTGAAGAAGCATGATGTATGTGTGTGTGTGTCTGTGTGTGTGTATTTCACACAGGCAGTGAAGAAGCATGATGTAAGTGTGTGTGTGTGTGCGTGTGTATTTCACACAGGCAGTGAAGAAGCATGATGTATATGTGTGTGTGTCTGTGTGTGTGTATTTCACACAGGCAGTGAAGCAGCATGATATATATGTGTGTGTGTGTGTCTGTGTGTGTGTATTTCACACAGGCAGTGAAGCAGCATGATGTGTATGTGTGTGTGTGTGTGTCTGTATTTCACACAGGCAGTGAAGAAGCATGATGTGTATGTGTGTGTGTGTCTGTCTGTATTTCACACAGGCAGTGAAGCAGCATGATGTGTGTGTGTGTGTCTGTGTGTCTGTATTTCACACAGGCAGTGAAGCAGCATGATATATTTACGTGTGTGTGTGCATGTGCGCACACATGTATAGATTTACAGGGTTCTCATTTCCAGAATTAACCAACTGCAGATGCCAGAAACAGCACACACATAGTGAGAACTATGTGTGTGTGTGTGTGTGTGTGTATTTCACACAGTGAAGAAGCATGAGATATGTGTGCACACGTGTCTGTATTTCACACAGGCAGTGAAGCATGATATATGTGTGTGTGTGTGCACGCACATGTGTATATTCACAGGGTCCTCATTCCCAGATTCAACCAACTGCAGATGGCAGAAACAGCACATACACAGTCACAACTATACATATGTGCGTGTGTGTGTGTGTGTATTTCACACAGGCAGTGAAGAAGTGTGATCTGCTTATGTGTTAGGATCAAGATTTTAATCTTTTCACTGAAATCATCAGGAGAGAAAAACTAAAATAACAGAAAACGTCCTGACCCTCTGAGTGATGCCTGATCTAGAACGATTATTATTTTTAACTTGTATTAACTGTTGTTTTTTTTTAAGGGGAGAGGGGGTTACAAAATAGAAACAGACTCACAGACTTAGAAACCAAATTTATGGTTACCAAAGAGGAAAAGATGGCGGGGGGGAGATAAATAGGAGTTTGGGACTAACATGTACACGCTACTCTATATAAAATAGGTAACCAACAAGGTAACTAACTAATAGGTAACAATTTCCTGTACAGCACAGGAAATTCTACTCAATACTCCGTAATGACCTACATGGGGAAAGAATCGGAAAAAGAGTGCATGTATGTCTATGCATAATCCATGCACTCTGCCATGCAGCAGAAACTAACAGACCACTGTAAGTCAAGTATCTGAAATGTCCCACCCTTTGGGACCCCCTGGACAATACAGTCCACGGAATTCTCCAGGCCCGGATCCTGGAGTGGGTAGCTGTTCCCTTCTCCAGGAGATCTTCCCAACTCAGGGATCGAACCCAGGTTTCCCGCACTGCGGGCGGACTCTTTACCAGCTGAGACAAGCAGACGTCAAGTACACTGAGCTGAGTCAGGTATACTTCAATCTAAAATGAACATTAAATAAAGGGGACAGTGGGGAAAAGTCTGAACTGAGAGCTGTGAAAGCTGGGTCATACTTTTACTTCTACAGTCTATTATCTGTACGTGATTGAATGAATCATTCTGATAAGAATCAAGTTGTGTAACCTGCAGGAGGAAGGGGCTGAATTAGAAGAGGTACCTGAAGGGAGGTGTCTGAGGCTGGGCTTCCTGGAGGCAGAGGCAAAAGGCAGCGGGGAGGGGAGGGGCGGGTCTCTGTGAACGTGATGGATCGGGGAAGCTCTCAGTGGAAGGGGAGGGAAGGGCAGAGGTGAAGCACGCATGCCACCTTGGGGGGAGCCCTGAAAAGCTTGGCCCCTCGCAAGGCTGCAGAGCATAAACTGAACCAGAGCTGATCCCAGCAAGAGGGCTGGCCTCCCAGATCCCCCCCGCGGTGAGCCAATGACCATGATTTGCCCTCATCAAGGAAGGAGGATGCGCTACCCTGCTGGCAAGACGGTGCCCAGGGGCGAAAGGTCAGTCTCCAAGGGGGAGCAGCTGTAAGCTATTAGCAGCTGATCCAGGGGTCGGGGTGGGAGGGGCAGCAGACTGGGGGCCAGAAGGTCATCAACAGCATCTCCTGAGATGGTATAGGCGGCTACGCCCCACATCCATTGCTTCAGGGAAGCCGAAGAAAATTACACATTCTCTTTAGATGGATGGTGCAAAAAATAACAAGGTCGACAATATCCATTTTATCAGTCTACTTCGGTAATGCCGGTGACCTCACGCTGATCTGAAGTTGGAAGGACTTATGGATATCTTTGATTAATGGGAAGAGGAAAAGCTAGGTCACACTTAATAAATGCCATATGTTGACAGACAACCAGACTTTCAGAATATGGAGTACAGGATGAGTACAAAAGAAATGTGGAAAGGTGGCTGACTTCAGAACTCTCAATCAGGGCTTGGTGCTCACACAGTGCACCAACAGTGCTCGGAGTTATGGAATAATTTGAAAAAGCATCCCAATGGTTCAGTTCAGCTCAGTTGCTCAGTCATGTCCGACTCTTTGTGATCCCATGAACTGCAGCACGCCAGGCCTCCCTGTTCATCACCAGCTCCTGGAGTTTAGCCAAACTCATGTCCATTGAGTCAGTGATCCAACCATCCAGCCATCTCATCCTCTGTCGTCCCCTTCTCCTCCCGCCTTCAGTCTTTCCCAGCATCAGGGTCTTTCCTAATGAGTCAGCTCTTTGCATCAGGTGGCCACAGTATTGGAGTTTTAGATTCAACATCAGTCCTTCCAATGAACACCCAGGACTGACCTCCTTTAGGATGGACTGGTTGGATCTCCTTGCTGTCCAAGGGACTCTCCAGAGTCTTCACAAACACCACTGTTCAAAAGCATCCATTCTTCGGTGCTCAGCTTTCTTTCCAGTCCAACTTTCACATCCCTACATGACCACTGGAAAAACCATAGCCTTGACTAGACGGACCAGCATAGACACGATATTTCCCCCAGTACTACTGTTCAGATACCAAACATCTGTCGATAATAAAGATATGCTTCACTGATCATCTTCCCAAGCCCAACCCTCAAAATTGTTTAAGAGTCAGATTTCTGGAAAGCAATGACCAAGTCACATGTAGGGACTTCTCCATTTCTGAGTTAAGACAAGCAATGCCTGCAGGCGTCTTACAAGTTTCTTTACCCAGCCTGAAAGTTGTATGCCAACTCACTGAAACACAGCAAGGGAGGTTATGCAATGAAATCTGATGAATCTATTTTTTTAAAACATAATCAGTTCAGTTCAGTTCAGTCACTCAGTTGTGTCCGACTCTTTGCGACCCCATGAATCGCAGCACGCCACACCTCCCTGTCCATCACCATCTCCCGGAGTTCAGTCAGACTCACGCCCATCGAGTACGTGATGCCATCCAGCCATCTCATCCTCTGTCGTCCCCTTCTCCTCCTGCCCCCAATCCCTCCCAGCATCAGAGTCTTTTCCAATGAGTCAGCCCGTCGCATGAGGTGGCCAAAGTACTGGAGTTTCAGCTTTAGCATCATTCCTTCCAAAGAAATCCCAGGGCTGATCTCCTTGCAGTCCAAGGGACTCTTGAGAGTCTTCTCCAACACCACAGCTCAAAACCATCAATTCTTTAGCACTCAGCCTTCTTCACAGTCCAACTCTCACATCCATACATGACCACAGGAAAAACCATAGCCTTGACTAGATGAACCTTAGTCAGCAAAGCAATGTCTCTGCTTTTGAATATACTATCTAGGTTGCTCATAACTTTTCTTCCAAGGAGTAAGCGTCTTTTAATTTCATGGCTGCAATTACGATCTGCAGTGATTTGGGAGTCCAAAAAATAAAGTCTGACACTGTTTCCACTGTTTCCCCATCTATTTCTCATGAAGTGATGGGACCGGATGCCATGATCTTCGTTTTCTGAATGTTGAGCTTTAAGCCAACTTTTTCACGCTCCTCTTTCACTTTCCTCAAGACGCTTTTGAGTTCCTCTTCACTTTCTGCCATAAGGGTGGTGTCATCTGCATATCTGAGGTTATTCATATTTCTCCCGGCAATCTTGATTCCAGCTTGTGTTTCTTCCAGTCCAGCATTTCTCATGATGTACTCTGCATATAAGATAAATAAGCAGGGTAACAATATACAGCCTTGATGTACTCCTTTTCCTATTTGGAACCAGTCTGTTGTTCCATGTCCAGTTCTAATCGTTGCTTCCTGACCTGCATACAGATTTCTCAAGAGGCAGGTTAGGTGGTCTAGTATTCCCATTCTTTCAGAATTTTCCACAGTTTATTGTGATCCACACAGTCAAAGGCTTTGGCATAGTCAATAAAGCAGAAATAGATGTTTTTCTGGAACTCTTGCTTTTTCCATGATCCAGCAGATGTTGGCAATTTGATCTCTGGTTCCTCTGCCTTTTCTAAAACCAGCTTGAACATCAGGAGGTTCACGGTTCACGTATTGCTGAAGCCTGGCTTGGAGAATTTTGAGCATTACTTTACCAGCGTGTGAGATGAGTGCAATTGTGCAGTAGTTTGAGCATTCTTTGGCATTGCCTTTCTTTGGGTTTGGAATGAAAACTGACCTTTTCCAGTCCTGTGGCCACTGCTCAGTTTTCCAAATTTGTTGGCATATTGAGTGCAGCACTTTCACAGCATTATCTTTCAGGATTTGAAATAGCTCTACTGGAATTCTATCACCTCCACTAGCTTTGTTCATAGTGATGCTTTCCAAGGCCCACTTGACTTCACATTCCGGGATGTCTGGCTCTAGATGAGTGATCACACCATCGTGATTATCCGGGTTGTGAAGATCTTTTTTTGTACAGTTCTTCTGTGTATTCTTGCCACCTCTTCTTAATATCTTCTGCTTCTGTTAGGTCCAGACCATTTCTGTCCTTTATCGAGCCCATCTTTGCATGAAATGTTCCCTTCGTATGTCTAATTTTCTTGAAGAGATCTCTAGTCTTTCCCATTCTGTTCTTTTCCTCTATTTCTTTGCATTGATGGCTGAAGAAAGCTTTCTTATCTCTTCTTTGGAGCTCTGCATTCAGATGCTTATATCTTTCCTTTTCTCCTTGGCTTTTCACAGGTATTTGTAAGGCCTCCCCAGACAGCCATTTTGCTTTTTTGCATTTCTTTTCCATGGGGATGGTCTTGATCCCTGTCTCCTGTACAATGTCATGAACCTCATTCCATAGTTCATCAGGCACTCTTTCAGATGTAGGCCCTTAAATCTATTTTTCACTTCTACCGTATAACCATAAGGGATTTGATTTAGGTCATACCTGAATGGTCTAGCGGTTTTCCCTGCTTTCTTCAATTTCCATCTGAATTTGGTAATAAGGAGTTCATGATCTGAGCCACATAACCTCACATAATTTTTTTAGAGAGGGAATGACTGCACAAAGAACTTAAATTTAGCTTTTAAATGGAAGTCTCTAAACAGACATACATGTATGTTTTTTATTAATATGAGTGAGTGAGTGAAGGTCACTCAGTCACGTCCAACTCTTTGGGACCCCATGGACTGTACAGTCCATGGAATTCCCCACGCCAGAATACTGGAGTGGGTAGCCGTTGCTTTCTCCAGGGGATCTTCCCAACCCAGGAATCAAACCCAGGTCTCCCACATTGCAGGTGGATTCTTTACCAGCTGAGCCACAAGGGATAATATACTGAAATGTATATAGATATAAACTACATGCAATATATAAAATATATAAATATATTTCTCCTCTAATGATACAGAGCACAAAGAAATCAATAAGTCCACAAGTATTTTCCAATGTAGTTTTATAACGTCCTATAATAGTCTAAATAAGACAGACTTTTAAATCATGTTCATTGAGGGATAGAATGAGGAGGAAGCTGAGAGGGGGGGTTGGGATGGGGGACACACATGTACACCCATGGCTGATTCATGTTAGTGTATGGCAAAAACCACTACAATATTGTAAAGTAATAAGCCTCCGATTAAAATAAATAAATAAATCATGTTCAATGAGAAACAGTTTATTAGAAGCAAGAAAATTTGCCATGCATAACCTAATGTTTGGGCTTCCCCAGTGTTAAACAATCTGCCTGCTAATGCATGAGACCCAAGAGACGCAGGTTCGATCCCTGGGTCGGGGGGGAGGAAACTGCAACCCACTCCAGTATTCTTGCCTGGGAAATCCCATGGACAGACAAGTCCAATGAGCTACAGTCCACGGAGTTGCAAAACTGAGCGACCGAGCATGCATGCAAACCACCTACTGTTTAGTTTTGGGTCAAAGTTAAAAGTTCTTGGAGACACAGCTAGAGATCCAGCGACCCAGGCCAGGATATATGAAGGTGAAACTTGAGGATGACCTTTCTTCCCAGAGACTTTCAGCATGTCACTTCGACCTCACTGCAGGCCCAGCAGGCACACGAAGACTTGCGTATATTCACCACAAGATCGTGGCTTCAAAACTCCACCAGCCTAGGGTTGATTTGTGGCTACCGAAGGCTTCCGATGCGCTAATTATTTGCTTACTTTTTCTGAGAGCAGAGGCTAGTCCTCTACGCGGAATGAGCTAATCACCAGCTCCATTCTCTCTTTTGCCAAAACAAACAGCTTCCAATTACTGCTAGAAGAAAGCCTCTGATCTCTAATCAGTTACCTAAACCAGGCTCTCAGTGGTACTTGGAAGAGTGAATAATGTCCCATTAAGCAAGAATCTCTTCACACTAATAAAATCCTAAAGCCCTAGGATCAAGGCCGCCAGCAACCTAGTACTTATCTTCCAAGACTCCATCCACTTCCCTGCATCAGGTCCCAAAATCCGGCCAAGAAATAGACTCACTCAGACTCTTTTTATTCCACTTGGGCTATTTTTCCTCAAGCCCTAGTCTACTGTGCCTCCTTTGAGAATACCCAGGAATAGGAAGAGCAGGTTGCAGGTTTGCTAATATTCAGGGACAGGACTCCTCTCTGCGAGGCTCTGAGGCTCAGCTCCATCACAGCCATGATGCACAGAACCTGGGGAGACAGGCAGGGTGGCCACCAGGAATGTCCCAGCACGAGCAAGGAATTCACTCAGGCAGGATACACGAGATTCACCCAAAAAGACACAGAGCTTCTTTCAGGCTTAGTATCCCTCTTCTTTCATCTTCTAGTGAAGGAAGCTCCAGTACTTAAGCTACCTGATGGGAAGAGCCGACTCACTGGAAAAGATCCTGATGCTGGGAGGGATTGGGGGCAGAAGGAGAAGGGGACGACAGAGGATGAGATGATTGGATGGCATCACCGACACAATGGACATGAGTTTGAGTAAACTCCAGGAGTTGGTGATGGACACGGAGGCCTGGTGTGCTGCAGTTCATGGGGTCGCAAAGAGTCGGACATGACTGAGCGACTGAATTGAACAGAGAAAATAGGTGCAGGGCCAGGTTACTCCCAAGTGAACATGTCAGTTATCAGATCTCTGAACACTAAGGACAACCTATGAATAATCCCCAGGACAAGTGGGCGTAACCGCTTCCAGGGGTTGAACAATCCAAACCAGGGCCGGCCCCAGGGACACAGATCCGTGCACGTGGTTCAAGCTCAGAAAGAGCCCTGCAGCTTGGGGGTGACTGCGCCAAGACCACCCTATTGGAATTCTCAGTGATCTCGTCTCTGAGTCTGCATTTTGCAATGTGGAATCTGCTGGGATGCTGAAGCATGCTCTGGAGATCTCCGCAGGCATGATGCCTCTCACCTCCCTCTCCTCTCCAGCGAAGGTTCTGAGCTGCCTAACACTCTGGGGGCCCCTGGAGCCCCGGTCCTCCCCAACCTCTCCCTGCTGCCCCCCCATCAAAGTACTGTCACACTCTGCCCCTGCAGCCACCTGAGAGCGGGCACAGGGAATGCTGGGGGGCACGTGCATGCTTTGACATCCCCACAGTTGCATGGCGGCCATGCCCGTCTCACACTGGGAGCTGCAAGCTCTGCTTGTGGATGACCAGCCAGAGGCCACAACGCCACAGGAATGAGCCTGTCACCCATTCTTGGTGCAGGCAGCTAACTGCTTCTACTAAGGGGGTCTGAGCACCCTTGGGGGGGGGGGGGGCTGCCCCTCCACTGTAGGTTGAGCAGGAGGAAGGGGAGACCCCTGGTTCAACTTCCCGAAGTCGCTCAATCATGTGTGACTCTTTGCAATCCAATGGACTGTAGCTTACCAGGCCCTCTGTCCATGGGACTCTCCAGGCAAGAGTACTGGAGTGGGTTGCCATTTCCTTCTCCAGGGGAACTTCCCAGCCCAGGGATCGAACCTGGGTCTCCCACATGGCAGGCAGACGGTTTACCCACTGAGCCACCAGGGAAACCTAACTTCCCGAAAGTGAAAGGGAAAGTGGCTCAGGTGTGTCCAGCTCTTTGCGACCCCATGGACTATACAGTCCATGGAATTCTCCAGGCCTGCATACTGGAGTGGGTAGCCTTTCCCTTCTCCAGGGGCTCTTCCCAACCCAGGGATCAAACCCAGGTCTCCCGCACTGCAGGCGGATTCTTTACCAGAGGAGCTATGATCTAGCTAAAACAAGGTCCAACAGATTGGCCCAGCAGCTGGCAGGAAAGGACACCAGGCGAGTGCCATGCCTAAGCAAGTGTGTATGCTTGTCAGATTCTGGGTATCCATGACGGTCTACACACATCCTGCGAGAGTCCCTTGTGGGGCACCCATTGGGTACACCCCCACACAGGGCACTTGGGAAGTGGATTTCACTGGTGACTCAGACAGTAAAGAATCTGCCTGCAATGTGGGAGACTCAGATTTGATCCCTGGATCGGGAAGATCCCCTGGACAAGGGCCTGGCAACCCACTCCAGCATTCTTGCCTGCAGAATCCCATGGACAGAGGAGCCTGGCAGGGCTGCAGTCCATGGGGTCACAAAGAGTCGGACACGACTGAGTGACTAACAATGCTTCTGCCTCCTTCCCACCTTTCTGAGTCTGGCCCCAGCTTAGCCCTCGAGGGATGAGCCAGGAAATCCACGTTGTGTACTGCTGGTAATTCCAAGTGAAACCTCTGATGTTTGGGTGTAACACAGGCACTGCACAAGAGAAAGATGAACAGTGAAATCCACACGAATGACGTCATCTTTAAATTACTCTTTACTGAGAACAGTGCTGGAGAGCAAATTTAAAACACCACGGAGAAGCCAAGAGAGAAGGGTCACAGCAGAAAGAACAAGTTTGATAGTTCAGTTCCTTCCACAACACTTCTTACTTTTTAGTCATGGACAGCACGTTTCTATGTGGCCCGGGGGCCAGAAAAAAAGGGAGCAGGTTCTGCCTTGGAAGAAAAGCTGTGACCAACCTAGATGGCATATTAAAGAGCAGACATTGCCTTGCTGACAAAGGTCTGTCTAGTCAAGCTATGGAAGTGAGAGTTTGACTATAAAGAAAGGTGAGCGCTAAAGAATTGATGCTTTTGAACGTTGGTGTTGGAGAAGACTCTTGAGAGTCCCTTGGACTGCAAGGAGATCCATCCAGTCCATCCTAAAGGAAATCAGTCCTGAATGTTCATTGGAAGGACTGATGCTGAAGCTCCAATCCTTTGGCCACCTGATGCAAAGAACTGACTCATTTGGAAAGACCCTGATGTTGGGAAAGATTGAAGGCGGGAGGAGAAAGGGACTTCAGAGGATGAGATGGTTGGATGGCATCACTGACCGGATGGACATGAGTTTGAGCAAGCTCCGGGAGTTGGTGATGGACAGGGAAGCCCGGCGTGGTGCAGTCCATGGAGTCGCAAAGAGTTGGACACGACTGAGCAACTGAACCAAACTGAACTGAGAGTCCACACGCTTGTCTGGCCTCAAGGCTGCAGGCAAACCTTCCTCTAGCCTTACAAGCAGACCAGGAACCACACAAGAGAAACTGGGAACCACTACCTGCACCAGAGACAGCCTTCCGCTCTGGTTTATTTGCACAAGTGTGTGGGTGGCCGGGGTATCCCTGATAGAAGGCACCTTTCTCCAGCCCAGCCTTTCCCACCAGTTCACAAATCCCACCTGCAGTTGCCCCCTGCCTGATACCTCAGTTCAGTTCAGTTCAGTCTCTCAGTCGTGTCCAACTCTTTGCAACCCCATGAATCGCGGCATGTCAGGCCTCCCTGTCCATCACCAACTCCAGGAGTTCACTCAGACTCACGCGCATCAAGTCCGTGATGCCATCCAACCGTCTCATCCTCTGTCGTCCCCTTCTCCTCCTGCCCCCAATCCCTCCCAACATCAGAGTCTTTTCCAATGAGTCAACCCTTTGCACGAGGTGGCCAAAGTACTGGAGTTTCAGCTTTAGCATCATTCCTTCCAAAGAAATCCCAGGCCTGGTCTTCAGAATGGACTGGTTGGATCTCCTTGCAGCCCAAGGGACTCTCAAGAGTCTTCTCCAACACCACAGTTCAAAACCATCAATTCTTCGGCGCTCAGCCTTCTTCACAGTCCAACTCTCACATCCGTACATGACCACAGGAAAAACCATAGCCTTGACTAGACAGACCTTAGTCGGCAAAGTAATGTCTCTGCTTTTCAATACGCTATCTAGGTTGGTCATAACTTTTCTTCCAAGGAGTAAGCATCTTTTAATTCCAAGGCTGCAATCACCATCTGCAGTGATTTGGGAGCCCCAAAAAATAAAGTCTGACACTGTTTCCACTGTTTCCCCATCTATTTCCCATGAAGTGATGGGACCGGATGCCATGATCTTCGTTTTCTGAATGTTGAGCCAACTTTTTCACTCTCCACTTTCACTTTCCTCAAGAGGCTTTTTAGTTCCTGTTCACTTTCTGCCTGATACCTCAGCATCCTTCCAATTATTTAAAGAGGGGAGGGACGCTTGCTTGAGGTTTCATAACAAGCGTGCGCCTCTGTCTTTTCAAATCTTAAGAAAGCTTAATCCCTGCAATTTAGATAAATCAGATAGGCATTACCAGGTTAGGGTTAAACCTCCAAGAATGGCTTTGCAATTGATTGCAGAAACAGCAGTTATTAAGTCCTAACTGAGTAATTTGCAGCTTGGTTCACCCCCCACCCCAGCTAATTAAAATGTAATCAGGATTGTCTGGCAATGTGTATTCTGTCAGCAGTTTTTTCTTCCGAAGAGAAATCATGCCAAGAGACCACAAGAAAACCCTTTCACGGGA
The DNA here is from genome assembly GCF_042477335.2 of Ovis canadensis. Classification (NCBI taxonomy): domain Eukaryota; kingdom Metazoa; phylum Chordata; class Mammalia; order Artiodactyla; family Bovidae; genus Ovis; species Ovis canadensis. The sequence continues at coordinate 6,118,445 of NC_091271.1, forward strand.
ATTGGCTTGATCTGCACTGTTTCTTTAGGCGCTGAAACTGTAAAACAAATAAATTACAGCGACTGACAGTTCAATTTAAAGAAGGAAGGAAGGGAAGAAGAAAAAGAAAAGATAGTCTTTCTCCCTGGGAACAGGATGCTGTTTTATGTCGTTGTTTGAACAATAGGGTAGCATTGCTTCGGAAGAGCTACCGCAGGGTAGGGCAGGGGGGCAAGAATCCGGGTGGCTGGGAGGGACCCTCTCCAGGGTGTCCGCGGAATTTCAGCGCAGGAGACCACACCCCCCGGTCCCTTCCTTGAAGACCAAGGGGGATGGCGGAGTTCTCTGAAACCTACGGATGCCCCTTCTCTGCGAACACGCAGAACCGCGCGCACTCGGGCGCGTGGAGACTTGGCCAGCGGGTTCACTCTCTGTACATCCCAACTTTTAGCTCTTCATGGGCCATTCCGGGCAAGGTTTCATTAGCTCTCTCCCGCCAGAATGAACGGGACTTAAAGGCTTCGGAGATTCGTCCCAAACTCCACGGTCACGGCAATGGCCCCCATTGCAGCTTAGTGCCCGGGGACCCTTGGCAGGCCCCTTTGACGCCGCGCAAGCGCGAGAGGCGCCTCGTTTATTTCAGAGGGACTCGGCTTAGAAACCCACCGAGGAGCCGCGCGGCCCCTTTCTGGGAGCCGCAGTTTTCCCTGCTGCCAGAAGTTGGGATCTTGTAACAGGTGAACTACTGCAAGGCTAGAGAGGAGACGGCGAGGCCGAGAAGCGAGCACACGAGAGGAATTAGGTTATACGCGTGAATGGTTGCAGAGTGCGCGCGCTCGGATCAGCTGGGGACCGCGGCTGCGAGGCGAGCCTGGAGCCGGCTCGGGAGCGGTTCCCGCGCGCCCATCGGCACCCAGGGTCCCTGAGTCACTCCCCGCTGTGGCTCCTCTCAGCATCCCAGCCATCTACTGATGTCAAGCGTCCTGTCCCCTGAACCCTCTACACACGCACACGAGCCCCTCTACCCCGAAGCCGGCAGAATCTACGACGGTTGGAAGAGATACTGGCTCCGGGAGTCCTCTCGGAACATCCGAACTTGACGTCTCCAAGTCCCTTATCCGTTGCCATCTCTCCCCTTGGTCCCCCCGCCACTCGCTGGCGACACCTAGACGCTCTGGGGCTCCGAACTGGGGCGGCACAGTCGCCGGCAGTAACCAGCTCCCCACCCCACCCCACCCCCAACACAAACTCGCTGAAAGACACGACCCTTGGCTGGGGCTCCAAGGGTGGACTCCGCGCTCTCGGCCCGCCGAGTGCGAAAGCAAAGCTCAAGAGAGACAAAAAAGTCTCGGCCGGCGGGCACCTGCGGCGCCAGGGCTGGTCGCGCAGGGTCCTCGGGCGCAGCGGAGCGCGGGCCTCCCTCGCTCTGCCCGCGGTGCGGAGGGCCGGGAGCGCCGGGGGACTTTGAGGGGAGACTGGCCACCGGCCCGCAGTCCCGCGGCGGAGGTCCCGGGGCAATTCACAAGCCCACAGCCCACCCCACTCCGTCCTTGGAAGCCACAAAACCGCTCTCCCTTCCCAAAGGAAACCCCCTTTTGGTTTTCCCCGGGGAAGAAGGGAGTTACGTCGGGAGCCGGCGAGGGGCTGCAAAGGGGGGATCGCCCACGGCTCCCCCTCCCCCGAGGTACAATCCACCCCGCGCGTAAAGCCGGACCCCGGCCGGCTGCCGCTGAGCGAGAAGTCTGAGCGCCGAGGCTGGAAGGCGCGCGCCCCGCAGCGCCAGGGGAGGGCCCGGGCGCGCGGTGGTGCGTACCTGGAAGTGCTGGAAGAAGGCGGAGATGCGCGTGATCTGCAGGCTGAGGCACCTGGAGGCGCAGCGGGCGCGCTGTACGCTCCCTGCCGCCAGCGACTCATCCAAGCGCCGGGCAGCGGCCGCGCCGGAGCCGGCCGCCAGGCAGCCCCCGGAGGCCGCCAGCCAGAAGCAGAGGGTCAGGGCCGCGCCGGGCGCCCCGGCAGCCATGGCTGCGGGTCGGAGGGCGCGCGGGCGCCGGGCGCTGGCCGAGGCTCCCAGCTCCGCACCGCCGCCCGGGACCGCGCGGCCGCCGCAACTCCGCTGGCAAAGTTCAATCAGGCCACTCCCGCCCCGCGCCCTCCCCCGGCCCCGCCTCCGGGGGCGGGGCGAGGGTGACAGGCGGCCGCGCCATTGGCTGCGAGGAAAGTGAGTGACGGGGGTGGGCGGGGCGGACGGAGGGCCGTGGGCAGGTCCAAGGGAGCCAGACGCGCGCCCGCCTGCCAAGCGCCTCTGGTGCGGCCCTCTCCTGGGGGTCCGCTTCCCCGCACTCTGCCTGCGTTCCCTCCTGCCCATCGGGAGTCAACAGCAGGCCGCGGGCCTGGGTGTCAAGTGCTGGCCTGGGCATCAGGGCCTGGGACCCCCACCTGGACGTGAGAACAGGCTAAGGATAGAGGGAAGCGCCCCCCGAACTTGTGGGCTTCCTTCCCGGCTTCGACTCCCGTGGTCCCAGGTCCTACTCATATGCTTTGGAGTATTTCGGTTTTCCCTTTTCTGAAGAGCGGAAAGGAGCGAATGGACGGGACTGCGCTGGGCGCAATAAGAGGAGACAGGCAGGGACGTTTGACGCCCCTTCTCCCCGTAGATCCCTCCTCCCCTTCCCCCGTTCCTCCTTTCCTCAACCTTTGCCCTCTTCCTTCCTGCTTCCTTTTCTTTCTTCCCTCTCTCCTTCAACTGCGTCCATTGAGACCTTTCACTAGTCCTTTGCTTCCCTCTTAACGAGCATGCATCACCTAGAAATCCATCCAGGCAGGTCGCTAGGAACATTTATGGAGAAGGGGACGACAGAGGAGATGGTTGGATGGCATCATTGACTGGACGCACGTGAGTTTGAGCAAGCTCCAGGAGTTGGTGATGGATAGGGAAGCCTGGCATGCTACAGTCTATGTGGCCGCCAAGAGTCGGACATGACTGAGCTACTGAACTGATGACATGGTCACACATACCTCGTCTCCGCAGGTGTAAGGCCTTACCTGGCCTGCACGAGGGACCTATTCAAGTTGGCAATCTTTCCTGCATCCTTCTCTGTGGGGCCCTAAATGGGAAACCTTCAAAAGGGGCTGGCTTTGCCGTTTAGAGCTAAGATGGCGCCTGGCGGAAGAGATGAGGGCGTGGCGTAAGTTGTTTGTTAAAACTTTTGATTGGCTCTCTTGATTTCCGTGCACCTGGACAGAGCATGATCACCATAGACTCCTGTTATAATGAAGCACATGACGACTTGACCTTTAACGTGATTGGTGCAACTATGGTATATTAAGATTTGACCTTTAATGTGATTGGTGCAGCTATGGAAAGTCCCTCACAAAACCCCCTTGCTTGCCTATATAAACCAAGAGTTTGTGGCAATAAAGCGGAACTGCGTACACGGAGCCCTTGTTGCTTCTGGTTGTTTTTAGCTCGCTGAGGGGTTGGGTTGCAGACAGCAGACTCACCGCTCCTCGGGGCTCCTCGGGACCCCTCGGCTTTGCTGAGGGAAGTTCCACTGCCTCTCTTTCTGCGCAGTGCCCGCCGCACTTCTCCTCTTTGCCTCAAGTCTTTCGATTTGGCCCTTTGAGCAGCAAGGCAGCCACCCCGTCACCTCCTGTATTCTGGCCTGGAGAATCCCCAGGGACAGAGGAACCTGGCAGGCTACAGTCCATGGGGTCGCAAAGAGTCGGACACGAATGAGCGACCAGGCACAGCACACCACACCTCTTGTGATCTCCCACGTTCTTTCACCACCCACGCTCTCTATCCAGAGGTGGACACGCTGCATTGTCCAGACTACACCCCATCCTTCTGACAAAGCTCTGTACTTCCCGGAGCTCCACAGGGAAGGGACAGTGCTCCAGCCCTCTGCGGGTAGGAGACCCCACAGACAGCTGGGGTCTGAGGAAGGCTGTGCTCCACACCTGGGACATTTATGTAACAGTTGAATCCGGAAGACCCAAGGACACTAGCTGGGAGGCAGGGCAACGGGACTGATGCGCTTGTGCACTGACACGAGCTGGTCCTCGTGCAGGACTGCACGCACATGTTCTAAAGGAGGGGCCTCAGCACACCACCAAATGCAGCAGCAGTTCGGTCTAGACGCACCCAACCTGCTCAAAGACACAACGCGAAGCTGGAGTCCCCTTCCCATAGAGCCCACCCTTGTTCCAATTTCCAGTTCTCTCTTCGTAAAATTCCCCACAGTTTCCACCCTGACATTCTGAGATCTTCCTGCAAAATGACAATGACAACCGTCTGCCGTGATCCTTTCATACCCCCTTTTTTTTACATCATCTTGTGTATATATTTCTTCATATAGTTCAAATCAGCAGGGCTAAGAAAATTAACTGTTTCCCCCAGTGGGTTTTAAAAATCAGAGTGCTTTGTGCAAAAGGCTCTGTAGGCAGAGCTGGTCTCATGGCTTGTGTGACCTTAGAAGGATCCACACTTTGTTTAATGTTCATGTGTCACAATCTTGATTTTCATTTTCGACATGGTTCTCTGAATTTTCCTTCTGCCCAAGGCCCTACAAATGACACAGCCAACCTCATCGGGAGCTTTTAGCATGACAGTTCTAAACATGATCCGGAACCACAAAAAGTTTAGATGTGGGCTCACGTGAACTCATAAGTTTGTTGAAAAGATGTTAAGAACTGTGGATGGAAATCTTTTGAAAGTATGTTAAACATAACTTCCTAAAGGTCATCAACCCTGAATATTCATTGGAAGGACTGATGCTGAAGCTCCAATACTTTGGCCACCTGATGCAAAGAGCTGACTTGGAAAAGACCCCAATGCTGGGAAAGATTGAAGGCAGGAGGAGAAGGGGACAACAGAGGATGAGATGATTCGATGGCATCTCTGACTTAATGGGCCTGAGTTTGAGCAAACACCTGGAGATGGTGAAGGACAGGGAAGCCTGGCATGCTGCAGTCCATGGGGTAGCAAAGACTAGGACGTGACTTTGCAACCAAACAACAACAACAAACACTCTTAATAAATATTGACTGAGCGCAAAGAAGAGCAGCATCTTGGAGACCCCAAGCAGGAAGGTGTGTTGAGCCTTAAGTCAATGAATGGAGAACAAACATCCAAACACGGGAACTGTTTTCTGAATGTTACCACTTTCATCTGGGAATTACTAAAAACATTTCCAAAAGCTGTAGCAGATTCTGGAGTTTGCATTTAAAAGTTAAGCAAAACGTTGTCTCTATGAAGGCGAGAATGTCATGCATGCCTATGTTTTCTTAAGGTATGTTTGATTTATAACTCTGCACGTTATATCATTAAATTTATATTCTAGAAAGTGCAGTCACAAGGACAAACGTGCTGAGCTTTTAAGTGTTCACAGGGATCACTGCATTTTTTAACAAAGCAATATGTTTGCGGCTTCTACGTGTGACCTAGCATATTCATGTCCATGAATAAATGCATTTTTTGATACACTACAAAAGATCATCTAGTGAGCTGCACAGGAAGCTTAGGTTTAAACATATAGGGTCTGCTTTCTTATGCATATATTACAATAGTGCTTGCGGCTATATAGCTTTCTTCTTTAAGAAGTATCACATTCTCTGATTATGCTAGTCTTTTTCATGTTATTTTAATTGCAGTTGAAAGTCACTTTGAAAAGAATGCATTCTGGTAAAGTCAGAGTAATGCTCAAAATCTAGTAATTTACTCTGTTCACATATGTTCAATTTATTTTGCAGCTAACCTTTTGAGTTGGCACCTGTGTGCATGCTCAGTCACTTCAGTTGTCGTCTAACCCTTTTTGACCCCAAGGACTGTAGCCTGCCAGGCTCGTCTGTCCATGAGATTCTCTAGGCAAGAATACTGGAGTGGGTTGCCATTGCCCTCCTCCAGGGGATCTTCCCAACCCAGGGATCGAACCCGTGTTTCTTACGTCTCCTGTATTAGCAGGCAGGTTCTTTACCACTAGCATCACCTACAAAGCCAGAGATTCTCTAACCGTTGACATGACTGGTTAAGCCACACCCTATGTTAGTCAAGACCAAGTACCTGAGAGGGGAACCCGAAGTATGTCTGGAAGGAATGATGACTGATTAATAGGTGAGTGGGAATTGTCCAGACGCATTAGTAAGAAAGCGCGTAGTATGTCTTTCCTCAAAGCCAAGGTGGACCTGATCGTCCGAATTTGCCTGGAGAAGAAATGAGCCTTGTAATCACTTCAGTGGGACTTGGACAAAACACCCAATCTATTAAAGAGAATCCAGAAGAAACCCTTGATTAACTCCATGAAAAAAGCAGAATACATGGCCTGTCTCAGGTTATTGATGAAATGGAAAACAAGGCCCCCATTCCCAGTTTCCAAAAAGTTAGCAATGCTTTTCCTTGCAACTGATTTTAGGTTACCAGTCTCTTCTCCTCTTTTTTACCTGTTTTGTTGTTGTGTTTTTTTTTTTTTTAAATCCTTAATCAGAGAGGCTTGCTAAAGGTGTACTCCAGGACTCCCATTCAGAGATTCTGGGTCAGCCTATGTGAGATAAAGCCGCCGTGGGCTCTCAGCTTTGAAACACCACCTCCTGAAGCTACAGCAAGTAAGCCAAGGGCCGGTTTGGGAGGAAACTGAGTCAGAAAACACACGCCCCATTTAAAATGAAGCAGAAGCTTTGATTGCAAGAGCATGCTTTTCTTCATTTTAAGGACCTTCTTGAGGTGTGTGTGCTGACATGCCTGTCGACTTCTTAGTAATCACACTGATATATTTTCCTCCAGAAACGTTAAGCCAAGACCCTCTTAGACTCATTTTTGGGGGCCAGCAGCTTGTCTCTTGAAAGGCTTTTCAGTGGCATTCAAGAAGGATAAACTGGGTAGGAAACAGTCACACTCTTTTTCTGACGTTGCCCTTTTGGAAAAGCCAACTGAGAATGTGCTTTAAACCTGGAGAAGACCAATGCTTTAATTTGATGGCGTTCATGAGCTGTAATGTGAGTGTGGTCCACAGTCATTGGCTATGGGTTATAGGGGACAGTCAAGTGCAGGCAAGAAAGTGGCCCAGGGTGCCCAGTTTCCTTCTTAATGGACGCTTTTCTGGTGGCACAGATGGTAAAGAATTCGCTTGCAGTGCAGGAAACCTGGGTTCGATCCCTGGGTCAGAATGATTCCCTGGAGGAGGAAATGGCCACCCACTCCAGTCTTCTTGTCTGGAGAATCCCATGGACAGAGGAGCCTGGCGGGGCTACCATCCACGGGGGTCTCAGAGACTGAGGCCACTTTTCTTTTTTCCTTCCAATGGCTTTCATTTCATGATGCAAGAACAAGCCTCTTCTCTCAGAAAAGGCAGTCAATGTCCAGAGAAATTAAGGTTGTGTTTTAAAGATTAGAAATTAGCATCACGAGAAGAACCAGGAAGTGAGCTAGGCCCACACTCCAGCTCCACGTCTGCGTGCAGAGTTGTTAGGATTCGGCGGCCAGATCTCTTCTGACGATCACTCTTCAAGGTGTGCCATTCTCTTCTGCTCAGCTTTGCACTTCAAAACAAGAGTGACGTGAGGTGCTCAGAGGCACTTAAGAACTGAGTGGATAAAGAGTCAAATCTACCCAGGACATGGAAGCAACCTAGATGTCCATCAGCAGACGAATGGATAAGAACGCTGTGGTACGTATACAGAATGGAGTATTACTCAGCCATTAAAAACAATACATTTGAATCCGTTCTGATGAGGTGGATGAAACTGGAGCCGATTATACAGAGTGAAGTAAGCCAGAAAGAAAAACACCAATACAGTACACTGACACATATATATGGAATTTAGAAAGATGGTAATGATAACCCTGTGTGTGAGACAGCAAAAGAGACACAGATGTATAGAACAGACTTTTGGACTCTGTGGGAGAGGGAGAGGGTGGGATGATTTGGGAGAATGGCATTGAAACATATATACTATCATGTAGGAAATGAATCGCCAGTCTAGGTTTGATACAGGATACAGGATGCTTGGGGCTGGTGCACGGGGATGACCCAGAGAGATGATATGGGGAGGGTGGTGGCAGAAGGGTTCAGGATTGAGAACTCATGTACACCCGTGGCAGATTCACATCAATGTGTGGCAAAACCAATACAGTATTGTAAAGTAAAATAAATAAATAAATAATAAAGAGCAAAAAAAAAAAAAAGAATCTGCATGCTTTGTAACATGATTTCAGGCAAGGATGGGGTGACCCCCCCCCCTCCTCTGGTGCTGTAGCAATCCGCTCCCTCATGGCAGATTTAACCACTGACAAAGGAAAATTATAGCTTTCTGCCCCGGGTCACTGAATATACACTCTGCTTTTGGGGGCAGGACAACCATGTCTGTCTGCAATGATCTGCTTTCTTTTATCATCTTGCAGGGGAAACAGCCTACTTGGAAATAATTTTAGCCTCCTTTTTCCTCTTCGGCAGGATTATAAAAATTTAGCTGCAATACACATAGGTTTAAAGGTATTATTTTTAATACCTTTAATTATAAACCTCAATGTTTACTGAGATGTTACTGAAAAGCATCAGAAACGTGTTTGCTATTACTTTTGTGGGCAAACGCATATTTTAAGATTTTTGCAAAATATACAAAGAATTGTCAAATATCAAGAATTTGTCTGCTTGCTTTCCTCCCTTCCCCCCGAAACACCATCAATCCATCGATTAGTGTTAAATTTGATACCTGTTTTGTAGTCACGCTAAGAGCCTATTCTAGATTAAGTGATTGCTACGCTTTTATTTTGTCCTTGCCATAGTTACTAAAATTTGATTACAAAAAAATAAAGTGTGTTGGAGTGCGCATTTTTACATTTCAAGGATCAGTTGAATGGTGATGAAGATGCTCAACTGTGAATGCTTCTTCCCTCCCAACCCCTCCGCCCCAGGAGATTTTAACTTTAGTTTATTTGAGGACTTTTGTTGATTTTAAGTGTCTCATTGAGCATAACAGCTTCTGGATCTTACAGGGAACACAGAGTTTTTTTAAAACCCAGTGGTTTCAAAGAATGTTCAATGTCAGTCAAGTTGAACGCTTGTCTCAGTGACCAAGCAAATTAACTGATTTTTTTTTTCCCCAAATTTTAATGCTGGCAACACTACAGTGTACAACCGGAACGAGCCAGGGTCCTCATATCTGATTTTACATCTGAACCGCAGATATTGAAAACCATACACAAAGTCATAAAACAAATGTTATGTAACAGCCAAATGCAGGCCACTAAAGTATAAAAGGTGTCTTTTGTACTTCAGGTTCCTGACCAAAATATTACTGGTTTGCTCCCAAACATACTAGCAAATTAGTAGAAATGGAAATTATGCAGTTTTAACCAAAATTACATAATTTGGGCTTTCTTTGTGGCTCAGCTGGTAAAGAATCTTTAATCTGGGAGACCTGGGTTCAGTCTCTGGGTTGGGAAGATCCCCTGGAGAAGGGAAAGGCTACCCACTCCAGCATTCTGGCCTGGAGAATTCCATGGACTGTATAGTCCATGGGGTCACAAAGAGTCCGACATAACTGAGTGACTTTTTTTTTTAATGGTATAACTTTTTCATTTCTCACTTCTGAAGGGCCTCCTTTTCATGGGAAAAGAATAATGAATTTCTCAGTAAAATTCCTATTTAACACTTGGTAAAATGAGACTCCTTTAGCTTTTTGAAATGAAGCTCAAATAAATAATCATACTTTTTATTCTGATTTTCATCCCAAGACATGAAAGAAATCCACACAGGTGCTCTTTAGAAATACTGAAGCTCTGTTCTGTTGACAGACTTAAGTGGGACTGTTCTTTGATGCTGCTAAGCCCTTGGAAATTTACATTGAGCCATGTAAATACCAGAGATTTGGATAGACTTAATCTGATAAAGAAACGAACAAGGCAACTTTCAACAGGAAACAGCGCCACATGGCGGCCATCTGAGTAAAACGCGACAGTTAAGGTCAGCTGCTCAGTCGTGTCTGACTCTTTTGCAGACCCCCACGGACTGACTGCACGCCAGGCTTCCCTGCCCTGGCGACAGCAGTCAACAATCCAGTCTGATAACTTAGTTTTGAAGACTGCATTGTCAACTATAAAGCATAAATCCAACTGGCGTCATCATGCACCCTTCTCAACTAGACTAATTCCACTGTGGACTTAAGCAAAGGAAAGGTTTCCTGCGTAACTACAGTCATGCTGATCTAAACCGGGGGAAATGTGCAAAGCTGTCTTCAGATTAATTTTAAGCACTCCTCTGCTCACTGCAAAAGTAGACAACAAAGGCAGACGGTGTGTGAATCATATCCGAAGTAGCGCCTCTGCAGCTCAGACATCACGTGCTTGTTCAGATTGTGGATAAAATTCAAGGCCAGGGAAAACTAAGCAGAGTGGACAGGTTTTATCTTCGGTGTCAGCAAAAGGAAAGAAGAGCCAGACACTGCCTTTCGTCACTCTGTGGCCACTGCACGCAAGATTCGCAACAGTCAGGAGGCCAGAATAAACACATTTGGGGAACTCAGGGAAGCACCGTGACACCCTGGAGCCAAGGGGAAAAGACCGATGGATGTGACTAAGGCCTGAATTAATGTTTTTCTCTTCTGAATCCACAAGTGCTAGTCGCTCAGTTGTGTCTGACTTTTTGCAACCCCGTGGACTGCCAGGAGATCCAACCAGTCCATCCTAAAGGAGATCAGTCCCGAGTGTTCATTGGAAGGACTGATGCTGAAGCTGAAACTCCAATACAGCTGACTCACTGGAAAAGACACTGGTACTGGGAAAGACTGAGGGCAGGAGAAGGGGATGACAGAGGATGAGATGGTTGGATGGCATCACCGACTCGATGGACATGACTTTGAGTAAACTCTGGGAGTTGTTGACAGACAGGGAGGCCTGGCATGCTGCAGTGCGTGGGGTCGCGAAGAGTCGGACACGACTGAGCGACTGAACTGAACTGAACTGATGGACTGTAGCCCACCAGGCCCCTGGGTCCATGGGATTCTCCAGGCAAGAATACTAAAGGAGGGGGTTGTTATTTCCTCCTCCAGGGCATCGTGTCAACCCAGGCATGGAACCCAGGTCAGCTGCATTGCAGGCATATTATTTATCATCTGAGCTACCAGGGAAGCCTTATGAATCCACAGGGGCTTAAAAAAAAAAAAAAAAAAAAAAAGCACATCCTGGGACCAAAACTAAACAAAAATGTTTTGGGGTAAGTGCAGAATTTTCTATCGTGGCTAACTGGAACCAGCTGGAGAATACTCTGATCCTCTCTGGGTGCTTCCAGGAGTCCAAATCCAAAGGTCATTCCCTCTCCTCCTCTGTCCACCCAGCAGCCTCTGGACCACGGGTGCCACCTTCTCACACACAAGGCTGACTTTGAATTCCAGACGAGGAATGCTAAGCCCTCTTCGGTTGGTTCTGCTCTGTTTTCTCAGCAATCTGTGCTTCTCCGGGACACAGGCTGCCAAGAGTGGGCTCTCAAAGCTGGTAAACGGGGCTTCCCCTCGGGTGTGAGTGGTATTCCTAGTGGGGCCGTGTTCCCTGCAGCCCTTCTGGCTATTGAATCACGTAGAGCAAGTCCTTGTTGACACGGCAGCCACTTCTCAGCTCAAGAAGAACTTAAGGGAGGGTAGAGACGGGAAATCAATCCATCCCTTTCTCTTCTCCTGCAAATACTTAGTAGCTACCATTCCAGATGATTCTACAGACACCAGTCATCCTAGAGATATTTATTTTCAGCATCTTGGTATTCATCCTGCTCTTTATAGGTGAGGCTAGGAAATGTTCAGTTCAGAGCAATGTTGCGGGTAGACGTGTTCCTGGGTCACGGATGCAGAATAAGCCAGTTGAGATGAGACTGCGATGTTAAGAGCCGGCTGACTCTGCCATATTAGTGGGATCTTACTAAGTGAATTACAGTTTCCTGGCGTTACTACGGACAATGAAAGAAATGAAAGTGATCTAAGCCCCTTTTCTGTTTTTAGAGAATTAGGCACATATGTTCAATGTCAGTTTGATGCCAAATCTACATAGAGGTTTTTCCCTCTCTGCCAAAGTAATTAACTAAAATTATACCTCTATCTACAATAATTTTGAAGTTATGACTTCATAATTGCCTCTTCCGATATCAGGGGATTATGAGAAATGACGTAGTGTGAAGACTCAAAGGAATGAAAAGTATCAGTTCGAAATCAACCTGGGGTTGAAATCTCAGCAGGAACAATGAGGGATGTGCTACCCACACAAATTCCTTCACTTCCCTTCATTTCTGTGTCTTCGCCTTGTTAAACAGATCATAACGGAAATTACCTCTCAGGGTGATTCTCAGGTAATGGTCAAGAATCCGCCTGCAGTGAAGGAGACCAGGGTTTGAGCCCTGGGTTGGGAAGATCCCCTGGAGAAGGAAGTGGCAACCCACTCCAGTGTTCCTGCCCGCAGAATCCCCATGGGCACAGGAGCCTGGTGGGCTGCAGTCCATGGGGTCACAAAGAGTCGACTAACACTTTCACACTTCTGCTTAAATACTTCAAAAAGATTAGGTACAGACCTTCAGTTAATAAGTGCCCAAATCAGGCAAGGTAAATATAGCACTCACGGTATTAACCAATGGATTTATAACATATGTTTTGGTTTTAACTATTCTTTCAGTGCCTAGAGAATCCCACGGACAGAGGAGCCTGGCAGGCTACAGTCCGTGGAGTGTCAAAGAGTAGGACGTGGCCGATCGACTTTCACTTCTTCTGTGGTATTTTTGTAAATATTTCATACCTAGGTTTCCCCCATGCTGCAGGCCATGGGGTCACAAAGAATCAGACACAGCTGAGCGTCAGTTCAGTTCAGTGGCTCAGTCGTGTCCAGCTCTTTGCAACCCCATGGACTGCAGCACGCCAGGCCTCCCCGTCCATCACCAACTCCTGGAGTTTACTCAAACTCATGTCCATCGCATTGGTGATGCCATCCAACCATCTCATCCTCTGTCGTCCCCTTCTCCTCCTGCCTTCAGTCTTTCCCAACATCAGGGTCTTTTCCAGTGAGTCCCTTCTTTGCATCAGGTGGCCAAAATATTGGGGTTTCAGCTTCAGCGTCAGTCCTTCCAATGAATATCCAGGATTGATTATCCTGAATAATCAGTTTTCCAACCTCAGCACTATTGACACTCAGGGATAATTTCCCATAGGGAGCTAATCTGGCTTCTACCCGCTAGATGTCAGTAGCATCCACCCCATCCCCCAACAGGGACAGCGAATAAAACCGTCTCCAGATAGTTACCATGTGTCCCCCAGGGGGCAAAATGACTTCCAGCTGAGAACTTCTGAGTTACAGCAATGCCTCTTTAGTTTGGAAGAGTCAATTCCCAGTAATGGAAAGGTAAAGATGATTTTTAAATGAGCACTGAAATGAACATTAGCTTCTGAACAGAAAAATGAAGTTCACTTTCCAAAATGATTTCTTAGACCAACTCATTTGAGATTCATGTTGATGTATGGCAGAAATCAGCACAATGTTGTCAAGCAAATATTTGGCAATCAAAAATTTTTTAAAAATTAAAAAACCCTAATGGCTCATTTGACAATGTGTTTGTGGTTCAGTTGCTAAGTCATGTCTGAGTGTGATCCCAGGGACTGCAGCATGCCAGGCTTCCTAAATGACAGACTACAAAGAAAAGCAAATACCCAGGTACAGCTCACAGGTGCCCGTCCAGAGTGTTCAAGGTAAGCAGTCCAGCCACAGATACTATCCAAAAAAAACCTGCACAGCAGACGTGAACACCAGAGTCACTTTACGACACCTGGTCAAACGCTCTACTTGACTTTAAACACCCTCTCTTTAAGTGCTTGCTGTATAAAATTTCATCCTTGTGGAATTAGATCATACATTTTCCCCCTTTAACTCTTCACTTCTCAGTCAGTTTTATTGAGGTATATTTACTAAAATAGAATTAACTTACAGAAAATAACAATTTGTAAATTTTAAATGAGCAATTTGACTGTGAAGACATAATTTGCCTTAAAGTATGCAGTGGTATGACTACCAGTTCGACAGTCATCTAGAATATTTCCAGCACCGCACACACTTCTCTTCCCTGTCTCCTGTATCAATTTCCTGCCCTCACTTCCTGACTCTGGCAATCTGATTTCTGTCCTTCCATTTCTGTGTTTGCCAGACGTCATATAAATGATGGAGGGCTGCAGTCCATGGGGTCGCTAAGAGTCGGACACGACTGAGCGACTTCACTTTCACTTTTTCCTTTCATGCATTGGAGAAGGAAATGGCAACCCACTCCAGTGTTCTTGCTTGGAGAATCCCAGGGACGGAGGAGCCTGGTGGGCTGCAGTCTATGGGGTCGCACAGAGTCGGACACGACTGAAGCGACTTAGCAGCAGCAGCAGCAGCAGCAGCAGCAGCAGGCAGTGTTGTGTCTGGCTTTCCGCCCCCACCCCTCCGCCCCGCCCCCTGCTGAGCACAATGAGATTCATGAAGCACAATGCTTCTGAATTCAAAACATTCAGGGCAGGAACAATTTATTCCTTTATTCGTGTAAGGCTTATTTTTAAAATGTTTATTTCTTTCTTTATGGCGGTGCCGGATCTTCTTTCCTGTGCAGGCTTTTCTGTAGCTGTGGAGTGTCGAGGTGTGGGCTACTCATTGGCGTAGCTTCTCTTGTTGCAGAGCAGGGGCTCTGGAGTGGGTGGGCTCAGTAGTTGTGGCTGCGGGAGGTGGGCGGTGCTCTAGAGCACAGGCTCAGTAGTTGTTGGGGGGGCGGGGGACGGGGAGCGGGGTTTAGTTGCCCTGCAGCACGTGGGATCTTCCCAGACCAGGGATCGAACCTGTGTCTCCTGCATTGGCTGGAGGATCCTACACCACTGAGCCACGCGGGAAGCCCCTATGCAAAGTGTTTGAAAATATGATGGGGGGCAGGGTTTGGGGGCAGGGGTCTGTTTACTAACAGCAGAAGAATTAGGTGAAATTCTTGACACCTGAAACAAATGGAAATACACTAAGCCACGTGGTTCTCTCTGCTTCCCAGCATGCAACTGGGCTGCTTTAAAAGCAGCAGCCCCCTGGCCGCAGCTGCCTGCAGGGGGCAGCAAAGGGCTGGGAGGCAACACCAACCTTTCCGCTCAGAGTCAGAGGGCTGGAACCCCTGGAGGGAAGCTCTTTCCCT
The DNA here is from genome assembly GCF_042477335.2 of Ovis canadensis. Lineage (NCBI taxonomy): Eukaryota > Metazoa > Chordata > Mammalia > Artiodactyla > Bovidae > Ovis > Ovis canadensis. The sequence goes on from NC_091271.1 coordinate 6,133,588, forward strand.
GGGGAAACTACTTCAGGCTCAAAGCTTCAGAAGGCAACACGGATTCACCCTCCAGCAAAACCTGAATTAGGCTCAGGGAAGTGAAGAAGTACTCAAACCAGTATCTGACAGGCGAGAACAAACCTGGGGTTAGATCAAAGATAAATCCTGAACAAACACCAGGCAAAATACTCCTTCAATAAAACACACAATGCATTCACTTAAATGAAAGATATATGCAGTTGCATTAAAAATTACGACACACTGTTCATCAAAAACGTCTTAGAGAAAGAGATTCAATACAAAGTAGAAGAAAATATTTTCCCAATACAACTGACAAAATACTAGAATGAAAACTAGGGAATGAATTCCTACGAATCAATAAAAGTAGAATAAACAGGCCAAAAGGAAAATAAGCAAAAGTTACGAAAAAGCACGCACAGATGAAGATACACGTATTTTTAAAAGTTAAATGAAGAGATGTTCAGCATCACTGATGACCAGGGAAAAAAATATCGAATATAAGACCAAAGTGAAGGGAGTTACTTGGTGGTCCAGTGGCTAAGACTCCACCCCCCTGCCAATGCAGGAGAACTGAGTTTGATTCCTAGTTGGGAAGCTCAATCTCACACGCCACAACTAAGACTTGGTACTGTCGAATAAATAGATAAAAACAGATATTTTAAAAAAAAAAGTGCAGAGGGGATGTGATCTCACACCCTTTCTCTTGCTTACAACTGCAATCCTGCCCAGGTTACCTCTTAAAGAGTAGATGCCTCTGGAGAAGCTTTTATCCACGGCTGGTGGGGCTGTAAAGTGATATAGAAAAGATTAGGGAGAAGTGTCAGGCCTCCTCTTAGACAACCAACCACTCACATAACTGCTGATCTTGTTACTGAGTCCCAGCTCACTCTGCTTGCTGCACGAGGAGCCAATGAATCTGAGAGAGAGGTGTTGAGGCAAAGAAGAGACTTTAATGGGGGAGCCGGCTTGTTAGCAGAAGCACACTGATTGAAACCACCCACCCTGGCCAGGCACCATAGTAACCATTTGCATGAGTTGTTTTATGACAGGAGATCCTGATAAGGAATACAGAACTAATAAGCCACCACCAACCGGGAGAGTTCAGGAAAGGTCTAAAGGAGACACCACATGTCCGTCCACTTCCCAGAATCCCCCTCGCTAGCATCCATCTTGGCTGAGCGATGCGAGCGCCACAAGGAAAGACTCTGAATTGGAATGATTGGCCAAAGACCACCCAGAAACTAATTCCGTCACCGTAAAACCTCAGACTGGGAGCCACAGGGCAGAGCAGTTCTCCTGGGTTCCCTTACCCTACTGCTCTCCACCTGGGTGCCATTTCCCTGCCGGGGGCCAGCGTGAGGAACTCCGCCCATGGCGAAGGTCGTGAGGAAGGAGGCTTGGCATACGCAAAGGCGTGATCACGCCTCAGGAAACCCCCTGTTCCCGAGCATCTACCCCCAAACCAGAGTCTGTTTTATGCTCTCACCTACACCTCTGACTTTACGGGGGGCTCTCCTCCATAACCGTTTTTCTTGGAGAAGGAGTAAACGCAAAGCTCCAAGACAATAAAAATTCCTGAGCATGACAAGACTGTTTCAGCTTATGGACTCCTCTGAAGGTGATCTAGCCCGCCTGTATAGGTTCATCCGGCCACATGTGATTGTTTACAGCCTCCCAATCTGAGAGGCACGAGATGTTTTAGACTTATTAAAGGCAAATTCTTTTGGGGAGTTAGAAATTATTAGTATAATGGGTTGGTTAGGAATTATATTGGTGAAGCGTTTTTCAATTGTTGTGTCAATAATTGCTGCTAATTCCTTGCTCTGGGTGGGACAAGGATGTCTCAGGTTAAACCTCTCTGCTGACAGACTAGCTTGTGTGACAGGATTATCCATATTCCTGCCACTATGCACATGATTGTTTACTACCTCTTAACCATAAACAGCACAGAGAGTTTTGGAGTATTTTGAGAGTCTTAATTAGCACAGGGCTTTTTCTTCTTGTTGAGTCAATGATTGCCGCCAGGCCTCCATATCCTTAGGCACATGGGAATATATTAATCAATGTATTTGGACTACAGAAAAGGAAATATAGTAGTTTTTGATGCTAGCAATACTAGACTTTTTGAGTTAATGGATTTTCTCTTTTGTAATAGATCACTGTACTTTGTTATAAATCACTGTGTCCTTGTTATGTAAAAATGTAACTTTATCACTATCTTAAGACTAAATAGATCTTAAGGGGAGCATTGGTGAAGGGATTTTCATTTGTTGGGCTGATGTTTGCTGCTAAATCTCCATGTTCCCTACCCTTGTAATGAAAATAACTAGCATATAGGAAGAAATAAGTATTAACCTTTAAGCATATATGAGAAATAAGTATTAACCTTTAAGATTAATCATGTTAACCTTGGGTTAAAGAAATTCCTTTCTTGATTGCAACTCACTACACCCTCACCCTATAGGAATGTAACTTTATTTGGAGGGTGGTGCCTGGTTTAAGAAAAAACACCCTTGGAAGAAATAAGCTTTTTGGTTATCAGAAAGAAAGGATCATAAAATGTCAGCAGGTCTCACTCATGGCCAGAAGATGATGTAATATCCCTAAGACCTTTTTTTATACATTTATGTGAAGCACCTGATTTTGGTAAAGGTCAGGACTGCTGACCCCTGCGTGACTCTGTATTCATCCCTATGTGTAACAAAAGGTATATAAGCTAACCCAAAAATAAAGAAATCGGATCAGTTTCCGGAAAGACTGATTCCCCCATGTCGATTCTTTCTTGCTCCCGTTTTTCTGGCTGAATTCCCATCTGGAGCATGGACGCTATTCCAGGTAATCCAAGTGATGCAGCCTCTTTTTCTCCACTAATCTTCCTACTACACTATCCATTTCTAATCTCTCTATATCTGTGATTAAATATGTATTTTTTCAAAGACGCCGACTCCGTCCCCACCTTCGAATCACCCTGGATCCACCGGGGCTGGACCCCGGCATTTCCCAATAAAATCTCTTGCTTTGTCAGCACATGTGTCTCTTCGGACAATTCATTTCCGAGTGTTAGACAAGAACCCAGTTTTGGACCCTGGAAGGGGTCCGCCTTCCTGTAACAGGCTGACCCCAACAAGATGTCAGGCTAGCACCTCAAAATAACCCTTTTATGGAAGCTGGTTGCCAGATTCTTTTATAAATCAGAGATGGGGGGAGGTGAGGAAGCAAGGTGAAAAGGCCATTCATCTTGCAAACGTCTAGAACGGCAAGCCTCAGGCAGGGGATGCGTTAATTTCCTCCTTCCTGCCATCTACAGGTAGGCAGGGTTCTGAACAAAGGCACTTTAGTTTAACAGTCAGGCACAGGGGCAGGGTCCTTTTAAGCAGGCCGATATGTACGATTATAATAACAAAACCAACGGAAGAGCAAGTCAAAGAAACAGTTCCAGCGTGGAGTCAGAATTGGCTTCTTCTCTGCAACAGTCAGTCACAGCCCTCTGCTACCCAACAGAAGCTAGTGCGCATGTATTGCAAAAATTACAGACAAGTCAGTTTTTAACAGCACAGCTTAAAAGGAGCAGGACCTCGAAACCCAATAAAATGTCCACCCGTGGAACAAACTGTCATGTATTCACGTGATGAAGTGGTATATAGCTGTCACAATAAATCAATTACTGAGATGTATATGCTAAAGATCAACCTTAAAAATGTAGCAGGAAGGTGAAAACCACCACCACGAGATTAATATGGCAGGCTATCATTTTGATAAACATAAAGATAAGTAGAATACACATTACTTAATTAGTAAGCATGCGTATGCCAAAAACCTACATTAAAAAGAAAGAAAAGGGACTAGTTGACATAGATTGCTGAGTTAGGGTGAAGAAAGCAAGAGGGCTGGTTATTTGAAAAAAGACCTAGCTTTTGTTGTTGGCAATAGGCTTTTCTTGTGTCTGATATACTCTTTAAGAATAACTAATTAAATAGCTAGCTGAAGACATACAAGGGGCTATATCTGGAAAATGGTGAAACCGTCGTGGATCAGAAAGTATAATTCATCCAACTCCATGTTCCTGAAATTTAATTTTAAAAATGTAATGAAGTAAAATTAACAGCGCCAGATACTAGATGTTTATTTAAGCAGCAGTTCAGAGCCCCAGGCCTTCTAGAGCAATATTAAATGGACCCTGTTGAAAGAAAGAGTCGAAAAGCAATTCTTTTCTTCCGAGTGCCAAGCCAGAGAAGAATAAGCCTGAGTCGTCAAATGTTGTTCTTGGGGAAAGTGAGGAACAAAAAGGCAGCGTTCAAATGACTGAAAGTTGACCCTGAGAATGCAATAGCTCCCTCCAGACTTTAGAGAACTGTTTGCAGTCCCGAGGAAGGTGATATGTCAGTGTGAGAAAAACCTAAAGGAAAATCGTACAAGAGTGTGAACTGGCTCACAGGAAGAGACTCAACAACAACTGAGGTTTCAACAACGAGCAAGCACAGGCCAACGCCCATGACACGGTCTCCTCTGCACCTGCTCCCTGCCTACTGACGGGGACACCTTGCTTCTAAGCTCTTCATTCTCGTAATAGAGGAAATGTTAAGGCTACTCATGAAACAGAGGATATTTAAAGCCATGGGCTGAATGAGGTCACACAGGGAGCAAGGAAGGGCATATGTAAAAGGGAAGAGCTGCAGGAATTAATTATGAACTTCCCGGGTGGCTCAGAGATAAAGAATCTGCCTGCCAATGCAGGAGACTCAACAGACTCCTGGGTTGGGAAGATCCCCTGGAGGAGGAAATGGCAACCGGCTCCCAGTATTCTTGCCTGAGAAATCCCATGGACAGAGGAGCCTGGCGGGCTACAGTCTATGGGGTCATAAAGAGTCGGACATGCGTGAGCAACTGAGGACACGCACATAAGCACAAGTATTAAAGACCGCCATGATCCAGAAACACAGTTCCTACAATAACAAAGCCTTCCCAAGGCTCCTTGATTGGTGATGTCTGGAAACCCCAGACCAGTAATCCAGAGCAAGTCTCTAGTTATGTAATATTAGGAAAATATATGTGCCTAATTATATCTGAATCAGATAGAACCCATGCTTAGTCACTCAGTTGTGTCCGACTCTTGGCGACCCCATGGACTACAGCCCACCAGGCTCCTCTGTCCATGGGGATTCTCCAAGCAAGAATACTAGAGTGGGTTGCCATGCCCTCCTCTAGGGAATCTTCCTGACCCAGGGATGGAACCCAGGTCTCCCTCATTGCAGGCAGATTCTTCACTGTCTGAGCCAGCAGGGAAGCCCCAGATATAAACTAACCTAATCTAAATCCTATCAGATTTGTGAGGGTTTTCCAGTACTGTGATATTACTAAGCTGTTTTCTCCATGATTCTTAGACTTATCTTTCTTTCTGATTACTTGAGTTTTAGGAAAAGACTCTCTTCAAACATGACCTCTCTCATCCTACTGGGAGACCATTTATTAATATGATACAGGAACTGTGATGGCTAATTCCATGTGTCGACTTGACTGGGCTAAGGGAGGCTCAGATGGGTGATAGAAATGTTATTTTGGGGGATTTCCATGGTGGTCCAGTGATTGAGACTCCAGGCTTCCAATGCGGAGGGCCCAGGTTCAATACCGAGTCAGGAGACTAGATCTGGCATGCTACAACTTAAAAAAAAAAAAAATATATATATATATATATATATATATCCTGCATGCTGCAATGAAGATGGAACATCCCACATACCACAGTGAGATCCAAAGTAGCCAAATAAATAAAATAAATACTAGAGGGGAAGAAAACCCCTTAAACTGAGGCTATGATTATTATTATTATAATGTGGTCATTGTTTGTTTCCAACCTCCCAAGATTTCTAGAAGATAGTTTAAAAGCCATTCTGGAACCGCCACCCCCAGACTTTACAATGACACTCACTGACTGTATTGATTTTAATTTTTCATGCTAAATAGACTAGTCTAGCAACTGTGAAATGTAAGTGAAAAAGAAACTGTCAGTTCAAAATAATGTGATGAAACTCGGGACACAACGATGTTGGTGGGTGGTTATTAGCTGGGTTTCGAAGCCTAGCAACCCACTCCAGTATTCTTGCCTGGAAAAATCTCATGGATGGAGAAGCCTGGTAGGCTACAGTCCATGGGGTGGCAAAGAGTTGGACATGAATGAGTGACTTCACTTTCACTTTACTTTCACTTTCCAAGCCTAGCAGGAAGATTAACATGACCTACGAGGAAGGACCAGAAGAAAAGGCAGGGCACTTTTTATGATTCTCTGACATTGTCGATGCTTACAGCTGCAAAATGTTAGGTCTGTAGTTACATCTCTTTATGAAGCACGGGTAGATGGTTTAAAACATTTTGACTCCTGTGACTCTGATGTTCCGACTGCATGTATTAAAAATCTCCATCCTTATAGAGCTGTTCACTACTTCTGTCTCTGTATATTGATATGGCATTTAAACTAAAGAATTGGTAAAGAATTTTCCCACAATATTGGAGACCTGGATTTGATCCCTGGGTGGGAAAGACCCACTGGAGAAGGAAATTGCAACCCACTCCAGCATTCTTGCCTAGAGAATCCCACGGGCAGACAAGCCTGGCAGGCTACAGTCCATGAGGTCCCAAAGAATTGGACATGCCTGAGCAATTAACACTTCGTTTAAATCTTTAGAAGATGTGGTTTCCCTGCACTACCTCTTGTATTCCCTAAGAATAACCCATTAGTTGACTATCTCTTATTAATACATACTTACAGCTCAAGTGCTCCATTTGCAAGTAGAACAGTCGAATTAAGGGGTCACTGGAACTTTATGAAAATATTACAAAACAGTAAACTAATAACTGGAGGTTTCATAAATCTTAACATTTTCTACTGGGTTCAGTGATTTGTTCAGTTTTCTGATTTGACTTGTCATATCTTAAGGAAGAAATCCTAAATTGCTGCAATGCCTGGTTCTTTGGTACTTTAGGATTATCATTTAATGTTAACTAGGATGCAAAGGAAATATCATCTGGGTCTTGCAGATAAGGAGATGAATGTGGACAGAAATCAATCAATTTCCCAATTTGCACAACAGTAAGTATGGAACTCTTATCCAAACCCAGGTCCGGCTACTCCAAAGTTCATGTGTTTTGCATCAGACCATCTTCGCAGGGACCGAAAATAAACAAAAGATTTCAATGGAAGGAAGAAAATCATTGGAGGCAGAATAAACACACCCATGGCTTCACCTGTAATAACCTGAAGCTAAAGGCTAGCATTAAAATCTTATGCAGAAGTAAAAGATTACTAATCAAAAAGTAAACACTAAGAACAAGGATATTATTCTAGTGAACTATGAAAAGGATCATCTTAGTCAAGAGATTAAGTGAACCTACAAGGCCAGGTTGTGCTAATGGTAAAGAAGCCGCCTGCCAGTGCAGGAGATGTAAGAGACGTGGGTTCAGTCCCTGGGTCAGGAGCATCTCCTGGAGGAGGAAAATGACAGCCTGCTGCAGGGTTCTTGCCTGGAGAATCCCATGGACAGAGGAGCCTGGCAGGCTACAGTCCATGGGGTCGAAAAGAGCTGGACACGACTGACTGACTTAGTAAACACACACGCACAAGTGAGGAGTCTGGATGGGGGTGCGTACCGACTGGGGCAAAATGTCCTGTAGAATGGATCCTTGGAAACATGAGCAGATTACTTGGCCACAGTCTCTTGCATGGACCAGACATCAGGAAATGTTACCAGTGGTCCAACGCTGTAAGGTAGGGAGATAGGTTTAGTTGCTCTGTCGTGTCTGACTCTTGCAAGCCCATGGACTGTAGCCCATGAGGCTCCTCTGTCCACAGGATCCTCCAGGCAAGAATACTGGAGTGGGTGGTCATTTCCTCCTCCAGGGGATCTATCTGACCCAGGGATCAAACCCATGTCTCCTGCATTGGCAGGCGGATTCTTTACCACTGAGCCCTCCAGGCGCAAAGCAGATGATGGATCTCTCCTCCTTCAAATCCCATGGACCCCTCCATGACTTGTAGATTACAGTCAATCTCTCTTCCCTGTCCTCTAGTTGGTCCTGATTTGTCCAGCCTCCCTCTGGATCTGTCGATTCCAGCCCCACCACTTACCCTGCTGGACTTCCAGCTTGTCCCTTCCTCCAAAGACAAGCAAATACTTCCAGAGCCAAAGACGTTTTTACACCCAGTCAGCCAGCACTTCGTCCTCCAGTACCCACTCATGTCTCATCATCAATTTCTTGGCTGCAAGGAAGATAGTTCTGAAAAAATTCCAGCAGAAGTAACTCTAGTCTTTACGAGTATTGCATTTTGAATGTCATTGAACAAGAAATGGCAAATATCCTCAAAATTCTCGATACATAAACCATGGCATATAAAAAGAAAAAGGAAAAGAGAGCATGGCATATCAGTCGATTTTTGTTTCCCTATCATCACTATACAAAATAAAAAAGTTGTAAACTCGCTTGTAATAAGCCAAGAAAAATATGTTTTTGTTGAGTACTCATTTGTCCATCTCTAGTCCTGTATATCAGAGAAGGCAATGGCAGCCCACTCCAGTACTCTTGCCTGCAAAATCCCATGGACGGAGGAGCCTGGTGGGCTGCAGTCCATGGGGTCGCTAAGAGTCGGACACGACTGAGCGACTTCACTTTCATTTTTCACTTTCATGCATCGGAGAAGGAAACGGCAACCCACTCAAGTGTTCTTGCCTGGAGAATCCCAGGGATGGTGGAGCCTTGTGGGCTGCCGTCTATGGGGTCGCACAGAGGTGGACATGACTGAAGCGACTTAGCAGTAGCAGCAGCAGCAGTCATGTATATACACTTAATCCCATCACTCACTAGACCCTGTTTTACTTTTTTTCCTGACATTTATCTCTGCCTGAAATTCTATTTATTTGTGAAAGTGCAACTGTTAATCTCTCAGTCATGTCCAACTCTTTGTGACCCCCCATGGACTGTAGCCTGCCGAGCTCCTCTGTTCATGGGATTTCCCAGGCAAGAATACTGGAGCAGGTTGTCATTCCCTTCTCCAGGGGATCTTCCCGATCCAGGGATCAAACCAGGCTCTCCTGCATTGCAAGTGGATCTTTACCATCTGAGACACTAGGGAAGCCCATTTTTCTTTTTATTCAGTTCAGGTCAGTCGCTCAGTCGTGTCCAGCTCTTTGTGACCCCATGAATCGCAGCACACCAGGCCTCCCTGTCCATCACCAACTCCAGGAGTTCACTCAGACTCACGTTCATTGAGTCAGTGATGCCATCCAGCCATCTCACCCTCTGTAGTCCCGTTCTCCTCCTGCCCCCAATCCCTCCCAACATCAGAGTCTTTTCCAATGAGTTAACTCTTTGCATGAGGTGGCCAAAGTACTGCAGCTTCAGCTTCAGCATCATTCCTTCCAAAGAAATCCCAGGGCTGATCTTCTTCAGAATGGACTGGTTGGATCTCCTTGCAGTCCAAGGGACTCTCAAGAGTCTTCTCCAACACCACAGTTCAAAAGCATCAATTCTTCAGTGCTCAGCCTTCTTCACAGTCCAACTCTCACATCCATACATGACCACAGGAAATTAGTACAACTAGTTAATTAACTTACTTGCTTGCTCTTTGTCTCCAATCAGAATATAACTTTCATGGAAGCAGGGTTTGATGTGTATCAAACTTACCGTCCTTGACACATAATAAGAACTCAATATTTATAAAATATTGGGTGGGACTTCCCTGGTAGTCCACTGGCTACGAATCCATCCACCAATGCAGGGGACGCTGGTTCTATCCCTGGTCTGGGAAGACCCCACATGCCTCGGGGTCTTCTAAGCTTCTGCCCCACAACTACTGAGGCCACATGCCACACCTACGAAGCCTGTGCACTCCAGAGCTTTTGCTCCACAGCAAGAGAAGCCACTGAGACGGGAAGCCCTGTACCACAACTAGAGAGTAGCCTCCACTACTAGTTGCAGCAACTAGAGAGCAGCTTCCACTACTAGTTGCAGCAACTAGAGAAGCGCCAGCAACTTGTAACAACGATGACCCAGTATACTCAAAAACAAATATATATTTTTAAAAAATAAAATATTAAGTGACCTGTCCGTGATGTCGGATAAAATAGTACTTTATAACAGGCAGCTGGGAGACTATAAGTCAAGGCCAAGTAGGGGTGGATTCAGATTAGGCACTAATCCACTCATGAAGGCTGCAGCCTCATGACCGAATCACCCCCAAGGGCTCCACGTCCTAAGAGCACCACAATGGGGGGAAAGCATTTCAGCAGATGACTCTGGCAGGGGGAGGGGGCACAAACAGTCCCTGTGTTGCACTGTTCTCACTTCCTGACACCAGGGAGTGTCCCCAGGCTCTCCAAGGAGCCCACAGCAGGTGACCCCCAAGAGGCTGTGTCTTTCATGAGATCCCAGCATCTCCGCGGCTCCGGCTCCCAGCAAGCGGCACAGCCCCTGGGTCTGGAAATCACTGCTTCCTTTCTACCTTCCCTCCCTGAGCCCCACTCAGGGAACAGGATCTCAAGGGCCACAAGTGAGAGCTCATGGGACTTGCAACTAAAATTCCCTCGTGCCATGACAAAGACTGACGATCCCCTGTGCCACCACGAAGACCCAACCTAGCCAAATTAATAAATAAAAATAAATATTCACCAGAGATGTCACTTTGCTGACAAAGGAGGTCCGTATAGTCAAAGCTATGGTTTTGTCCAGTTAGTCATGTGAGAGCCGGACCATAAAGAAGGCTGAGCGCCAAAGAACTGATGCTTTTGAACTGCGGAGAGGACTCTTGAGAGTCCCTTGGACTGCAAGGAGATTCAACCAGTCCATCCTAAAGGAGATCAGTCCTGGGTGTTCATTGGAGGGACTGATGCTGAAGCTGAAACTCCAATACTTTGGCCACCTGATAGGAAAAGAAGACTCATTGGAAAAGACCCTGCTGCTGGGGAAGACTGAAGGCAAAAGGAGAAGAGGGTGGCAGAGGATGAGATGGTTAGATAGCATCAACGGACATGAGTTTGAGCAAGCTCTGGGAGACGGTGAAGGTCAGGGAAGCCTGGTGCACTGCAGTCCACGGGGTCTCAAAGAGTTGGACATGACTCAGTGACTGAAGAACAAAATAGTTATCATTACGTAGACTATAATAATTCTGTACAATATAATTACGAATACTATAAAAGGCTGATGGTTTAGCAGGTCTCGCTAAAAGGCAAGCTTCGACAAGTCTTCCTGGAGATTGCTCTCTGCTTTCTCTTCCCACCCCATGTTGCCCATCACGTTCCTGAATTGTGTTTCCTCTGTTTTAAATACTCAGAGTAGTTTTTGTTTTCCTGGAAGACTCTTGAAATACACACTCACATTTCTCCTGGCTTTTAACACCTTCCCAGAAGTCAGGTCAGAGAAAGCGAAGCGAGGCAGTGGTTGCCGACACGCTCATGACTCACTGCAGACCAAAACCAAGCGACTTAGCTGCTCAATGGGTTTAGCAGATAAGCTCTGGCTTAATAGGTTTCCTCCATTATCACAAGAGAGATGCTCTATAAATCACCGCTGTAGACAAGAGCTATAACCCCGTGTACCGTAGAATCGCAATCTACGGCAATATACGGCAAAGTCATTCATCATGTGATTTTAATTAAGTGAAGAGACACATTGGATTCATCTCTGCGTCCTCATCATCCACTTCAATGCCTGAAATGTTAACAGATATCTGATAAATGCTCATTTAATGGTGAAATGGATGAACGGAAAATATTCCAAATTCCGCACGCTGCGCTTTTCACATTTTCGTATAAGACAACACAAGAATTCTAATAAGCGACGAGTATATGAATGAGGAAAAATCCTTCCGGAGTTTGAAGCAGGAGCAGCTGAGGGCAAATGCTTGTGCTGACGCGTGGGAATCACAAGAGGAAGGATCTCAGGGGGCACCTACCTGGCGAATGGGCTTCCCTGGTGGTTCAGACAGTAAAAAATCTGCCTGCAATGCAGGAGATGCGGGTTCGATCCCTGGGTTGGGAAGATCCCCTGGAGAAGGGAACGACAACCCACTCCAGTATTCTTGTCTGGGAAATCCCATGGACAGAGGAGCCTGGCGGGCTACAGTCCATGAGGTCGCAAACAGTCAGACACGACTGAGTGACTGACCGCAGGTGGGGAAGATCTGTAATAACCACACCGGTGGTCACTGCCTTCTCCACGGTCCCTGGGCACCTTGGAACCAGCCGCGGAGACTGACTGACATCCACGATGGAGATGGGAGTCCTCAGAAACCAGACCCGTAGGGGGAAGGTCACTCCCACGTGCGGGCATTCCAGGCACGTTTCAGGGCACTGGGCTGTCATGTCAGCTGTCACGCTGAAATCAATGCAGGACATAGACCAGGAGGTAGGGGGACTCCGCACAGGGGAAGCTAGTTTATCCAGTTGTCTTGGGCGTTATCCCCTTTTCTAAATCAGTAGCCGCGAGAGAGAACGCGGATTCACTAAGTTCTGGTCTTGGTTTCATGAGCACACACTCTTGCGTAATCATCAGCACTCCTGAGACAAGGCTGGCTGCAGAGACTCCTTGGAGAGTTCCTGCCGTTAAGAGCTATGACTCCTATGCATGAGACAGGGGGCTCGGGGCCGGTGCACTGGGATGACCCTGAGGGATGGGATGGGGAGGGAGGTGGGACGGGGCGTTCAGGATGGAGAACACACGTACACTCATGGCTGATTCATGTCAATGTATGGCAAAAAACCACTACAATATTGTAAAGTCATTAGCCCCCAATTAAAATAAATAATTTTTTTTAAAAAGAGTTACGACTCCTGTTACTACCATAAGAGCTGCTGAGAGATTCAAGGGGACCCCGGCTGTGGAGTGGTGGAGTACACAGATTCCTTCCCTCTAACGCCAAGCGATTCTCAGTAGGAAACGCTACATGGTGGTAGCTGAGCATCCTGCGTGTCCTGCCTAGGGGCCAAACACGCAGAGCTTGACCACGCTCTGACCCACATCATGGTGAGATGTCCTGCTATTTCATGGGGAGCTCCAGACCTCTGCCATCTGCCTGCCTGAGTTCTCTGCTACCGGCTGGGACCCGATTCACAGGGCGCTGATGCCAAGCTGACTGTGCGCTTGCTGCCTGTGTAAGTCACAGCTCTCTGCATCTATCTGGGTGCCTGATGTCCTCAGTGGCCAAATCCATGGAGCAGTGGCCAGCACTGACCAACCAGTAGACACTGCAGGCCAATGCGTAGCAATGGAGAACTGCGAGGCGTGGTTCATCTCCTCTGCACCCTCTGTTAACAAACTCCTTAAACTTTTTGTTTTGCATTGGAGTACAATTAACAATATTGTGGCAGTTTCAGGAGCACAGCAATAGCACTCAGCCACACACACACACACCCATTCTCCCCCAGAGAAGTTGAACAGTTCTATGATGACCTATAAGACCTTCTAGAACAAACATCAGGAAAAAAAAAAAAAAAGAGACATCCTTTTCATCATAGCCCAGTTGGTGAAGAATCTGCCTGCAATGCAGGAGACCCCAGTTCGATTCCTGGGTCAGGAAGATCCTCTGGAGAAGGGATAGGCTACCCACTCCTGTATTCTTGGGCTTCCCTAGTGGCTCAGCTGGTAAAGAATCTGCCTGCAATGCAGGAGACCAGGGTTTGATCCCTGGGTTGGGAAGACTCCCTTGAGAAGGGAAAGGCTACCTACCCCAGTATTCTTGCCTGGAGAACTCCATGGACTGAATAGTCCATGGGGTCGCAAAGAGTCAGACATGACCGAGCAACTTTCACTTTCACTTTCATCTTAGGGAACTGGAATGCAAAAGTAGGAAATCAAGAGATGCCTGGAGTTACAGGCAAGTTTGGCCTTGGAGTACAAAATGATGCAGGGCAAAGGCTAACAGAGTTTTGCCAAGGCAACACACTTGTCATAGCAAACACCCTCTTCCAATAACACAAGAGACGACTCTACATATGGACATAACCAGATGGTCAACACTGAAATCAGATTGATTATGTTCTTTGCAGCCGAAGATGGAGAAACTCTATACAGTCAGCAAAAACAAGACCGGGAGCTGACTGTGGCTCAGATAATGAACTCCTTACTGCCAAATTCAGACTTAAATTGAAGAAAGTAGGGAAAACAGCTAGACCACTCAGGTATGACCTAACTCAAATCCCTTGTGATTATAGAGTGGAAGTGAAAAATAGATTCAAGAGATTAGATCTGATAGACAGCATGCCTGAAGAACTATGGACGAAGGTTCATGACATTGTACAGGAAACGATTATCAAAATCATCCCCAAGAAAAAGAAATGCAAAAAGGCAAAATGCCTGTCTGAGGAGGTCTTAGAAATAGTTGAGAGAAAAAGAGAAATGAAAGGCAACGAAGAAAAGGAAAGATACACCCATTTGTATGCAAAGTTTCAAAGAATAGCAAGGAGAGATAAGAAAGCATTCCTAACGGATCAGTGCAAAGAAATACAGGAAAACAATAGAGTGCGAAAGACTAGAGATCTCTTCAATCAAATTAGAGATACCAAGGGAACATTTCATGCAAAGATGGGCACAATAAAGGACAGAAGTGGTATGGACCTAACAGAAGCAGAAGATATTGAGAAAAGGTGGCAGGAATACACAGAAGAACTATATTAAAAATGTCTTAATGACCTGGATGGCTTCCCTCATAGCTCAGATGGTAAAGAATCTGCCTGCAGTGCAGGAGACATGGGTTCAATCCCTGGGTCAGGAAGATCCCCTGGAGAAGGAAATGGCAACCCAATCTAGGATCCTTACCTGGAAAGTCCCACGGACAGAGGAGCCTGGTGGGCTGCAGTCCATGGGGTCGCAAAGAGTCGGGCACGACTGAAGGACTAACACTTGTGACTTGTGACTTGACTAATGACCTGGATGACCACGATGGTGTGATCACTCATCTAGAGCCAGACATCTTGGAGTGCCAAGTCAAGCGTGCCTTAGGAAACATCACTACAAACAAAGCTAGTGGAGGTGGTGAGCTATTTCAAATGTTAAAAGATGATGCTGTTAAAGTGCCAGAAAATTTGGAAAAATCAACAGTGGACACAGAGCTGGAAAAGGTCAGTTTTAATTTCAATTCCAAAGAAAGGCAATGCCAAAGAATGTTCAAGTGAAAGTGAAGTTGCTCAGTCGTGTCCGACTCTTTGCGACCCCATGGACTGTAGACTACCAGGCTTCTCTGTCCATGGAATTTTCCAGGCAAGAATACTGGAGTGGGTTGCCATTTCCTTCTCCAGGAGATCTTCCTGACCCAGGGATTGAACCCGGGTCTCCCGCATTGTAGGCAGACGCTTTACCATCTGTTCAAACTACCACACAATTGCACTCATTTCACATGTTAGCAAGGTAATGCTCAAAATTCCTTCAAGCTAGGCTTCAACAGTATGTGAACTGAGAACTTCCAGATGTTCAAGCTGGATTTAGAAAAGGCAGGGGAATCAGAGATCAAATTGCCAACCTCTGCTGGATCACAGAAAAAGCAAGAGGATTCAAGAAAAACATCTACTTCTGCTTCACTGATTAAGCTAAAGCCTTTGACTATGTGGATCACAACAAACTGTGGAAAATTCTTAAAGGGATAGGAATACCAGACCACATTACCTGCCTCTTGAGAAACCCGTATGCAGGTCATGAGGCAACAGTTAGAACTGGACACGGAACAATGGGCTGATTCACAGTTGGTGAAGGAGTGCATCAAGGCTGTATATTTTCACCCTGCTTACTTATAGGTAGAGTACATCATGCGAAATGCTGAGATGAAAGAGTCACAAACTGGAATCAGGATTGCCAGGAGAAGTGTCAACAACCTCAGATATGCAAATGATGCCACTCTGATGGCAGAGAGGGAAGAGCACCTAAAAAGGCTCTTGATAAGTGTTAGAGAGGAGGCTGAAAAAGCTGGCTTAAAACTCAACATTCAAAAAATGAAGATCACAGAATCTGGTCCCATCACTTCATGGGAAAAATTGGAAGCAGTGGCGGATTATATTTCCTTGGGCTCTGAAATAACTGCGGACAAGGACTCAGCCATTAAATTAAGATGCTTGCTCCTTGGAAGGAAAGCTATGACCTACCTAGACAGTGTATTAAAAAGCAGAAGCATCACTTTGCAAAAAGTGCTCTGATTTTTCCAGTAGTCAGGTATGGATGTGAGAGTTGGACCATAAAGGAGGCTGAACACTGTAGAATTGATGCTTCCGAACTGTGGTGTTGGAGAAGACTCTTGAGAGTCCCTTGGACTGCAAGGAGATCAAACCTTTAAGGGTTAAAGGTGAAAGTGAAGCCGCTCAGTCGTGTCTTGACTCTTTTCCACCCAAGAGTACTGGAGTGGGTTGCCATTTCCTTCTCCAGGGGATCTTCCTGACCCAGGGATCGAAGTCAGGTCTCCCGCATTGCAAGCAGACACTTTACCCTCTGAGCCACCAGGGAAGCCCCTACCTTTAAGAGTCAATCTTAAAGGAAATCAACCTTGAATATTTATTGGAAAGACTGATGCTGAAGCTGAAGCAATGACCTACATTTATGCAGTGAGAATGAATACCCTTCTGGAACATTGGGCAGGAGGCCCCAGCTCTCACCAAGCAGGTGGCCTTGACAAATTCTACAGGACAGCAAGCAACACAGGGTAGCCAAGCTCAGAGCTGAGACCCTAATCCAGGGCTGGGGAAAGAGGTGCACTGAGAGACGGCTCCATTTCTCCTGGGTGTTTCTCCATTATTGCGGAAGTCCCCCTCCTCTCCTGAAAAGGAAATACCACCATCCATTTCTCCATCATTTTCCTGAATACCAAGAGCAATCACAGTGTGTGTAAAGTAGTGGTTACCTTCTACTGGAATTTCTACACTTGATGTGGGTTTTTTTTTTTCCTAACTATTAAAATTTCCTAAGTCAAGTGAACATTCCATAATTTGGTTATCTGTCCTCTATGAGACTTTTGTATCTTGTGGCCAAGGTGCTCCTTAGACATGAACAGCATTTCAACACTTACAGAGACATTTGATCAAACAGCTAGAAGATTGAGATGTTTTTTACTGGATAATTTATTCCATGTGCACCCAGAGGCAAGCATTTGGCAAGAAACCAACAGGTATGATTTAGAAAGCCTGAATAGCTCATATAGGAAATAAGTAGCTGACAGATAAAAGGAAAATGGCAACTTTATGCCTTAAAGGCAACGTGTAGTATCTAGAAGGGACATTTATCTGTTCAACACGGTTCGATTTTCTTCCACTCTCAACCCCTGGAACAAATCTTGTCCTCTGAAAAGGTAGGCTTACTGGGCCTGGTAATTTATTTGTTTGTGTATATAAATAGCCCATTTCGAGACATCCTATAAGACATCTCTCTCTGGCACATATTTTATCTTGATCCTGGGTGGAAGATAATAATAACCAAGTGACCTGTTGAACAAGGCACCCTCGGAGTTCAGGGAAGGAGATGTGATTTAATGTGCATTAACACTCATCAAGGCAAGTCTTGTCTGAACACTCAGACAGGGAGGCAGACGGCCGGGTGACCCGGGCTCCTGAAAGAGACGTGAACTATTTGAACTGCCTGATCGTATCCCCCTTGATATTTTAAAATGATGTAAGTCAAAAGAGGCGTAACTTGTTAACTCGTGAAAATCTCCAAACAGAGCATTTCTGCGTAATTCACAGAAAACGGGAAGTTTGCACACATTTCAAGACAACGTTTTCACTAGGGGGCAGTTAATTCTAGCATGAGCTGAACACACGGAGAATGGAGAATTGATGTTTGGTCAACATTATCCAATTTACTCCTTCGATGATCAATGATTCATTTAGCAAATGTTTATTGCGCTCCTCTCTACGCCTGGATTCCAAGAATAAAACTATGGATGCAATAAAAGTTTCTCCTGTTAAGTAAATAACAGCCATAATACGTGGTCTGAGAGCTATGGAACCAGTACAGAGAGAACAAATTCCATTTTGTTTGAGAACCAACAGACAAAGGTGCTAGAAAAGGTGAAGGATAAAGTGATTTCGAATGAAACAGAAAGTGAAAGAAAGAAGTCGCTATAGACAGAGACTATGATGTCTGTATAGCCCGTTATGACGGTGAAACATCAATTACATCCATCTTTACCAATTACTCACTATTTATTCCGAGGCAAAATACTTAGCATTCTATTCTCTGTCTTTATGCCCGTAAAATAGAGATACTAATAATACCTAATTTACCGGCTATTAACGGATCAATTGAGATAATAAGCCTTGAAAAGCGTAGCCCTTGGCCAGGAAAGGGTGATCTTATGGTGCATTCCAATTAGGTCACCACCCCTTCCTAAAGGTTCTCCTCTCTTCTCCCCCAGAAGGATACAGGCAACTTTGAAGGCAGCACAGAGCAGGAAATCAAAAGTTCTGTTCTTGTTTAGGAGAATCAATTCAAAGCTATCTTCAGTGGCTCCCTGCATTTTACTGTCTCTCGTATCTCCAATTTTTCTATCCCAGAAGTTCTTCTCATTTTAGAATTGATTTTTCTACACCATCTCTTATGGGCAAAAGATTTCACATGAGGTCGAACTGTGGTCAGATCCCATCCCTCTTTAGGGACCGACATTTTTGCTGCTGTACGCTTGGACTCAGATTTCTCTTGAAGTAGTTCCAGTTCCTGCATACTTCATATTTCCTGGTAGTTTGGTCACTGATTTATTATCTTATGGGATTAAAATTAGCGAAGGGGAACCATATACAATCACTGGCTTTCTGCAGTTTCTACTCCCTCCTACAAGGGGCTTCCCTTGTAGCTCTGTTGGTAAAGAATCTGCCTGCAGTGCAGGAGAGCCGGGTTCAATCCCTGGGTTGCGAAGATACCCAGGAGAAGGAAATGGCAACCCACTCCAGTATTCTTGCCTGGAGAATCCCACGGACAAAGGAGCCTGGTGGGCTGCAATCCATGGGGTCGCAAAGAGTCGGGTACGACTGAGTGACTAACACTTACTTACACTCCTGACACTCGTGTGTGGCTTCCCTCTGGGTTCATCCTTGGTTCAAGGGATGTTGTTGGCCCTTTGAGATGTAGAAAGAAAATGAAAAAGGGATGACCCTGGCCATCCAGGGGTTAGGAATCCGCCTTGTAGTGCAGGGGACTGGGGTTTGATCCCTGGTCCAGGAGCAGAGGCCCCACATGTGTTTAGTCCATCAGTCATGTCTGTCTCTCTGTGACCCCATGGACTATAGCCCCCCAGGCTCCTCTGTTCATGGGATTCTCCAGGCAAGGATACTGGAGTGGGTTGCCACTTCCTCCTCCAGGCGAATCTTCCTGACCCAGGGATCAAACCTGGGTCTCTTGCATTGCAGGCTGATTCTTCCAGGGGAATCTTCGCAACCCAGGGATTGAACCTGGGTCTCTTGCATTGCAGGCTGATTCTTTACCAGCTTAGCCACCAGGGAAGCCCAAACTCTCACGTGCCGCAGAGCAACTAAGCCTACAAGCCACAACTAGTGCGCCTGCATGCCACAACAAGAGAGTCTGTACCCTGCAATAAAAGATTTGCATGACACAGTGAAAAATCCACACAGTACAACTATGACCCGAAGCAACCACATAGATACAACTAAAGTGAGGGCAAGCCCGTGGTCGTCTCTCCTGGGGAAGTGGGATGCACCAGTTGCACCAGCTGGCCATCGGACGCTCCTCCTGGTTCCCTGGCAGATGGAAGAGGCGCTCTGTGTGTTAGTCACCCTCCTAGTACCCAAGTCTGACCCATGGTACCTACGCAGTAATAATCCGTAAGTAAGTGAATATTTATTCTGAATCTCCTGCAAGGAGCCATGCCTAATTTTATAACATCTTAACAGAATCAGAAACCAAAAGTAAAAGGATCTTTTGACAACTGTCCTCGTTTTTGGACATTTAATGTATTCTACCAGTCCTCTGGCAGCTTTGAGGGCAGGGGGAGAAGGGGACGACAGAGGATGAGAGGGTTGGACGGCATCACAGACTGGATGGGCATGAGTCTGAGCAAGCTCCAGGAGATGGTGAAGGACAGGGAAGCCCGGTGTGCTGCAGTCCATGGGGTCGCAAAGAGTCAGACGCGACTGTGTGACTGAACAGCAACTGGTCCTCTGTTGACAGAGTGAAGGTATTCCAACTGCTCCCTGTTATCAGTGAAGTACTTACCGCAGCACAAAGATGAAAGTATCATAAGCATGAGTTCCAAGTTAAAAAAAAAAAAGCTCAAACACCGAAAAAAATATGAAAGTATGATTATAGTTCTTCAAGTAGCCAAACGTGCTGAGAAACTATCTCATGGTCTAACAACATCATTAGACTTGAAAAGCCAGAAGCGAGAAATGAAATATTAACTGTGGCATTGCTTAAAGTAATTTCCTCTTCTTGTCCAAGGGTTTTTAGCCCAAACACAAGCTACCAAAGGCAGCCAGAATGAAAAATGTGGCAGCATTTCAAGGGAGTTGAAAGGAAAGACAGGAGCTTTGTGCGTATATCGTCAGACACTTTTTTTTTTTTAACTTTTACTGGTGACGGAGTGATAGGAGAAATTGAGGTTTTCCAAATGCCCTCAATATGTCTTTGCCTCACGCTATTCATGTATGTGTGAAAAAAAATCTGCAATATTTCAAAACATTGGAACCAGAGTGAAGACTTACATGAAGAAAGCTATTTACTTAACTGGGATCCCTAACTGTATATCATGACGCATTATTAGCTGTGACTGGGGACTCTGACAAATGAAATGAAAATTGCTGGATTAGATGATTCTTCCAAAACAATCACACAGCTTGGACTTCCCTGGTGGTCCAGTGGTTAAGAGTTCGCCTTGCAATGCAGGGGACTCGGGTTCAATTCCCGCTCGGGGAACTGAGATTCCACATGTCGTGGGGTTGTAGAGCCCATGCTCCTTAATAAGAGAAGCCAGCTCACTACAACTAGAGAGAAGTCCCCACACTGTAACTAGAGGAAATGCACTTGAAAAAGTATATACGTGAAGTGAAGTTGCTCAGTCATGTCCGACTGTAGCCTAGCAGGCTCCTCCATCCATGGGATTCTCCAAGCAAGAATACCGGAATGGGTTGCCATTCCCTTCTCCAGAGGATCATCCTGACCCAGAGATTAAACCCGGGTCTCCCACGTTGTAGGCAGACGCTTTACTGTCTGAGCCACCAGGGAAGTCCCCAAAACAGTATATAGCTCCCCTGCTAGGACTAGCTGTAACAGAAGGGAAAGGGGTGGGGCACAACTTCTGAAAGAATGACATAGCCCAAGGACGCAACATAAGCCAATTAGAATCCAATGGGACCAAGATGGCAGACGAGCCTAGACCTTGATCCTCAATCAGCAAGTGAAAGGACACACTCTCAGAGTCCATGGCAGTTCCACTTCAGTTCAGCCGCTCAGTCCTGTCCGACTCTGTAACCCGTGGACTGCAGCACGCCAGGCCTCCCTGTCCATCACCAACTCCTGGACTCCACCCAAACTCATGTCCATCAAGTTGGTGATGCCATCCAACCATCTCATCCTCTGTCGTCCCCTTCTCCTCCTGCCCTCAATCTTTCCCAGCATCAGGGTCTTTTCAAATGAGCCAGCTCTTCACATCAGGTGGCCAGAGTATTGGAGTTTCAGCTTCAACACTGGTCCTTCCAATGAATATTCAGGACTGATCTCCTTTAGGATGGGCTGGTTGGATCTCCTTGCAGTCCAAGGGACTCTTGAGAGTCTTCTCCAACACCACAGTTCCAAAGCATCAATTCTTCAGCACTCAGGTTTCTTTATAGTCCAACTCTCACATCCATACAAGACTACTGGAAAAACCAAAGCTTTGACTAGATGGACCTTTGTTGGCAAAGTAATGATAGTTTTAAGACACTGTTAAAAGCCCAAGGAGTGAGCAGTGGCCCAGATCCTGGCACTGTCCTCCCCTTCACAAAGATAGTTGGAATAATCCTCCCACTCATTAGCATGTGAAAGTACCCAGCCTATGAAAACGAACCACACCACATTCTGCAGCAGCACTCGCCCTCTGCAATGGCCCACACGCTGTGTGAGGAGGGTGCTTCTCTCTGAATCAGAATAAATCCACTTCTCACCTACCACTTTTTCTCTCACTGAATTCATTCTGTGATGAGGCATCAAGAACCTGAGCTTCATCAGGTCCTGAAACCAGGTACCATGGATTTTGGCTGGGTTTGAGTCCCAGCCACATGGGTTCATGTCCCAAGCAAGGTTTTCGCTGGGTTCAAGTCCCAATCTGTGTTAAACAGTTTAATAGCAAGGGGGCCACTCTTCATCCCCCTTCTGATGTCTATGTCAGAAGCTTTCTCTGTTCCTTTTTACACTTTAATAAAACTCTGCAAATTGCTAAATTAGCATCCAAGACCCAGTGAAGCCCAAAAAAAAAGTCACATAGCTATGAAATTAAGTAGGATCACTATTGGTTCTCAGTTCTCATTTCCCTTAAAAGTTTCCATTATGTCCTCTGTCATAAAGTTCTTTTAAGTGCTTCACAGAGAAAATTAAAATACTTTTTTCCCTTGTCTTCAAATTGAAATTAATGAGGTTTTTTTTTTTTTTTCTGTTTTATTGAGATATAACCTCCATACACAAAATCCACCATTGTAAAGTATACAGGCCAGGGATTTTTTTTATTAATTTATTTATTTTAATTGGAGGCTAATTGCTAATGTGTACAGTATTCACAAGACAGTGCAGCCAACACGTCCACTGAACTGGCTCCCGAAAGAAGCCCATACCAATTAGAAGCCACTCTCTACTCTCCTTTCTGCCCAGCTCCCAGCCACCAAAAATCTCCTTTCTATCTCTATGGATTTGCCAGTTCTGGAAATATAATCCTAATCGAGTGATCCAACAAGTAATGTTTCATGCCTGCTTCTTTCAGTGAGCAGCACATCTTTGAGGGTCATTCATGTCATAGCAATAGCTTTCAGTGATAGGTGAATGATGTCAGATTTGTGATCTCTGGAGAAGATTTAGCTTCAGGACCAGGAACCAGGCTGGATCACTCAAGAGCTTTGGTGTAGCAGAGTTTTATTAAAGTATACAAAGGGACAGAGAAAGCTTCTGACAGACATTGGAAGGGGGACACAGGGTGCCCCCCTCAATAGTCTTAGCAAGGGAGCTACATACTTTTTCCACTGGT
Organism: Ovis canadensis; assembly: GCF_042477335.2. Taxonomy (NCBI): domain Eukaryota; kingdom Metazoa; phylum Chordata; class Mammalia; order Artiodactyla; family Bovidae; genus Ovis; species Ovis canadensis. The sequence goes on from NC_091271.1 coordinate 6,156,770, forward strand.
TATTACAGTTAAATCAAAAGAATGTCTCAAGGTTGTAAAGGTCTTATAGACCCACTCCCACAATTTAAATTAGAATTAGTCAGAAGGTTCTTAGGAAGGTGAAACATGTCTTCACGCAGAATACATGGTTGTTATTTAATCACTGGTACACAATTTAAGGAAAAACATACCCTTGAGCAAGAAGACGCTTGAGAGTCCCTTGGACTGCAAGGAGATCCAACCAGTCCATCCTGAAGGAAATCAGTCCTGGGTGTTCATTGGAAGGACTGAAGCTGAAGCTCCAATACTTTGGCCACCTGAAGCGAAGAACTGACTCATTTGAAAAGACCCTGATGCTGGGAAAGATTGAGGGCAGGAGGAGAAGGGGACTACAGAGAATGAGATGGTTGGATGGCATCACTGACTCAATGGCCATGAGCTTGAGTAAATTCCAGGAGCTGGTGATGGACAGGGAGGCCTGGCGTGCTGCAGTCCATGGGGTCACAAAGAGTCGGACATGACTGAGTGACTGAACTGAACTGAAGAAAATAAATAAAAGAATATTACATAGGAGACCTCAGAAGCTCGCCGAGAAAACCTCACCTGCAAGGTCAGCCCTTGGCTGGCAGCTGGGAATGTGGAGCTCAGAAAGTTTGCTGTCAATCTTGTTCAGAAGGGCTCAGTGAGCTACACGTGGTTTAATATCTGCTCCCCTGAGAGTCTGGAATATTGGTAGGAGCTGCGGACACAGAGGGTGTGGGCTTCCCAGGTGGTGCAATGGTAAAGAACCCACCTGCTAATGCTGGAGACTCAGGAGACCCAGGTTAGATCCTTGGGTCAGGAAGATCCCCTGGAGGAGGGCATGGCAACCCACTCCAGTATTCTTGCCTGGAGAATCTCACGGACAGAGGAGCCTGGCGGGCTATAGTCCGTGGGGTCAAAAAAGAGTTGGAAATGACTGAACAACTGAGCATGAGGCAGAGGGTACCTATGTGATTAGCCCATGATTCTTTAATGAACTTCCCTGGTGGATGGCATTGCACAAATGCTGTCTCAAATAAGTAATTCTCTCTCACACAAGCACACACATGAAAGAAACAAACAAACATCTTGACCCCTTTCATTTATAAAGTACAGAGGCCGTTGCAGGTTTAGAAGTGATAGACAGTCACCACTTCATTATGAATTAATAAAAAATTTTAAAATGTGGTTTAGATAGGTGAGAAAAAAAAAAAGACACTTGGTCTCCTTAATAATGAGAAAGAACTTTGAAAGCTACTTGTGGTCCAAAACCTTTGAACAATCAAAATACTTCTGTCATACAGCAGAGACTTTTTTAAAAAAATGTGAATTTCATTCCACATATAAGGAGTATTTCAAAAAACCCTGATCATGAAAATAACAGGCAGCATGTTAAAATGAAGGAGTGTTTTTAACCTGGTCTATTGACTTTGGCATAAGCTGATTAGCTCAATGCTAGAAAAATCACAGCCTGGTGTATAGTTAGATAATGACCTGTGAGAAGAGAACCCCAGCCTTATTATTCACTGACATTACAAAGCAGTGTTCCCTTGTTTGCTCCATTACTCTTCCAAACTGGGGGATCATTTTTAGGCAAACGTCCTGGATCACGAGTCCCTTTGGTTGATTTTATGATACAGGGAAATAAATGTTCTGCTCAGAGAAAAAATGACCTTCACCAAATTTATACATGTCAGCTTCTTGCAAGAGCAAAGTCCCTGGAAGCCTCCTAATGACTTCTGGCATTAGCCTTCAGACAAGCAGTGGCAATCCCTCTTATTTTAGGAAACAAAAATCTTTTTAAAGTGCAAAAATAAATCCATTTCCCATCCCCAACTCCATTTTCCATATTACTATTATACTGTAGTTTTTCTTTTAAAATTACTTTTAAACATTTTCCCTTTTCTGTATGTGGTGGCCCCAAAATGCTTTCCATATGAGGACAGGTACATTTTAAATTGTATTTTTTTTTAAGATAAATGATAAAATAGGATCTATATTCTTGGAGTTAGTCTTTCTGTTCAAGCTTCACAAGATCTCACAATTCTTACTAAGTACTGAAAGTCTAAGCATCATGGACTCAATGGACATGAGTCTGAACAAACTCTGGGAGAAGGTGAAGGACGGGGAAGCCTGGTGTGCTCCACAGGGTCACAAAGAATCAGACATAACTGAGCGAGAACACCACCAAAGCTAAGTCAACATGTGTGTACATGCTAAACCTTCAAAAAGCATTCACATATGCAAAAACTATAAGCTTCGGAGAAAATAGGAAAATGTGAAAAGGCCACTGTGGTGTAACCCATGAAATCAAAATGTATATGAAAATTCTAAAATGCAAACACAGCCGAGATGGTGTTTTCTAACACCAGGGGATAACTCATCAGCGCTGCAATAGTTTTAATTTTCCACCACTGGACAAGATGTCATGAGGAACTCCCGCCTTGCTGTGGATATCTTTTACTGCTTGAGAAATGAAGAAACATAGATTGCAACGAAAGCCCCAAATAAGCTCCTGATCCATTTCCAGTAGTTCAGACACGTGAGCAGGTCTGGAGAGGAAAGCAGAGGACAAGAGCTAGTTTAGGTTACAGCGGCATGAGAAGGACAGGAGACGTGAGCTCGTGGATGCAAGCAGCTTTAATCATCTTTGCGAGACCTCTGGCTGTGGATGTATACAACACACCCAGAATCAGAAGAGAGGGAGAAAGCAAACTAGGGCTTGCCAGGCCAGGGGTTGGCCAGCAGACACAGTGACCACTCATGGTTACAGGGGTTCCTTCTGGAGTAATGAAAATATTCTGGAACTTGACAGGATATTCTGATTGCTAAATGCTATGCCTGGACTAAATAAATGCCACAGAACCATGCACTTCAAAATGGTTGAAGACTGGGCTATGCACACACTGCTATATACCAATTAGGTAAGGAATACGGACCTACCGTACAACACAGGGAACTCTGCTCAGTCCTCTGGAATAACCTTGTGGTTCCCAGGGGGAAGGATGGGGGAAGGGACAGTCAGGGAGTCTGGGATGGACATGGACCTACTGTTGTATTTAACATGGAGAACCAGCAAGGACTGGCTGTCCAGCACAGGGAACTCTGCTCAGTCCTCTAGAATAAACTTATGGTTCCCAGGGGGAAGGATGGGGGAAGAGACAGTTAGGGAGTCTGGGATGGACATGAACACACTGCTGGATTTAACATGCAGAACCAACAAGGACGTGCTGGACAGCACAGGGAACTCTGCTCAATACTCTGTAACAACCTATACGGGAAAAGAATCTAAAAAAGAGTGGATACGTGTATGCGTCTAACTGAATCACTTTACTGTACAGTAGAAACTAACACATCAGTTATACTCCAAGAACACAATTTCTGTAAAAGAGCTTTAGATTTGAATACTGAAATGTCTAAAATAACCTGATAAAGAAAACATTTAAATGACTTTTAAAAACCAGTAATAAATCATGCCTAAAAGAATAATTAAAAGGAGAGTCTTCCACTTGAAAAAAAAAAAAAAGGTCGAATGCCATTTTCGAACGGTTAAAATGGTTATTTTATGTGGTATGTGTTTCACTACACACTAAAATACAATTATGAAAGGAGAGACAGATGTGAGGTGATGGGAACACATTTGTTTGCTTGTTTCCCTAGGAGGGAGATAATTGTCCATTTGTATAGGGTTTCCCTGGTGGCTCAGATGGTAAAGAAGTTGTCTGCAATGCAGGAGACCCAGGTTCTACCCCTGGGTCGGGAAGATCCCCTGGAGGAGGAAATGGCAACCCACTCCAGGATTCTTGCCTGGAGAATCCCATGGACAGAGAGCCTGGTGGGCTACATACAGTTTGTGGGGTTGTAAGGAGTCGGACACGACTGAGCAGCTAAGCACTTTCACTGTCATAGGTTTTCATAGCTTGAAGCAGCAGAGATACTGGAGCTGGAAGAACTGAGAGTGGGCGCTGAGAACAGGGCTCTGGGCTCAGGCAGGGAGATGACCTTGACAGGCAAGAGAGAGAAAGGGCTTAATAAGCAGGCCCAGTCAGGGAGTTCTGACTTGATTGTTTCTCCCTCTAGAATAAAAAGGAAACTAGTTATCAGAGAAGGCAACGGCAACCCACTCCAGTACTCTTGCCTGGAAAATCCCATGGATGGAAGAGCCTGGTAGGCTGCCGTCTATGGGGTCGCATAAAGTCGGACACGACTGAAGCGACTTAGCAGTAGCAGTAGCAGTTATCTGAGAATCCAGGGAAGCAAGAATTGAAAAGGATGCCGAAGTGAGCAGTAAAAATGGTGCTTAAAACCACCTTGGGTACTGTCAGAGGAAACTGTCAAGAAAAAAGTAGGAGCATCTCTCAGTGGTACCCAGCTGCTGCTGCTGCTAAGTCACTTCAGTCGTGTCCGACTCTGTGCGACCCCATAGACGGCAGCCCACCAGGCTCCCCCGTCCCTGGGATTCTCCAGGCAAGAACACTGGAGTGGGTTGCCATTTCCTTCTCCAATGCATGAAAGTGAAAAGTGAAAAGTGAAGTCGCTCAGTCGCGTCCGAGTGAAGTCGCTCAGTCGCGTCCGACTCGTAGCGACCCCATGGACTGCAGCCCACCAGGCTCCTCCATCCATGGGATTTTCTAGGCAAGAGTACTGCCATTGCCTTCTCCCAGAGCCAGGGGGAAACTGGAATTCACAGCAGAGCCCATTGGCACCCGCTGGGGCGCTCTGCTTGGTTCCTTGTATTTATTTCCATGGCAGGGCACGGTTGTCTGATGCTGGATTGGAAAGAGCAGATGGCTGTTTCAGTGTAGGGCTGGGCTTGGCAAAATGGCCAGAACAGGAAGGCAATGCGAGATCTTGAATTTCTGGCAGGACAATCCAGAAATGGCAGGAGAATCGAAAATGCTTTCTGGATCTTGCATATCCTGTGGTCGGAGTTTCCAGAATTGATGTGCTATTTTTGATAATCTTTTCCAGTTTCGTCAAGGCTTTTGGGGGAGATGGTTTGCTAAGCCCATCATGCAAACATTCTGGAAGTCTCTCCACTTCAGCCCAAGAGGTTTTGGCCACTTTATTGCTACTGCCTCTAGATATTAGTAAACATTATTCAAAATTAGGTTTCACTGGGCCTGTTACTTTAAGAATTGCTGAGTGACAAATAATTAAGAAGAGAACTATCATATGACCCAGCTATCCACTTCTGGGTATTTATTCAAACAATATGAAAACACTAAAAAGACAAATCCATCCTCATGTTCATATGACAGTATTTGCAACAGTTGAGATATGGAAGCAAAGCGCACATCAATGGATGAGTGGACTAACAAGATGTGATATACCCCATCCCCACCAAAAAAAAAAAAAAGCAAAAACACACCATTCAGTTCAGTTCAGTCGCTCAGTCGTGTCCGACTCTTTGCGACCCCATGAGTCACAGCACACCAGGCCTCCCTGTCCATCACCAACTCCTGGAGTTCACTCAGACTCACATCCATCGAGTTGGCGATGCCATCCAGCCATCTCATCCTCTGTCGCCCCCTTTTCCTCCTGCCCCCAATCCCTCCCAGCATCAGAGTCTTTTCCAATGAGTCAGCTCTTTGCATCAGGTGGCCAAAGTATTGGAGTTTCAGTTTTAGCATCAGTCCTTCCAATGAACACCCAGGGCTGATCTCCTTTAGGATGGACTGGTTGGATCTCCTTGCAGTCCAAGGGACTCTCAAGAGTCTTCTCCAACACCACAGTTCAAAAGCATCATTTCTTTGGCGCTCAGCTTTCTTCACAGTCCAGCTCTCACATCCATACACAACCACTGGAAAAACCATAGCCTTGACTAGACAGACCTTTGTTGGCAAAGTAATGTCTCTGCTTTTCAATAAAAGAGGAGGAGTGGGCCAAGAGCAAAATGGGTAAACGAGGTCAACGGTATGGTGACAGACAGAAACTAAGTGTGTGCGGTAAGCACACTGAAAGGTGCAAAGAAGGAAGAAATATAATATTGTACACATGAAACTTATATAGTGCTATGAATCAATGTTTCCTCAAAAAAACAAATTCTTAAAGACAGAAATGCCTACTGAAAAAAATGAACAGGTTTTTTCCCCCTTGCTCCTTTTCAGATTAATGTGAGATGATCGTACTTAGTGAAGTCAGTCAGGCAGAGAAAGAGAAATACCATATGGTATCACGTATATGTGGAAAGATGTGGCTCGTATATGCAGTGGAATATTAAAAGTGAAAGTCGCTCAGCCGTGTCCGACTCTTTGTGACCCCATGCACTATACAGTCCTTGGAATTCTCCAGGCCAGAATCCTGGAGTGGGTAGCCTTTCCCTTCTCCAGGGGATCTTCCCCATCCAGGGATCAAACCCAGGTCTCCCGCATTGCAGGCAGATTCTTTACAAGCTGAGCTACCAGGCAAGCCCAAGAATCCTGGACTGGGTAGCCTATCCCTTCTCCATGGGATCTTCCCCATCCAGGAACTGAACCGAGGTCTCCTGCATTGCAGGCAGACTCTTTACCAACTGAGCTCTCAGGGAAGCTCCCAGTGGAATACTACTCGGCCATTAAAAAGAATGAAATGATGCCATTTGTGTTAGAGAAACCATCGACTGAAACCACCTGCCCGGGCCAGGCACAAGAGTAACCACTTGCACGAGCTGGCTTACAAGAGGTCCTGGTGTGGAATGCAGCACTGATGAGCCACCACAGACGAAAACAGTCGTCAAAAGGAGAGAGGCCAGTCCAGACATCCTACTAGCCTCCCAGAACGAGTGGTGTGCCACCAGGAAGGACCCTGAGTCAGAACGACGGGCCAGAGACAGACAACCTAGAAACTAACCACAACTGAGACTGTGAGCCACATGGCAGAGAAGTTCTCCTGCGTTCCCGCCTGCTTTCCCCTTCGGGCGCCCCTTTCCCAATAAAGTCTCTTGCTTTGTAAGCACATATGTCTCCTTGGACAAGTCATTTCCGAGTGTTAGAAAGAGCCCACTCACTGGCTGGAAGGGGTCCCCCGCTTCCCGCCACATTTGCAGCACCATGGAGATGACCATCCTAAGTGAAGTAAGTCAGACAGAGAAAGACAAGTCTCACGACATCACTTACATGCAGACTCGAATAAAAACTATGTAAATGAACTTGTTTACAAAACAGAAGCAGATTCACAGACGTAGAGAACAAAGCTATGGTTACCAGCGGGGCGGGGTGGTGGTGGGGAGGCTGGAGGGTAGGGTTAGATTGACAATTTTGAATTTACATGTACATGTCGGGCGCGACTGTGTGACTTCACTTTCACTTTTCACTTTCATGCATTGGAGAGGGAAATGGCCACCCACCCCAGTGATCTTGCCTGGAGAATCCCAGGGACGGGGGAGCCTGGTGGGCTGCCGTCTATGGGGTCACACAGAGTCGGACACGACTGAAGTGACTTAGCATTGCTATATTTAAAATGCATAACCAACAAGGACCTACTGTATAGCACAAGGATCTCTGCTCAATATGCTATACTAACCTACATGGGAAAAGAACTTGAAAAGGACAGATACAGTTATAACTGAATCATTTTGCTCTATACCTGGATAGTGTTAATCAACCATACTGCAGTATAGAGTAAAAATTTTTTAAAAAATGAAAAAATGTAAGTGTTCTGATATTACAGTGAAATAGATTAAATACAGACCAACTAGACTAGTTTTGAGCCTGCTTCTAACTCGATGTGTGACTTTGGGTAAGATAGTAAAGTTCAAAAGCTTCTGTGACGTGCAGGCGCCTGGACTGACTAATTTAACCTTCAGAGTCCCAAGAAATGATGAGGTCATGGACTCTAGCCTTCTGGTCTTTATTAGGAACCTATATATCAATTTGCAGGATTCCTTTACCAGGTTAAAGGATTTCTCTTTCCTCGACCACACACTATATTTTAAACTGTTCTCATGACTTCTCTCTATCTCTGTTTTGTATTTGAATGACACTCCACTCACCCAGATTTTTAAGAGAGCATTGCTAAAACTCTCAGGAGATTAGGCTGGCAGGCATCATTTATAAAATATTTACAGCATCTCGTAGAACGCTGTGAATAATAAATCTCTTCTGTTTAAATGATGATAGGCTATTTAACATTTTCAACTTGGCTTTCTCAATAGGTGTAAAATATTCTCAATCTCACTTGACTTGGGATCTTTTAAAAATATCTCTAATGAAATATGTAATTTTATAATCTTATCCATAGACAATTTTTAATGTATATTTTTGGTTTTGTTTTTTTGTTTTATGAGTATAATAAGGAGGAATCTCCAACAAAATCAGTTCTGTTAGATTAAAGTTGAAAGCCTCTGGTTTTATTTTTGAAAAGCCACGGTTATTCTGAAATGCATTATTAAGTTGTCGGTAATGATATTTAAAAGCTAGAGGAGTTTAATTCCACAATAGCTGTTTTATTTTTAAAATTTGACACATCTTCAGTTTATGTAACATGTTGGAGGCTGCACAGCTGTTTTTATTTATAGCCTAATGGGGAATTTCACTTGTCAGAGACGCTATGAGAAATAAATGTCTTTGTGTGCATTGCATTCTGGGACACAGTTCAGTTACAAGCCAACAAAATGTCAAGGAATATGATGAAAATCCTTTTGGCTGCAAAGAGACTCAATTATCATTCTTCTCAAGTTCTTCCTCTTCAAGGACTATTACCGGAGACGTTCACATGCAAAAGAGGCAATTAATTTACATAACATGCCTACTATTTTTAATTAAGAAAGTCAAAGTCGTCTTCAGACCTTACTATGCGCAACATCCATCACTAGTAACAGGAGGACAATGTATTACAAGGATGCAAAGACTCTGATAACCCAGCAGGCAGAGAGGAGGTGTTTTTAAGGAGTTCCACTGAGGAGTGATGGGTTTGCCCAGAGGAGAGATACCTGGTCAACCGCCTTCCTCTGTCTGATGTGGGTTACATCCTAGGCTTCTGTCAAAAAGCTGCCCAGTACAAAGACTGTACGTATTCTAGGGACTAGCACAGCCACTTGGCAACTGCCTGGCTCTCTTACCAAGCACACATTGGATTTATTTTCCTCCCTACAAGCACATGATTGATTGTTATTTCAGAGCAACGATGACTACAAGATACCACATGGAAGAACCTCTGCCATTTCTTCCTCAATAAACCTCAGCTAGTTCCAGGCTTATCCTTCCCATTGAAAGCTGGCCATAGGAACGCAGAGCAACCTGGGTCTTCCTTCTCCATGCCTTATAGCTGTCGTGCTGATGGTCAAGATTGTTAGAGGAAACACAGATTGAAGCTGCTGACCCTGCAGGGCACCCTAGTTACCACTTGCATGAGTTATTTTACGGCAGGATGTCCTGGTGAGAAATACGGAACTCACAAGCTACTACCATCAAGCGGAAGAACAGGGAAAGGTCAAAAGGAGATGTCACGTATCCTACCACGTCCCAGAAGCCTTCTTGCTGGCCTCCATCTTGGTGGAGAAATGCATGAGCCACCAAGAAGGACCCTGGGTCAGAATGATTGGCCAAAGACAACCCAGAAACTGACCCCATCACCATAAAATGCAGGACTGTGAGCCATGTGGCAGAGTAGTCCTCCTGGGTTCCAGCTACCTTGCTGTCTCCACCTGGGCATCACCCCCAAATACAATGAAATCTCTTGCTTTGTCAGCATGTATGTCTCCTCGGAAACTCATTTCCCACCCCCAGTGTTGGACAAGAGTCCCCTTTTGGGCCCTAGATGGGGTGCCCCTTCCTGCAACTTGGGATGCACCTAAGTCAAGGTGTTTTTCAGGATCAACATGGTCCACATGCCATGGATTGATGGTCATTCCATGCAAGACTATCTGAAGAGGTAATTACAATTCATGTATTTTTATTTCTCTCTCCCTTTGCTTGGCTTGTTTTAAAGTGCAATTCTGCTCGTAAATATTTTGTCACTGAAAATTTTTGGAATGTACAAAGTGTGTTACCTCATTGTACGTCTTTCACGTTTGAATCTGTGGGAGCTCTGTTGCAGTGCTTTAGGCACAAAGAAGAATCAGTCTTTGGTCAGTTCAGTCCAGTTCAGTCGCTCAGTCATGCCTGACTCTTTGCGACCCCATGAATCGCAGCACGCCAGGCCTCCCTGTCCATCACCAACTACCGGAGTTCACTCAGACTCACATCCATCGAGTCCATGATGCCATCCAGCCATCTCATCCTCTGTAGTCCCCTTCTCCTCTTGCCCCCAATCCCTTCCAGCATCAGAGTCTTTTCCAATGAGTCAACTCTTCACATGAGGTAGCCAAAGTATTGGAGTTTCAGCTTTAGCATCATTCCTTCCAAAGAAATCCCAGGGCTGATCTCTTTCAGAATGGACTAACTGTTGGATCTCCTTGCAGTCCAAGGGACTCCCAAGAGTCTTCACCAACACCACAGTTCAAAAGCATCAATTCTTCAGTGCTCAGCTTTCTTCACAGTCCAACTCTCACATCCATACATGACCACTGGAAAAACCACACCCTTGACTACATGGACCTTAGTCGGCAAAGTAATGTCTCTGCTTTTGAATATGCTATCTAGGTTGGTCATAACTTTTCTTCCAAGGAGTGAGTGTCTTTTAATTTCATGGCTGCAGTCACCAGTCTTTGGTAGACAGTAGTAAAACTGTATCAATGTCTCATCAGTATCGGGAAGAATTTTAACAAGTTGACTGCCTTTGACAACATGAATAATGGGTTTGCTGTTCATGGTACGAAACAAAAATTAATACAAAGATAAGCCAGACATGACTGTGAGCAGAAAGTTCTGTCTGGCTACTCTTCTTCATATGCCTTGCAAAATACCGTACTGTACAACTTATTCAGATACTTTGAATTTAGTAAAGTGGTCAGATGTTCTATTACTTAAAAATATGTGTTCATGCACAGAGATTGCCTGAATTATTTCCTGCCTTTTCCTTTAACTTGTTATTTCACATTGTTATTTTTTCATTTGCTGCTGAGAGTTGTGTTTTTATAATAAAGGCTCCCTTTCTACAGATTTGGTCTTCTTATGAAATTACTCCACACTACTTTTCTAATTCTCCAAAATATGGACAATCAACATTTTTTTTTTAATTTAGGGTGAATTATTCATTTCTCCCCAATAGCACGACAGCATTCCGGCACTTGGGAAACTGAAAGAAATAGCGGGATTGCAAGCAACGATGATACACCTGTCGGAGAGGTACAAGGTTGACTAACAGACATCACGCCAAAGCCCCTTCTGTGAATTCATTTCAGAAAAAGCAGTGAAAGTTGCTCAGTCCTGTCCAACTCTTGGTAACCCTATGGACTATACAGTCCTTGGAATTCTCCAGGCCAGAATCCTGGAGTGGGTAGCCATTCCCTTCTCCAGGGGATCTTCCCAACCCAGAGATCAAAAAAGCAGTACACTCACTCAACCCACTCTCAGATAGAAGTCTCTTTCTGATTCTTCAGCAGCGACGTTGTTGAGTCAGAGACCGAGGCTTTCCATTATAAATTTCTAGCCTCCAAAGTTCCTCTAATGCAAGCAATATCAGCATGTCTTTTCTCTCCCTCATCTCAAAAGAAAATAGCACTTTATTCCACAGCTTTAAAATAGAAAATTTCGATCTCTAGTGGCAGATGGACTTGCCTGAATTTATATGAAAATATCTATCGCTCTATTTTCCAACTTGCCTCGTATGAATGTGGAAGCCACCTCAGTGAGACAAGTGTTAATTTTAGTAATTACCAAAAGCTATCTAATGCAGACTCCTCATCAAAACACACATTGATGTTTTTAAGAAGGTATTTGAGTGTTGAAGAATAAAGCTCCACCATAATCTCTGGGATTTATAAAAAGATGGCAAAGAATGGATCAGTGTAAGCTTGCATCAGTCAGTTCAGTTCAGTCGCTCAGTCATGTCTGACTCTTTGCAACCCCGGGAACTGCAGCACACCAGGCCTCCCTGTCCCTCACCAACTCCTGGAGCTTACTCAAACTCATGTCCATTTTGTCAGTGATGCCATCCAACCATCTCATCCTCTGCTGTCCCCTTCTCCTCCTGCCTTCAATCTTTCCCAGAATAAATATTGGTATAAGATAAAGTATTATCACTGTTGTTCAGCCTATAAGTCTGTCCAACTCTTTGAGACCCCATGGACTGCAGTACGCCAGGTTCCTCTGTCTTCCATTAACTCCTGGAGTTGGCTCAAATTCATGTCCACTGAGTCAGTGATGCTATCCAACCATCTCATCCTCTGCTGCCCCCTTCTTCTTTTGCCCTCAACTCTTTCCATCATCAGGGTCTTTTCCAATGAGTCAGCTCTTCGCATCAGTTGGCCAAAGTACTGGAGCTTCAGCGTCATCATTATCATAAAGCTTCTCATAACGACTTAGCAGCATTGCTTCAACAAGATCGTCCAAAGACACAGAAATGATACAGATGAAAATGAAAAAACTGGAGAAGTCGAATCCTGCAACTAAGCTGTGAGAACCCAGTCCCACCACAGGGAAGCTGAATAGAATGCAGAATACCCTCTGAACACCTCGGAAATGCCCGGCACATAACCCAACATTGAAATACATTCTGTGGGATGCCAACCAAAGTTCAATCTCTGAGTGCCCTTGGTTTCTGCAGGATGAACCCACTTTTTTGCAAATCCTGAGTATGCTGATCCCATGTCTTGCCCACACTTCTTTGACGGTAAATGACGTGGGGACTTTCTTCAACCATCAGCAACAGCAGGCAAGTCTCGTAATTATTCAGGGCTCTGTTTGGAATTCAAGCCCCTCTTTCTAGTTTGCTGATGGCACTGGGGATGGAACTTCCGCAGAACTGTACTTGGTCCAGCGCACACAGAGTCCCTCCTTGGAACTACAGGAGAAGCTGAGCTGTGCCTATGAACACAAGTTTGCGACCGCCCCCCACCCCCACCAGCCCCATGAGGCTGTGTTTAACTATCAGCGGGCATCAAAAAAGACAATAGGAAGACTTTAAAGCAGTTGATTTCTCACGAGGAAAAACATACCATATGACGTAATGATTCCCTTCCTTTGTGTATGTTACTGTATATAATGTGGCCTTCAGGGCTGTCAAAGCAGACCTTGGAGATGGGGGAAGGCTGACAGGGAGAAAAGCCACACAAAACAGGCCCGCTTTTTTTTCAAGGACTCGGGGACTTCCAGTTCAATTATATTTCCTCGCTGTCTAAATAATGGGCTGCAGTGACCCATCCAGCCAGAGGAGAAAATACATCAACACAACAGCGTCCAAAGAATTTACTCCTTTTCCTATCTGCCTCGCTTCAGCCCATTCCGCTTGAATTTCTATTACTGGAATTGATGATAAATACATTGAATGCCGTAGGGTGAAAGTAACAACCTCTTTTAGAGAAAAGATCCAGTTTTCATGGGCCACAGACAACCAATCTTTTTCTTTTTTTTTTTCAAAGACTCAACGCCAAGCAGTTCACTGAGGTCAGACATTTGCCATCATCTGTCCTTGGTTTAAAACCCTTAAATCTTTGAGGCCTGGTGTCCTTGGGGATCTCTCTGGAATGACACGTGAGGGAAAAATAAGAGTCATCAGGAGGGAGGTCCAGGCAATGCGGAATTAACTCTGCTGAGTACAAAGCAGAGAAAGAAGATATATATTTTTTCAGAACTGTTTAAATAAAAGTCATTCTGTTTATCAAAACAGAAAAATCTGGCAGGCACTTCTTGCCATATGGGGCTTTTGAAAATATATAAGAAACATGTGATTATGCGTTTGGTTGAATATTATTAAAACTGTATGCAAACCCCTGGGAGAGCTTTTGGCCAAAATTTCCTAAAATCACCCTAGGGAGCATCCTATGTATTTCTGTGCATATAAAATCATCCTGATATAAATAAACCAGAGCATCAGTGAAACACACACAGTCCTCCGTTACTGAGCTAATTCCATGAGGAACCACTAATTATAAACATCCAGAAGCATTCATTTTTGACTTGAAGGATAATTTAATAAAGCCAGAACCTGTAATTTGTGATAGCAAAGGATCAGGATAAAGATGAGGGTCTCAGTTAGGAAAGATAACTGTAGCCCGCAAGCCAGAAGAGCAGATAGCTGGGAGACTGAGGCCTCAGAAGAGGAGTATGACCAGTGGTCAGCTCGAGTTCCCCCCCGAGACATCTACACAGCATCAGGTCCTCGGTCACAATCCCACGTCCACTGTTCAAAAACGAAAGTTTGCTCCCAAGGAATGCAACTTCAAAACCAGGGACCATCTAAAGGTGTGGGAGGTCAAGGACACTCTTGTTTCCTCTGTACTTGTAAGTTCAATCAGCTGTGTACCTAATGAATAGATGTAGATGTGAATTTCATGTCAAGTGGTTAAGCTGAGCCTGATGGTAAATGTTTCAGAGTCGGATATACAGAATGTAAGAGTATCTCCTTGGAAGAAAAGCTGGGATAAACCCAGACAGCATATTAAAAAGCAGAGACATTACTTTGTGGACAAAGTTTCGTCTAGTCAAAGCTATGATTTTTCCAGTAGTCATGTTGGATGTGAGAGCTGGACCATAAAGAAGGCTGGCATTGAAGAACCGATGGTTTTGAACTGTGGTGTTGGAGAAGACTCTTGAGAGTCCCTTGGACTGCAAGGAGACACAATCAGTCCATCCTAAAGGAAATCAACCCTGAATATTCACTGGAAGGACTGATGCTGAAGCGCCAATACTTTGGCCACCTGATGTGAAGAGCCAACATACTGGAAAAGACTCTGATGCCGGGAAAAACTGAGGCCAGGAGAAGAAAGGGTGACAGAGAATGCCATAGTTGGATGGTATCACGAACTTTAATGAACATGAGTTTCTGAGCAAATTCTAAGAGAGAGTGAAGGACAGGGAAGCCTGGCGTGCTGCAATCCATAGGGTCACAAAGAGTCAGACATGACTGAGCGACCGTACAACCCCAAGTGTATTTTCATGAGCGGGACTTTAAAGCTGCTGCCATTAATGGGTGAGATAAAATATAGTCAAAACCATTGTTTGCAAATATCAATTTGAAACCCGCAGTCTCAGTATATCAGGTTCCAGGACAAGATGAGTGCTCAGGTGAGGACAACATCCGGATGCCCTTCTCAGACCAGGATTCCTCCCCGAAGTCCATCACTCAGCCTTCATCAACGTACACGGATGGCTCATTCATCCACTCATTCCCTTACTGTCTCTATTTTCTAAAATATTTTCATGACGAAATCTGAGGGGGGCGGTGGTATTCCCTTCGTAGTTCTTGGAGAGTGATCTATGGGAAGTGGTGTAGAACACTCAGATTTAGGAAGATGAAGACAAAACTCAGGGAGATATGGAGCAGAGTTAGGCCATCACGAGTGTGCGTGAGATCACTGAAGCTGTCACTCAGCAGTTGTTTTCACTCTGTGGCAATTTCGGCACCTTCCGAAATCTCTCATTTTTGCTGCCATCTGTACCTACCATCCAGAGATGATGCAATAAATATTTATGAAGTGCTACACTCTATGTTGGAGAAGGCAATGGCACCCCACTCCAGTACTCTTGCCTGGAAAATCCAATGGATGGAGGAGCCTGGTAGGCTGCAGTCCATGGGGTCACGACGAGTCAGACACGATTGAGCGACTTCACTTTCACTTTTCACTTTCATGCATTGGAGAAGGAAATGGCAACCCACTCCAGTGTTCTTGCCTGGAGAATCCCAGGGATGGGGTAGCCTGGCGGGCTGCCATCTATGGGGTTGCACAGAGTCAGACACGACTGAAGCAACTTAGCAGCAGCAGCAGCAGACTCTATGCAAATTTCTTACCTGTGGAACATGGATTTTTTTTTTTCCTTGTTTCTCCCAAGTGTGTAGAATATTTCATCAGTCTAGGTTATGGCATAATTGCTTTGCAACAAGGCATCAACTACTGTCTGCATAAATCTGTTTCTTCAATGGCCGTCATCAATCAACACAATGGCATGCATTTCTAGAAGTGGAGTTTTTGGTTCCTTATTTCAAGTCTATTTGTCATTGTTGGGGTACATTCCCTAGAGCTCTACCACCGTGGAAAATGAACATGCTATAAATTTAAATCATAAACAGAGTCACTAGATAAAAACCCAAGATGCCCTATTAAATTTGAATTATATTTTCTTGGGACGTACTTCTAAACATCGATCTGATGTTTATAGGAAGTTCAACTTTAACCAGGCATCTTGTATTTCTATTTGCTGAATCTAGCAAAGCCAGCCATAAATGCAAATTGGACATGTTCACAAGAGAGCCAGCATTAGAAGAGAATGAATTAATATCTGTTTTCATTCCTGCATGATATAAATACAAAACACAAGGAGGGTACCAGTCAATAATCCTATTGGTGGTAACCCAAGGAAGACTGGGGGTGGAAAATCCCTCGATCAAAGCAAACCTTTGATTAGCTGTGAAATGGAAGACCTGCTTGCATGTGCCAGACATATGTTACTGTGCATGGCAAGAATAGAGCATGGTAAATATATTAGTCAGAAACATCTGTAACTGAAGCATCTGGAATCGCCCACAAATAATTAATACAGCTTGGCACAGAGCAAGCCAGTGCCAGGGGACCCCTGATTTCCTATGTAGAAATCTATCATCTGTCCCAGCTACCCGCCTCCTTCACTGTAACTCCAATGCAGCCACAGACAGCACAGAAAGGAATGGGCATGACTGTGTCCCAATAAAACTTTATTTACACAAACAGGTGACTGTGTCCCAATAAAACGTTATTTATACAAACAGGGGGCTGGGGGGATTTGACCCCTGGGTTCTAGTCTGCCATCCCCCCCAATCTAAGGCAAAGAGAGAGTCTGAAAGGACCTACTTTTATCCATGATAAGCTTTTTACTTATCAGAGGAAGGAAAATCAATTGCAAGAATTATTGAATGCTGACAATCTATTCTAATACAATACCCAGGAATTTTAAAAAGGCTTTTGGTTTGGTGATATTATAAAAAAGTCTCCATTATGGCTAAGAGGAGTTAGTTTGTCTTGTTAACGAAGTCAACTCGCTTGTTAAATAAGGCCTGAGTTTGAGTTTTGGAAAGATGAAGAGGTCTGCATACCCATGGTGGATTAGAAAGAAAGAAAGTGAAGTCACTCAGTCGTGTCTGACTCTTGGTGACCCCATGGATTGTAGCCTGCACCAGGATTCTCCATCCATGGGATTCTCCATCCATGGGATTCTCCAGGCAAGAGTTCTGGAGTGGGTTGCCATTTCCTTCTCCAGGGGATCCTTCCGAGCCAGGGATTGAAGCCGGGTCTCCTGCATTGCAGGCAGACTCTTTACCGTCTGAGCCACGGGTTGATTAAGAACACACACCCTCTCTCCTTTTCAAAGCTCATGGCAGGGCTCTCCTGCTGGTCCAGTGGTTAAGAATCCGCCTACCAATGCAGGGTACACAAGTTAGATCCCTAGTCCAGGAAGACCCCACATGCTACGAGCAGCTAAACCCTTGCACCCCAACTGCTGAGCCCGCTAGCCTAGAGCCCAGGCTTTGCAACAAGAGAAGCCACTGCAATGAGAAGCCCCGAACACCCCAGCTGGAGAGTAGCTCCTGCTTTCCGCAACTAGAGAAAAGCCCGTGCAGCAAGGAAGACCCAGCAAGGCCAAATAAATAAGCAAAGCTCACAATAATGGCATTTAAATCAATGTACTATCTCATACATTGGGCTTCCCTGGTGGCGCAGCTGGTAGAGTCTGCCTGCAACGCAGGAGATCCTGGTTCGATTCCTGAGTCAGGAAGATCTGCTGGAGAAGGGATAGGGCTACCCACTCATGTGTTCTTGGGATTCCCTGGTGGCTCAGCTGGTAAAGAAACCACCTGCAATGTGGGAGACATGGGAGACCTAGGTTCGATCCCTGGGTTGGGAAGATCCCCTGGAGAAGGGAAAGGCTACCCACTCCAATATTCTGGCCTGGAGAATTCCATGGACTGTATAGTCCATGGGGTCGCAGAGAGTCAGACACGACTGAGCAACTTTCCCTTTCACTAACTCATCAGGACAGACAGAATGGGGAAAAGGAGACTGAAGGTGAAGAGATTTCAACACATTTTGGAAATTGGGAAGTGAATGCAACATGTTCATTGATTAGAAGTGAAGTGAAGTGAAGTCACTCAGTCCTGTTCGATTCTTTGCAACCACATGGACTGTAGTCCACCAGGCTCCTCTGTCAGTCCATGGGATTTTCCAGGCAAGAGTACTGGAGTGGGTTGCCATTTCCTTCTTCAGGGGGATCTTCCTGACCCAGGGATCGAACCTGGATCTCCCACACTGTGGGCATATGCTCTTACTGTCTGAGCCACCAGGGAAGCCTAGTCAGGAATTGATTAGAAAAGCCAGTAGAATTACAGATTTGAGCTCTGCTCACACACTCTGCTCCCATTTCAGGAGAGGGGTGGGCTCTGAAATGAGGACTCTGGGCTCTTCCTGACATGTTCTGACCTGAGACGCGCTGTAGAGGGTAGGCAGTGTGACGTTGACATTGGTTTTTCTTAACCAAAACCTCAATCTCAGTTTTCTCCAAAGATAAGGTTCTCTTTCAAGAGACATCCTTTGCTGGTAATAAAGTAAAAAGAGCATGATATTAAAATGTCGAATAAGAAAAGTTATTGTTCCCATATAGCTCAATGCAAACAATTCTCAGTCTCAACACATAGTCCGATGGCGTGTCATGAGTTTGAAAGAGAAACATCTTCCAACAGCTAAATCAATACAGGTTAGTAACCTTGATTTTATTAAACGCGACTGACAGCATCAGAATCTACCAATTTTCACATGACTTTTCGATGTAAACATTTAGAAGAAAAAAATCTGATGAGATTTTTTTGGGATTTGGTGTGTTAGCTTCAACGGTAAAGAATCTGCCTGCAATGTGGGAGACCCAGGTTCGATCCCTGGGCCAGGAAGATCCCCTGGAGAAGGAATTGGCAACCCACTCCAGGATTCTTGCCTGGAGGATCCTATGGACAGAGGAGCCTGGTGTGCTACAGTCCATGGAGCTGCAAAGA
This sequence comes from Ovis canadensis, assembly GCF_042477335.2. Taxonomy (NCBI): domain Eukaryota; kingdom Metazoa; phylum Chordata; class Mammalia; order Artiodactyla; family Bovidae; genus Ovis; species Ovis canadensis. The sequence goes on from NC_091271.1 coordinate 6,175,805, forward strand.
GCTTGACATGACTGAGCAACTAACACTTTCAGTTTTCCCAAAAACAATGGAAATATACTTTACCAAAATGAGCAGTACCTTATTTATTTAAATTAGAGTCAATCCTACCTTATTTCATCATTTAAAATGTTTAATATTTTATTTCTCATTCAGTTCAGTTCAGTTGCTCAGTCGTGTCTGACTCTTTTCAACCCCATGAACCGCAGCACACCAGGCCTCCCTGTCCATCACCAACTCCCAGAGTTTACTTAAACTCATGTCCATTGAGTCGGTGATGTCATCCAACCATCTTATCTTCGGTCGTCCCCTTCTCTTCCTGCCTTCAATCTTTCCCAGCATCAGGGTCTTTTCAAATGAGTCAGCTCTTCACATCAGCTGGCCAAAGTATTGGAGTTTCAGCTTCGACATCAGTCCTTCCAATGAACATTCAAGACTGATTTCCTTTTAGAATGGACTGGTTTGATCTCCTTGAAGTCCAAGGGACTCTCAAGAGTCTTCTCCAACATCACAGTTCAAAAGCATCAATTCTTTGGCACTGAGCTTTCTTTATAGTCCAAGTCTCATATCCATACATGACCACTGGAAAAATCATAGCCTAGATGGACTGTGGCAGTACCTGCCTGGGGTCTTTTGAGGAAAGTCACCATTATCTTCATTATCTCTGTCGTAGTTTGGCCCCAGGTAAATAGCAGGGAGGGAACACAGCCCTACCCATCAAGAGAAAATTGTATTAAAGTTTTACTGAGCACGGCCCCGCCCATCAGAGCAAGACCTAGTTTCCCCCTTGGTCAGTCTCTCCCATCAGGAAGCTTCCATAAGCCTTTTATCCTTTTCCATCGCAGGGCAGACAGAGTGAAAACCACAGTCACAGAAAACTAACCAATCTGATCACATGGGCCACAGCCTTGTCTAACTCAGTGAAAATATAAGCCATGCCGTGCAGGGCCACGCAAGACGGATGGGTCATGGTGGAGGGTTCTGACAAAACGTGGTTCACTGGAGAAGGGAATGGCAAAGCACTTCAGGATTCCTGCCTTGAGAACCCCATGAACAGTATTTCTCAAATAATAAGACATAAAACACACAGGCTCCTGGGATGATTTTTAGTTTGCTATCTTTTCTTTTTCATTAAATAAAGAGGGAAAACAAGACCATGATGTCTCACAGAATTCATATAGTTATGTCTGAATTTTATAGATGATTCTTAATTACTGATTGCCCAAAGCCTAATATCTGCACAGGTATTTCCCCAAAGAATATTATGTCATTTATCACATCCCTTCAGTTCAGTTCAGTTCAGTTCAGTTCAGTTGCTCAGTCGTGTCCGACTCTCTGCAACCCCATGAATCGCAGCACACCAGCCCTCCCTGTCCATCACCATCTCCCGGAGTTCACTCAGACTCACATCCATCGAGTTGGTGATGCCATGCAGCCATCTCATCCTCGGTCGTCCCCTTTTCCTCCTGCCCCCAATCCCTCCCAGCATCAGAGTCTTTTCCAATGAGTCAACTCTTTGCATGAGGTGGCCAAAGTACTGGAGTTTCAGCTTTAGCATCACTCCCTCCAAAGAAATCCCGGGGCTGATCCCCTTCAGAGTGGACTGGTTGGATCTCCTTGCAGTCCGAGGGACTCTCGAGAGTCTTCTCCAACACCACAGTTCAAAAGCATCAATTCTTCAGCGCTCAGCCTTCTTCACAGTCCAACTCTCACATCCATACATGACCACTGGAAAAACCATAGCCTTGACTTAGATGGACCTTAGTTGGCAAAGTAATGTCTCTGCTTTTGAATATACTATCTAGGTTGGTCATAACTTTTCTTCCAAGGAGTAAGCGTCTTTTAATCACATCCCTTGCTTAGTAAAACTCCCTTGCCATTTTAGACAACACATCCCATTGCATTACTGCAAATTAAATAATGAGCAGCAGAATTGCAGACTTATTCTTGTTTGTACAACGTATTATAAAATTGGATAAATTCATTATATTAGCTCTTTTCTCCTTTTCATAATCAGTTTTTAAAATGTCTACTGTAAATTTATTCCCTAGCAGGGCTTATAGTATTCTTTGAAACACAAATTAACTCATTCAACTCACTTGAACTACTTCATCTGAATGTTTTGATGGAAAGGAAATCTGATATGGTTGATTACTTTGGGGGGAAAAAAAAGACTCATTTGCTAATTAGTTTCACGGTACAAATTTCTCATTTACTGAGAAAGGAATATACCTAGATGCAAGGTTTTGAGAAAAGGATGTGTAGGGCACATTTTTATTTTTTTTTAAAATGTGTTCAGTTCAGTTCAGTTGCTCAGTCATGTCTGACTCTTTGTGACCCCATGAATCGCAGCACGCCAGGCCTCCCTGTCCAGCACCATCTCCTGGAGTTCACTCAGACTCACATCCATCGAGTCCATGATGCCATTCAGCCATCTCATCCTCAGTCATCCCCTTCTCCTCCTGCCCCCAATCCCTCCCAGCATCAGAGTCCAATGAGCCAACTCTTTGCATGAGGTGGCCAGAGTACTGGAGCTTCAGCTTTAGCATCATTCCCTCCAAAGAAATCCCAGGGCTGATCCCCTTCAGAATGGACTGGTTGGATCTCCTTGCAGTCCAAGGGACTCTCAAGAGTCTTCTCCAACACCACAGTTCAAAAGCATCAATTCTTCGGTGCTCAGCCTTCTTCACAGTCCAACTCTCGCATCCACACATGACCACAGGAAAAACCATAGCCTTGGTTTATTATAATTTAATAATATTTTCGATTGTCATCCACTCTGTTTATGGGGGCTTCCCTGTTGACTCAGACGGTAAAGAACCTGTTTGCAATGCAAGAGACCTGGGTTTGATCCCTGGGTCGGGAAGATCCCCTGGAGAAGGAAACAGCTACTCACTCCAGCATCCTTGCCTGGAGAATTCTATGGACAGAGGAGGCTGGTGGGCTACAGTCAACGGGGCCGCAAAGAGTTGGACACAACTAGACTGCAGTCCACAGGGGTCGCACAGAGTTGGACTCGACTGAAGTGACTTAGCAGCAGCAGCAGCAGCAGCAGCAGCAGCAGCAGAGGGACTAACACTTTCACTTTCAAAGGAAAAATTATAAAATTAACCATCATTTTACGAGTCGTGTTATAACTCTTTTTGGCTTAATTATGAGAATTTGAGAAGAAAATGAACTTAGTGATGGGTCGTAAATCCTTTTGAAGGTCATTATTTCCAAGTGTTTATTCTCAGAAAACTGAAGGATGACCCAACGGATTAGCCGGCAGGGTCATTTTGGAGGGAAGGGGAAATATGCTCCCCGGGGGAGACCTGGCAGAATCTGTAGGCATTTTTGGACGACTCAACTGACATCTAGTGGAAGAGACCAGAGACATCACTAAAAATCCCACAACGCATAGGACAGGTCCATCCCCCCAAAGGAACTATCCTGCCCTGATGTCAACAGTATCCAAGCTGAGATACTCTTATATGTGGAAAAATATAAATAAATTTAAAATGAGGTTCCCCTTCTATTTATGTCAATGAAAGATTCACTTGAAGAAATTTCATTTAATCATCATGAATGCACATGCTTTACTTAAACAATGTCTGTTTATGTGGCTTTAACTAGGTAATGATAATAAATTCAATGACAACACGAGCTGGAAAAAAAATTTTTTTAACTCTTCAGTCTTATTTACAAGACGCTTTTTAAAACTAACATTTAGGGAGTTCCCTGGTGGTCTAGCTGTTTAAAACTCTACCTTCCAGTGCAGGGGATGTGAGTTTGGGGAGCAAAGATCCCACATGCCTCTCAGCGGGAAAACCAAAATAGAAAACTGTAATGTGACAAATTCAATAAAGACTTTAAAAAATAAATAGATAAAGGTAACATTTAAAATAATTTATAGTTTTGCTTCAGATGTCTTAGTCTGTTCAAGTTTCTGCAACAAAATATAAGCATATCTTGGAGCTACTGCACGTTTGGCTCCAGGCCACTGCAAGAAAGCTGATATTGCAATAAAGCAAGCGGTACAAATTTTTTGGTTTCCTAGTGCATTATGAAAGGAATGTTTACGCTATATTGTCACCTGTCAAGGGCACAGTAACATTACACTTGAAAAGCAATGTATAGATCTTAAAGTGCGTCGTTGCTTAAAAGGGCTAACCGTCAGCGAACAACCCAGGCTTGACCCACATTTTCAATGTGCCAACTCTGAAGGATCCTGCAGTCCAGCAGAGTGATAAAAGTGCAACGAAATGAGTTTTGTCTGTCTTAGTCGGTCATAACCCCACCAGCTTTTAAACAATACAGGCAACGTTATGGCTTTAAGTTATTCAGTTCAGTTCAGTTCAGTTCACTTGCTCAGTCGTGTCCAACTCTGTGCGACCCTATGAATCGCAGCACACCAGGCCTCCCTGTCCATCCTAGAGATAACTCAATTTTCAATTTGTAAAATCTGAGGTATCCTACAGTGCAGCCAAGTGATACAAAGTGAATGAAACGAGATACACCTATACTAGTCAATCATAACCCTACTAGCTTTTAAACAATACAAGCAACCTTATCACTTAAATAAAGTTATTAGACATAGCTAAATAATATTTTGATGCAATGAGATCAAGATAAAAACAATTCTGCATTGCTAGATGTCAATAGTGATTCTTCTATATGGAGGGAAAGGATGACTCAGATGCTTTGCTGGATTTTAAATTTAAATATTCATTACAGGTATTTAAAATATATATATCATACTCACTCCCTGATGAAGAAAAAAAGCTATTTATAAGAAATGAAGAGCTTTCCCTACTTAGCGAAACCCAGGAGCTAGAAATATAAAGATTTTATTTCTATTTTTCTCGAAGGCAGTTGAATAACGCTTAACAAATGCAACACAAGATGGCAGTCATTCCATCCTTTAATTCTGTTACATACTCAAGAGAAAAAGAAAGAGTCGGTGTTTCTATGGTGATGAAAATGGGGAGGGGCATACTTCTAAAAGCAGCATTGCCATTAGGGACAGACATTTAAGTCAGTGATTTCTCTTTACGCTATAGACATGACGAATTTTCTCATAGACTTCACTTAAAAAGCATCTCACAATTACCGATCTTTTTCTTATCTATTAAGGCAGCACCATACAGATAGATTACCTATATTAACACTGACAAAGACTCAAAAGGAAAAATGAAGAAAAGACAGAAAGTGAAATTGCCGAGCTAGCAGACAATATCAGCAAATTATGGCTTAATTCCAACATTCTTTTTTTCTTTGGGTTAACAACTCAGGTAACTTTACTCAAGTCTAATATAATCGCATAGGTGACTAATACTTGAGCAACTGAGTGACTGGACTGAACTGGTGGTGATTCTACAATGCAAACCGAGAGCAACAGTTGTGACTTAGGCCACAGTGCAAGTCCAGGGGGGATCCCTGAGATTTCAGCAAACGTCAGTCTTTTCCCAATTCACGCTGCACTATCTAATCCGCCACACTGCTCTTGAGTATTTTTTCATCTTTCTTAAAGAAAACGTAAAGGTCAGCTGAGCAGAGATGTTTTGGAGAAGGCTACTGGGAGTTAGGGCTTATCATTTGCAAGGAAGGCTTGCTCCTGAACTCAAGAGCAAAGCCTACCCCAGGGGTCACCAAGGAAATGTCCCAGCCATCCTCCTCTTGGACTAGTCTCCTTTTCTGGGCTCCTCCATCTGTTCTGCCTCCAAACCTACATCGCTGCCTCTGCTCAGAGCATGCTCTTAGTTCTTACAAGAAATAAGAGTTTTCTCAAGTCAGTTAGTCAGTTCAGTCACTCAATTGGGCCCAACTCTTTTCGACCCCATGGACTGCAGCACTCCAGGCCTCCCTGTCCATCACCAAGTCCCGGAGCTTGCTCAAACTCATGTCCATTGAGCCGGTGATGCCATCCAATCATCTCCTCCTCTTTTGTCCCTTTCTCCTCCTGCCCTCAATCTTTCCCAGCATCAGGGTCTTTTCCAGTGAGTCAGTTCTTTGCATCAGATGTCCAAGGTATAGGAGCTTCAGCTTCAGCATCAGTCTTTCCAATGAATATTCAGGACTGATCTCCTTTAGGATGGACTGGTTGGATCTCTTTGCAGTCCAAGGGACTCGCAAGAGCCTTCTCCAACACCACAGTTCAAAAGCATCAATTCTTTGGCTCTCAGCTTTCTTCACAGTCCAACTCTCACACCCATGCATGACCACTGGAAAAACTATAGCTTTGACTATTCGGGCCTTTGTTGGCAAAGTAATGTCTCTGCTTTTTAATATGCTGTCTAGGTTGGTCATAACTTTTCTTCCAAGGAGTAAGCATCTTTTAATTTCATGGCTGTAGTCCCCACCTGCAGTGATTCTGGAGCCCCCCAAAATAAAGTCTGTCACTATTTCCACTGTTCCCCCTTCTATTTGCCATGAAGTGATGGGACCAGATGCCATGATCTTTGTTTTTTGAATGTTGAGCTTTAAGCCAGCTTTTCCACTCTCCTCTTTCCCTTTCCTCAAGAGGCTCTTTGCTTTCTGCCATAAGGCAAGAAATCTGTCGTGGGTCCTGGAACTTTCTTAACAGTGCAAGAGCTTATTTGGTATAATTGCAGGACACTGCTGACCCGAGCCTCCGCAGGGCACACTCACACACTCCAAGGCAGGCAGAACTCCTTAGACTGTTCAGTTCAGTTCAGTCGTTCAGTCATGTCTGACTCTTTGTGATCCCATGGACTGCAGCGCACCAGGCCTCTCTGTCCATTGCCAACTCCCGGAGTCCACTCAAACTCATGTCCATAGCACCCTATTTACCTGCCGTGCCAGCGTGGAACGTGCAGACACTGACTTCTCATCCCATTAATGATGACCGTGACCACAACATGGGGCTGTCCAGCTGGATCAGTGGTAAAGAATCTGCCTGCCAACGCAGGAGACAGGAGTTCGATCCCCACGTCAGGAAGATCCCCTGGAGGAGGAAATGACAACCCACGGAGAACCTCATGGACAGAGGAGCCTGGCGGGCTACAGTCCAAGGAGTCCCAAAAGGTTTGAGAGGGGCAGCTGAGTGCACATTCCTCCCCGCAGGCTTCCTCCCCGCTGCTGACTCGCTGTGGAAATCACACACGTCCCAGGTTGCCCTGATGATGGCGCTGTGCACATGGAAACCCTCAAACCAATCTTTCCCGGAGGCACAGGCTGCTTCCTAAGCCTTCCAAACGAATGATATTTTCTATTAAACGCGGAGTCTTGACGGCAGAGCTCCCAGGAGCCACAAAACCCAGCTGCTCTCACCCGAACAGCATCATAGGAAAAAGGTCGTATTTTATCCCATTCATTGGACTTTCAAGGAGTCCGCAGTCAGTAAAATAAAGCAGAGCTGGCTGTTTGCAATAAAGAACCTGGAATCCCAGGTCTTCCTCCCCCAGGGCGCTGTCGGCAACTTCAAATGAAAACGTCTAGGCCCTTCTCTGCTAGGCCCCCGGTTCTGATGTCAGGTTTTGTGGTTTCCTGCCCTGGATATGGGGCTGTTACCCTAGTTGAGCTTCCCTGATAGCTCAGTTGGTAAAGACTCCACCTGCAATGCAGGAGACTCTGGTTCAATTCCTGGGTCAGGAAAATCCTCTGGAGAAGGGATAGCCTATCCACTCCAGTATTCGTGGGCACCCCTGGTGGCTCAGTTGGTAAAGAATCTTCCTGCAAGGTGGGAGACCTGGATCCAATTCCTGGGTTGGGAAGAACCCCAGGAGAAGGGAAAGGCTACCCACTCCAGTATTCTGGCCTGGAGAATTCTCAAGGACTGTATAGTCCACGGGGTCACAAAGAGTCAGACACGACTGAGCAACTTTCACTTCACTTCACCCTAGTTCATGTCTAGGTTTCGGGATGAACACACATACTCTCTTAGAGGAGGAAATGGCAACCCACTCCAGTCCTCTTGCCTGGGAAATCCCATGGACAGAGGAGCCTGGCGGGCTACAGCCACTGGCGTTGCAAAGGAGTGGGACACGACTGAGCAGACAAGTACATACACGTGTATCCTGTGTACCAGACCACACACAGCCGTCCAGCGAGGTAGAGACCCAGTTCCAAGAGGTTCAGTCTGCAGAGACCAGCGTGCGGCCAGCTGCCTCCACTCTCCAGTTGGGCATCGCTGTGCATAAGCACGCTCACTGGGCAAGGGGCTTGTCAGGGGCACAAGTCCATACGCATTCGTATAGCACTCACATGGCGCCGTGGAAGCTCTGAGGTCAGGTGGGCAGCGGGTCTCTACCAGGCTTGTTCTACCAGATTCTGCCATTCTCAGGCACCTTCGCTCAGCTGGGTCCAACTCCTTGCAACCCCGTGGACTGCAGCCCACCAGGCTCCTCTGTCCATGGGCTTTCCCAGGCAAGAATACCGGAGTGGGTTGCCGTTTCCTTCTCCAGGGGATCTTTCCGAACCGGGCATGGAACCCAGGTCTCTTGCTTTGCAGGCAGATTCTTTACCATCTGAGCCACCAGGGACATCCTTGCTATTTCTCACAGTCTCTTTATTGACTTAAGCCGAAAAGCGTTTTACGGAATAAGCTCAACTTGTATCCAAGGAGAAAGTGAAAATATTTGGGGCCGACCGTCATCTCCTGACACCGTTTTACTTTACCTCTTAAACATTACTCAGGTCACATGGTATTTAGCTGCCTCTTTCAGGACGGATAATCTAAACACTGTGAAACATTGACCTGAAAGCTGTCAAAACGTTTGTCTAAAACTTGTCAAATATTAGATTACGTGACAGAGGGTCTCTGCTTCCTTCGCGCGTATTCCCTCGTGACATTAAACTGCCACGTGAGCTTAAAATATCCAGTTCTCAGAAATATCTGTTTCCTGTGGACCTCAGGTTCAGCACCGCAGAACTAACTTGTTGCTGATGCCCACTCCCTGGAGAAAGATGTTCTGTGAGTGTGGTGGCCCTGTATTTCCAACAAGACCTCACATCAAGTCTCAGATATAAATAATGTTCTCTGCAAATAAATCATTTCCTGAGTTTGCCATTGTCTAACTGGTAACTAAACCCCTGAATGACATGTTCAGTGGAAACACACATGGTCTACCTAGAAGGAAATCTGTCTCCAGCTTCACATCTTTGCCAAAAGTTCTCCCTGTAACACAAAGTTTGAGTGGCCTTCACCAGGCCCATAGGTTCCCTAAGATCCCTTATTTTGACCCCTTGATTCTCCAGAGATGACAAAAAGGAGAAGACACCCTTTTCATTCAGAAACAATATTGAAAGCAGAGATTGCTTTATCTTTACTCTCTTATTAATTTTTTTATTATAACAGAAATTCTTAAACCTAGCCCCAAATAGAATAGAGTCATAAACCTTTGGGTACCTGCTGCTCAATTTCACCATCAATATTTTCCAAAGCACCATCCATGTCAAAGCAAACCTCAGATGGAAAGACCCACTGTCCATATCTGCCCTGGACTATTCCAATCTTTTCACCTTTTCATACTGTCCATGGGGTTCTCCAGACTAGAATACTGGAGTGGATTGCCATTTCCTTTTCCAAAAGGAGAAGGGAGGTAGCAGAGGATGAGATGGTTGGATGGCATCACCGGCTCCATGGACATGAATTTGAGCCAGCTCCAGGAGCCAGTGGACGACAGATGAGCCTGGCGTGTTGCAATCCGCGGGGGTCACAGAGTCGGACACAGCTTAATGACTGAATAACAATCGGTTCAGTTCAGTTCAGTCACTCAATCATGTCTGACTCTTTGTGACCCCCATGGACTGCAGCACGCCAGGCCTCCCTGTCCATCACCAACTCTTAGAGTTTAACCAAATGCATGTTCATTGAGTCGGTGATGCCATCCAACCATCTCATCTTCTGTCATCCCCTTCTTCTCCTGCCTTCATTCTTTCCCAACATTGGGGTCTCTTCCAGTGAGTCAGTTCGTTGCATCAGGTGGCCAAAGTATTGGAGTTTCAGCTTCAGCACCAGTCCTTCCAATGAATATTCAGGACTGATTTTCCCACAATCTAGGTATATTACACGTTACATTCTTGTGGTAGCTTTTTTTTTTTTTAAAATATACTTCTTTAGTGCATGCATTTAAAAAATTAGTTTATTTTTTACTGAAGGATAATTGCTTTACAGAATTTTGCTCTTTTCTGTCAGACCTCAACATGAATCAGCCATAGGTATACACATAGATATACAAAGAGCCATTTAGCTCTAGAAACTTGATTAGCTTCAGAGTTGATTTGCCGGGGGAGGGGAGTGGCACCGATCATACCGGTAAGATTGACCTGTGGTTCTGGAGGGGTCACCCTGATGGAACCGTCTGAAAGCCCCCATCAAGCTTTCACATAAAGATTCTGGAAGTCACCGGTAGTCACAGCTTTGATGTATGACACCATTACGGGGTAGCAAGCGTGATACGCTGATTCTATTACCCCTCCGTCCTGTCTTCATGTGATTCTCTACAAGGAATAGCTTTCCGTCATGGACGATCTGGTTATCTCGAAGCAGAAGCCATTCGGGAAAAGACCAGAATAAATGTGTGATGTTTTTCCTTTCATTTATTCCATTTCAGGATAAACAGTAAGAGTCCGAAAGACCATCAATACAGCTTCGGTTGGTGGGGAGGGCGGGGGAAGAGGGGGGAAAGGAGCAACATTTTGAATCCTCTAGCGTCTGCTCTTTGATGCATTTTCATAACTCACTGAGCCGCTGTACGCATGCAAATGGATTTGCTGCTCTGTATTATAATTTCCTGAGCAAGTGTGCACAGGCAAATCTGCAAGAAATCTGTAGATATATAACGCAGTACCTTCCTTCCATTGTCTTTACTGGGAAACCTTCACCCATTTCAGAGGCGAGGACAAGAATGACCACGGCAAGCAAATCAACACGTCAGGAAAACGTGCCTGCATGCTTCCGTCTGGGCACTGTCTCATAGCTCCTCCTCTGTGCACACTGATTTCTCAGATGACTAAAGTCTGTATTCACGGCATCTAGCCTAGCAATCACCTGGCCATGCCAGGCTTCAAAAGTGTCCTCTCTGGTAACAACCATAATTCCAAAAGATAGACGCACTCGGCAACGCTGCTCAGAGGCACTATTTACAATAGCTAGCCAGGACATCAGTTCAGTTCAGCTCAGTCTGACTCTTTGTGACCCCATGCACTGCAGCACGCCAGGCCTCCCTGTCCATTACTAACTCCCAGAGTTTACTTAAACTCCATCGAGTCAGTGATGCCATCCAACCATCTCATCCTCTGTCATCCCCTTCTCCTCCCACCTTCAATTTTCTTTAGAATCAGGGTCTTTTCCAACGAGTCAAGTTCTTTGCTTCAAGTGGCCAAAGTACTGGAGCTTCAGCTTCAGCATCAGTCCTTCCAATGAATATTCAGGGCTGATTTCCTTTAGGATGGACTGGTTTGATTTCCTTGCAGTCCAAGGGACTGTCAAGAGTCTCCTCCAACACCACAGTTCAAAACCATCAAATCTTTGGTGCTCAGACTTTTTTACGGTCCAACTCTCACATCCAAACATGACTAACTGGAATAGACAATAATCTAATGATTCAATTTTTGCCTTCCTTTCTTGATGAACAAATATGATTTTCATTATACATGATGCTATTCTTCCCAAGCCAGGTTGATTTTGACTGGTAAGGCTAATAAGAGACATTCTTCCCTCACTTATGATCTTCCAAACAATGTGTCTTTTGGGGACAACGGTTCCAGGAAACATCAAATGCCCACAGAAACAAATTCTCTTGTCTCCCCTCAACACCTCCCCCTTTAGGGTATAGTCGCCTTTGTGAAAATTTCAAAGCATTTCTAAAAACCAATGCATACTCTGAAAGCATAAGGAGTACAGACTTTACAAGATAATTGTTCCAAAGACCTGTAAAATGCATCCATATTGTCCATCATAACTCACTTCTGTTAAAGTTTCCCCTTTGGGGATTATATACGAGAAATCCTGCATACACTATCGGAGGCCAACAAATACTCAGTATCCCTTTCTGTTGATAGAAAAGATTATTTTTTGGCAAAGTGAGGGAAGTCTCTCCATCATGTCAGACTGTTTGAGACACCAGGGACTGTAGTCCACCAGGCTCCTCCATCCATGGGATTTTCCAGGCAAGAGCACTGGGGTGGGGTGCCATTTCTTTCTCCAGGGGATCTTCCTGACGCAGTCATTGAACCCGGGTCTCCCACGTCATAGGCGGATGCTTTACCGTCTGAGCCACCAGGGAAGTCCGAATTCTTTGGCAAAGGGTGAATAAACTCTTGTCTCTAGAGGCCTGAATTTAATTCACATTCAACCTCTTTGATTAAATACCAAACTCAGCAAATTAAGTTCCCAATTTGAGGCTCCATAGGGAAGAAGGAAGAAGGCCGGGGGGGGAAGAGTGACATTTAAAGTCATCACTGGGATTTGACGCAAGACCTCGGCACATTCGGTCTCAATAAAATCCACGTTTCAAACCAGCCAAGGGCACAAGAGGGTTAAAACAGTTTCAGAATATTAAAAGACCTTTTCACATTCAAACGAACAGATAAGGGAAATATTGACAATTTTCTACTTTGCACAAAAGGACAGTTGTGATAAGCATCTGCAGATAAGAAGACGAAACTGACAGTGATCACAAGGAGGAAAAAGAAATCACAGAGTATTTCTGAGAACACAGAAAAATCCACCCTCTGTTGCTGTCTTGTTATAGTACCTCCTTGCTCCCTGGGCCAAGTCAGCACAGACAAACCTCAACTCTAAAGTTTCAATAAAAGCACATGATCAGATACAAGAGGAACACAGAAAATACAAACTGGCATCGTTCATATGCAACACAAATTGTCTAAAGAATGAGATCGTGAAAGTAGGGATTTGTCCCAGCCTTTGTCATGAGATGACTGCCCTTAACCTTGAATCTGACAATGGAACTGTGTCTCAGGTTTAAAAAACAACAACAACAAAAAAAAACAACAGTCAAATGGTTCCATTTTTAAATACTGGGAATGGAATATAGACTTTGGAGAAGTGAGCATTACAAAAAAAAGAGTCTTATCTTGGCTTCTTTGTAAGATGCCGCACCATTTGTGCAGACAGGGGTCACTCAAGATAATAGAGGATGCTCCCTCTCCTGTGGGAGAATGAGGTCTTCTGGCTGCAGGATCAGGACACGGCTTATTTACAGCTTGCAAGCCAGGACTTGGTGGGTGTCTGTCAATAATCACATTAGAATTTGGCAAAGAAATGGTTCTTCTACTAACACATGCTTATCTTGGAGATGGCAATAGCAACCCACTCCAGTACTCTTGCCTGGAAAATCCTGTGGGCAGAGGAGCCTGGTGAGCTACAGTCCACGGGGTCGCTAAGAGTTGGGCACGACTGAGTGACTTTACTTTCACTTTTCACTTTCCTGCACTGGAGAAGGAAATGGCCACCCACTCCAGTGTTCTTGCCTGGCGAATCCCAGGGAGGGGGGAGCCTGGTGGGCTGCCGTCTCTGGGGTCGCGCAGAGTCGGACACGACAGAAGCGACTTAGCAGCAGCAGTAGCAGCATGCTTATCTATGGAAACATCTGACAGAAGGTCTCTAAATCAGAGATGATTCATCCTACCATGTAAGCCTACAGTATACACATGGGTCGGTCTCTCAGTTGTGTCTGATTCTTTGTGACCCCATGGACTGCAGCTCGGCAGGCTCCTCCATCTGTGATATTTCCAAGGCAAGAATACTGGAGTGGGTTGCCATTTCCTTCTTCAGAAGATTTTCCCGACCCAGATATTGAACCCGTGTCTCTTGCCTCTCCTGCGTTGGTGGGTGGATTGCTTACCATTAGCAAGCTTCCCTAGTAGCTCAGATGGTAAAAAATTTGTCTGCAATGCAAAAGACCCAGGTTCTATCCCTGGGTCAGAAAGATCCCCTGGAGACAGAAATGGCAACCCACTCCAGTGTTCTTGTCTGGGGAATCCCATGGAGAGAGGAGCCGGGTGGGCTATAGCTCATGGGGTCGCAAAGAGTGGGAAATGACTGAGCGACTAACACTAACTAAAAAGCACCATCTGGGAAGCCCTCAAACCTAACTATTCACAGCTTCATGACTTTTTACATTTGCAAATAACCATAAACAACCCCCCAAATCGAAAAGAACAGTTTGATCCCTCACAAAGTTCCCTCCTGCGCCTCCCAGAGACTGAATCACAACAAGTACTAAAATGTTAAGATGAAGCTAGTGTATATATAAGATTTATAAGAATATGACTTTGGACGCTTCTCTTCAACTGGTAAAGGGCAAAAGCTTCAGTTGTTGTATGTGAATTTTTGAATAATTGCTTAGGAGAGAGTTTTAAATGACCTGCCAAGTAGATGGTTTTGATTCCTTATTGCATTTGCTGAGCAGCCCAAGACGCGACGCTTTATAGCTTTTTTGGAAAATGAACATAGACTCAGTATAATAAATCCCACGTACAATGATTATATCTAACTCTGTGCAAGCCATTACTGGTAACTTTACAGGTTATAACTCAATTAATTTGATCTATTATGTATAATGGTTTTTTTACCTTACAAGTCCGGAATAGAAAACAGTCTTTTGACTTAAGACACGGTTCCATTATTCATGAAACATAGTACCTGAAAGGGGCGATCAATTCACTCAACTGATTCGACAGCCTTGGGTGTTTGTTGTTTTTTTTTTTTTTTTTGAGAACGAATGTAGAAATGCTGAAAGCTCTTTGGCAGGAGGATGTGAGAATGAGGTGACTGTTTTCAGGAGAGAGTCAGCATCGTGTTTTCTGACACTTCTTGCTGCTTTTGTCATCGTAACCAATTCTGGATCATTCCTTTCTGATAAGAAATTGTTCACGCAGGAATGGTGACTTCTAAGCAGAATTTGAACAAACTCCGGGAGATAGTTACAGGGAAGCCTGGCGTGCTGCAGTCCATGGGGCCGCGAAGCGTCAAGACAGGACTGAGCGTCTGAACGATACAGCAGTTTGCCTAGATGACTTCCTTTGTTGGGTTTTTGCTCGCCTTGGAAAGCAGGCTCTCCTCCAGCACTTCTTGCCTCATCTCCCTTGTGAAAAGGGTGCTTTATTGAGGTACAATATCCTAAGCGTTTAAGGGGTTGTGGGGGGAGAAGATATGTCGGGGGTAGGGTTAGGGTTAGAGTTAGGCTCCTGGAGATGGATACAAGTTTTAATACCTGGAGAGGGAGAGAGTTAGCAGACTTGGGGAATGGCAACAAGGCTACTGGCTGGGCGTACCAGGCTGCTGTGCAAGAGTCACAGAGCGTCTGACCTCCTATGTGTGTCTGGGCCTGTGTGTGTGTCTGAAACAGAAAGAGAGAATGAAACATTGCCTCTGTGGGGAGCTCTTGGCTACCTCTTCCTATAGACACCACCTATAGACACGTGCCTCCCAGAAAACAAGGATGACATTTCATTGACCTTGCATCCAACGGTGAGCCCTAAGGGAATTCAGGAAGGAGAAGAATCCCTGCTATCTAACAGCCATCAGACTGCAGCCACTCCGTTGGATGTGAAAACACAGGCCCCCGATAGCTGAGATGCATGCGAAAGAACGATTTCAGGGACCCCCCAGATGCTTGCATTTTCCCATACATGTGCTTAGACATTTCAGTCCTGTCCGACTCTTTGTGACCCCAGGGACTGCACCCCACCAGGCTCTTCTGTCCATGGGCCTTCTCCAGGCGAGAATCCTGCAGTGGGTCGCCATGCCCTCCTCCAGGGGATCTTCCCAAACCCAGGGATCAAACTGGGGTCTCCTGCATTGCAGACGGATTCTTTACCAGCTGAGCTACCAGGGAAGCCTCCTTCTCATACACAGAAGAATGCTAAATACCTTAACTTGAGATGTCTGCTTCTCCTTAAGTAACAATAATCTTTGATGTTCAGATGACCTGTCCCCCTTTGTTGCAAACTCCTATATTACTTGGCTCCCCCCAACCCCTCAACAACTGTTCTCCCAAGGGCACTTGATGCTGCCTGCCAGGCTTAAAGTCCTAAGAATTTCCACCTAATAAAACAACTCTCCGCTTTCAGGTTGTTGCTTATCTTTTTTTAGTCAACAGTGGCGAACGCCACCCAGGAGGGATATTGAAGTCTCGTGGGAGAAACTGGACTTGAGTTCTGATGCAGAGTCCATGCACAGCCCTTCCATCTCCTGCCTGCTTCTCCCTCTCATCTTCTGCACCCGTTCCAGCCAACCAGCCACAGGACCTCCCACCTCACCTTGAGCAGATGGCCTAAGGCCCAGCTCAGCAAAACCAAAGAGGCCGTCAGTGGGAATCGCTTCATCTCCTTGCCTCTGAACTGAGCTGCAGCTGACACTTTGCTTTTATTCTCTGTTCATAAATGCCTGTTTCCATGAACCACAGACATGGGAAAGCCAACTTGTTCAAAATTGGGAAAGGAGTATGTCAAGGCTATACACTGTCACTCTGCTTATTTAACTTCTAGGCAGAGTACATCATGCAAAATGCTTGGCTGGATGAATCACAAGCTGGAATCAAGACTGCTGGGAAAAATAACAACCTCAGTTGTGCAGATGATACCACTCGAATGGCAGAAAGCAAAGAGAAACTAAGGAGCATCTTGACGAAGGTGAGAGAAGAGAGTGAAAAAGTGGCTTAAAACTCAACAATCAAAAAACTAAGATCACTGCATCTGATCTCATCACTTCATGGCAAATAGATGGGGAAAAAAATGGAAACAGCGACAGACTTTATTTTCTTGGGCTCCAAAATCACTGTGGACTGTAACCATGAAGTTAAAAGATGATTCCTTCTTAAAAAAAAAAAAAAAGCTATGACCAACCTAGACAGCATAGTAAAAAGCTGAGACATCACTTTGCCGACAAAGGTGCATATAGTCAGAGCTACGGTTTTTCTGGTGATCTTGTACATAGGTGAGATTTGAACCATAGTGAAGGCTGAGGACCAAACTGATGCTTTTGAACTGTGGTATTGGAGAAGAGTCTTGAGAGTCCCTTGGACTGCAAGGAGATCCAACCCGTCCATCCTAAAGGAAATCAGTCCTGAATATTCCCTGGAAGGACTGATATTGAAGCTGAAACTCCAATACTGTGGCTACCTGTTGTGAAGAACTGACTCATTGAAGAGACCCTGATGCTGGGAAAGATTGAAGGTGGGAGGAGAAGGGGACGACAGAGGATGAGATGGTTGGATGACCTCACTGACTCAATGGGCATGAGTTTGAGCCAACTCCAGGAGACAGTGAAGGACAGGGAAGCCTGGCGTGCTGCAGTCCATGGGGCTGCAAAGCATCGGACATGACTGAGCGACTCAGCAACAGTTCCCATGAAACCCTAGTTGCCAAACAACTGCTTCTCCAATAACTGGGATGTGAACATTAGCCGCCCTCTCTCTCCTGAATTCCTTTCGTCCCTTCTCCACTGGCTCCTTGTCACCAGTACTCAAATATGGTGATGTCTCTCCTACCTTAAAACAAAGAACTATTTCCCTGGAACCTCTTCTTCCAATTAAAAACCACCTTTGCTTTCCTCTTCATGAACAAGCTGGGGGGTATAGGTCTAGGGGGTCTGATAGCTAAGAATCTACCTTGCAATGCAGAGCACGTGGGTTCGATTTCTGTCGGGCAACTAAACAGCTTGCTCTAGAAACCACACTCCGGAGCTCACACACCACAACTGGAGAAACCCACATGCCACAACAAAAGATCCTGTATGCTGCAACTAAGACCCATCGCAGCCAAACATACATATACATATACATACATACATACACACGTGTGAGCATGCATGTGCGCATATATATATATGATATATATTCAGGGCTTCCCTGGTGGCTCAGACAGTAAGGAGTCTGCCTGCAGTGCAGGAGACCCGGGTTCAGTACACAGACATGTACACGTAAAAATCTATGTATATGTACCTGTATATGTACATAAAAGCTGTGTATATGTACATATACATATACACACACATACATAAAAGCTATGTAGAGCCACTGTGGCTTTGTTTTTATTTCCCTGTGCCTCTTCACCTACCGTGGGCAGACTTCTGCCCCCACCATAAAATGAAACTTTTGGGCTGCAATGTATGAGCAGTGGTCCTAATTACTCTCAATTTCTTAAGGATGCTGGCTACAGCCCCTTCCACCAGCCTGCAGGAAACGGCCCTCACCCTTTCTTCTTTATGCTCATTATCATTGTCCATCACTTAAAGCCAAGCTTGGATCGCTATTGCAAGTGAAACTCCTTTGCGGCTTGGAAACCTCTGCCTGTCAAATAGCTCCCAGGAGATTTCCTTTACTCTAAGCTTTCAGAAACACAGTGATATGTACGTATATTCCTCAGAGGACTGCTCCACGTCTTCAGTTCACCATTTATAGCAGAAGTTGGTAAAAGACAGCCCAAGGACTCAGGCCCACCACTCATTTTTGTAAATAAAGTTTTATTGGAACAGAGCCACACCCACTGGTTGGCATACTGTCTACGGCTGCTTTTGAGCTGCTGCAGCTGAGTTGAAGAGTTGCAATGGAGACTCTATGGTGCACAAAGCTTAAAACATTCACTCTCTGGCCTTTCATAGAAAAAGTATGCCAACCTCCCCAGTTTACAGTCTTCCAGCTGCTCTCCCAACATTCAGAGCCTTTTCACGTCACCTGTCCGCCATTCTTCAGACTCAGAAACCCAACAATGTATTGGAATCCCACACACGAATATGATGACACTCACCTCTGAAGCCCAATGTATCCAGCTGCATTTCCCATCTTCTTCCTGACTTGCTCTTCCATCCACAACGTTGTAGGGTTCCCTGGTGGCTCAGCTAGTAAAGAATCAACCTGCAGTGCGGGAGACCTGGGTTCGATCCCTGGGTGGGGAAGATCCCCTGGAGAAGGGAAAGGCTACCCACTCCAGTATTACGGCCTGGAGAATCTCACGGGCTGTGTAATCCGTAGCCCAGGAACAAGTACCACCATCCAGCCCATCACCCAGCTCCCGAGCATCGTCTCTTCCAGTGCTCCATCTCCGTAAGCTGCGGCCCTATGCTCACCTAGCTCCAGCCTCCCAGGCTCCCTTGTCTCATCACTGAGGTTAGTGCACATGGTGGAATCGACTGATGGGCACTAAACGAGGCATTTTCCTGTGGCCCCCAGTTTAGGTGCGTGTGGGGAGGCAGCTGTGACAAAAGGTCTTTGCAGGAGACTATTGGGGAAGGGGCACACGGCAGAGCTGCGGTGGAGCAACCTATTCATAATGATCACACTCGAAAGAGGTCTCGTTATCTGTTATCCACAGGTCATCGTTCAATACCAACCACAAACAAGGAAGAGCAAAGGGCGTCGGGATCCAGGCTTGAACCCAGTTTGCTGTAAGGGTAAAGGAAGGTCCTGCCTGGGGAAGCTGGGGAAAGGGGTCCATCACAGGGAGCCATCATCTGGAGAAATTAGGGCCAGAAAAGTGTTGAAACGAAAGTGTGTTTCTAACTGTGGGCAGAGGGAAATCACACAGGGAACTGAGACCTAGTTTAAATTCAGAGAGATACGCAGTGCATATTCAGATGCAATCAAGTGGGTGCCAGGATTGATTATCTTTCATCTGAAGGACTCGGGAGTCGTATTTCCCCAAAGCAGACGCCGGGCATTTTTATCACGGCACTCCTGTTGAGTATGCGATGCTGTTACTGGATCAAAAGTCACGTTATTGACGGAAATACAGTTGTCTGCGCTTAACGTTTCTTCATGTGGGGAAAGAAAGGGTCTACTGTTGCACTTTTTAAGCTGCATAATGTAAATAACACCAGTTTTGGTCCTGTAAAAATCCTCTTTTACTGACTTTCGAGATTGGGAAAGCGTTGCAAGGCACAATTTTCTTACTTTCGGCCTCTTATCCAATATTATTTCCGCTGAAAATCACAGCTTGTCTTTTGAAATACTCATTTGCAGAACTGAAGACTCGGCATTCAATATTCCTAGGGTTAAATGGTGAAAAAGAGGGTTTACGTTTCAACACATACAGGTTTTCTAGAAGCGGTTGTGGCCACTTATATGAGATCTTCCACTTGAGGAGGCATTATCTGACTCACTCATGTTACTGATCGGCCTGTGTAAAAGAATGTATCCTGTTTGCAATCGGGGTTATAAAGGTGCTTTCAGATTTCTAGCGCGTAGTCACATAGTTAGCTATGGCTGGAAATCTGCAACTCAGGAATCCTCCCCAAAGAGGTCAATTCCTGCCCTGATGGAATACGTGTTTTATTTCCCATGTTCTGTGTTTCTTATGGAGTCATAGGATGGCCTTTAAAGTCACTATTCCATCCCAAGGAGGGCCATTCATGGTGCCAGTACTGAAAGAACCAGGAAGACAGCTCATTAAATCCGCAGTATTATCCATAAAGTGGAAATGATGTTCCATTTCCAAAACAATGGCAGAGAGTATTAGAGTTTAGAATTTTACTACACTCGGCTGACCCAGAGAGGAGCTACAGATTTTAGGCCAATCCTTTAATGAAAAGATCATGAAAGAGTGTTCATCTGTCTGGAAAGATAGTTCAAAGAATGTGTGCGACCTTAAAAAGTCTTAACACATTCCACTCGGTAGGCCAGAAAGTTTATCTAGCTTTTCCATCACATCTTACACAAGTGAACTTTTTGGCCAATCCAAATAAAAAATTAAAAAAATCACAGACCCAATGGACATGGGTTTGGGTGGACTCCAGAAGTTGGTGATGGACAGGGAGGCCTGGTGTCCTGCAGTTCATGGGGTCGTGAAGAGTCGGACACGACTGACCGACTAAACTGAACTGAATTAAAAAAAAAAAACAAAAAACTTCAAATCTATTGAAAGGAATGATCCTTCATGACAAGAAGTACTTCTCCAAATTAAGATTTATAATGATTTGAGTCTGGCACAGTAGCTTTTTTTTTTTTTTTTGGTACAAATGTACTGGTTACAGTTCTGGCATAAAATGTAGTATATAACTTATTTCTTCATTTTAGCAACAGTTGCCAGGAACCATTTCATTTCTTCTTCAAAGTCAGATCTTCCACAACTAGATTTTGAAATATCAACTGATTAAGGTTTCATTTTAGTTTGAGTTTCTAAAAAAATATAGAAACTTAATTGTATTCTATAGCGCTCTACACACATATCCCAAACATTCGTTAGGTCAAAATAAGCAAAAGGTGAACAGTTATTGCACATTCTGAAGCAAGAAAAGTCTTCTGAAGATAAATCAATTGCTTTTTCTGCAATGCTAGTTTTGTTATTAAATTTCACGCTCCAAAGTCACGTCTGATGACACAAAATCAATGAAGATTCTTGAGCTAGTCATCGCACGAATTCTGACTTACCAGGTGTGTGTGATTGTTTCGTGTGTATGCCTCGCAAGATTCCACATATGTTGCACAGTTGCATGGTGGAAAATGAAGGACGAGCTTTATCTTCTATTGCCAGCAAAGCTTCGAGTCAGGTTTCAGATAACACACTGTGCTTTGCACACCTTCCTTTGTGAGCTTTTCCAGGCCCTTTGTCATCACTGAAAGTAAACAATTGTTTCTGAGTTTTAATCAGGTCTCTCTTGCCATGAGTTAAAGCCCTCACACTCCTCCTTCTACTAATTCTAAGTTTGTTTCTGTCTTCAGCTTTCTGCAATGTTCCCTTCTCTTTCCCCTCATTTTCCTCCCTCCTCCGTATTCCTTATGGGTATATACAGATTCCTCATCAACTATAAGCAAAGTAAGCGACCTCTTAGTCTTTGCTAAACCTCCCTTGACTGTGTGAATGCCTTCCCCATCACTGTATCCTTCACACACAGCTGACAACTGGGTGCTGCCACGTCTCATACTGGAGACAAGCGGATGGACTCACATCCTTGCCTTGCCAAGTGCCAGCTTACTTGACCCTCCTGAAGGTCTTCAAGTGTCACCCACTGTGTCTGTAATAGTCTCATGACAATGCCAGCTTCGCAGAGCTGTTGCAAAGAAGGGTGTCATATGAAAAATTAGCTGGCCCACCCCATGACACTGATAAATAATGAATTGAGGAAGAAATCAGAATTATGCCGCTGACATATATCAAGCACCAGTCATATGCCAGGCATTTCGGGAAGCGCTGTGCATATCAAGAAGGTCGTCATCCCGGGATGAGCCTCTGGGATTCTTACTGAGGAAGTGTTTTCTCTTTTATTTTTTAGGCTTGAAATTTTTTTTTTAGTTGTTAATTAATTTATTTTTTAATTGAAGGATAACTGCTTTACAGAATTTTGCCATTTTCTGTCAAACGTCAACAGGAATCAGCCATAGGTATACATATATCCCCTCCCTTTTGAACCTCCCTCCCATCTCCCTCCCCATCCCACCCCTTGTGGTCACGAAGTTCTCTGGAAAACTCCTTTTTTTACCAGACAGTAGGCGAGACGATATAGTCTTTGAAATCTTAACCTAAGGATGTCAAAGATCATTATTTTCTCTTTCGTTTGGGGGACCCTGAAATAGATTGGTCTCATTATTGCCTGGAAAATCCCATGGATGGAGGAGCCTGGTAGGCTGCAGTCCATGGGGTCACTATGAGTTGGACACGACTGAGTGACTTCACTTTCACACTTCACTTTCGTGCATTGGAGAAGGAAATGGCAACCCACTGCAGTGTTCTTGCCTGGAGAATCCCGGGGACAGCGGAGCCTGGTGGGCTGCCGTCTCTGGGGCCACACAGAGTCGGACACGACTGAAGCGACTTAGCAGCAGCATTATTGTCATGCCATTCATGACATCGGCCTGTTTGCAGACTCACTCCTTTCCGACACTCTGAGAACACAGAAATTCTCTTACGCTTTTAGAACACATAGATTTTAGAATGCATAGATGCTACCTGTGCCATTTCTTGCTTATGGTTTCTGAACAACTAACTACCCTGGACAACTTATTTTCTTTCATCCTATTTCTGAAAATTCAAAACTAACTGATATCCTAGGACTTCCCTGGTGGTCCAGCGGTTGACGATTCGCCTTCCAATGCAGGGGACACGGTTCCATCTCTGGTAGGGGAACCAAGAACCCTCAAGTGGAGGAAGAGCTAAGCCTGTGCGTAATTACAGAGTCCACCCACTCTAGAGTCTGCATGCTACAACCGCAGAGCCTGAGAGTGCAGCAAGACCTGGTGGAGCGAAATAAAAAGGGAAAAAAACACAACGGATAACCTCCCATTTCTTCTGTTGCGCTTAGTGGTCTGGGTCCTGACCTCAAGTGGAAAGCAGTGATGAGATGCCCTCTATTTTTCTTTTAAAAATATGCATCTCATTTGCTGAATTACAGTTATAATAGAAAGTGGATCCGAACAAACGTTTCAAAATCTCTGCGCATTCCATGAGATTAAGATACTTTTTCTCTGCTTCACACATCTGCTGATGACTCTATCTCATTGACTGAAAAACACTTAAGGAGTTAGTTCCTTATCAGTCTCATTTAAAAACAATAACGATAAGCAAAAGTCAATAGTCTCCATGACTCTAGCAAACTGAGTTGCTCAGGTCACTTGGTTGTTTAAAATTGCCACTGGGAGGAATCTGACTTTCCAGGAGAATTAAATGCAGTTTCTTGTGGTGACTGATTATCAGCACAACAGCCATGCATTTTTCTACTACAGTAGAGGAAATAATTTAATTAGTCTGTTATTGTAAATGTTCTTGATTTTAATACATTAACTTGTGGCCCGCGGCTGATAGAAAAAGAAATTAACACTGATTCCTTTAGACTGTGGGATGAATTGGACTTTCCGGGGTGAGAAAATTCATTATAAATGTTCCCTGCTTAAGACTGCCAGATTTTTTAAATGATAAATGATGCAATTGTTAGCTGTCAAGTATACAAATAGTCATGCATTGACGTTTCAGCTTATTAATTCCAACATTCACCATCGTGTATAACATTCATCACATTTAATTGCTCAATAAATGGGAGAAAAAAAAATCATTGTTCTTATGGTCCTCCTTGTGATTTTCAGGCAGATTTCTGAAGACACAGAATGCTGATGCACTAAATTTCTGATGACAGCCTCCTGTTTCATTTTGCGCCAAGACCAAAGCAAACAAAAAGAATGCCTGCAAAGGAGGTTAAGTCTACAGAAGCGGAGACTAACTCCTTGGGATGTATGACTGTCAAGGGTGAAGTTTGTCCAAGCGTCCTCTCGTGTGTATTTTCCCTTCTCTCTTCTACTTGTTTCTGGGGTGGGAGGCGGAGTACCCAGTGCCCTGAGGATCCCAGGAGCATCCCCTGCCTAAGAGATGCCCTTCCTTACCAATCAGTGTCCAAATCTTAGCTGCGCAAAGGCAACTGCACAGCTTCAAAAGACCCTCCTCCCTGAGACAATACGCGTGAGTCATGTCTGATGACGTACATTAACCTTTTAATAATTCAGGAACACTTTTTAATCCATCTGTATTTTATTCATCCCATCTGTAAAGGTCACTTTTATGTGTCAACTTCACCAGACTACAATCCCTAGCTATCCAGTCAAACACTGATCCTCACGTTTTGGTGACAGTGTTCAGCAGATGTGATTAAAGTCCATAATCAGTTGATGTGAAGTGAGGGAGATTTTCTGGGGTTGTCTGAGTCGAGCTGATGTAACCACAAGTGTCTTTATACGGTGAAGGCGAGAGAACCAAAGTGAGAAAAGAGAAGATGAAGACAGAGGCCGAGTTTGAAATGTTTCACTGTGAAAAATGGAGGAAGGGGCCAAGAGCCCAGGAATGTGGGTGGCCTCTAAAAGCTAGGGCTTCCCTGATAGCTCTGTTGCTAAAGAATCCGCCTGCAACTCAGGAGACCCCAGTTTGGTTCCTGGGTGGGGAAGATCCCCTGGAGAAAGGATAGGCTACCCACTCCAGGATTCTTGGGCTTCCCTGGTGGCTCAGCTGGTAAAGAATCCGCTTGCAATGCAGGAGACCTGGGTTCATTCTCTGGGTTGGGAAGGTCCCCTGGAGACGGGAAAGGCTACTCACTCCAGTATTCTGACCCACAGAATTCCATGGGGTCCATGTACAGCCCATGGGGTCACAAAGAGTCGGGCACGACTGAGCGACTTTCACTTCCTAAAAGCTTCAAGCCAGGAGCAAGGAATCAGCCCTGCTGATATCTTGGGGTGACCCCAGTGAGGACCACTGTGGACTTCTGATCCCAAGGACTGGAAGGCAATACAGTGATGTTGCTTCACGCCACTAAGTTTGTGGTAATTTGTTATAGCAGACATAGGAGACTACTATACTTTTTTTTTTAATGTCTTTAAATTAAAAAAATAAGAATAGTATTTCATGACTCATGAAAATTATATGATGTTGAGATTTCAATGTCCATGAACTTTTTTTTTTTTAATTGGAGAATAAAAGCTTTACAAGGCTCCGCTGGTTTCTGCTGCACAGCAATGTGAATCAGCCGTTAAGTTTACATGTAGCCCCTCCCTCTTTAGCCTGCCTTCCCACCCCCATCCCACACCTTGAAGTCGTCATAAAGGACTGAGCTGAGCTCCCTGAGCTATAGAGCAGCTTCTCACTAGCTATCTGTTTTACACGTGGTCGTCCGTATACGAGAAGACTAATTTACCTGATACACGCAAAAGGTTCATAGGCAAATTTAGTGTGATTATTCAGTCTACACACGTTCAATGCTTCAGCTCAGTTCAGTTCAGTCGCTCAGTCATGTCCAACTCTTTGCAACCCCATGGATGGCAGCATGCCAGGCTTCCCTGTCCATCATCAAACTCCCAGAGCTTACTCACATTTGTGTCCATCACGTCGGTGATGCCCTCCAAACATCTCATCCTCTATTGACCCCTTCTCCTCCTGCCTTTCTTTCCAAGCATCAGAGTCTTTTCCAGTGAGTCAGGTCTTTGCATCAGGTGGCCAAAGCGCTGGCATTTCAGCTTCAGCACCAGTCCTTCCAATGAATATTCAACACTGATTTCCTTTAGGATGGACTGGTCAATGCTTATATCACTTCATGTCCTGGCAGTAACTCTGTGGTACCTACAGAGCCATAGTCTATGATATCTGGTGTCAGTTCAGTTCAGTTCAGTCGCTCAGTCATGTCCGACTCTCTGCGACCCCATGAATCGCAGCACGCCAGGCCTCCCTGTCCATCACCAACTCCCAGAGTTCACTCAGAATCATGTCCATCAAATCAGTGATGCCATCCAGCCATCTCATCCTCTGTCATCCCCTTCTCCTCCTGCCCCCAATCCCTCCCAGCATCACAGTCTTTTTCAGTGAGTCAACTCTTTGCATGAGGTGGCCAAAGTACTGGAGTTTCAGCTTTAGCATCATTCCTTCCAAAGAAATCCCAGGGCTGATCTCCTTCAGAATGGACTGGTTGGATCTCCTTGCAGTCCAAAGGACTCTCAAGAGTCTTCTCCAACACCACAGTTCAAAAGCATCAATTCTTCGGTGCTCAGCTTTCTTCACAGTCCAACTCTTGCATCCATACATGACCACAGGAAAAACCATAGCCTTGACTAGATGGACCTTTGTTGGCAAAGTAATGTCTCTGCTTTTGAATAGGCTATTTGCTGTGACCAATAGGCAAGAGTGGATATGAAAACAGCTCCCTTCAGTCCTGGCTGCAGTATTTCCCATGAAGCCTGGACTCAGTCTCACCACCCTTCTCCAGGCAGCCCCATCTAGACACACAAAGTGGAAGTTGTCTCCAGCCCCATCAGTGACATATACCTTTTTCAGTTCTCATTTTCCACCCATGATGTGCAGAAGTCTAGCAGGGACTCCAAGATTCCCACCCCCTTCCCACCCCTACTGCCACATACAACGTGCGTGCATCCTACGTCATCCACTCCCTAAGACTACGGGCAGAACCAATAACTGTGGAGGACATCAGTCCCCTAAGTCCCTAATCAAAATAACTCTGTGTTAATCTAACGGGAGACCATCTGTGCTGGCCTTGAAAAGAGTGACAAGGAGCAGCAGCAGACATGGTCCTGGTCAGAGAGGGACACAAAAGCCACGTTGTGACATACACACAGGGCCCATGTGGAAGGAACTGCAGGCAGCTTCCCAAAGCTTTGTCTTGGAGAAGGAAATGACCACCCACTCCAGTCTTCTTGCCTGGAGAACCCCACAGACAGAGGCGCCTGGGCGGGCGGGTGTTCCATTCCATGGCGTTGTAAAGAGTCGGACACGACTGAGCGACTCACACTGCTAAAGCTGGCAGCAGCCCTGGATGGTGGCCAGCAGGAAAACAAGGACCTCAACCACACAGCTGCAAGGAAATCCACTCTCTCAACAACCCTCTGAGCTTAGAAGAAGACCTTGTGTATGAGAATGGAACAGAGCCCGGCCAACACCATGATTTCTACCTCGTTAAGACCTGAGCAGAGGAGAGAGAGCCTCATCTATGCCTGGGTTCCTGACTCATGGACACTGGGAAATAGTCACTTGTGTGCTTGCAAGCTGCTAAGTTGGTGGTCGTTGGTTATGCAGCAAGAGAAAATAAATCCACCACATTGCAGAAAAGCATTCCTCAGCTAGCTAAACAAGTGAAAGTCAACTATGTTATTAATAGTTTATAACCTTAAGTGTGCTACAGAGCAAGGGGGATGCTTTCTAAATGAAAAGAAGGTGTGGTCTCAGGAGAACGAGAGGCTGGAAGCGTTCCATTTTGGCAGAATAAATGTTGCCTCCAGTCTCCCCACGTAAGGGGATGCTGATGTGTTCCCTTAGATGCTAGACCAGCCCAGGCAGCAGGGAGGTGCACTGCACCCTGTCTGGACCACTGGCTTCCCACCCTGTCATCTCCCTGTGCTCTCTCACTCTCTGGATCTTGTGCACAATGACGGACTCGTGGAATTACCCATCTTTCAGGAAAGGAGGGTTCTGTCTCTCCAGCGTGTGCTCAAGTGTTCAGTCCTGTCGACTCTTCATGACCCCATGGACTATAGCCCACCATGCTCCTCTTTGCATGGGGTTTCCCAGGCAAGAACACTGGAATGGGCTGCCATGCCTTACTCCAGGGGAATCTTCCCAACCCAGGGATTGAACCCACGTCTCTTGCGTCTCCTGCATCAGCAGGCAGATTCTTTACCTCTGCACCATCTGAGAAGCCATCTCTCAAAACAGATCTGAGAATCTCTAAAGGCCTGGTCAACGAGGCAGGACTTGGAATCTTAAGAGCTGGTTTACATCCTAATGTACCATTTGATGTCTACACCTCGCATGAAAAGCATTTTTACTGTCTCTGCACCAGATAC
Source organism: Ovis canadensis (assembly GCF_042477335.2). NCBI lineage: Eukaryota > Metazoa > Chordata > Mammalia > Artiodactyla > Bovidae > Ovis > Ovis canadensis. Next base: position 6,204,031 of record NC_091271.1, read on the forward strand.
AGTGGTAGCCATACCACATGAGGAGATTTGTAAAGATCGTATGAGTCAGCTTATCTGGAAGTATCTTGCACGTGACCTTTCAATCACTAAGTGCTCAGAAAAAGGTTCATTCCCTTGTTCTGGAAACATGGCGCCAAATATGGTTAATTTATGATATGATTTGATTTCTCTGCCCCCTGAAATTGCCATTTGCAGCATGTTGGTTATTTGTCAGCCAAGAAGAGCTTGAACAAGTCATGCCTCTGGGAGGCACACCCCCTAATGTGCCTGGGGTTTTAGTAGATTAGACCTCCCACATCCCACACACAGTACTGAACCCAACAAAGAGCTGCCTCTATAATTCCCCTGGAGAGAAAAGCAGAGATTTCCCTTGTTTCAAAAGCACTTCTTTTTCACCCCATTAGCAAACCCCACTGAGCACGACTTTCTGAGAGTGAGTGCCAAAGACGTGTCAGGGGAAGCACACTGACAGAAACCGCCCACCCTGGCCAGGCACCATAGCAACCATTTGCATGTGCTGTTTTACGACAGGAGGTCCTGGTAAGGAACATGGAGCTAATAAGCCACCACCAACCGGAAGAGTCCCGGAAAGGTCAAAAGGAGACACCGCATGTCCAACCGCCTCCCAGAACCCCTCTCCCTGAACAAGACGTGCATCACCAGGAAGGACTCTGAGTCAGAAGGCTGGCTAAAGACAACCTGGAAACTAATCCCATCACCATAAAACCCAAGACCGTGAGCCACGTGGCAGAGCAGTTCTCCTGAGTTCCCTTACCCTAGGGCTCTCCACCCAGGCACCTTTTCCCAATAAAATCTTTCACTTTGTTAGCACAAGTGCCTCCTCGGACAATTCATTTCCAAGTGTTAGACAACAGCCCAGTTTCCGGGCCCTGGAAGGGGACCCCCTTCCTGCAACAGAAAGAGAGCCATGTGGAGGGGGTAAAGAAGGCTGCTCATTCTCAGACTGCAAATAGAGAGCGCGATTTCCACTTCAGCTGATAAGTTCTCTCTCTCTCCACTCTCAGCGGAGAAGAGGCAAGTCTAGGAAATGCTAATGAAGTCAAGCCCATTTCACATGGAAATTTCCAGATTCCCCCCCACCACCCACCCCCAATGAAGTTCTTACAGGTGATTTAAAGAGGAACTGGCTTCTGGGTAAACCTGCCTTCGTATAGGTTTTCCAACAAATGACATGAGTTGAGTCAGAAGCTTGTTGTCGGATGGGTAATGCTGCCTGTTCAAGCTGCCTTTGGAAGAACTCTGATAGGAGTGGTTGTGGGGTGGGGGGGGGCAGCGTGTATGTCTTTCTCTCCCCTATTTCCATACCTAACTCAGCACTTCTCTCCAGCAGATAGCTCAGTTGGTAAAGAATCTTTCTGCAATGCAGGAGACCTGGGTTTGATCCCTGAGTGGGGAAGATCCCCTGGAGAAGGGAAGAGCTACCCACTCCAGTATTCTGGCCTGGAGAATTCCATGGATACTGTATAGTCGGTGGGGTGGCAAAGAGTCGGACACAACTGAGGGACTTTCACTTTCTTTCACTTTTTCCTCCAGCAGAGAGAGCTGTGAAAGGGAACTCGACATCACTAGGGATGGAGGAGACGTGAAGGGTGTTTTTGCCTTGTATCCCAAATCATCATCAAATCACACATGGTCACAATGTCCATCTCTTTGCTTCTATCTACAAATAATGTGCCGGATGGTAAATTCTAGGAGTCAGCTGACAGATGTGGTAAAAGGTCCGGGGCCGTAACTGTTTTGAAAGTTAGATTTGCAGGAAAATGTGGTGCAAAGGGGGGGACTTTCCCAGTGTCTCAGGGGTAAAGAATCCACCTTCAATGTGGGAGACCCGGGTTCAATCCCTGGGGCTGGGAAGGTCCCCTGGAGGAAGGCATGGCCACCCGCTCCAGTACTCTGGCCTGGAGAATCCCACAGACAGAGGAGACTGGTGGGCTGTAGTCCATGAGGCTGCAAAGAGTCAGACAAGACTGAAGCGACTTAGCCCAGCACGCAGTGGAGCGAAGGAAGCACAGACCTAGAGCTTGCGGCTATGAGACAAGCAGTGACCAAGCAGAAGGAGAGCTTTAGAGTTCTTTATCACTGTGTCTTGAGCGTGCAGCTCAGAAGCTTTCAGAGTGGATATGTAGGAAACCATGACTCACAGGAAACCCAGGGCCACTGTGATTAAGAGAATGCTTGCTGGTTTAGAATCCGTTATGTCCACACCTGCACAAACTATATCCCAGCTACTGAGAAGACGTAAAGACCAGAGCACGGAAATACCAGCATCACAGTCTGAGGATGACAGAGAACGGGTCCAGTTTCAGACTTTAGGCAAACACTGCAGTTTTCTAAAGAGGAATTACGGGTATATTCAACCACCTGATTTTTTTAGCATCACACTCATTCCCGATCAGCTATTTTTAAAGAAAGAATGCAAACGTCCTTGCTTACTAAGTTACTAGAGAAAAAAATCCTTGTAGAAGTATTCGCCTATCCAACCATCCATCCATTCATTCAGCAACTGCTTACACTGCTACCACCCAAGCCGGTCACTACTGCAGACGCACGGTACATAGAAGGACTCCTAGGGAAGCTGTCCCTCTGAAGGAGTGTTCTGGTTAGCAGGTGCTGCACTGACTGTGATAAGGACTATTACAGAAAAGTACACAAGCATATACCAGATTGCAGATGAAAACAGCATAGAAGGCTTCCGTAAATGTTAGGAGATCTTACCCTTTGTGTGTGTGTTTATGCGTGTTCAGTCGTGCCTGACTCTTTTGTGACATCATGGACAGTAGCCCACCACGCTCCTCTGTCCATGGGATTTCCCAGGCAAGAGTACTGGAGTGGGTTGCTATTCACTTCTCCAGGAGATCTTCCTGATGCAGGGATTGAACCCATGTCTCCTGCACTGTAGGCGGATTCTTTCACCATCTGAGCCACCAGGGAGGTAACTGTGGTGGCCGGAAAGGTGGAACTGTGTAGGGCAGGAGATTGGGTAGGAGCTGTGGGGTAGAGGTGGTGGTTTAAGTCACTAAGTCATGTCTGACTCTTGTGACCCCATGGACTATAGCCCGCCAGGCTCCTCTGTCCGTGGGAATCTCCAGGCAAGAATACTGGAGTGGGTTGCCATTTCCTTCTCCAGGGGATCTTCCCGACCCCAGGGATCAAACTCAGGTCTCCCATATTGTAGGCGGAATCTTTCCCATCTGAGCCACCAAGGAACCCCAACAGGCTCCTTTCTTGCGGCAGCTCCTGATCAAATGTTTACTCAGCTACGCACCATGCTGAGGGCTATGGACACAGACAGGAACCAAACAGAAATGATCCTTGCCCTCCTAGGACTGACAGTCAAGACTAGGGGTCAGCACACTAAAGCCCTGTCTGGTCTGCCTCCTACTTTTGTAAATAAAGTTTTATTGAAACACACCACACCCATATGTTGACATACTGTCTTACCTGGTGACTCAGAGTCTGCCTGCAATGCAGGAGACCCAGGTTTGATTTCTGGGTCAGGACGATCCCTTGGAGGAAGACATGGCTACCCACTCCAGTACTCTTGCCTGGAAAATCCCATGGACAGAGGAGCCTGGGGGACTACAGTCCATGGGGTTGAAAAGAGTCAGACATGACTGAGCGACTCACACTTTCAGTTTCGTGGCCATATGTTGACACAGGCTACAGCTGCTTCTGCACAAAGAGGGCAGAGCTGACCGTGTGGCCCACAAAGTTGACAGTATTTACTTCCTGGTCCCTTATTTTAAGAGGCATGCTCACCCGTGGTACAGACCTTTGCACAGCAAGGCAGTAAAACCTCGGGGACTCCAGGCTTTGGTATGGTGAGCAGTTAACCAAAGCTGGATGTGAACTGCTTCTCAAGAATACGAGAGGATGAACAGGAAGCCTTCAAATATGGGGACTTCTGGGAGAAAAAGTATTCCCTGTAGGAACTGGGGGAAAAAGAAGACTCTGCCTCTGATGTTGCCATTGAGAAGACATGGCTTCTGTGCAAAAGAGGAGAGAAGTCCACAAGGAGAGAACAAGTGAAAATGAAAAGTCGATGAGGAAGACGTGCAAAGGAGCCAGAGCAGAAGATCAAAACCAGCAGGGAGAAAAACCCAAGTCAAGGATGTATGAAACAAACGAGATACTCTCAGAATTCAGAGAAAAGGAACAGAAATAAGAGGTAGATTAAAAAAAATAATAATAACAGCACAGAAGATAGAAATAGAGACTCAGTGAAAAGGAATTGATATTCTCAAGGAAGCCACGAAGATCATCAAAAAAAGAAGCGTTTACAACTTGCATTAAGTAATTATTATGTAAGCACTTTGCATCTGTTATCACTTTCTTCCTTACAACAACCCTTTGAGACACTAATAAAATATCTCTGCTTTGCAAATGAAAAATGGGTTATGGGAAATGTGTAAGTTAGCCATAAAGAAGAAAGTTGCTCAGTTGTGTCCGACTCTTTTGTGACCCCATGGACTGTAACCCACCAGGCTCCTCTGTCCATGGGATTTTCCAGACAAGAATACTGGAGTGGGTTGCCATTTCCTTCTCCAACGGATCTTTCTGACCCAGGGATTGAACCCAGGTGCCCTGCAATTGCAGGCAGATTCTTTACTGATTGACCCACCAGGGAAGCCTCTTTTTAAATTAGCCATGTTTATCTAGTAAATGGATGAAAGTCGAAGTCGTTCAGTCGTGTCCGACTCTCTGTGGCCTGCCAGGCTCCTCCGTCCATGGGATTGTCCAGGCAAGAATACTGGAGTGGGTTGCCATTTCCTTCTCCAAGTAAATGGATAAACCAAGAATCAAATCCTAATCTGACTAAATTTAACACCCAGTGTTCTATATCACTAATCAAAGAAACAATGAAAATTTCGCAGAAAGAAAGAAAAAAAATGACCTTACCTCGTGACCAAAGCAGTTCACCTTGTCGTTTTCCAAAGTAACGAGCAATTCACATGTCCAAATATTTTGTCACTTTTATGCAAAACAGGGAACAAGGGTATATACATCCGGGGGACGATTTCAATCACCCTAGGAATCGATAATGTGTTGTGCAAAAGCAACAGATGCAATTTCAGCCTATCCCAATGAGAATGTCATTGTTTGGTGGGGAGAAAGGTAATAATATTCTACACCTGACCAGTTCAGCTCAGTTCAGTTGCTCAGTCGAGTCCGACTCTTTGCGACCCCCATGGACTGTAGCACGCCAGGCTTGACAAGCGACATCCAAACCAGAGTCCAGTTCTGGGAGTCAATTTTAGGGACTGAGGAAATGAGCCCTCTCCTGGCAGGCAACCCAATGAGCACAGCTGGCTGAGGTGTTCGGAGGATGTGTGTAGGTAGGTGCTGACTCGGCTAAAGAGGGGAAGGCTAAATGGTGCTGCAGGAGGTGAGCAGGTGAACGCTCACCTGCCTTCCAGTGTACACATGCTGTCAACACTGCTTATGCTGAAGCGTGACCCGGGTGGTACATTCACAAACCAGAATGCAATCCTCCTATTCTGTCACATAAACACTGTTCAAATGACTTCCTGAGCAGGATGAGTAAGTCTTGCTTGAAATATTGGAGGAAAATAGCATTTCACTGTTTGTTTGCTAACTTGCCATTCTGTTGTTTATGAAATTACCTGGCCTATTTCAGTCATTATTATTGTCATTTGGGAATTATTTACAAACGAGGCAGAAAACGACCATCACGGTCTGAAGATAACGCCACTCTGAGCTGCCCCCAGAAACCCTGGAGGTGTCGGTGGATTAACAGTGGCTGAGTAAAAGCTGCACCCAAGCTCTCATGAGGGAAAGAGTAGCCAAAAGAAAGAGAGAAATATGCAGGACTAATGATTTGTTTCGCTCGTGCATCAGTAATACAGAATAATCAAATGGAATACACTCAAAGTTTTGTTCAGAACGTGCTGAAACAGTGACTATTTTGTGAATACCACTCACTGTCAATTATTATTTATTATTGATGCTCCACCATCAGATTAAAAAGCAGACATACGCGTGCATGCTCTGTCTCACTCTGGTCTCTCTCTCTCATAACAGTTCCTTCATAAGTAATTAAAAGTGAAAGTCACTCAGTCGTGTCTGACTCTTTGAGACCCCGTGGAATTCTCCAGGCCAGAACACTGGAGTGGGTAGCCTTTCCCTTCTCCAGGAGAATCTTCCAAACCCAGGGATCAAACCCAGGTCTCCCTCATTGCAGGCAGATTCTTTACCAGCTGAGCCACCAGAGAAGCCCAGTAAGTAATTAATGACCTGGCAAACTTAGACAGTGCAGTCTAAATACCAGATACTGAAGTTGATATGGGGGGACATTCTCTTGTGTTCTCTGGTTGTTTATAAAATTTTGATTACTGGTAAATATATGATACTTTTCCTAAGATCTACTTCCAAGTAGCCCTAAGTGATTATCTAATTCTTGCTATTCTAATTTTGCAAAAAAGACTCAACTCTACAAAACCTTCAATTTCAAAGCTTTTCCTTAAATCCATATATGAGTATGATGGCAAGAGCTCCAGAGAGGTGCAGATATTTATGTCAGTACAACCAATTGCATCATATCTCTGAACTCCAACTTAGGGAAATGATGGTGAATTCTTCCATAAAGTGAATTTTCCTATGAAATGTCTGAGGCTGAACTTCCAGACATTTGTGCATCTCAGAGTTAACAAAAAGCATTGCTATTTGCACTTAAACCTCACCAAAGTCCTATGAGGTAGCTATTTCTAATTTCCATATTGCATAGGAGGAAACTGAGGTATGGACCCTGAGTTCCTCAGAGTCTAAGAGCTTTGAAAGCACACATCCCGGTGCTCAAAATACTGGCCAGATTCACTCCACCTGCCCGGCCGCTTCTCTGCCTGAAGAAGGGGACTGAACCCTTCTTCATTGAACCCCAATGATGACGTCCCTTCTTCTCCAAGGTCAACAGGGACGCGACACTCAAGTTGATCTGGGGATTTTAGACATTTTTAATGTGACTTTCATGGGAAGTTGCAATCCTCGTAGGGGTCTTGAGGACAGTTATGTGATAGATAGCGTAGTCACTGAATACAGGGAGTACGTCTTAAACACTTTTGCTTTTTCATCAGAAGCTGGCCCAGTGCCTTGTGTGAAGCAGACATGTGGTTGTATCTGCGGATGGAATTTGTAGCTGAGCTTCTATGTGCCTGCAGCCTGTGTGAGTATTGACTGCCCTCCTTTAGATTCTGGGTTTACAAGCCTCAAGAAAAAAAAAAATCTATTCAATCCATTTAGCCTATTAATAAGTGATCAATGCAATGAGAAAGAATCAAGCTAATTGGCTATTTTTATCGAGTTACCAAACTGACCTCTCCTCTCAGTTAAACAGCCTGTCAGTCCAACCGGACCATGTGGTCCCAGTGGATGACACACAGATGGGACTCCCTGCTTGGAAGATAAGGACTTGATCCAACAGCCCAGCACAGCTTCAGTGCCTGGGGCCGGAAGGGAACAATCTGTTCTCCTTTGGACATTTTGATACGAGAATAAAAAAAAAAAAATGATGACATTGGATTCATTCCCAGACCTTACAATCATCACCAGAAGTTGAGAGAACCCTAGCACCACCAAATGAGAGTCTACATTCACCAAATTTCGGGCACAATATCTCACAGAAGGATGGAGAAAGTCCAGCCAATCAGTGGAATTCAGAGCTGAAGAATTCAGCCACTAAGAGGCATAATTGCTCTAATTAGTCAAATGGTGTAATTACAGTAAACACATGATAAGTTGCCGCTGAAGCACGTAATTGCAGAGCATAATGGCGTTATTACGATTTCTGATGATATCATATGATTTGGATATATAATAAATACCCATGACAATAAAGTCATTTTTCATTTGTGAATTTTCCTAGAACTTTTGATTTGACTTTCTTAAAATTTCTAGGTTTCTCTCTCAGTCACATAGGAAATCAAGCGTTTTTTTTTTTTTTATTGAAAGGAAACGTGAATATTATCCAATATAATATTGTGGTGAGAAGGTAGGTAGAAACAAATAAAGGATTTGAAGCTGAGTGTATATAGTCGTTAGAATGACCCCCGGTGGCTCAGATGGCAAAGAATCCACCTGCAATGCAGGACACCCGGGTTCGATCCCTGGGTCAGGAAGACTCCCTAGAGAAGGGAATGGCAACCCACTCTGGAATTCTTGCCTGGAGAATTTCATGGACAGAGGACCCTGGTGGGCTATGGCCCACAGGGTCGCGAAGAGTTGGACACAACTGAGTGACTAAGACTAGACTAGAAACAGAAATTAATGACTGTAATGCAAGATGTAAGAACACTTGTACAAACGTGGTTATTATGTCACTATATTCCATTTTTCAGGGCTTTCCATTTTAAATATGGCCACCTGATGGGAAGAACTGTCTTCTTGGAAAAGATCCTGATGCTGGGAAAAATTGAAGGCAGGAGGAGAAGGGGATGACAGAGGATGAAATGGTTGGATGGTATCACTGACTCGATCGACGTGAGTTTGAACAAGCTCCGGGAGCTGGTGATGGACAGGGAGGCCTGGCGTGCTACAGTCCATGGGGTCATAAAGAGTCGGACACGACTGAGCAACTGAACTGAACTGAAACTACCCATGAATTCTTCCTCTTCATAAATTCTACCCTGCAGTCTTCTTCTTGATTCCAGGAGAAAGATGATACTTCTAAAATATTTGAATACAACTAGTATCTCAAAGCGTTTCTCCCCTAGAACATGTGTCTCTATTGTGAATACAAAAACAAGTATCTCTGTCAACGATGCCTCACTGCTGTTTATCCTCTGCTGGGTCACTGCCAACCCATCAAGATTCTGTGTAGAGTGGGACACACGTACTGAGACCAGAGGTGGGCCAACACTTTCTGAAAACGGTCAGACGGTATTTTCCGCTTTGCAAGCCGCAGAGCTCTACCACAGCCATTCCACTCTGCCACTCTTGACAAAACCGGACACACACCATCGGTGAATGAAGAAGGACGACTGTGTTGTAACCAAACCTTATTTTCAGAAAAATAGGAATCAGGCTGGGGTGGACGTGCAGTCTGCTGACTGCTCATCTAGGTGAGTCTGAAGCAGAAAAAGAGCTCTGGGGAACTGTGACTGCTCTTCTCTGCACACTAAACTTCTGTTCATCTAGATTAGTGTTAAAAAAAAAAAAAACCATGAAGCATACTACCCATTTTTTTCTGAGGATACAACTAACAAAGCTCTCTAGACTGTCCCTGTGTAAGAGAACATTCTGTGATCATGGAAAACTCTCTGCTGTCCAGGATAGTAGCCCCTGGCCACATGTGGATACTGAGTACTCAAAACACATCTAATGCATGCTATGGGGTGAAGGCTTCTTTATTTTACTTAACAAATGTTTATTGAGCTCTGCTGTGTTCCTGGACTCATGCTGGACTGAGGGACAGGAAGATGGGCACATCATGATGCCCGTCCTCGACAGGAGAGGAGGACTTATAAATTAACAACCGCAAGTAGAGAGTGATGTGCTTTACTTGGGGGGTATATACAGAGACACGCAGAGGCACACAGAAAGGAGAGGTCCACTCAACCTGAAGGACACACCTAGACAGCACACACAGTAAAAAGCAGAGACATCACTTTGCTAATGGGCTTCCCTGGTGGCTTAGATGGTAAAGAATCCATCCGCAGTACAGGACACCCAGGTTCGATCCTTGGGTCAGGAAGATCCCCTGGAGAAGGGAATGGCAACTCACTCTGGCATTCTTGCTTGGAGAATCCCATGGACTACAGTCCAGGGGGTTGCAAAGAGTCAGACATGACTGAGTGACTAACATTTTCACTTTGCTGACAAAGGTCTGTATAGTCAAAGCTTTAATTTTTCCAGCAGTCATGTACAGATGTTGAGAGTTGGACCGTAAAGAAAGCTGAGCACCGAAGAAGTGATGCTTTCAAACTGTGGTGCTGGAGAAGTCTCTTGAGAGTCCCTTGGACTGCAAGGAGATCAAACCAGTCCATCCTAAAGGAAGTCAGCCCTGAATATTCATCGGAAGGACTGATGCTGAGCTCCAATTGTTTGGCCACCGTTGTGAAGAGCTGACTCATTAGAAAAGACCCTGATGCTGGGAAAGATTAAGGGCAGGAGGAGAGGGGGATGACAGAGTATGAGGTGGCTGGATGGCACCATCGACTCAATGGAGATGAGGTTGAGCAAACTCTGGGTGTTTGTGATGGACAGGGAGGCCTGGTGTGCTGCGGTCCTTAAGCAAAGTCGGACAACACTGAGCTACTGAACAACTGAACAAAAGGAACTGTTTCTCAGAGGTAGTAACAACTGAGCTAGACCTTAAAAGATAAGACACTGTCCATGCCAACAGAGGGGAAGGGCCATCTAGGCCGGGGAGCCCCTGGGACAAATGACCGAAGTCTAAAGATGGAGGAGAGCTTAGGGAGCTGCAGGCAGTTCGATGAGAAATGGGGCATTTAAGCATCAAACATAATGTACATAAACATCATCTCTTACATGCAAAGGGTACACATATCTCCTATCTTTGTGAAACTGCCATCAAATAGTTATTCCCACTTTGTTGGCACGCGTATCATGAACTTACAATCCCTATGCCAAGAATTCATCAGCTCACCTAATACGTTTCTAATTTATTCCTTAATTGGAGGAGAATTGTTTTACAATGTTGTGTTGGTTCTGAACATCTAATCCTAATCGACTTCTATTTAAAATTAAAAACCCCTTGAGTGGCGACCACACTGGACAACACTCTTTTCTGTGCAGACTACTCTTCCACACCACTCTGCTCACTAATGCACTGAAGACAATCATTGTTACGTTTACACACAAAGTATCTTACCGGCATCTATGCAAATATACAGCTCGGAGCATCAGAGACGTTCCATAAATATTAACGGCGATCAGTAAACTGAATCATTATAGATAATGAGACAGCACGACAAAATAGAAGATGTAATTGGAATCCGTCTTGCTTTTATTGACAAAGATTTTCCATGGAGCTGGGAGCCATGATCACACAGGGGTGGAGGGTTTCATGATTTTAAGTTATTTTAAAGGATTTCACACTTTAGATATTTATCTGAAGGTAATCCAAGCTTTTCCTATTTCATATGCCCCTGCCACGAACACGGATCGGAGTGTGAATTTCCAAGCCGCTTCTTTTTTTTTTTCTGCTTTTGTACCTTGAAGACTCAAATTTGAGCATGCATTCTTTATTGCTTAATTTCATTCAAACTCTAGAGAAAGGGGAAAATGTTGCTTTATCCTGATTTCGAACAAGGAAAGAAACGAACCAGAACAGTAGACAACAACAACAAAAAGGGAAGAACTGTTTCCTGCTGAAAAGTTTATGCACTCAGGACACAAGTATTATTCAAAGTGCCTTGCCTTTACTACACCCCTGAGCTTATTTATACCCCAAAAACTTCTCTTAGCCTTGCAAATTCAAGAGTAAACTGAAACGAATGCAGATTCTGTGTCAGGGAGCTGACATCCCATGAAGATGACAGACACTATCAAGGGACCTCAGAAACTAAGAACCACTCAGGAGTGATGTGCTGGAACTTCTGCACAGCACTCTAGGGGCAGACGACCAAGGGGCGTGGCGCTGACCAAGAAGAGGTGACATTTGGGGTGACATCTGGGATCAGAGCAGTAACACGTGCATGTGAGCGAAAGGGAGCACGCAGGTGACGAGTGAGGAGACAGGGAGGGCTGTGTGCCCAGGGCTGGGCCAGAGAGCGGACACGTGGGTTCTGGTCACCATCCCAAGACAAGCGGTGTTCTTCAATCACTCAGTCGTGTCCGGCTCTTTGCGACCCCATGAACTGCAGCACGCCAGGCCTCCCTGCCCATCACCATCTCCCGGAGCTTGCTCAAACTCATGTCCATCAAGTCGGTGATGCCATCCAGCCATCTCATCCTCTGTCATCCCCTTCTCCTCCTGCCCCCAATCTCTCCCAGCATCAGAGTCTTTTCTAATGAGTCAGATCTTCACATCAGGTGGCCAAAGTATTGGAGTTTCAGCTTCAATATCAGTCGTTCCAATCAATATGTAGGACTGACTTCCTTGCGGATGGACTGGTTGGATCTCCTTGCAGTCCAAGGGACTCTCAAGAGTCTTCTCCAACACCACAGTTCAAAGCATCAATTCTTCGGTGCTCACCTTTGTTTATAGTCCAACTCTCACATCCATACATGACCACAGGAAAAACCATAGCCTTGACTAGACGGACCTTTGTCAGCAAAGTAATGTCTCTGCTTTTTAATATGCTGTCTAGGTTGGTCATAGCTTTTCTTCTAAGGAGTAAGCGTCTTTTAATTTCATGGCTGCAGTCACCATCTGCAGTGACTTTGGAGCCCAAAAAATAAAGTCTGTCACTGTTTCCACTGTTTCCCCATCTATTTCCCATGAAGTGATGGGACCAGATGCCATGATCTTAGTTTCCTGAATGGTGAGTTTTAAGCCAATTTTTTCACTCTCCTCTTTCACTTTCACCAAGAGACTATTTCGTCTTCACTTTCTGCCATAAGAGTGGTGTCATCTGCGTATCTGAGGTTGTTGATATTTCTCCCAGGAATCTTGATTCCAGTTTGTGCTTCATCCAGCCAGCATTTCACATGATGTACTCTGCAAGTAAGTTAAATAAGCAGAGTGACAGTATACAGCCTTGACATACTCCTTTCCCAACTCAGACCCAGTCTGTTGTTCCACATCCAGTTCTAATTGTTGCTTCTTGACTTGAATACAGATTTCTCAGGAGGCCGGTCAGCTGCTCTGGTATTCCCATCTCTTGAAGAATTTTTCAGTTTGTTGTGATCACACAAACACTTTGGCATAGTCAATAAAGCAGAAGTAGATGTTTTTTCTGGAACTCTCTTGCTTTTTTGATGATCCAATGGATGTTGGCAATTTGATCTCTGGTTCCTTTGCCTTTTCTAAATCCAGCTTGAACCTCTGGAAGTTCACAGTTAACATACTGTTGAATCCTGGCTTAGCGAATTTTGAGCATTACTTTGCTAACTTGTGAGATGAGTGCAATTGTGTGATAGTTTGAGCATTTTTCGGCATTCCCTTTCTTTGGGATTGGAAGGAAAACTGGCCTTTTCCAGTCCTGTGGCCACTGCTGAGTTTTCCAAATTTGCTGGCCTATTGAGAGCAGCTCTTTCACAGCATCATCTTTTAAGATTCAAAATAGCTCACTGCCTTCCAACCATGCCTCAAAGCTGGCAGCCAGTGCTTCCCAAATGCTGCCAGCTGAACACAAACAATGTGCCTTGGACTTCAGAATCTCTATTGCCTTGGAATGGAAAAGGGCAGACAGTTGCCGTCTACAGGCTTCAGGTTTTGGCCGACTCACACAGGCCATTTCCGGTCCTTCCCTCACCCTGGGCCAGATTCACGTGCTCCCATGACGCGCATTCGCCTTGTGGGGCTGCGATCACAAAATAGCGCATGCTGGGCAGAAAGAAACAAGAGAAACTGACTGCAGGCCAGTTCTGGGGGTGAGAAGTAGGAAACGTGGCTGTCGGGAGGTTCTTAGGAAGAACCTCCCTGCCTTTTCCTAGTTTCCGGAGTCCTCCTGCAGTCCTTGCCTTTCCCTGATGGGCTTTCCCTGATTTCCTCCAGTCTCTGCCTTGTCCATCCTCCCCATCTGTCTCTGTGTCCAGCCTTCCCTCTTCACTGAATACCAGTCATTTGATTAGCATCCACCCTGACAGTCTCATCCTAGCACGATTTTATCTGCAAAGATCCCTGTTTCTAAACAAGGCCATGGGCATAGGTCCCAGGGTTAGCATTTCAACAAATCTGGGGAGACGCCACTCAACCCACAACACCAAGCACTGAAGCATTTGTGAATATTTCTTCTCTACTATCCCTTCCCTATAAGTCCAGGTATGAAAGGAAGAAAAACCGAGATAAACAGTCAACCGTATCCTGGCTGTCTCTAGTATTTGCACACGATTTTATTAGCATCTATCTGACTGTAACAATTATTTGACCATGTATCTGCCCCACCCCCCACCTCCGGCTTGGAAGTGAGATCTTTCAAGACATAAGTTATTAAATAGGACTTGCGTGTCATTTACTAAAGAAGGCGTATTAGACACGGGTCTAATTCTAACTTAGTGCTTAAGGCGTGTCACATGGAGGGGCCTCAATAAATGCTGAAGTGAGAGAAAGCGGAGAGGGCAGAAGAAAAGAGAGGTGGAGTGCAGTGATTTTCTGTTCCCCGTTCAGCTTCGGTTTTAACTAGATGAACCTGCCTTTTCCCTTAACCTTTCTTGATGGCCTCCATTAATTCCTCTTCAGCCTTGCAAGGACTGAAACTCATCTTCACACAGTCCTGATAAGCCATGAAGGGAGTGATAAAGAGGAATGGTTTGGGGATGAATCCAAGATCAGACAGATGATCTGTGTGTGTGTGTGTGTGGTGGGGTGGGGGGGGGTGGTCTCTTGAGGACCCATGCTTCTGCAGACTGCTAATAAAGAAGGCTGTGATAGGGGTTTGCCAGGCATGGTCAGGAATTGAATGACGTTGAAGGAAGGAATTCAACTTTTTAGAACAGCGTTGGGTGTCACCCCTCTTCCCCCAGTACTGCAGCTTCATACCAAGTACCCAAATATCTCATCTGAAAACTGCCCTCAGCTACAGTAAAGGGCTCTGTTTGAACAGCCTCCATGACCAAGCCGTGCAGTGCATTAAGTCTCCCACGGCTGTGTACCAAGAGGCCCACAAACTTGGCAGCTAACAACAACAGCTATGCCCTCTTTCTTCATGACGCTTGCCAACCAAGGCTGGATTTCTCAAGAACACACGAAGGGCACAGGCTTCGAAGGATCCGGTGTACAAGGATAAGCCGACAAACGTGTCAATGCCTACACACCATCATCCATCAATGACTAGCTTAACTCGGACTGCAGACAGGCTCTCTCGCTGTTTGCTCACCAAATATTTATTCAGCATGGATAAGCAAGATAACAAAAGGGAGTATGTACAACTTGCACTAAGAAAAAAAGGGACTTTCATTTCTGGAAAGCACCCATGGCATAAAACGACTATACTTTCTAGATAAACAGTAACTTCGGGATAACTGTTGCGCTGACAGTAGGGAGGCCAGTCACGACAGGGATGCATGAAGCGGGTGGTGTAAAGAAACCTGGAAGTAGAGATCACTTCCTGTCGGTCTGGTGCCCATGTTCTCAATATCTAAGTAAAGGGGACACTTGCTCAGTGACGTCTCCTTGCAACCCCATGGACGAGAGCCTGCCAGGATGCCTCTGTCCACAGGATTCTCCAGGCAAGAATGCTGGAGTGGGGAGCCTTTCCCTTCTCCAGGGGATCCTCCTGACCTGGGGATGGAATCCAGGTCTCCTGGAATTGCAGACAGATTCTTTACCACTGAGCCACCAGGGAACCACAGGAGATGGGGCCAAGCTCGTGGGGAAATCGGCTCTGAGACTCCTGCACACTCGTGGGCCTCAAAGGGCAGGAACCTTGGGGAGAAAACGCTCCAAGGGCGAGTGGTAGATGCATTTGTCTGATGGGGCTTTAGAGGGACTGCAGAAAAGTATAACATGGTTTCCAAAACTTCTTAAACCCTGAATTCTCACCTACATGCTTTCAGATTTTCCAGTATGGCACTAGTGATGTCTGAAAGATTGCAAGCCAAAAATTTTCATCAAAAGTACTCTGTGTTTCTCTCTACCTGCATTCCCGAAGTACACAGAAATCCTTGCGTACCGCTTTCTGATGATTCCTGTGTTGTGACCACCTTTCTTGTTGATGCACAGAAATGGAGTTTATGTATCTTGATCTTATTTTTGGCAACCTGCTGAAGTGTCTTACTCAATCTGCCGCTTCCTTAGATTCTTTAGCGTTCTCTCAGTGATTCATCATATCATTTGCAAATACTGGCAGTAATCCTCTTTCCAATTTTTAGGTTTCGTTTTCCTTTCATTTTGGGCTCAGTAGAGTACATCAAGGCTGTATATTGTCACTCTGCTTCTTTAACTTTTATGCCGAGTACATCATGTGAAATATCAGGCCAGATGAATCACAAGCTGGCATCAAGGTTGCTGGGGGAAATATCAACAGCCTCAGACACACAGATGACACCACCCTTAAGGCAGAAAGGAGAGAGGAATGGAAGAGCCTCTTGGTGAAAGTGAAACAGGAGAGTGAAAAAGCTGGCTTAAAACGCAACGTTCAAAAAACAAAGATCATGGCATACAGTTCCATCACTTCATGGGAAATAGATTGGGGAAAATATCGAAACAGGGTCCGATTTCATTTTCCTGGTCTCCAAAATCAATGTGGATAGTGACTGTAGCCTTGAAATTAAAAGGCGCTTGCTTCTTGGAAGAAAAGCTATGACAAACCTAGACAGTGTATTAAGAAGCAGAGACATCACCTTGCTGACAAAGGTCTGTATAGTCAAAGCTGTGGTTTTTCCAGCGGTCATGTGTTTATGTGAGAGATGGACCATAAGAAGGCTGAGCATCCAAGAACTGATGCTTTTGAACTGTTGTGCTGGAGAAGACAATTGAGAGTCTGTTGGACTGCAAGGAGATCCAATCAGTCAATCCTAAAGGAAATCAACCCTGGATATTCATTGCAAGGACTGATGCTGAACCTGCAATGTTTTAACCACCTGGTGTGAAAAGCCAAGTCACAGGAAAAGACCCTGATGCTGGGAAAGATTGAGGGCAAGAGGAGAAGGGGATGACAGAGGATGAGATGGTTGGCTGGCATCACCGACTCGATGGACATGAGTTTGAGCAAGCTCTGGGAGATGGTGATGGACAGGGAAGCCTGGCGTGCTGCAGTCCCTGGGGTCGCAAAGAGTAGGACGTGACTGAGCCAGTGAACAACAAGGGCTGCTAGTATAATGCAGTATGGAAACGACAACCGGCTGCTTACACACACAGGCTTTTCTGGAGGATGACCTGAGCCAAGACCAGGCAGTGACCTGACTTCAGGCACATTTGACCTTTCTGCACGCCCCTCTGCAGAAAACAGAGGGACCAAAGCTTCACGCAAAGGGACCAACACGTACACAGCCTCTGAGTGGGGAACACACCGGTGTATCTGAGCAGGGACAGCAAGGCTGGTGGGCTGAGTGCAGAGGCCAGGCAGGAGAGCTATAAAAATCAACTTTTGCCCATTAACTCAGGGATCCATCCCGCGCTTGTGTGTCTCCCGCTTTGGCAGGCGGGTTCTTTACCCCTGAGCCACTAGGGAAGCGGTCTCAGGTTTGTAGACTCAGTCATTCCTATGCACACAGAGCTCAGCCGTGAATCACTGCTTTCCACGGTGATCAGAGACACACCAGATGTGTGGTTTAATATGACAGCCTCCCTAGACGGTTGCTCTTTAGAAGAGAAGAACAGGATAGAAAATACATCAGCTATATTATGTCAGCTCTCTGTATCCACAAAGTTTTGCATCCTAGGATTTAACAACTATGGGTCAGAAATACTTTTTCAGAAAGTTCGAAAAGGCAAAACTTGAGTGCCACGCGCTGCTATTTACATAGTATTTCCATTGTATTTACAACATTGTATTTACAACTATTTGCACATGGTACTGGTATTGTAAGTAATGTAGAGATGATTTAACCATAGCAGCTCAGAAGAATCTGCCTGAAGTGTAGGAGACCGGAGACTGGGGCTCAATCCCTGGATCGGGAAGATCCCCTGGGGAAAGGAATGGCAATCCACTCCATTATTCTTGCCTGGAGAATTCCACGGATAGAGGAGCCTGGCGGGCTGCAGTGCATGGGGTCGTAAAGAGTCAGAGACGACTGAGCGACTAACATTTGCACAAAGATGCCGAAGTATTGGGAGTGGTGCAGCTAGAGACTCCACAGACCACAACGAAGATGAAAGACCCCGCCAGCCGAAATGAAGACCTAGAGCAGCCAAAATAAATAAATAAGTCAACAGTTTTGAAAGTATTTGGGAGGATTGTATAGGTTATATGCAAGTTCTAAGCCACTTTACAGGATGGGCTTGAGCGTCCTGGGATTTTGGTTATCACTGGGGGTCCTGGAACCAAAGCCTGCCACGGACACTGTAGCAGGTTTAATTACGACAGCATCCTCAGACACGAGTTAACTTTCCCCTGCTGTGACTCAGACGTCCTAGGCGACCAGTCAGCCATGGGGATGTTCAGTTAAGAAATGGAGATGCCAGTTAAGAAGAGGAGAACTGAGATTCAGGAAGGGAGCCCTGCTCTCAGTAGCATCTACCATGTTCCTTTAGGCTGCACTAAGCGGTGTGCTCTCTGTGATTTCTCTGTGCTTCCTACACTCGATGTCACTGTGCGGCTCATTATTAACCAGCCTGCAGGAAACTCTCCATAGAGAAGAGGACGCTATACATTCTGATCAGGGAGCCTAACATGGCAGCCTTCTCCTCACCCAGATGACACTTGGCAAGGAAAAGACGTGTACCCTGTACACGACTCAGCATGGGGAAAATGCCAGGGAGACAGGTGTACCCCATAGACAACTCAGCATGGGGGAAATGCCAGGGACAGTGCGTACCCCATAGACGACTCAGCGTGAGGGAAATGCCAGGGACACAAAGTGTCCCCCATAGACGACTCAGCATGAGGGGAAATGCCAGGGACACAGCGTGTACCCCATAGACAACTCAGCATGGGGGAAATGCCAGGGACAGTGCGTACCCCATAGACGACTCAGCGTGAGGGAAATGCCAGGGACACAAAGTGTCCCCCATAGACGACTCAGCATGAGGGAAATGCCAGGGGGACAGCGTGTACCCTGTACATGATTCAGCATGGGGAAAATGCCAGGGACACAATGTGTACCCCATAGACGACTCAGCGTGAGGGGAAATGTTAGGGGGACAGCGTGTACCCTGCACATGATTCAGCATGGGGGAAATGCCAGGGAGACAGCGCGTACCCTGTACAGGACTCACCAGGAGGCAACTGCTAAGGAGACTGCATATGCCGTATACGACTCACCACTGCGGAAACGCTAAGGAGACAGCGTGTACCCCATACACAGCTCACCATGGTGGAAATGCTGGGGAGACTAAGGAGACAGCATGTGCCCCGCCCATGACTCACCGCTGTGGGCATGCTTGGGAGACACTGCGTGCCCCTCCAGGACTCACCGTGAGGGAGCTGCTAAGGAGACTCACCCGCAGCTTGCACTGCTTCCTGCCTTTCTCCCATTTGCATGCCTGTCAACCTGAAACAGAGTGAGAATTTGGGAAATGCAAATTGCCTACTTATGAAATTTAATGATTGCACACACATGCTCTATTCTGGAACGCTGCAAAAATACAAATTTCCTTGACACTTAGCAAAATGATCTCTTCCAACAGTGTGGAGCTGAAATGGAGAAAGGACCTAACTCGACGACCTTTGCTTTTCTGACTTCCTGTCTCTGTTATCTCATTGACCTTAAAGTCAGAGAAGTGTTGAAAGTTCTCGATAGGTAGGGTGACCTACTGTCCTGGTTTGCCCAGGTCTCGGGGAGATTTAAAATGAAGACAAGTTTGATGGATGTGTGAAGATTCACTTGTTCACATCATTACGAACTCCCTGCCCCATGGGAGAATCCCTCTGCACACACACAGAACCCCAAGTTCTTACACCTAGGAACCAAAACAAGACAAGCAACGTTACTCAGCCTACAAGGCTTTTTGAATTCCACCACCAGAATGACGGGTTTGAGTTGCTAGTAGGCACTCAGAAAGAAAAACATTATTTTCCAGGATGCTTTCCAGAAGAACTATTTGGCCATGCCCAAAGCTCTAACAAGAGCGACTCCAGAAATGGAATGGTTTGAACAGTCTCTAAAGAGTGCACAGTAAGAAATGTCCAGGCTACGGCAAGTACAGTCTGGCAAAAAGGATGTTCCTACGCTAGGAAAAAAAACGTAAAGAACTGATGAGAGGCATGGGTCTCCGGCATTCTACAATGTGATAATCTACAGTGTGCGATTTAGGTAGTAACACGGATACAAAAGCCACAGTTTCGATGCGGTACGTGTGTGTGTGCTAAATTTTTTAACTCTTGCGTGTCTGACTCTGAGACCCTCCAACCATAGCCTGCCATGCTCCTCTGTCCATAGGATTCTCCAGGCAAGAATACTGGAGTGGGTTGTCATTTCCTCCTCCAGGGGATCTTCCCAACCTAATATCAGATCATCTTTGTCCAGTGAAGGGCAGATCAAAATGTTCTATTACTGGGTTAGGAGTTGATGACCGTGACGAGGCATACCTCTAACTTCATTCCTGACTTCAACAACTACCCTGTATCCTTATCTCCACTTTGAAAGTGAAAGAAAGTGAAAGTGAAGTCACTCAGTCATGTCCGACTCTTTGCGATTCCGTGGACTGCTACCAGGCTCCTCCATCCACGGGATTCTCCAGGCAAGAATACTGGAGTGGGTTCTGGGCGCAAACCTGTTCAACTCTGCACATGGAAGGCGAGGGAGGCAGCTTAGGAAACTAGCCATCTCTGATCCGGGAAACTGTACATTTCTCCTCCATTCTTTCCCGTGTCGAGGGTACCCGCCAGAGCTTCCTCCACCAGGAGCTGGGTCTTCCATCGACCCTCATCCGTGGCAGCCAGTTACCTGAGTCCTGACTGCCAGCATCTGAGGAACACCAGCTTAGGTCACACAGCTTTCATTTCTCATCTGAAAGTTCTTTCAGCTGAGGAGTTTACAAAAATATTGGTTCAAATGAATGGAGTACACAGAGTGTTTCCTACAGATTTTATAGAGCATATAACCTAAGAAAATAAAAGTAACGTATTGCTTTTTTTTTTTAAGCAGGAAAAGAAATGAAATTGAGGAGGGTTTAATGAACTGATTATTTTCAAAGATGTTGGAGAAAAAATGTTAACGCTCAGGTGCAGGAGTACTGGTGAGCAGCTACTTCCTCCAGACTTTCCGTGGCAATGGGTACTCATGGTTACCAGAATCCTAAAGCAGCTGCATCGCAGGGTTGGCCTCCTGCTTCCTGCCCGTCTCCTCCCAGAAGCCAGCATGATGTCAGCTGCCGGATGCCAACAGATACAGTCCAGTGGGTCTTCCTCTTAGATGACAGAGGGAATGGAGAAGGCTGGAGGTATAGCTCATGGGGCAGACAAAATATACTCACCACAAGCTCTTGCAAGCCACCTGTGTCAGTCCTGGTTGAGTTCTCTGATTTCCCTAAACTCCACACTGCTCTAAATGACTTCTGTCTCTGTAACATCCCTTCAAAGATCTATCTGCTTGTTCTTCTTACAAATGCTCCTAAAGTGAAAGCATTAGTCACTCGGTTGTGCCCAACTCTTTTCGACCCCATGGACTGTACCCCACCAGGCTTCTCTGTCCGTGGGATTCTCCAGGCAAGAATACTGGAGCGGACTGCTGTTGCCGTCTCTGGGGGATCTTCCTGACCCAGGGATCGCACCTGGGTGTCCTGCATTGCAGGCAGATTCTTTACCATCTGAGCCAGCAGGGAAACCACACAAATGCCCCTAGTGCTACTCCAAACACACAAATTTCAGTGACAGAATGTCAGCCAGCAGTTACTGTCTCCCCCAAACACCCCCATGCTGATTAAAGCGGATTGAGGAATTTTAGAAAGTCTTACACGTCTGAAAAGACACACGCTCAAAAGATTCTGCTCTGCCCTGTGAAGCCAGCTACATAACCTGTTCTGAAAGGGCTGCGTTGGCACCATCGTTGTAAGGGAGCATGTGTAATCCAACAAGTCAATGCTGGAGAGGACTTTGAGGTATGTGTGTTCTGAAAGGTGTCTCCAAGGCTCTCAGAAGCAACTTCCAGCAGGGTTACTTTCAGTCTCCCACTTTCCAATGTTCACACCGTTACAGCAGATGAGTTAAGAGTCCCCTGTCCACTGCTGTGAAGAGCGATAGAGACGAACTCTCACACTCCCGCCACCGCTGGGTTCCTGCAGAGTGGCACCCTCAGCTGAGATAATGACGCAACCCCAGGCAGGTATGCGTGGGACAAGGATACCCTCCCCAGGAGTCACACCTCCAAAGCGACAACAGCCCAGGATCCGTGGCTTGGTGCCTCTGATCTCTCCTGCCACTCAGAGACAAATGCTTCCGCTGAGACTGATGGCGCTTCAACTGAGCTGCTGCTGCTGCGAAGTCGCTTAAGTCGTGTCTGACTCTGTGCGACCCCATAGACGGCAGCCCACGAGGCTCCCCTGTCCCTGGGATTCTCCAGGCAAGAACACTGGAGTGGGTTGCCATTGCCTTCTCCAATGCAGGAAAGTGAAAGTGAAGTCGTTCACTTGTGTCCGACTCTTAGCAACTCCATGGACTGCAGCCCACCAGGCTCCTCCGTCCATGGGTTGTTCCAGGCAAGAGTACTGGAGTGGGGTGCCATTGCCTTCTCCGGCTTCAAATGAGAGATGCTGGAAAAGAGAGAATTTGATGCAGGGGTCCCATCATGGTGTTTAGGGAGGCTACTAAGCTCTGTGTGTGCTTCCTGGTTTTGCAAATAGAAAAACTAAAAGCAAGCTCTTGAGGAGACTGCATTAGAAATACGTCGACCAGAGAATGGACTTGTGCACACGCCAGGGGAAGGGGACGGTGGGATAAACTGAGTGTAGCGAGTCAGGCACGACTGAGCGACTTCATTTTCACACTTCACTTTCACACATTGGAGAAGGAAATGGCAACCCACTCCAGTGTTCTTGCCTGGAGAGTCCCAGGGATGGGGGAGCCTGGTGGGCTGCCGTCTATGAGGTCGCACAGAGTCGGGCAAGACTGAGCGACTTCACTTTCACTTTTCACTTCCACGCATTGGAGAAGGAAATGGCAACCCACTCCAGTGTTCTTGCCTGGAGAATCCCAGGGACGGGGGAGCCTAGTGAGCTGCCGTCTATGGGGTAGCGCAGAGTCAGACACGACTGAGGCGACTTAGCAGCAGCAGCACCAGCATTGACATGTACACACTGCTTGCTTAGTCGCTTCGTCGTGTCCAACTCTTTGCAGCCCCGTGGAGTGTAGCCCGCCAGGCTCCTCTGCCCATGGGGATTCTCCAGGCAAGAATACTGGAGTGGGTCACCATGCCCTCCTCCAGGGGATCTTCCCAACCCAGGGATGGAACCCAGGTCCCCCGCATGGCAGGTGGATTCTTTACCGCTGAGCCTCCAGGGAAGCCCATATACACAGCACCACGTGTGAGACAGACAGCTCGCGGGAAGCTGCTGTATGCCCCACGGAGCTTAGCTCGGTGCTCCGTGATGACGTAGAGGGGTGGGATGGGGTTGGGGAGGTAGGGGAGTATATGTGTATATATGTCAAGAGGGAGGGGATACGTGTATACATATATCTGATTCACACTGTTGTACAGCAGACACTAACACAACTCTGAACAGCAATTATCTTCCAATTAGCAACAACAACAAAGAACCAAAAAAGAAAAAAAAAGTGAGTCCAAGAGAAGAGTGACAACCAGTGCCGATGGTGGGGTATCTGCAGATGGGGGTAGACACAGCGTCACAGTGTCTGTGGCACTGGGGCTGGACCTCATCAGGTGCTGAGAAAAGATACCGTTCAAGGCCCAAGGAAGGACACGCAGAGGCTGAGACTGTGGACAATACCTGGCCAGGAAACTAGGGGTGAGATGGGTCTAGGCTAGCCAACTTGAGCACCAGGTGAGGTCTCTTGTAATTTTTCCTTCTAACAGATGACGTGCCGGGTGCTAAGAGGACGCTGCCTGAGGCCTGGTCCTGTTGGGAGCTCGAGGCTAGTTTTGGAAGAGGGGACTCTTTGGAGAAGTTCACAAAGGGAAGAGAGAAGATGGAGACGTTGTGAGTAGCACCAGTCAGCACCGGGGCAGGGGTCACGTGTGTAGGGGATGACATACGAGCATAAAGCAGACGCAAGAAGGAAAATGAGGGATTTGTGCCTGACGGTTCGCTGGATGTCCGAGACAGGGTCAGAGTAGGCAGAGGAGCTGGAGGGGGCAGAATTGCAGGTGCACAGCAGGTCCGCAGCATGGCTGGTGAGCCAGCCCATCCCCTGGACGGAGGGGATGGAGGGAGCCACGGGCAAAGGCGGCAGCTGGTGCTTTGTCTTTCCCAGCTGACTCTGGCTCTGAAGTTCCTTTCTGCAAGGCCTGCCTGACTGCACCACGATGCATTCTGACAGTGCCTTGAAATTAAATAACATGGTGATTATCTGCTTTACTGGGGGCAATGAGAAAAGTAATATATACTTATTTCTGAAGCTGGACCCCAATATTCCTGTAGGCTTGAGAAGTAGAAACATACATATATATATACGTGTGTGTGTATATGTTGGAGAAGGAAATGGCAACCCACTCCAGTACTCTTTCCTGGAGAACCTCCTGGACAGAGGAGCCTGGTGTGCTACAGTCCATGGGGTCGCAGAGTCGGACAGGACTGAGTGACTGACACACACACACACACACGTGCATATGTATATATAGAGAGAGCTATTTACATATGAGAGCTATTATACATACATAGCTACTATAGAGCTATTATACGCATATATACATATATAAACACTTCTAGGCAGTCTTTGTTTAACCTAGCAGGACTGTCAGACCTCATTTCTGGAGGAAGAGTGAGCTTTCATTTGGGAATAGAAATATCACAAGTTGTTTGGATACGTAAAGAGGAAGCCTCATCATAGTCTCAAAAGACAAAGTTGAGAGTCAGGAGGAGTTAAGCAATTTTGCAGGTTAACACAGGCTGATTCCACCACTGTGGGCAGAGATAAGATCCCAGAAAGACAACGCATCTTCTACTTACAGTGGGGTATGCCCACAGCTCCCTGCCCCTGAACTTACCCCAGTCTACCTGACGTGTGCTCAGAATCCCATCAGCCCGCAGCTGGGCAGAGCCATCTAGCAGAGTCTATATTACAATAAAAGCTTTGACCATCTCAGGTAATTGATTGAACACTATACCGAGGGTGAGATGGTTGGATGGGATCACTGACTCAATGGACATGGGTTTGGGTGGACTCCAGGAGTCGGTGATGGACAGGGATGCCTGGCGTGCTGTGGTTCATGGGGTCGCAAAGAGTCAGATATGCCTGAGCGAATGAACTGAACTGAACTGAAGTGATATCGAGGGTAGAAAAGACAATGGCTGTCTGGGTACAGGATGATAGTAAGCATCCGAGTAGTTGACCCTCGTGATCACGTGGTAGATGGGGAGCCGTGGCTCACCACTGCTTGTCAGCATCACGAGAGAGGACCACATCCAGCCTCGCTAGCCCAGGAAAGCTTCAAAATCCAAAAGTCAGCATCCAGATCTGGGGACCTCCTTGGCGATCCAATGGCTAAGAGTCCCCATGCTAACGCAGGAGACATGGGTTCAACCCCTGGTCCAGGAAGATCCCACGTGCTGTGGAGCGACGAAACGCGAGCACCGCAGCTCCTGAGCCTGCACTCTGGAACCCGGGAGCTGCAACTCCTGGAGCCCATGCAGCCTAGAGCCCGTGCTCTGCAACAAGTGAAGACCGCCGCAGTGAGAAGACCGCCGCAGTGAGAAGCCCGCAATGGAGAGCAGCCCCTGCTCTCTGCAACTCAAGAGAGCCCCCGCGGGCAGCAACAAAGATGCAGGACAGACAAAAACAAGTAAATTACATTTTTTTGATAAATATTTTAAAAGTATGGATTCTACTGACTGTGTACTGCTTTCGCAGAGTGTAAGTGGAGACCAAAGAGATCCTGACTTCCTGGGGGTGGCGGAAAAAACAGGGCCCAGGAATTGGCAGTAGGCGAGCACGTGGGGAGGGAGAAAGAGGAGGTGGATAATGTCGAAAGCCTGCATGCACAAAACACAAAAAAGGCATTGACTTTGGGGACTGCAGGTCCCGAGATCGGGCTCACCACCTCAGTGTACCGTCATCCAAGACCCGGACGGGGTGTGCACATGCAGACTATGATGTGGGTGCTGGTGTGGGCAGGGACGTGGACGTACACAGACATGGAGACCAGGATGGACACGTGTACATGGAGATACACAGCACTCTTAAGGGTGGCCTTCCTTCTCTTGGGGCTTCCCTGGGAGCTCAGCTGGTAAACAATCCCCCTGTGATACGGGAGACCTTGGTTCGATTCCTGGGTCGGGAAGATCCGCTGGAGATTAGTTACCCACTCCAGTATTCTTGGGCTTCCCTGGTGGCTCAGACAGTAAAGAATCTGCCTGAAATGCGGGAGACCTGGGTTCGATCCCGGGGTTGGGAAGATCTCCTCTCTCCCCTCCCTCCTTCCCTCCTTACATCCTTTCTTTCTCTTTCTTCCCTTTCTTTTCCTTCCTTTTTCTTTCTTCCCTTTCTTTTTCTTCCTTCCTTCCTTCCTCTCTCCTCCCTTCTTTTTCTCTTTCTCTCTCCCCTTCCCTCTTTTCCTCTCCTTTTTCCTTCTTCCTTTTCTTCTTTCTATAATAGCAGCAGATAATTTGCTGTGTCCTATGATGAAAATTCCCAGTCTGCCTTAGGTTATGGGAATCCCTCTGGAAAGCTTTCAGCATAGAGAAATAGGTGTGGCTGAATATACACCCGCAGAGAGAGGTGTGTAGATGTGGATACACACGCAGTCACAGATGTAAGTCTATCTTTGTGTGGTATGCGTACTCCGTCATTCAGTCGTGTCTGACTCTTTGAGACCCCAGGGACTGTAGCCCACCAGGTTCCTCTGTCCATGGGATTCTCCAGGCCAGAATACAGGAGTGGGTTGCCATTTCCTTCTCCAGGGGATCTTCCAGACCCAGGGATCGAAACTGGAACCCCTACGTGGTAGGCAGATTCTGTAGGAAGCCCTAAGTGTATCTTTCGGTGTATGATAGATGTAGACTAGATAAGGACTTTCTGGTGGCCTCAGACTATAAAAGAATCTTCCCTCAATGCAGAAGACCTGGGTTGGGAAGATCCCTGGGTTGGGAAGATCCACTGGAGAAGGGAATGGCAGTCCCTAGTTGAAAAGTTTTAGCCATAGACACAGATAATGAAAAAGGTAGCGTCAGAAATAGATGTGGAGACAGAAGCAGGTTTGATGTAGATGGCATCACCGACTCGAGGGACATGAGTTTGAGCAAACTCCGGGAGTTGGTAACGGACAGGGAAGCCTGGCGTGCGGCAGTCTGTGAGGTCACAGAGAGTTGGATGCAACTGAGCGACTGAACAAGGACGTTCTCGCACGTGGGCTGGGACTGCTGCGTTCTTCCTGCTCCCGGTGACAACTGTCACTTGTTAGGACCAAACAGGCGCCATGACGGGCTTCAGGGGGCCAAGGTAGGCCTAAGTCTCCTTTACAGAGGGGCTGAGTTATTGCCAAGGAGGAGCTGAGATCATCCTCTGCAGGCGCCAAGACTCGACCAATCAGTATGCTCCCTGTAGCCTGGTTCAAGCTTATCAGGACAAGGATGAAAACCTCCCCCGGGAAAGCCCGCGCACGCGAAAATCTAGCCAATTAGCAGATGCTAAGGAACTCTTGCAACCAATCCGCCCCTGTCAACTCCCTGTCTGTGTTTTAACCCTATAAATACTCCTGTAATTCAGGGCTCGGGGCCCTTGTTTCACTCCATTGCATTGGATGAAACTTGGGTCCTGGCTCGAGCTAGAAATAAATTCCCTTTTTGCGTTTGCATTGCTGTGGATGTCTTGTTCTCTCAGTTCTGGGGATTGGGACCTCGGGCATAACATCACTGAGGTCAAACCTTCAGACGTTTGCACGAGTTCAGGGCTGTCATGGAACAGACCCAGCTCTCGGGACTTTTCAGGTGATGTAGGGCGTGCCCCCTGACTCACACAGAGTCAGCGGTAAGGAAGGATACGATAAGCACTGTGGTTTGCCGAGCACCTCTGAACTTCACCAGCGGACACGGTCTTGTCTTCACAGCTATGAAATAAATATTTACTTCAAAGTGCGGGGCATGCCTCGCATTTAGAGTTGATTGTCTCAGTTCTACCAGCTCTAATGAGTCACTATCTTCATTAGGTGTGAAAAGGGTCTCTTGGATAAATTTGCCGAGGGTAACACACTAAGTCGTTTCAGAGCATGCTAAAAATCTGGTAGCCGTGACAACCAGCTACTGTAACGCAATGCCTTTGTTTACATCGTACCTGGGGGAAGAGATTTACAATTATCTCGGCTTATTAGATGACTCCATAATGACCTGCCACACTCACTCTGCGTTCACTTCAAAAGCAAATAATTCATTTTTGGAGTATATATATTTTAAACAATGAAGGTGAACATTACTTTGTAAAATAAAGTGCATGGCTACATGTTTACTTTACCCCTTCTACTGGCAGAATAAATAGAGATTTTTAAAAAATAGTCAAACTACCATCAACTTTAAATTCTATAAAATATGTGCTGTGTATACTAGGTCATGTAAGATGTGTGCAACTCTTTACAACCCTATCTGTGGACTGTAGCCCGCCAGGCTCCTCTGTCCATGGGATTCTCCAGGCAAGAATACTGGTGTGGGTTGCCATGCCCTCCTCCAGGGAATCTTCCTGACCCAGGGATCAAACCCATGTCCATTATTCTCCTGCCCTGGCAGGCAGATTCTTTACCACTAGCACCACCTGGGAAGCCCTCCTAGAAAATACAGACAATTTAAATCTCTAGTATATAAAATTCCTTTTCAATGATTATATGCCTAAAAATTGGACCCTTAAGTATCATATATCCTACTTTATTGCCCTATGTTTCCCCAATTCATTCCAGCAAAGTTAAATGGGACACAATTTGTGTTTTAAAAAGTAGGTATTCTGTTTAGACATTGAAATTTGCAAAGAAACCTTCCTTCATCTGAAGGCCCGTGTACAAACTGAGATTCCCGTCCTCCAGGGAAAGAAATGGTACAAACGCTGGACCTGAGGCCAGGTCACTGTGTAGAGCTGAGAGCTGTCGATTATGGAAACAAAACAGCAGGGATGATGCAGAAAACCAGAGTAGGTAACGCTGAAGCCTCGTTGTAAAACTGAAACCTTGTACATGAGGTGACATCAATGCCAAAGGCAGACAAGAGCTGGAATCTGGGTCGATTTATCAAATGCAAAATGGAACAAGGGCATGGATTTAGAACTGTGGATAAACTCCAGAGGAAGATGACCAAGGGCTTAACCTGCCAACAAAGCGGGACCAATAGAAGTGACGCTTGGTGAAGAAAAACTCACATAAGTATTATCCAAGTGCCATGGGACTTCTCTAGAAGATCAAAGCTTTGCAAGATCAGAACTGGACTTAACAAAATGCTAAGAGGGAGAAAAATTTTTTGAGGATTTTTCTTTAGAGAAATAAGACAAAAATACAGAAAAATCTTGTATACAGAGATTCTTCTAAGAATACGATTTATAATAGGAAAGATTAGAATCAATGGAAATACAGAAAGTTACGATATTGCTAAGTAAATTATGGTTCCTCCATTTGACAGGAAACCGTACAGAAATTGGACTTTTAATAATAATAATAATGACAATAATAAAAGCTAAGAAAACAGTCATGGTTCAGGGAAGCTGGCTAAAATACCTCAAACTAAATGAAAGGTCTACTATGGTAATTTTTCAGACCTGGGTCCATCCTCTTTTTTGTAGAGTCCAAGTATCCTTACTAAGAAAGGATACCAGCACAGGAGTCTGGATTTTTCCTAAAACTTCCCAGAAGATTTCTAACACTCTTACCGTCACTGACACCAAGATTTTTCACCTGGCCACAGGAGTGAGCCTTGTAGTGCTATTTCTAACCATGGGCTTACTTTGAGTTTCAACACACAATCCTTAGATTCAGTGGTACATCTTCAGATGAAAAACAAGCAAAAAGAGGGTGGAATGATGCTACTCTGAAGCAGGGATCTGGAAACGGTTTTTATGTGTTCTTTCATCCTCAAGCCCCCACTATAAAGACTTTATTTCATCCTGTTCTCACCCACTGCCAAGAATGCGATCGACCTTGGTTTACCATCTTCTCTTTTCTCACTAACTTTCTCAAGACCTATTTAGTCTTTAAGTTACAGCCTGCTTGGAGTCACAGACTCAGATTTCACTAAATTCATTCATCTGTGCACCTGCTTCTGTGAAGCATCATGTTAACGAGACACACACACACAGACGCCCGCCACGCAGGCAGGGAGACAGGCATGGAATACAGAGCTAACCACACAGCCACAGTCTAGATAAGGGCTAATGAAGAAACAGAGCTTCTGGAGAGACTGCAGAGTTACACCTCTTTAAACGGGGTTCTCAAAGAAACAGCCCCCGAGGCTGAGGTTCAACCACGAGTGGTCTGTTTGGAGAAACTCATTGGGGAGAGGAGAGGGAAGCTATGGAAGGGAAGACAGTCCATGGAACGGATGCTTGTAAGCAAGCTATCGTGAATTGCAACTGGGACTTCATCCTGCGAGCAAACTGTGGGGGCTGGGGTGAAATGCCAGTGCTGGAATTATCTCACCCAAAGGATGAGGAAGCTGGGATATTATGCAACAACCTGCATCTATCTGGGGAGAGAGGACAGTTAGGGAGTTGGGGGTGGATGTGGACACACTGCTGTATTTAACATGGAGAACCAACAAGGACCTGCTGGACAGCACAGGGAACTCTGCTCAAAACTCTGTAATAACCTTATGGTTCCCAGGGGGAAGGATGGGGGAAGGGATAGTTGGGGAGTTTGGGATGGACATGGACACACTGCTATATTTAACATGGAGAGCCAGCAAGGACCTGCTGGACAGCACAGGGAACTCTGCTCGATACTCTGTAATAACCTTATGGTTCCCGGGGGGAAGGGTGGGGGAAGGGATAGTTAGGGAGTCTGGGATGGACATGGACACATTGCTATCTTCAACATGGAGAACCAACAAGAACCTGCTGGACAGCACAGGGAACTCTGCTCAATGTCATGTGGCAGCCTGGATGGGAGGGGGGTTTGGAGGAGAATGGATATATGTGTATTTCTGAATCCCTTTGCTCTCTGCCTGAAATGATCACATTAGGGTTAGGGTTAATACTCCAATACTGAATAAAAAACTTAAAAAAAATCTTTTAAGACTTGCACGTGTCATCTGTGGAGGATGCTTCCCAGGGAGTGTTGCTGCCTAGCGCTCTGGGGCCCACGTCACACACAGGCACGTCAGCTTTCAAGGTCCTGGAAGTTTCCGGCACAATGACATGGCTCAGGTCCTGGGGACGTGCGACGCACATGGACCGCATCTGGTACCGGGCGTAATCTTACAGCATGAGCGCTGTGCTGACGAAAGATGATTTCAGTTGAAGGAAAGTCCTCGTGGAAACAGACCTGACTACAGGAAGCCAGGGTTACGTCTTTAGAAGAACAAAGAGGTCAGTGTAGCCAGAGTGCCCAGTGGAGCAGTGAGCACGGGTAAGGAGATTCAGGACCTCCAAACCCAAGTGCAGAGTGAGGGTGGGCGAAGGGGTCTGGCTGTGGATGACAGAAGCTAGTCAAGGAGGGTCTCTGGGCCCCCTTCACACACACACATGAGGCCGAAGGAGTGCCTTATGTTATCCGGAGTAGACACACATGAGATGGCATCCTGCCCCAGTGAACAGCACTTCATTAATCACGGGGTTACTATGAGGAAAGCTGAGCACCGGAGAATTGATGCTTTTGAGCTGTGGTGTTAGAGAAGACTCTTGAGAGTCCCTTGGACTGCAAGGAGATCCAACCAGCCCATCCTAAAGGAGATCAGTCCTGGGTGTTCATTGGAAGGACTGATACTGAAGCTAAAACTCAAATCCTTTGGCCTCCTGATGTGAAGAGCTGACTCATTCGAAAAGACCCTGATGCTGGGAAAGATTGAAGGCAGGAGGAGACGGGGACGACAGAGGATGAGATGGTTGGATGGCATCATTGACTCAATGGACATGGGTTTGGATGGACTCCAGGAGTTGGTGATGGGCAGGGAGGCCTGGCGTGCTGCGGTTCATGGGATCTCAGAGCCAGACACGACTGAGCGACTGAACTGAACAACTGAACTGAAAGGATGAGTATATAGTTCTATTGTCCAGACCTGAGCCTTATACTAGTAAGAAGAGAAACTCACTATTAACTATGCCAGGACTGTAGGGTTGAACCTGCCCTGTTCCAGGAAAGACAGGAGGCTCGTGTCCATGTGCACAAACAACACAATATAGGTGTAAGGAGTTCACACCATCATCTCAGCCAAAACCAGCTGCACTTAATTGTCAGAAGGTTGATGCTTGATTGACACGCTTGCATTCATATCAACGGCATGTACACACTTCCCTGGTGGCTCAGTGGTAAAGAATCTGCCTGCCAGTGCAGGAGATGTGGGTTCAATCCCTGGTTAGAGAAGATTCCCTGCAGGAGGAAATGGCAACCCACTCCAATATTCTTGGCTGGGAAATCCCACGGACAGAGGAGCCTGGTGGGCTACAGTCCACGAGGTCACAAAGATTTGGACACAACATAGCAACTAAACAACAACAATCAACAACATGTGTGGGTGTGGTTGAAGCTAGAAAACACCTCTGGAGAGAGGGCCCTTGAGAACGTCATTTCATAATACCTGAAACCTCCATTGCAGTATCGGATTCTTCAGTGAAGGTTCAGTGGTTGAGCGAAACAGAAGGCCGGGCAATTAACTTTTCATTATCCTTTCTGCATAAATGTCTTCTCTCCACGTAGACAAATACTGCAAGCTTATTATCTGGCCCACCACCGACCACTGAAATGTACCTTTACAGCAGGAGCTTGCACGATAGGCTAGCTGTGGAAAGAGAAAGGCTGGAAAGAGAAAGTCTGGAAGCATTGAAAAAATCATGCTGTGAATGAGGAAACTGTGTTACCTTTCAGGTTCCCCTTTATTTTTTAAAACTGTTTATTTTACACTGGAGTATAGTTGATTAACAATGTTGCATTAGTTTCATGTGGATGGCAAATGGACTCAGCCATACATATACATGTATCTATTCTCCCCCAAACTCCCCTCCCACCCAGGCTGCCACACCACACTGAGCAGAGTTCCCTGTGCTGTTGGTTCAGCTCAGTTCAGTCACTTAGTCATGTCCAACTCTTTCGACCCCAAGGACTGCAGCACGCCAGGCTTCCTTGTCCATCACCATCTCCTGGAATTTGCACAAACTCGTGTCCATTGAGTCGGTGATTCCATCCAGCCATCTCATCCTCTGTCATCCCCTTCTCCTCCTGCCTTCAATCTTTCCCAGCATCAGGGTCTTTTCTAATGGGTCAGCTCTTTGCATCAGGTGGCCAAAGGATTGGAGCTTCAGCTTAAACATGAGTCCTTCCAGTGAACATTCAGGACTGACTTCCTTTAGGATGGACTGGTTGGACCCCCTTTCAATCCAAGGGTCTCTCAAGAGTCTTCTCCAACACCGTTCAAAACCATCAGTTCTTCAATGCTCAGCTTTCTTTATGGTCCAACTCTCACATCCATATATGATTACCAGAAAAAACATAGCTTTGACTAGACAGACCTTTGTTGGCAAAGTAATGTCTCTGCTTTTTCATATGCTGTCTAGGTTGGTCATAGCTTTTCTTCCAAGGAGCAAGAGTCTTTTAATTTCATGGCTGCAGTCACCATCTGCAGTGATTTTGGAGCCCCCCGAAAATAGAGCCTGTGAATGTTTCTACTCTTTCCCCCTTCCCCATCTATTTGCCATGAAGCTATGCTGTACTGTGAGACAAAAGATTCGGAGCCTTTAAAAACTTTTCTGACTCCTGACCCTTTTCTAAATACCCTTGACGGTGAGGAAAAATGTCCGAATCTTTGAGCAGATCTCTCGACCGCCTCCTCACTTCCATGTGTGACGTGGGTCCTCTGACAGCTCTGACCCAACCTCCAAGCTGACCCTCTTGTTACGAGTATCACCATAACTACAGAAGATGGTTAATCCAGTGGTGGTTGGATAATTCAGCCACCATGAGGGCAAGGACGGTGGCTTGGGTCTGCTTGGAAATGCCGTCAGTTTGTCAGACACCCCCTCCCGTGACTGAGTCTTTGGGCATCTGGCAACTTCTCTGGGGAGCATCTTAGGATTGCTGGCACTCATGGTAGGCACTGTTGCCACACCCCTGGATACCTGCAAACTGCCCCCACGCACTGGCCTTGCTGATACAGTGTTCCTAGGTTCAGAGATTTTGCCACTCTGATGGAAGTCAAAATGTTTCTCTTCTTTTTAATTGCATTTTCCACAATACCGCTGAGCTCAAGCTTCAGCATCTCTTCAAGTTTTACTGTTATTCCATTTGACTGTTGTTATTGCTAATTTACATACTGTGATGAATTTTTCATGCAAGGTTTGAATCATTTTTCCTTTGGCTGTCTTTTTTTTTTTTTTTTCCAATTGACTTGCTGGATTTTTATAACCAAAACAGCAATCTCTTGGTCTGATACAGATACACGGTATGTGTTTGTGTGCATGTTACTTAATTGTGTCCAACTCTTTGCGACCTCATGGTAGCCCGCCAGGCTCCTCTGTCCCTGGGATTCTCCAGGAGAGAGTACTGGAGTGGGTTGCCATTTCCTCCTCCAGGGGATCTTTCTGGCCCAGGGATGGAACTGTCGTCTCTTGCATTTTCTGCATTAGGAGGCAGATTCTTTATCACTGAGCCACCTGGGAAGCCCAGATACACCGTAGAGATAGAAAAACAGATGAATAGCTATTAATATGGGATAGCAGGTATTGTCATCTATTCTTCTGTGTACCTTTAAGTTTTAAATTCATGGTGATATGTCAGGAAAATGCTTTAGATTTTGATAAACAGATATTTAGCAATCTTTTATTTATGAGTTTTGGTTTTTGTATATGGATTTAAAATGTTCCTTCTTATTCTAAAATTATAAAGATATTAACTATTTTCTTTCAAATAGCTTCACAGCTCTGTTTTTCATCTTTAGATTTTAATCTGTTACCATCTATGCTATGAGATAAAGATCTAATTAATTTTTTTCCCCTTTTTCCTAGATAGAAAGCCAAATGTCTCTACATTGTTTACTGAATTCAAATATATGAAAGGGCATATATTTGGGAGTCAATTTCTGTACCCACACATCCAGGACTTTATTACAGCACTTTGCAAAAATCTTGATTTTTCAGTTACAAAAGAACTCTTTATTATGTTCTTGTTTTTCAGAATTTTCATTATTATTCTGGTTATTCTGCAAAGACTGCTATTATTCATAAACCTAATCATGTTTGCCAAACATCGGCAAAACAAGATAAATTTATTTATTAGGATTTTTATTAAATGTTCTCTGAACTTTGTCATCTCTTTCTGGAGAATCAATATTATTACCATAAAGTCTATCCATCAAACAGGACTTCAGGTGGCTCACTGGTAAAGAATTCACTAGCCAAGCAAGAGACATGGGTTCGATCCCTAGGTCAGGAAGATCCCCTGAGGAGGAAATGGCAACCCACTCCAGTATTCTTGCCTGGAGAAACCCAGGGACAGAGGAGCCTGGCAGCCTACAGTCTACAAAAGAGTTGCACATGACTTAGCAACTAAATAACAACAAGAACATCCATCAGTCAACTCACGTTATTCCATTTGTTGGGTCTATCTATATGGCTGAGCATTATTTCACAATTTTTCTGTGTGCAGAGTTCATACTTCTTTTGCCTGGTATATTCCTGGAAAATGTCCTGACGGCCAGACTGGTTATTCAATTCTCTAACGTATTCACTTGAAAGTCCCGAAATGGAAATAGTTACTCCCCTTTTCCCCTATGTCCATAAATATCACTATTATCCATTCTCCCCCTTGTGCAAGCTGCTCACAAGCCTTCCTTGGTTTAGCCTCTCTCCTCATATTCAGTCCATCTGGGAGTCCTACACGTTCCACCCTCTCATGAAAAATTTTACCGTTTCCACTAGAGATTGCTGGCTTCAGGTCTCCTCACACAGACCTACACACACAAACACACAGCACTTAATAGACGCAGGGTTTATGATGTGATAGATACTGTGCATGTGTGTGTGTTGAAGTGAAGTCGCTCAGT
Source organism: Ovis canadensis (assembly GCF_042477335.2). Classification (NCBI taxonomy): domain Eukaryota; kingdom Metazoa; phylum Chordata; class Mammalia; order Artiodactyla; family Bovidae; genus Ovis; species Ovis canadensis. Next base: position 6,240,062 of record NC_091271.1, read on the forward strand.
CGTGTCTAACTCTTGCAACCCCACGGACTCTAGCCTGCCAGGCTCCTCTGTCCAGGGGATTCTCCAGGCAAGAATACTGGAGTGGGTTGCCATTTCTTCCCCAGGGGATCTACCCGACCCAGAGATCGAACCTGGGTCTCCAGCGCTGCAGGCAGGCTCTGGACCGTCTGAGCCCCCAGGGAAGACAATTGTATCTGTTAGTCATCTACCGTTAGATGACAAATACTACGAAATGAAGGGCTCAGCTTCCAAACATTTGTTAGCTGCAAGCATTTATTACCGCACAGATTCTAGGTGAGGTGGAGCCACAGAGTCTGCAGGTGCTGTGATCACGTTAAGGCTCAACTGAGTGTAGACGAGCTCGTGACCTCACTCAGCTGTTTGTGTGCCACGCTTACGCCTCACCGGCCATTGAACCAAAGATGCCCTTTTTTTCTTTATCTACATGGACTTCTGCACAGGGCAGCTCCCGACACGGCAACTGGGAGCTCCTTGGAGCAAGCTGGCACGATCAAGAGAAAGAGCATGCACCCAAGACAGAAGTCACAGTCCTTGACATTTTCATCTCAAAGTGGCATCCATCATTTCCGCTGTATTCTATTTGTAAGGGCAAGTTACTAGACCTCGATGACACTTGAGAGGAATGGATTATGGAAAGACACGATACGGATCCCCAAAGACCGTTAATGTTCCCCACAACTCGTCCAAACTTTAGACAGATTGCTTCTTGACTACCTTTACTTGAGGCATTCACTTCAGAAAATTGGCATAGCACATTCTTTCTGTGACTCTTTGAGATCAGGCGGCTTCCCTTGTGGCTCAGCCTGTAAAGAATCTGCCTGCAATGCCTGGGTTCAGTCCCTGAGTTGGGAAGATCCCCTGGAGAAGGGAAAGGCTACCCACTCCTGTATTCTGGCCTGGAAAATTCTATGGACTATACAGTTGCCAAGAGTTGGGCACAACTAGGTGCCTTTCATTTGAGATCAGCACCTTCTTTCCAGGATCCTGCCAGTCTCAACACCCAGGAAAGTATTTGTGAGGCATCCTGGAGCCCTCCTTTGGAAACTCAAGGGAAGGGAACTAAAGCTGAGGGAAGACAGGACCCTCAGCTTCCAGTCTCTGCACGAGGGCAGGAGTCTAACTCCTACCAACCAGCAAACATAGATGATCTTACCACCCTGAGCAACCTCCCCCAACATCCTCCAACAGTTTTCAACTAGTTTTCCATAGGACTTAGAATCTCTACCAATTTTTTATTTCAGCAAAATTGGGCTCAATTTCTCTCCCTTACTGCAATAGTCTTGAATTAAATCTTTCTTGCCAGTTCAAAGAAACATCCAGTGCAATTTTTCTTTTACAATAGCAAGAGACAGGGATTCTAGAGACCCTTTTAGAAGCTGTCTACCACTGCCTGTTACTAGACTGCATGTATATCATTAAAAAAAAAAAAAAACGGAGAAGGCAATGGCACCCCACTACCAGTACTCTTGCCTGGAAAATCCCATGGACGGAGGAGCCTGGTAGGCTGCAGCCCATGGGGTCGCTAAGAGTCAGACACGACTGAGCGACTTCACTTTCACTTTTCACTTTCCTGCATTGGCGAAGGAAATGGCAACCCACTCCAGTGTTCTTGCCTGGAGAATCCCAGGGACGGGGGAGCTTGGTGGGCTGTCGCCTATGGGGTCGCACAGAGTCGGACACGACTGAAGTGACTTAGCAGCATATAATAAACAATGTCATTTCAGCTACTTTTAACTGATACTTTTTTTTTTTTTTGGTGTATCTACAGATTAAAGAGACACATTTGGTGTTGCGAAGTTGAGCTGGAAGATTCTAATGGATACAAACAAAAGCTTTAATACCCTTTATAGGATCAGTGCTATTTAGATGACTTGGTACTGACCACCTACAGAATCATCAAGAAAAAACCCACTCGGTACAACCAGAATTATCACATCTCAGCAGTACCCCCTCCAAAGAGGGAAAAGATTAATTTCTCACCAGTAACCAGTAATCTGTGCCCCATTAGACCGAGGGCTGCCCCTGGCCCTCATCATGAATATTCACCAAATGCAAACAAACACAGTTTAGGAGAAATAAACAAACCTCCACTGCCTTCATTGGGAATTTACTATACTACAGCCAGGCTTGACATTAACATCTTAATAGCTCTGACAGAATCACTTAGGAGCCCAGCTTCATGTAAACAGGAAAAAAAGAAAAAGTTAATGAGGAGAAAATGTGAGTGATTAATAGATGTGATTGAAATGAAATGACCTTTACTTATTCATTGAGTAATTAAAGTAATCAAGAGAGATCCAGCCGTGATAAAAGCTGTGGGAGAATAGACCAAAATACAGCTTAAAAAACCCACAACATTCAGTATGCTTTGCAGAGGACAGTGCTTTTAAAAATGGCTTTTTAAAGTAAAATAGAGTTGTTGTTTTTTTTTTCTGATTGTCTGGAAAATGTTCTTACTTCAGAGCAGTGTGAGCAGTATAAAAACACAAGACTAAAAAAGAAAATCCCTTTGGGGATAGAAAAGGAACACGCAAAAAGATCTGTCTAATGAGTCCTGAGATATCCTCTGAATTCCAATCAAGTGTTCCCCATGGTGTGTGACATCAGTTGGGAAACAGTGGCTCAAAGGTACCTGATCACCCAAGTTCCTCTGTTGTTACTCTTGGGGAAAAAGGGGGCCAGGAATGCATGGTCCCTGAAAGGCCTCAGCCCCTTTCTTTTGACAGCAGAACAAGCAACCTCATCCAAAGAGCTGGGCAGAAAACCACTCTGCATTCAAGGGTCAGTGATCCAGCTTTCCTGTATGGGACTGGCCAGGGGCATCTGGGTACCAGATTAATTCCTTAATTAATTAAGGGCACCCCTTGATTCCAGCATTAATACACGTAATGAGAAACAGGGATGTCACCAAACTCTCTTCCACTCCTTTCATTTTGTTGTGTAAATACATGGATGCTGAGAAAGATTGAAGGCAGCTGGAGAAGGGGACGAGAGAGGATAAGTTGGTTGGATGGCATCACCGACTGGATGGACATGAGTTTGGGTGAACTCTGGGAGTTGGTGATGACAGGGAGGTCTGGTGTGCTGTGGTCCATGGAGTTGCAAAGAGTTGGACACGACTGAGTGAATGAACTGAAGTGAACATGGATGTATGCACGTGAGCTCAGTGGCAAAGTCGTGTCCAACTCTTTGCCACCCCATGGACTGTAGTAGCCCGCCAGGCTCCTCTGTCTGTGGGATTTTCCAAGCAAGAAGACCGGAATAGGTTGCCATTTCCTCCTCCAGCGGATCTCCCCGACCCAGGGATGGAACCTGCATCTTCTGCCTGGCAGACGGATGCTTTACCACTGTGCCTCCTAGGAAGCCCTTCATCAGAAAGTACCATCCTCCTCCACAGTGTATGTTACCTGAGGCCAAAAAGTGAGCTTTCAGTTCACAACCTCCCCCACACTACACACCCAAGCACTCAATGGATGCTTAACAAACAAAATCTATCATTGAAGGAGTGAAAGTGAAGTCGCTCAGTTGTGTCCAACTCTTTGTGACCCCATGGACTACAGCCCACCATGCTCTTGTGTCCATGGGATTCTCCAGGCAAGAACACTGGAATGGGTTGCCATTCCCTTCTCCAGAGGATCTTCCCAACCCAGAAATCAAACCCAGGTCTCCTGCATTGTAGGCAGATGCTTTACCGTCTGAGCCACCAGGGAAGTCCATCAATGAAGGAGAGATTTGGGAAACAAACAAACAAACAAACAAAAAACAAAAAAAAAACCACACATACACACAAAACTTTTGATTTGGTGAGCTCATCAGTGTCATCAAACACATTAATGCAGGTGATAAGGGTGGAATCCCACATCGATATTTCTTCCCAGTGGGACTGTTTTGCTCCTTATTTTGAAATAACTGTAGAAGCATTAACTTCAGAGCTACTAGGTGATTGGGTCACTTGCTCCAGAGTCTTCAGTTGCCTCTGGAACGAATGACAAAAGGCCTCTTAATCGTGTTTAAATGTTGATAGGGGAGTCAGGCCAGCGGAAATGTTTTACAGAAGATCATCAGGGTACACGGAGAGAAAAGGAGGGTTGTTTTTCTAGACTCCCGAGACCATCTTGGGAAAAGAAATCTCCATTCTACGCTAACTTGTTTCAAGGCTTGTCTTTCTTTTCTTTGTTTAGAAACTTTTCTTTGGTACTTTTCCACCTTTATCTGCCTGCCTGTTCTGTGTTTCCCCTCCTACTGAGATGTCAGATGTTTCCTTGCCCAATTTTCTTCAATTTGAGGGCTGTTTTCTCTTTGGCATTTTTTTTAAACCCTTCTCTTTATGGACCTCCCTTCTCCTGATTCATTCTTTTCTTCTGAGTCCTCTTTTTTCTTTCTGTAGCTGACGTGTTGACTTGAATTCATCACAGTTATTTAAATACTTGTGTGACGTCCATAGAACAACCACGAGCAGCCAAAAGGGAACTGGGATTCCATGAGCAGCGGCGAAATCAGAAGTGACAACATTCTTTGTGACAAACACAAAGGGAGGCTCTGCTTATTTTTATAGAGAGAAATTGAGCAGCTGCATGCAGAGATAGATGATTAGGGCAAATTGGGCACAGGCTGGAAATGAACTACGCACACACACACACAAAATATATATATATATATATATCATCCTGCGAATGCCTGCCATGCTCTAATTTTAGGCATTCAGCATGCAAGCAATAAATTGTAAGACATTCAAACCTGATTGGAACCTTTAATTTTCATTGCTATGCATTCGCTGTCCACGGTGTGAACTACCACAGCCACCACTGGTCAGAGCTGAACGTGCTATTGGTATTTTCCTAGTAAATTCTTGCACAGATAAAAAAGCTGATCCGATTTCATCCCTATGGAGGCCAAGCAGGTATGTCTACAGATGGGTCACAGCTAGAAGACCGACCTGGACTGAGTTCAAAGGCCATTCCAAGAAGTTTTACCACGGTGATTGGGAATTTCACGTCCACTTGAGTGGGTCACGGAGCGCCCAGGTATGTTGGTCCAACATTACTCTGGATGCGTCTGTGAGGGCATTCTGGGATGAAGGTAACATCTCAGGAGACTGAGGAATGCAGACTGTCCTCCATAAGACAGCTGAAGACATGAGTAGAACTCAAGGGCTGACCATCCACCATGTAAGAATTCTTACTGCATGAGCCCTTCAAATCGGAATATCAACCTCTCTCCCGCGTTCAGACTTGAACTGACACATTGTCTCAGGGTGGTCTGGGATTCAGATGAGAAATAAAACCTTCAGCCTTCGAAAGCCTGCAGCTCTCTGACACACCCTGCAAAATCTTGCCTGACCTGCCAGGTTCCACCATCACATGAGCCAACTCCTTACCTATCAATCAAAGAACGCTTTTCCTGTTGATTCTGTCCCTCTGGAGGGCCCTGATTAATATGAAAATGTAAGAAAACTCATAGTCATTTATCAGAGCATCATCATATTCTTCCTTGTAAGGGAAACGAGCCCTGTAGCACAGATGGCAAAGAATCTGCCTACAGTGCAGGAGACCTGAGTGTGATCTCCAGATTGGGAAGACCCCCTGGAGGGAGAATGGCAGCCCACTGCACTATTCTGGCCTGGAGAACCCCATGGATAGAGGAGCCTGGTGGGCTACAGTCCATAGCGTCGCACAGAGTCGGACACGACTTAGCCTCTAACACGACTATATTATTATGTGTAAGACAAGCAAGGCCCAGGAAGATCTTTTCAGGTCTCAGCAGTCCTAGGGCATGCATGCTAAGTCTCTTCAGTCGTGTCCAACTCTGCAACCCCATGGACTGCAGCCCACCAGGCTCCTCCGTCCATGGGATTCTCCAGGCAAGAGGACTGGAGTGGGCTGCTGTTCCTTCTCCGCTGTGTTCTCTAGCATGCCTAACCACACTGGTGGGCCATTTCCTTCCTTTTCTGAGACATAAGCACAGAATAGGGGTGCCTGGGTGGAGACACTACTATTTGGGGAATGTGTGTTTCATCTGTTTGTGAAATATCCATGACTTACTCTAAGGTACACAGATTTAAAAGAAAAAAAAAAAGACTTAGGAGCCTGGGTACAGATTGAAGATTTTAAAAGGAAAGCAAACACTCATTTTCGGGCACCAGAAAATGGAAAGTCATGGAGCAGTTCTGAAAATAACCCAGTAACAATTTGGTCCAAAGAAGACAGCAGAGGATAAGAAAGTTTTCTGAAGACTTCGCTGACATATCAAATGGAATTTTCTGCAAGGAGTTCCTTTTTCAAGCAGGGCTTCTCGACACACTTTCTGTCATCACGTCCAGAAAGTTCTGGCGACTAAGCTTTATCTTGCAGGTCAGAGGCTCCTGCAGCCTCTGAGGTCCTCTAGAAGCCAGACCAACTTCCTGCTGTCCTGCTTAGGGAGCCATCCGCCTCCCGAGTCCCTTCTTCCGTGGAAGAAGTAAACACAGCTGTCATGAAAAGCTGAACCTCCTCTCTCTGCTTTTGCTTCAATGGTTCAGTTCAGTCGCTCAGTCGGTCAGTAGTGTCCGACTCTTTGCGACCCCATGGACCACAACACGCCAGGCTTCCTGGTACATCACCAACTCCCAGAGTCTACTCAAACTCATGTCCATGGAGTTGGTAATACCATCCAACCATTTGTCGTCCCCTGCTTAAATGGTTAAATATCATTTATTGCAAAGAGCCCCTGAAAGCAACTCCAGCTTCAGTTCCTCACTCTCTAGGGCAGGAAATCTCTCTCAGGACTGACGGCTGGTGCTCTGTGGATCCTGTCCTGTGTTCATTTGAGCCTTATGCTGCTGCTAGGTCAGTTCAGTCGTGTGACTCTTTGTGACTCCATGGACTGTAGCCTGCCACGTCACTCTGTCCAGGGGATTCTCCGGGCAAGAATAGTGGAGTGGGTTGCCATGCCCTCCAGTCTTTAGAGTGAAAAAAAAAAAAGATTTTGGAAGACTTTAAGCAATGGCACAGACATCCAAAATGTTTCAGCGGGAGGGGATAAGATACTCAGTGACTCTGAAGGCAGCTCCACTTAATGGAAGACCTGCAATCTAGTGATGTGTGTGCGTGCTTAGCTGCTTCGGTCGTTTCTGACTCTTTGCAGTCCCCTGGACTGTAGCCTGCTAGGCACCTCTGTCCATGGGAATCTTCTGATAAATGGGCTTTACATACCATTACTCATATTCATATATAAAAATCTTCTCTAATACATCTAAGTCTATGATTCCAACTATCAGTGCCTATCATGGCTGTCTTTCAGAAATTGTTCTTAAAGGTTTTGGTCCTAAGAGTGAACATGAACACAAAGAAAATAATTCAATACAGCATCTAAATTTAAATGAAACAGATTTCCACGTTCCCTTTCAATGCTGCTGGTTTTTCCTTTCATTACTGCAAGGACCACGTGCGGACATTGCCCAAACAGATGAAAAGAGAAGCAATAATCCATCAAACAATGAGCTGACAACTAGAGTTATTTTCCCTTCCTTATTTAGAAAATAATTCCCTTTCCTTCCAAGAAACAGCCCCATTAAAATAGTTGGTTTTACAGGCATCAGTATTTATTTTATATGAAATGTATCTTCAAGCAGTTTATCTGTCTCATTACCGTTTTCCTTGGTTTTTCCAGAAGCTAACTGCAAAGATTTGCACCAAGAAACCGACTAATTGGTGAAGTGAAGTGAAATGAAAGTTGCTCAGTTGCATCTGACTCTTTGCGACCCCATGGACTGTAGTCCATGGAATTCTCCAGGCCAGAATACTGGAGTGGGTAGCCTTTCAGCTATTGATTTCCCAGTAGTCATGTATGGATGTGAGAGTTGAACCATAAAGAAGGCTGAGTGCAGAAGAACTCATGCTTTTGGACTGTGGTGTTGGAGAAGACTCTTGAGAGTCCCTTGGACTGTAAGGAGATCCAACCAATCCATCCTAAAGGAGATCAGTCCTGAATATTCATTGGAAAGACTGATGATTTGTTCAGTTTGAAGCTGAAACTCCAATCCTTTGGCCAACTGATGCAAAGAACTGACTCATTTGAAAAGACCTTGATGCTGGGAATGATTGAAGGCAGAAGAAGGGGATGACAGAGGATGAGATGGTTGGATGGCATCACCGACTCAATGGACATGAGTCTGAGTAAACTCTGGGAGTAGGTGATGGACAGGGAGGCCTGGTGTGCTGCAGTCCATGGGGGTCGCAAAGAGTCGGACATGACTGAGCGACTGAACTGAACTGAATTGAGCGTTTTCCTTCTCCAGGGGATTTTCCTAACCCAGGGGTCGAACCCAGGTCTCCCACATTGCAGGCGGATTCTTTAGCTGCTGAGCTACAAGGGAAGCCAGTTGGTGAAGACGGCAGCAGGTGAAACATGCATCATCAGGAAACACCCATCACGGAAAAGTCGAAAGGCATCGCACACGGATGTGGATTTCTTTTGTTGATGCTGCTGCTCTGGCTCAGCTAGTATTATTTCTAAAATGTAAACTTGGACTTATGAGAAGTGAAGGACTTGCTACTTCCCTTCAGTTTTCATGACGTGGTCATCACCGTTTGACATCCAGGACGTCCCCAGTGGTCCAGTGGTTAAGAATCCATGTGTCAGATCAGGGGACATGACTTCTGTCCCTGGTTTGGGGTGATCCCACGTGCCTGCAGAGCAAGTAAGCCTGTATGACACAACCGCTGAATCCAGGCACCTAGAGAGCCTGTGAGCCACAGCTACTGAAGCTCCCGTCCTGCAGCCACCAAAGCCTGTGCACCGCAAATACTGAGCCCAAGTGCCCTAGAGTCTGTTCTCCACTACAGGAGGAGCCACAGCAAGGAGAAGCCCACACTTCACAAGGACAGGCAGCCCCTACTCACCGCAACCAGAGAAAGCCCGCAGCAGCAACACAGACCCAGCACAGCCAAACAATTAAAAAAAAAATTTTTTTTTAACTATGAGAGGCTTTAAAGTAAAACCACTCTCTTTGGTTGAAGAGATGCCAACGGAAGGATGAGATATCTCTTCTTGTTCTTTAGTTACTAAGTCATTTCCCCATGCGACCGCATGGACTGTAGCCCTCCACGCTTCTCTGTCCATGGGATTCTCCAAGAAAGAATACTGGAGTGGGTGGCCATTGCCTTCTCCAGGGGATCTTCCCAACCCAGGGATCAAACCCGAGTCTCTCATATCTCTGGCACTGCAGTGGATTCCTTCCCACTGAGCCACCAGCTTAGGAAGGCCCTAAGCTATCAATAAGCTATCTACAGGGGCTGGAGATTGCTCTGTAAGTGCCTAAGTGCACCCTCCAGGGGCTCAATTATCCCAGAAAGTTACCCAATACACCATTCCTGAAAAGGACCAAAAGTCACCTGATGACTCAATACATCTGCTCCAGAAATGTCTGAAGCAAAAAAAAAAAAAACAAAACATGGAGGCTGAGGACCCAGGTGAATGAATCAGACATGCCTGGCTTCCAGTCTAGATGTTCTTATCACCCAGGGCTGTTTTGGGGACCTCAGCTTCCTCCTCTGTGATTTGGAAAAAGTGATGGTCTATCACAAGTAGTTACTGTGAAAAAAGAGAAACAGGGATGAAACAGCTTATCAAGATGTGCTGTTGATGTTCAGTTCCCAAGTTGTGCCTGACTCTCTGTGACCCCGTGGACAGTAGCATGCCAGGCTTCCCTGTCCTCCACCATCTCTCAGTTTTGCTCAAATTGATGTCCATTGAGTTGATGATGCCATCTGACCATCTCATCCTCTGTCACCCTCTTCTCCTTTTGCCTTCAATCTTTCCAACATCAGAGTCTTTGAACACCCTAAACATCCCTCCTCTGGTGGGTATAATTATCACTCTGATTGCTGGGCCATCTAAGTAAGTGTGTCATCATTTCCTATCAACCAACAGATCATCAGATAGCCAGAGACATAAACACATAAAAAGTGAAATGAAAATCTCTGGGTTTTATAATCCATGCCTCTCGTCTTCAATCTTTCCCAGCCTCAGGGTCTTTCCCGATGAATCAGCTCTTCCCATCACGTGACCAAAATATTGGAATTTCAGCTTTGGCACCAGTCCTTCCAATGAAGGTTGATGAACCAGTAACCTAATCACAGGAGGGGTCTGCCATCAGCTCTGTCATACTCATGGGCCCTGCCCACCCTCATCGGGTGGGATCGTAAGAAGTGTGTACACACACTAAAGGGCAGGGACCTTGGGACCACCTTAGAATTCTGCCTACTAGCAGAGGAAGGTGTCATTACACATCTGTACATCACACGAAGAGTTGCGTGTCGCCACGGATGATTTCAGAGTCCCGAGACAATCGCGACACAGAAAAGAGCTGAGTAAAAAGCAAAGATTCCTTATGGAGAAAACAATGTCAAACAAGAATCAAAACCGCTGGGTTTTAAGATTAGTATCCTTCAGTCAGTTCAGTTCAGTCGCTCAGGTGTGTCTGACTCTCTACGACCCCATGAATCACAGCACGCCAAGCCTCCCTGTCCAGCACCAACTCCCAGAGTTCACTCAGACTCAAGTCCATTGAGTCGGTGATGCCCTTCAGCCATCTCATCCTGGGTTGTCCCCTTCTCCTCCTGCCCCCAATCCCTCCCAGCATCAGAGTCTTTTCCAGTGAGTCAACTCTTCGCATGAGGTGGCCAAAGTACTGGAGTTTCAGCTTCAGCATCATTCCCTCCAAAGAAATCCCAGGGCTGAGCTCCTTCAGAATGGACTGGTTGAATCTCCTTGCAGTCCAAGGGACTCTCAAGAGTCTTCTCCAATGCCACAGTTCAAAAGCATCAATTCTTTGGCGCTCAGCCTTCTTCACAGTCCAACTCTCACATCCATACATGACCACAGGAAAAACCATAGCCTTGACTAGACGGACCTTAGTTGGCAAAGTAATGTCTCTGCTTTTGAATATGCTATCTAGGTTGGTCATAACTTTTCTTCCTTACCCACATGCTATTTGGAAGCACACAAAGTTTAAGCTTTCCTTTTCTACAAGGATTAAAACAGAAATGTTGAATCGAAAAATTGAAATAAAACATAAGACAATAAGGGGAATCCATAACATTGTGTAATCCGGAAAGAGTCTGAGATTCCTGGGCTTATGTCTGGGGTTCTCGGAAATAAGTCTTCTGCCCTAACCTAAAGAGAAGAAGGTCCCGGAGGTCCCTGTTAGTAGCTCTCTAGCCAGATGGTTGGCTGTACTTTCAATGCTGTTAAATGTGGCTTTCATTGGGAAGATGGAATTGAGGGCACTGTTATACTAAGAAAACGCTGAGCAGCAGCTACACGAAACTGTGACTGAGCCAGCAAAATATGAAACAAATCATTTATAAATATAAAACAGAACGTTCATACATCGCTGGAGGAAGTATAACAAACGCAACCTGTTTGGAAAAGTCTGTCCAAGCTGAGTACGTACGTGTCCCACGACCCATCAGTGCCAGTCCTAGGATGACCAAAGCTTTAACCTTTGTAACAGCCCAACTCATTTATCGATGGTCAACCCAACTACTGCCCGCCAACAGCAGAATGGAGAAAAAGCAAATTGCCACCTTCATGCAAGGTATTTCTATAGAGCAATGAAAACATATAAGGTGGGTCTACACCACACAGATTGCGGCTACACAAAGCTGCACGTATTCCTCAAACATAACCTTGAGCAAAAGAAGTCAGAGACCATAAGGTCCTTACTGTATCGTTCCACTTATAAAAATTCAAAGAAAGGCAAACAACATCATTTGAAGTCAGCAGCGTGGTTACCCACATCTTCGGAAAGGCTCCAGGGCGGGTGGGGGCATCTGAAGGGCTGATCATTTTCCACTTTTTATTTGTAAGAGTCGTGTGTTATTTATTTACAGACGTGTTAATTCCAGGAACATTTCAGTGAGCTGTATAACCATGATATGTGCATTTTTCTGTGCTCTTTCAGTTCAATAAAAAGTTGACTTAAAAATCATTCAGGCAGGAATAGGCTGTTGGTAATGTCAGTGGAGTGAAGCAACCCCATGCACTTGGTAAAACTTTTAAAATATGCTTGAAAGCTTCTGAAAAGAGACCAAAACTGGAGGGGAGTTTACCCTCAAACATTGCCAGCTATAGGAGGAAGGCCTGCCAGACTTAGAGCACCACCTAAGACTGCAGAAAACCATGTGAGCGTATCCAAGGCTTTGCTGGGTAAAGGTTAGGAGGGCAGAGCAAAATAAAATGGGGAATCCTGGGGAGATGTGAGAGCCTGTGAGGGATTTAAATCCAAATTCGGAATGCAGTCTGCCCAGATCACTAGCAGACAGACTGCTTAACCACAGAGGTCCCGGGAGACCCTGGAAACAGAGCAGCAAGGAGCAAAAATGTGCCAAGTTGGTGATTTTCTTCAGTGAGTGAAAGTGAAAGTCACTCAGTCGTGTCTGACTCTTTGTAACCCCATGGGCTGTAGCCCGCCAGGCTCCTCTGGCCATGGGGAGTCTCCAGGCAAGAATACTGGAGTGGGTTGCCATGCCCTTCTCCAGGGGATCTTCCCGATCCAAGGATTGAACCCAGGTCTCCTGCATTGCAGGTGGATTCTTTACCAGCTAAGCCTCCAGGGAAGCCCAACTATAAATCAGTACCTTCTCTAAACATGAACAGCTTGGACAGCAGGGAGCAAGAAGGGTCACAGTCTAGAGCCCAAACCCAGAAGAGCAGCTGGAAAAATGCACAGCATCCCTACCCTGTATCTTTCCCCAATACTCAGCTGAGTGTCAGTTCACACAGGCCCAGGGGAGACCCACAAGACCCAGGCCGAGAAAGTCGAAGTGGAAAGAAGCAGAACAGGGCAGAGATATAAGTAAACACACCGTGTGCAAAGTACCTACTGGAAGCAGATGTCCATCAACATACACCCTTCGATGGGCCACGAAACAAGTGCCATCGGGTTTAGAAATAGCTAAATATTGCAGAGTACGTTCTGTGTCCGAAATGGAACTAACTCAGAAATCAACATAAACATAGCAAATATCTGGAAATTAAAGACCTCACTGAAAACACACCATATGAACATACTTACAGGAAGTCCATCCAATAGTGTTCAGAGGTATGGTCTTAAATACGTATATATAAAAACAAAACAAAACAAAACAACAAAAAAAGGGCACTTATTGATGATTTTAGCCAGTGGTTGCCAAAACTGTTCTTAAAAATGCCAGAACGGGAAGGCTTTAGTCTTTGTGGGCCATATTGTGTATGCTGAATTTACTCAATTCTATTGTAGCACAAAACCAACTATACACAATATTTTAAAGGAATGACCATGACTGGATTCCAATAAAGCTTTAATTATAGAAATAAGCACTGGGCCATATTTGGCCCATGGACTCAAGTTTGCTCCTGCCTGATCTAAGCTCTCAATATAGGAAACTTAGAAAAGAAGCAAAAATAAGTACAAATTAACAGGGTGGGAGAAGCAAGAAATATATAATAGCAGAAATTAATAATTAATAACAGAAAATTAATAAAACCAGAAGATTGCTCTTTGGAAATGAAAACCTTACTGATAAATTTCTAACTGGGAAAATCGTGAGAGACAGAGAGAAGCAGGGGAGAGAAAAAAATGTAAATTAATAACATCACAAAGTAAAGAGAGGAAGCAATATTGAAAGCCTATAGATGTTTACGAGATACTTTAAAAAATTACGAACATTTTGCAGCCATAGATTCAACCACTGCAATGAAATGGATACTATTTTTGAAAGATGCAAATTGATTATCAAAGATTGTTTAAGGAAAAACAGAAAACCAAAGTAGCCCTGTTATTAATTTAAGAAATTGAATTATTAGTAAAAAAAAAAAACCACTCTGACCCAAAATTCCAGAGTTGAATGGCTTCACTGGTGAGTTATATAAAAGAGTTTTGAAACAAACAATACAATATTATTTTAACATACAAAAATCACATCAAGCTACCAAAAAGGTAGAGCCATAAAATCATGTCAGCAGAGGTAGAAAAAGCATTTGACAAAGCTCAACACTGATTTATGCTACAAAGTCTCAGAAAGCTAGGAATAATAGGGAGCTTCCTAAATTTTCAAAGTGTGTCTACTGAATTACTGAATCAGCAAAAGACTGAATTATTTCTCCTCAAAATAGGAAAGAAGAGAAGGATGCTTTCTCTTACCACTTCTATTCAACATTGTGCTTGAAGTCCTGGCCAATACACCGTAGCAAATAAACAAAACCTAAGAGCACACAGATGTTTAAAGAAAGAATTAAAATTGTCTCTACTCAGAGGCACGGCATAAGAAAATGTTTGGAAAATCCTAAATCAGCTATCAAAAAGCAGGCAGTAAAATCAGACATGAGTTTAGCAGGTTGCAGGAGACAATACAAACAGACAATATTAATATACAAATTAATAGACAATATTAATATACAAATTAAACATAAATAGACAATATTAATATACATATTTGTATGTAACAGTGTCTGTCTATATTAGAAACAAAAAAAAAATTGAAAGTTGAAATGGGTTGTCAGCAGTTGAGCAACGCAAGAGAAGGATTTTCCCTTTAGTTGCGAGAGAGGGGAAAAAAAAAAAACAGGAAAGTTTCTTAGGGGTCTGATCCAGTTGGAAAAGAGAAAGGATAATTTATAAGCTGAGGCAGTGCAGACAAATGCATGATCAATGTCCTTGAGTCAGTAGAGTGTACGATCTAGGAAATGAATGAAAGGAGTTGGTGTAAGATGCTGTTACGGATCGCTCACCCTAATGAGAGGGAAGGGTCTGATGATGGGGACCGCAGTGCAGAGGCTGATAATGTGGGTAGATGGGCTAGTGGGAGCCTGTGGGTTTCACTTTCTGATCACTTTAACCTCCTTAGTGAATCAGGAGGGAGCGGCTCAACGACACATGAAGATGGGACAGAGAGTCGTCAAGAGTTTAGAAAGCAAGAGACAGAAGGTGGGAAATAACGATGCAAGAAGTAAATCCATGAGTCTTAAGTGAAAGGAGTCCTACTCCGATGTTTTGACAGCATCCAGGGCAATTGTTTGAGGTCTTGGATACAGAAGGGGAACAGGGGGCAATTTTTCTCCATCTGTGTTCACCTGCACGTTGACGTGGAGGAGACAGAGCTTTTCATTCATCAACACCGTCATTTGGCCAAGCGAACAGAAAGGAGCGGATACATGCAGAGGTAACGGTTGGAGAACCCACTCCAGGATTCTTGCCTGGGGAATCCCATGGACAGAGGAGCCTGGTGGTCTACAGTCCAAGGGGTCACGAAGAGCTGGACACGATGGAATGACTAACACACACAACGGCTGATACACATTTAAAGATGGTTGTGGAGGGTGGAGAAATCTCAGGGAGGTGAAGGACACTCAGAGGTGGTCAGACTAACATTTTGGAATTCACAGTGAAAAGCCAGAGAAATATCAGCTGGAATATATAACTAGAAGGCATATGCTGGCAAGATGGAAGGTGGTGATAAGAAGCTGGATTCATGAAACTGTGATTATGAAAAGTGTCTAATTGTTGGTATTAAGCAAGGAAGGAGTGAGCAGCTCCAGTGAGATGATACAGTTATTAAAGAGAAGTTTAAGGAAGAAAAATAATGGGGAAAGCTGCAGGTACATCTGTATGTATGTGTGTATTTCTTTAATGACTAAGAATTAAGACTAACAGTATGTTAAAGAAAATGACAGCGAACTAGGAGCTAAAGTTATCTAGGAGTGGGCATGGATGACCCAGGACTTGTGGAAAGACAGCAGAGATGATGGGAAGTTGCTGAAATAATACGATGGCATGACTTTCATATCTGCGGAATTTCAGATATGCAGAGACAGAAAGATCGAGAAACTGAAATAATAACAAAGTCTGAACTTTGAAAGATGACCATTAATCCTGGGGTTGTGGAACTAACTAGATATTTTTACAGAAGAGATTAATGACCCCTCTTCACTGAACCCCCCTCCAATGTCAACCACCTACAGTAACAAATAAGATTTAATTTGACATGCGTTTTTTCGACTTTCACTCTGAGTCTTTTAGGACTTAATATTTTATTTTTTTATATTTTTAAAATTTATTTTCATTGAAGTAAAGTTGAGTTACAGTCTTGTATTGATTTCTGCTCTACAGCAAAGTGACTTGGTTCTATATATATATATATATATATATATATATATTCTCTCTCTATATATATATATATATATGCTGCTGCTAAGTGGCTTCAGTCATGTCCAACTCCGTGCGACCCCATGGACGGCAGCCCGACTCCTAGCGACCGCATGGACTGCAGCCCACCAGGCTCCTCCATCCATGGGATTTTCCAGGCGAGAGTACTGGAGTGGGGTGCCATTGCCTTCTCATATATATATATATGTACATACATACATATATGTATATGTATATATATATATATATATACACACACACACACATATATTCATTCTTTTTCATATTTTTTTCCATTATGCTTATCACAGGATATTGAGTATATTTCCCTTTGCTGTACAGTAGAATCTAGTCATTTACCCATTCTCTATATAGCAGCTTGCGTCTGCTAAGCCTAGACCCCCAATCCACCCCTCCCGCTCCCCTCCGCCTTAGCAACCGCCAGTCTGTTCTCCATATTCTGATTTTGTTTCCATTTCATCAGCTCAGTCCAGTTCAGTCGCTCAGTCGTGTCTGACTCTGTGTGACCCCATAGACAGCAGCCCACCAGGCTCCGCCGTCCCTGGTATTCTCCAGGCAAGAACACTGGAGTGGGTTGCCATTTCCTCCTCCAGTGCATGAAAGTGAAAAGTGAAAGTGAAGTTGCTCAGTCGTGTCCAACTCTTTGCGACCCCATGGACTGCAGCACGCCAGGCCTCCCTGTCCGTCCCCAGAGATAGGTTCATCTGTGTTAGATGTGAGATTACACATACGTGATATCACATGGCGTTTGTCTTTCTGTCTGATAGTCTAGTTGCATGTATGCTGCTGCAGATGGCATTACTTCCTTCTTCTGCAGGGTGGAGTAGTAGCCCGTTGTATCTAGGTACCACAGTTTCTTTACCCACTCATCTCTTGATGGACATTCAGTTTCTTTTCCTGTTTTGGCGGTTGTGAGTAATGCTGCTATGAACATAGGGGTGTATATATCGTTTTGAATTGTGGTGTTTTTCCTGGCTATATGACTTGGAGTGGGATTGCTCGATCATATGGTAATGCTGGTTTTGGTTTTCTGAGGCGCCTCCGTTACCGTTTTCCACAGTGGCTGAATCAATGTCCACTCACAACCAGTTTTGGAGGGTGTCCTTTTCTCCACACCCTCTTCGGCGTTTGCTATTTGTAGATTTTTTTAACTGGTGGCCATTCGGACTGGCATGAGGTGGTGCCTCACTGCAGTTTGGATTTTCATTTCTCTGAAAGCTGGAGATCTGAGCACCTTTTCGTATGTCTGCTGGCCCCCTGTATTTCTTCTTAAGCTATATTTCCTGCCTCTTTTTTTATGGCTTGGATTTTACTGCACGACTACGGTTAAAGTAGAACTTAGAATATTAGACAGAAACTGGAAACTAATAGTCAACATGGACTAAACTAGATTGATAGTGTTCATATCTTTCCACCCAGAAAATAGGCCATATGGGTTTAAGACGATAGTATCATATCCTGAAAAGAACAGAAGTTGAATTTAGAATTCTCTTGCAGTAACAGGCACATTGGCTACAAAATTGCCTATACTTTAAAATGGGAATATTAATTGCTTTATATTATTAAACAGCAAATGATCATTATATGAAAAACTAAATATATTGAACTCTACAAAATAGGAATCATTTTCCTTTTTTTTTGACCTTTATAGATTGACATACTCAATTTTGTTATAACCTTCCATCATTTTTGTACATGTAGCTAGAGATATGGTTATAAATATAGTAACTTTCCCAAACTGAAATGATCATACATATGCTTTCCCTGAGCCCTCTGAAAATAAATACTTCCCCTCCAAATGTGATGAGAAACATGTTAATATGCCTTCTCATTTAAAATGACTGCATTTTGCACACTTGTATAGCTGTAACCAAAACTTTTTAAACATGATCCTATTCATGAACATCTAGCTTACTTCTATTAGTATTTTTAAAACTATAATGTTGATTTTTAAAAACTCGCCACTCTCTACTGAAAAAGATTTTAAACAGTATCTCTTAAGTAAAAAGCGGTAGCCAGTTGACCTTTCGGTGTATGGCATAATGGACTTGGTTTCTCAGCAAATACGCTGATCAAAAATGTCTTCAGTGTGACCTTCAATGTAATAAAAATATTACATAGTGTCCTCCAGGCATTTCAGGAAATTTGTACCTCTTTCCTCAAAGACTACCCTGAGAAATGGAAAATCATTAAATCAATGTTACAATTTGTTTAGCATATTTATATAACAAATCTTTCTAGACGACAAAGAAAAGACACATATTCTTGGCACTGTGAAGTTCCATTTCAGAAAAGGGCATCAACACTGGGGCAATGTTCTGAGGCAACACCTCAGAAATACAACTTCCATAGGAAAAATATCCTAAGAGTATAATGAATTTGGAAGTAGCTCCCATTTGGAACATGTTACAAGTTTTATTGATACTTAGTTACTCTTTTTATTATTATTGGATTTCCCTGGTGGCTCAAACGGTAAAGAATCAGCCTGCAATGAAGGAGACTCAGGTTCACTTCCTGGGTCAGGAAGATCCCCTGCAGAAGGGAATAACAATAAACTCCAGTATTTTTGCCTGGGAAATCCCATGGACAGAGGAGGCCTGGCATGCTGTAGTCCATGGGGCCACAAAAAGTCAGACACGACTGAGGGACTGAACTGAATTACTATTTTATTATTAATAAACTATTATTACTATTATAGCAACAAACACATATAGCTTGCTGTGTACCAGCTACTGTTCTAAGCCTTTTCCATATGTCAGTGCTCATGTAGACCCCCAGCAGCGCTATGAGTTGCAACTACCATTGTCTGCAGTGCAAATGAGGGAAACTGAGGGATGGAAATATTAGCAATGCCATGCCATCACCTGCCTGCCCCTCCCCCGCCAAGATCACACAACTCTGATGGATGAGAGCTCCTGTTTATTCAGATGCAAATAAAGGGCAAAATGTCTCTTCAGAATATTGTGGAGAAGGTTCTGTTTAAATCCCATCATCAGAATAACCCACACTGGGAAAGACAAGAGACCGACTTACCATGAGCAACCATCATGGACCATCCAGACCTGATTTCAACATCAAAACCTTTATGCTGCAGGGACTTCCCTGGTGGCCCAGTGGCTAAGACTCTGCTCCCAAGGCAGGGGGCTTAGGTTCCATCCTCAGTCAGGGAACCAGATCCCACAGGGCACCACTAAGACCCAATAAGTAGCTCAGCTGGTAAAGAATCAGCCTGCAATGCAGGAGACACCGGTTCAATCCCTGGGTCGGGAAGATCCACTGGGGAAGGGATAGGCTACCCACTCCAGTATTCTTGGGCTTCCCTGGTGGCTCAGCTGGTAAAGAATCCGCCTGCAATGCGGGAGACCTGGGTTTGATCCCTGGGTTTGGGAAGATCCCCTGGAGAAGGGAAAGCCTACCCACTCCAGTGTTCAGGCCTGGAGAATTCCATGGACTATATAGTCCATGGGATCGCAAAGAGTCGGATGCAACTGAGTGACTTTCAGACACACACACGTACACACACACATAGTTTTTAAAAGCTTCATAGTGGGAAGAGAAATTTAAAAAACATGTTAAGATGAATGCCTTTAGGACAGGACATTCTGTTTTTTTCCCCACCATAAAAGAAGACTTTTCGTCCAGAGAAGTCCTAGCAAGCAACGAAAAGTAGCCCTTCAGGGGTATTAGCAGCTTTGCAGGTGACTCAGTGGTAAAGAATCTGTCTGCCAATGCAGGAGACGTGGGTTTGAGACCCCCCTGGAGAAGGAAAGGGCAACCCACTCAAGTATTCCTGCCTGCAGAATCCCACGGACAGAGAAGCCTGGTGGGCTACAGTCCATGGGGGTCGCAAAAGAGTCAGACGTGACTCAGCAACTAAGCAACAGCATAGAGGGGTATTAGAGAAATAAAACTGTAAAGAAAGGCAGCATATAAGATTAGAGGAAAATAACACTGCGGTGTGACTAAGAAAACTGCTGGAATGGAGGTTACCTGTCACTCCAGACCAGCTCTGCTTGGAGGCCTTGTCATTTGTCAAACACAAGCCCTTCCAAGGGACCCTACCCTTCTATCCACTTTCTAGCATCCTGCACGTACCCCAGGCAGGCTCTCTCAAGTCAGCTCAATGTCCACGAAGCCAATGAAGATGGACCCACTCCATGATTTTTGTCTGAACAGCTAGGGGAAAGAAATGTTCATTCCTGCGGTGTGTGTAATAAAATAAATTTAAAAATCAACTCATCATGCATTTGGAGACCTGTGAAAATAGCTATGTGTTTGCAATACAAAGAAGAACAAGAAAAAGGAAAATAGAGAGGTCGTAGGGTCTTTCAATGGAGAAGGCAATGGCACCCAACTCCAGCACTCTTGCCTGGAAAATCCCATGGACGGAGGAGCCTGGTGGGCTGCAGTCCACGGGGTCGCTAAGAGTCGGACACGACTGAGCGACTTCACTTTCAGTTTTCATTTTCCTGCATTGGAGAAGGAAATGGCAACTCACTCCAGTGTTCTTGCCTGGAGAATCCCAGGGACGGGGGAGCCCGGTGGGCTGCCGTCTATGGGGCCGCACAGAGTCGGACACGACTGAAGCGACTTAGCAGCAGCAGCAGCAGGGTCTTTCAAAGCAGAAGTCACAAAGGAGTGATGCTTGCACTCCACTCAGTTCTGGCCCTCTCCTCTGTATGAGGTGCACCCGTCTTTATCAGGCATTGTGGATTCCAGTGTTCACGGGCAGTGCGAAGCGTAGAGAAGCGTATGGGCAGAAATTCAAAGGTCATCGCCCTGGGTAGTTTCGTCAGCCTCAGCAGGATGATACACAGTGCTCATGCATGACCAGCGTTACCGGCTTTTCTAGTATTTCAAGGAGAATGGGAAAACATGGATTAAAAAAAAAAAAAAAACCATGAAATACTCTTCTTTTTAAAAGTTGGCAAGCCACTCAATGTTTAATTACTGCAATGCAAAGAAAAGATTGTGTCGTAACGTCACATGCTTATATCTGACCGAGGAACCAATTTAAGATTTAGCTACGTCATCTCTATTGTGGGGCTTCCCTGGAGGCTCAGAGGTTAAAGCATCTGCCTCCAATCTGGGAGACCTGGGTTTGATCCCTGGGATGGGAAGATCCCCTGGAGAAGGAAATGGCAACCCACTCCAATATTCTTGCCTGAAGAATCCCATGGATGGAGGAGCCTGGTGGGCTACAGTCCACGGGGTCGCAAAGAGTCGGACACGACTAAGCAACTTCACTTTCACTGTCTCTACTATGAATCGCTAACATTTAAGATATAAACATAAAACATACCGTGAGGTTGAAACCATTCTTACTGTCTGGAAACGCGTGGTCTTGTGAACAGGGGTTGTTTGTGTTGCTAAGTGATCCTACTGATGGTAGCAGCTTTGTATTGCTAAGAGAAGTTTATTTCATCTGTAAGGGTCAGTTTTCACATTTATGCTTTTGGTTTATTTTTAAGGTCTCATCCTAACTTTAAAATCTTTCTCCACTTGGGTCATCTATTTTTTTTACTGTGAGGATGAAAGAGAAGAAAAACAAATAAATAAATCTTATGATTATCCAAGCACTCGATCCAACCATGTGTCTTCTCTGAAGGAAAACAAGCAAAGCCCTGTACTACAAAAACTAGGGATGTGATAACAGGGGAGAGGAAAGAGCAGTGAGCATTTACATTGGGAAATTTACAATTAAAGTTAAATGACTGATAATAAGACCATTGAGAAATACAACGAGTGTTATCACTCCTAACAGAGAGGAAGCATACTATAAAATTACAAATAATGATGATGAAGGGGACGACAGAGGATGAGATGGCTGCATGGCATCACGGACTCGATGGACGTGAGTCTGAGTGAATTCCGGGAACTGGTGATGGACAGGGAGGCCTGGAGTGCTGCGATTCATGGGGTCGCAAAGAGTCGGACACGACTGAGCGACTGAACTGAACTGAACTGAATGACGATGAAGCATATGAAGTGACTTGTGGTGAGGGGAAGGACTAAAAAATAGAAAAGACGTTTTCTTGTTTCTGTAGCAGGAAGACGGAATAGCTATGGATCCCTTGACATTAATGGAAGAATACAAGGTAGAAAGGTTGTAACTGTGTGAGAGAGGATAGGAACACAGAAAGCTCCCTTCTCTTGATCTGGTGTAAAGGAGCCAGAGGAATATTGAAATTTACATACACAGAGATCTGAGTACCAGAGTGACTTTAAGATTAACATTCATACTATTTAGTTAATTAAAACTAAGTATTGGTTTGGCCCAAAAGCAAATTCAGGTTTCCCTAGTAATAAAACATCTTACGAATAAACTCAAACTTTTGGGGGCAACCCAATTTTAACTTACCAATGAATCATTACTACTACCTACCAGCGTAACCCACACATTAATAATTAGTATCAACATTGCTAAGCAGTACTACCCAAGAATAAACAGAAAAGCTTTTGATCTTGCCGGATATTTCATCCAGGGAAGTGGAGAGAAGAAATCCAGTCAATGGAGGAATAAATTTAAAGGGGAGTTGTGTGTTTGAGTGAACTCCGGGAGTTGGTGATGGACAGGGAGGCCTGGCGTGCTGCAATTCATGGGGTCGCAAAGAGTCGGACACGACTGAGCGACTGAACTGAACTGTGTGTTTATTCCATGAAACTCTGCTGTTTCAGTATTATAGTACTGGTGATAGTCATTCAGTTGTGTCTGACTCTTTGCCTCCCCTATGCCTCCCCTTTGTAGCCCCACCGGCTCCTGTGTCCATGGGATTCTCCAGGCTCAAGAATACTGGAGTGGATTGCCATGCCCTCCTCCAGGGGAATCTTCCCGACCCAGGGTTCAAAACCTGGTCTGCCACCTTAAGGACAGATTCTTTACCAGCTGAGCCACCAGGGAAGCCCTTTAAATATTATAGTCAAAGTAACTAAATTGGGACACAATATAGATAAAAATTTTCTTCATTTTGCAACACCTGAGTTAATATTTATACAAAATTCTAACCAATTTGCCACGTGTAAAATAAAGAAAAAAACAATCGTATTTATTAACACAAGCAAAATATTAGCAGAAATCAGAAGCTATTTTATTTAGCATTATCTCCAAGAAACTAGTCGGTGAAGGAGAGTTACTGAATTATTAACCATCTTTTACAAAAGGCTATGTTTAGCGGGGATCTGGAAAGGCATGGGATGAAATTCAAAATCCATTCATATGAAAATTCTTTAAAGAAGTATACCTGGCCTGTCTGTACGATGTCAAAAGTGTCTGTGTTTGTGTATCTCAAAAGTCACTGTCCTGCTTCACGAGAATACAGAAAATATATGTAACTCACACAAAAGAAGGGAGACTAATTCCCTCAATATATAGAGTTCAAACCAAATTTTAAAAACTCAACTCAAAAAGAAATGAGCAAAAGATACAAACAGGCAGATCGCCTGAAAGAAATAGCAATGACTTACAGTCATAAAATGACAGTTCATTCTGTTTCAGGAAATGTCCCTTAAAAAGAGAAATTTAAATTTCACAAGTCCAGATGGGCAAATATTAGCATGCGCGGTGGAAGACACAGCTGACTAGTTTTCTGAGACGGCCAGGAGGAAAGCGGAGCAAACTCCAGTGCACTCCATCTCAGATTATGACGAAGGGAACACGATCACCCTGATCACAACCAGAATAGTCACAAACTGAGGCTGTTCAGGTATATAACACACCCCACGTGCATGAACAGCATACACATATGTACATTTCTGCTTGCCTGTACATTTATAATTTCAGAAAGGGCGCAGAAGGCTACGAAGAATTTCTGCAGAGGGTGGCCCTAGATTACTTTGGAATGCTTTGCTTTGCTATTCTATTTCTTTTAAGCCTGTATCTGTGTGTGTGTTCAAAAAGACATGGTTAATAAGAATAAAGGCGTAAAACCAGGACATAAAAAAAGTTGACGTCGGAGGAAGGAAAGGAGCTAAGAGACAGCATTAGAATTGTTTTTGTTTTGTTTGCGGTGTGGATTCCGCCGCTCTGCTGGTCCCTTTAGCTTCACTCATCCCAGGGAGAGGGCGGGAATGCTCTCCAGAGGGTTACGGATGTAACCTCTCCTCGAGGCTGGCGAGGAGGCATTTTCTGCGAAAGCCAGCTGCTGGGTAGTAAGTGTGCCGAGCAGCACAATCACAGACGTGCTCCGGTGGGGAGATTTACTTGGAAACAGGGTAAGTGTCTGTGAAAACACACCCATGCTGTCCTTGAACTCTTAGCTGGGTAGATTTCCACTGGATTAACAAGCTCTTCTAAAGACCTCGAGCGTGCTTGCTCAGTCCTCAGTTGAGTCCGACTCTTCGCAACGCTATAGACCATAACCCACCAGGCTCTTCGGTCTGTGGGATTCTCCAGGCAAGAAGACTGGGCTGGGTTGTCCTTCCCTTCTCCAGGGAATCTTCCTGACCCAGGGATGGAGCTCGCTCCTCCTGCGTGGCAGGCAGATTCTTTGCTGCTGGGCCACCTGGGAAGCCCATGCCTCTTCTCAATCCTGTGTCAATGCCAGCTTCCCTTCCCCAGACATTCAGCACCACCAGAGGGTTCCTGAGCAATGCCCACCTCTGAGAAACACTACTTGCTGACCCCACCCACACCATGTTAAATGGCCAGGATTGGCATACTCGGGCACAGACATCTGACACTCCCACCCAGCCCACACCCCAGGGCAATACCCTGCTTGAAAAAAGGCCTTTTTCTGCCATCTGACTACCCTTGTAAAGGAGCCGTCAACACTTCGTGAGTCTCTAGTTACACAAGACATCCGCAGATCTCAAGAGCTGCTCTCAGTGAGAAAGGCGCCCACCACTTACAATCGGGTTTCACTACACATGACAGATACTCTTGGTCCAAACAGTCAAAATCCTAGATTGAAAGCTCGAGCAAATCTTTCAGGAAATCGTGAACACTCTGCAGGAAATGCCTGCATCTTCCTTATGTGCGCACTGTGAAAGGCATAAGAAGGGACTGAGTACCATGACTTGGAAACTTTGTTGTTATGGTTCAACTCTTTCGGATGCCATAGACTGCAGCACGCCAGGCTTCCCCGTCCTTCACTATCGCCCAGAGTTTGTTCAAACTCATGTCCATTGAGTCAGTGATGCCACCCAACCATCTCATCCTCTGTCACCCCCTTCTCCTCCTGCCCTCACTCTTTCCCTTTCTTTTCATCAGGGTCTTTTCCAATGAGTCAGCTCTGTGCATCAGGTGGCCAAAGTACTGGAGCTTCAGCTTCAGCATCAGTCCTTCCAATGAACATTCAGGACTGATCTCCTTCAGGATGGACTGGTTGGATCTCCTTGCAGCCCAAGGGACTCTCAAGAGTCTTCTCCAACACCACAGTTCAAAAGCATCAGTTCTTCAGCGCTCAGTGTTCTTTATGGTCCAACTCTCACATCTGTCCATGACTACTGGAAAAACCTGACTAGATGGACCTTTGTTGGCAAAGTGATGTCTCTGCTTTTTTAGTATGCTGTCTACGCTTGTCATAGCTTTCCTTTGAACCTTGAAAATGGAAATGGTTAAAAGTTGTCTGTTCACAGCCCACTGTGAGCAATCCTGTCCAAATGGCAACATGAAGGCCTGGGTTACAGGCGAAGGCAGTGTTTTAAATCACTTCCTCCCTCCCAAATAATGTAAACATCACCAGGAGAAAAGGTAGCTGTGGAACTGAAGCCCCATTCAACAGCCCAGGGTGGGACGGGGGAAAACCCAGGCCACTGGTTTTCCTTCCCTTCTACAGGCATCACTTTACTCTTGCTCCTTGGAGGGACCACTCTCACTGTTAACCACCATTCTTGGATTCTGCACTAATTCAGCACGGGTTACAAGACAATTTAGAAGCCTCCAAATTCTACCTCTTACGACCTGACTGGAAGCTAATGAGACGTACCTGCTTGATCTCTGCTTCCAAGGTACCCTCCAACACACGACAGCCCTTAGCACGTGGAGCATCGTTCTCATGTGAGTTATCCCCCCAGTGAGGATGGAGGGTGCGTGTCTGGATCCCTTTCTCAGTCTTCCTGTCATCAGAGCAAGTTGCCCTTTCAGGGAGAGCTCTCAGCTGAGCAGCTGAGAATGTCAGAGCAGCTCTAAGTGTGAGTGTGCAGGATAACTGTTCTCACTGGGAAATGGAACAAAAAGAGAGTCTGTGAGGATTTCTCCACTGTGTTTTATTCGACTCACGTGTAGATAAAAATCAAGGGTAGAAATGAGGGGTGATACACTCAAATGATTTTGAAGGTTCTTGATGTAAAAGTTTAACACAGAATATGCCGACTGAAAACTCACTGAATTTCAACAGGCGGGCATGTTCAATGTAAAAATCTGACCTCCAAAAATATCTCTGGCTACAGACATCCCTTATGGCTCAGCTGGTAAAGAATCCGGCTGCAGTGTGGGAGACCTGGGTTCAGTCCCTGGCTTGGGAAAATTCCCTGGAGAAGACAACGGCCACCCACTCCAGTCTTCTGGCCTGGAGAATTCTATGGACTGTATAGTCCATGGGGTCTCGAAGAATTGGACATGACTGAGCGACTTTCCCTTTCACTTTCACTATGGGCATCCCACCCTGATGCTGGGAAAGACTGAAGGCAAAAGGAGAAAAGAGGGCAGCAGAGGGTGAGATGGTGAGACAGCATCGCCGACTCAACGGACATGCATCTGAGCAAACTCCAGGAGGCAGTGGACGACACGAAACACAGAGGACACAGAAGCCTGGAGTGCTGCAGTCCGCAGGGGCGCAAAGGGTCAGACACAACTGAGTGAGAGGAACAAGACGGACACTGCTGCTCATAGATAAGGTTTTCAAAAATTGATTTATTTATTTTAATTGGAGGCTAATTACACTATTGTGGTGGCTTTTGCCTACACTGACATGAATCTGCCAGGGGTTACATGTGTCCCCCATCCTGAACCCTCCTCCCACCTCCCTCCCCATCCCATCCCTCTGGCTCTTCCCAGTGCACCAGCCTCGAATACCCTGCCTCATGCAAAGAACCTGGACTGGCGATCTGTTTCACACATGATAATATACATGTTTCAGTGCTGTTCTCTCAGATCATCCCACGCTCGCCTTCTCCCACAGAGTCCAAAAGAGTGTTCTGTACATCTGTGTCTCTTTTGCTGTCTCTTATATAGTGTCGTGGTTACCATCTTTCTAAATTCCATATTTGTGTGTTAATATTACTATACTGGTGTTTTTCTTTCTGACTTACTTCACTCTGTATAATAGGCTCCAGTTTGATCCACCTCATTAGATCTGATTCAAATGCATTCTTTTTAATAGCTGAGTAATACTCCATTGTGTATATGGATCACAGCCTTCTTCTCCATTCATCTGCTGATGGATATCTAGGTTGCTTCCATGTCCTAACTACTGTAAACAGTGCTTCAGTGAACATTGAGGAACATGTATCTCTTTCAATTCTGGTTTCCTCAGTGTGTATGCCCAACAGTGGGATTGCTGGGTCGTACGGCATGAATCAAAACTCCTCAGTCCCCAACTCCACAAAACAAAGTGCCTAAAATTAGACAGTAGTCTACTTCCTGTTACAAATTAAAACATCTTTGAATTAATCAGATACCTCTTTCACTGGCTAACTTTTCCCTCAGTTCAGTTCAGTTGCTCAGTTGGGTCTGACTCTTTGTGACCCCATGAACTGCACCACACCATGTTGATGAAAATCATTATTCAAGTTACATATAAATTTAAGTGGTATTGTCCCTTCATCAACCAGAAATATTTTTTTTTTTCAAGGACACAAACAAAATAGCCAAGAGCTGAAATAAAGATGGATGACTAGCTCCTGTGAGGAAAAAGAAATATGCAAATCCATGTTTAAAGGCAAAGATTTAGCTTTAATTAATGTTAATTGTTATGTAAGTAGTCATATCATACTGTTGAGGACAGAATAATTTTTGCAGGCAAAGAATAAGCAAAGAGATTGAGTCAGTCCATCCTAAATGAAATTAACCCTGAATATTCATTGGAAGGACTGAAGCTGAAGCTCCAATACTTTGGCCACCTGATGCCAAGAGGTAACTCATTGGGAAATACCCTGATGCTGGGAAAGACCGAAAGCAGGAGGAGAAGGGGGTGACAGAGGATGAGATGGTTGGATGGCATCATCGACTCGATGGACATGAGTCTGAGCAAACTTCGGGAGATGGTGAAGGACAGGGAAGCCTGGCGTGCTGCAGTCCACGGGGTTGCAAAGAGTCGGACAACAAAGAATGACTGGTGATTTCTCAGCTCACAGAACTGGAGCGAGCTGGTCTCAAATGAAATGCGAGTGGGTAGCAAGAATGTGGAGTGATCAGAAAACACCTACAAAATCTCCTTTTTTTGCCATTAAATTAGGTTAAACCCTTTCTCCAAGTGCTTAAGTGCTTAATAACAAGGAAAAATCCTCTTATGCATGTAGAGAGCATTAAACTTTCAATCCAGTAGGATTGTAAGGGTTAGGGCATGGAGTAGGTGGAACCCACACCCTGAGTTGTGGAATACTTTATCACTAACCTTGCACAGAATTGCCAATGCATGCTGATAATAGACAGGAAGCAGACATTTAGCCTGCCTTATCACTGCATTTAGTTCTCCGGACCTCCTGTCCATGGCATTTCAGGCCGCTCATAACCTTCCCTTAGACAGACATTGCTTTGGTGTTGAGTGCTGGAGGAAACACTCCCATTGCTAACCACCCCGGACGCCACCTCCAAGGATCCCACGTCTCTGAGATGCATTGGGTGTTACTGCTGGTATTTTACGGTGAGGACACTAAGCCTCAGAGCTGCTAAATGACTTAAGGAACTAACTAGCTACTGAACTGACACTGAATGGAGAGCATGCGTTTTAAACCCACATCCACGGTTGACCACGTGACATAGTCCATATTCTGAACACGTAATCGGACAATCTATGATTGCCAATGTCTTTAAATATTTTTTTTTAATGTGGCCCATTTTTAGACTTGGCTTCCCTGATAGCTCAGTTGGTAAACACTCTGCCTGCAATGCAGGAGACCCTGGGTCGGGAAGATCCACTGGAGAAGGGATGGGCTACCCACTCCAGTATTCTTGGGCTTCCTTTGTGGCTCAGCTGG
The DNA here is from genome assembly GCF_042477335.2 of Ovis canadensis. Lineage (NCBI taxonomy): Eukaryota > Metazoa > Chordata > Mammalia > Artiodactyla > Bovidae > Ovis > Ovis canadensis. The sequence goes on from NC_091271.1 coordinate 6,269,406, forward strand.
TAAAGAATCCACCTGCAATGTGGGAGACCTGGGTTCAATCCCTGGGTTGGGACAATCCCTGGGGTTGGGACAATCCCCTGGAGAAGGGAACGGCTACCCACTCCAGTCTTCTTGGGCTTCCCTTGTGGCTCAGCTGGTAAAGAATCCACCTGCAATACAGGAGACCTGGGTTCGATCCCTGGGTTGGGATGATCCCCTGGAGAAGGGAATCCAGTATTCTGGCTTGGAAAATTCTCATGGACTGAATAATCCATGGGGTCACAAAGAGTTGGACACAACTGAGTGACTTTGACTTTCATCCCTTTTTTTTTAGTCTTTATAGAATTTGTTACAGCTTTCTTTCTGTTTTGCTGTTTTGGTGTTTTTGGCCTCGAGGCATGTAGCATGCCAGCTCCCCAGTGAGGGGTGGAACACGCAACCCCCCTTCTCCCCGCCAGTGGAAGGTGAGGTCCTAGCTACTGGACCACCAGGGAAGTCTCTGACTGCTAACGTTTTAAGAGCAGGATATATCCGTTCCATGAAATGATATTCGGAATCCAGCGTTCTTACAGATGAAACTCAGAGCCCTTTCTGCTCTGTGGCTCCGAGGGCCCCCTGAAGACTGGAGAACAGGCTCTCAGTTGGTCTTGGGGGATGGGAGACTCAGAGAACATGCAACGTATGCTGAGAGATCACACACTAGGATGCTGGGTGGTCAGTAAGTCCCAGCAGGGGCTCAGGAGACCCGGCAACCATGTGGAGGCTGAGCAAGCACACCCAGTCCTGGCTTTATAATGTGCAGTCACTTGAGTCCTGTGCTGGGAGATAATTCTATTTCCAAAGAGAATCTGTCTTGATTCTCTCAGCTGAGTACTCCCTTCAAGGCATCCCTAAGAAGATTCTTTATAAAACGTGCTCACATTTCAGCGCCTTTGATTTCTATGGTCAGACTCGACCTTTCTACACAACTGGAAGGGAAAAATAACTCTCGTGTCCAAGTTTAATGCTTGTGTGTGTGTGATCCTATAATTACTGTCCTTTGAAAATATGAGTTTAACCTTAGGACACTGGCAAGCTCTCGTGTTGTTAATCCTTGGTTTTCCCCTAGGATCGGAAAGGAGTTCCGAGAAGCCGGAGAGAACCTGGACTTGCTCCAAACCTTGGCCTTTTTTCATCTCTCCCACCTCTGTTTGTACAGCGTGGAAAGAATGGCTTTTTCGGGCCACCTCCCAGTTTCTGCAGCTCTCTGCTCCGGCTGCCTCCCATCTCAGCTAAGCCAGGGGGTGCTTCCTTTGCACAGCTAAGCCTGCTGTTCCAACTGTAAATGCATTTTTCCAGGAAAGAGACAGGTGATGCTCTCAGTCAACAGGCAGGATGCGTTTACCAGTCCAAATAGATCTTTGCAAGTCATTCTGTCTGCCGAGGAGGGACACAGAGAGTGAAAAGAAATGAAGAGGGCAATCTTTTCTGTGCCTCTGGAACTGCAATTCTCTAAGGAGATAAAACTCTTCCCGGCCCTTTCTCTCTAATTATGTGAAGCTAAAATGATGTGATACTGAAGCTGAGGCTCCAGTACTTGGACCACCTGATGTGAAGAGCTGACTCATTGGAACAGACTCTGATGCTGGGAAAGAGTGAGGGCAGGAGGAGAAGGGCATGAACAGAGGATGAGGTTGTTGGATGGCATCACAGATTTGATGGACATGAGTTTGAGCAAGCTCCGGGAGTTGGTGATGGACAGGGAGGCCTGGTGTGCTGCAGTCCATGGGGTCGCAAAGAGTCAGACGTGACTGAGCAACTGAACAGCAACAACAGCAACATCCTAACCTTGGCACTGCAAGTCCCGTATGTCAGGAATCCACTCAGTCACAGGCAAACCAGAATGGTTGGCTATCCTGAGTCAAAATATCATCCTTTACCAAAAACTTTCTTCAGCAGCTATCTCTAATTCGGGCTTTTAAAAACTCAACCACAATACCGCAGACAGAATTAACAAATGTTCCTAAGTATCATTTCATAGCAGCCATGTTCATTTTCTTTTTTACTTCCTGCAGAAAGAGAAAGTGTCAGTAGCTAATGTGAGTCAGGACTCCTCTGACTGATATGTCAGCTAAAAGTTCTTTCACTTCCCCAGCATTTTTTCTCCTGTGTCATTTGTATCATGAAGAACTCGAGTCAATGTGCCTGTAAGATTCCCCACAATCTAGGTATTACATGTGATGTTCTTGTGGTGAAGGGAGTCTGTGAAGGACAGGGAAGCCTGGTGTGCTTCAGTCCATGGGGTCACAAAGAGTCGGACATGACTGAGCGAATGAACAACATCATGTGAGGCTAAGGGTGCCCCTCTATGGAAACCCACCCCCTCCCCAAGGACACATCTGGGGCGGGCCCAGTCTGCCAGGGCCTCCAGCCTTGTCGAATTCCACCACCTGGGAGGTGTCCCCCCCGCTCCCCCCGCCTTGCAACCTGAACCCAGTTCTTGTCACAAGATTTTTAAATGAACTGGACGCTGGAAGACCAAGGTCATCACCTAATATTGTCTTCTTTCATTCTGGAAATGGCACACCATGGTACATGATCATTATTTGCCTGCACATGGGAACTTCCTCATGGTGGCATGGGTTAGGTATAAATGCATGAGCGTGTTTACCCCTAAAGTACATGTCTTGTTCTCCTTGGTCCACAGTCCTCTTCCCGTCCCCACAGAAACAAGCCTTCCTAACACACATTTGTCATACATATGCACATTAAAATGTGCATTGCTGTTCTCAGCTCCAGACGTATCTGTATCAGTTCACTTCAGTCAGTCAGTCGTGTCTGACTCTTTGCGACCCCTTGGACTGCAGCACACCAGGCTTCCCTGTTCATCACCAATTCCTGGAGTTTACCCAAACTCATGTCCATTGACTCGGTGATGCCATCCAACCATCTCATCCCCTTCTCCTCCTGCCTTCAATCTTTCCCAGCATCAGGGTCTTTTCCAATGAGTCAGTTCGTTGCCTCAGGTGGCCAAAGGATTGGAGTTTCAGCTTCAGCATCAGTCCTTCCAATGAATATTCAGGACTGATTTCCTTTAGGATGGACTGGTTGGATCTCATTGCAGTCCAAGGGAGTCTCAAGAGTCTTCTTCAAGACCACACTTTGAGCATCAATTCTTAGGTGCTCAGCTTTCTTTAGAGTCCAACTCTCACATCTATACATGACTACTGGAAAAAACCATAGCTTTGACTAGACAGACCTTTGCTGGCAGAGTAATGTCTCTGCTTTTTAATATGCTCTCTAGTTGGTTACAGTGTTTCTTTCAAGGAGCAAGCATCTTTTAATTTCAAGGCAATGGCACCCCACTCCAATACTCTTGCCTGGAAAATCCCATGGACAGAGGAGCCTGGTAGGCTGCAGTCCATGGGATCACTCAGAGTCGGACACGAATGAGTGACTTCACTTTCACTTTTCACTTTCATGCATTGGAGAAGGAAATGGCAACCCACTCCAGTGTTCTTGCCTGGAGAATCTCACGGATGGGGGAGCCTGGTGGGCTGCTGTCTATGGGGTTGCACAGAGTCAGACACGACTGAAGCAACTTGGCAGCAGCAGCAGTTACCATCTGCAGTGATTTTGGAGCCCCCAGAATAAAGTCTCTCACTGTTTCCATTGTTTCCCTATCTATTTTCCATGAAAGCATGTCTATACGATTTGTGTGTGTGTTTTGTGTGATAGGTTACATTCTGCTTCTTCCTTGTTCTCAGCACTGCTGTCTGGATCTATGTGTGAGGCATCTATACACAGAGTACATGGCTTCCAACCACTGGACAAGGGGCCCATGCATGTACCCTCTGCATTCCAATACACAGTCTCTCTCCCCACTCTCCAGGGACGTCTGTGGTTGCTGACCAAACACGCAACACCAGGATGAACCCTATCATATGTGACTCCCAGCAGACCTGCTGTAAAAATTTACTGGAGCTAATCCTCAGAGCACAAATTTGGGTCTTTTGATACTGAGAGTGGTTAAATTAGACATAGTTTTTGTATTGTTTCCATATGGGTCTTTCTAAGACACCCCAGTTGTCCTATGTTTTTGTCCTTTACATCAAACTGTGCTGTTTTGATTATAATAGCTTTTGTGTATGCTTTAATGTCTGTAACTGGAGTAGGAAATGGCAACCCACTCAGTATTACTGCCTGGAAAATTCCGTGGATGGAAGAGCCTGGCAGACTACAGTCCATGGGGTTGCAAAGAGTTGGACACAACTGAGCGACTGAACAACACAATAGTGTCTATTAGGGCAAATCTTCCCTCTTCAGTATTTTTTGTCATATTTTTTTCATTTTCATGGAAATGACCCCCCCAAAAAAATCAAATTCTTCAATAAAAATTTTAGAGTGGGTTCCTCATGTTTCTGGAGAAATCCAACTGAAATATGGAATTTATAGATTAACTAGGAGAACTGACATCTCTATAATACTAAAATGCGATCATCTCAAGAAAGTAATGTCTCTTCGCGTATTCAAATTACCTTCTATGTCCTTTAGGAGAGTTTTACATTTTTCTTTATAGCTGCTGTGCATAAAGAAGATACTGGATTGCTTTTATTGCTATTGTGAATGGTATCGTATGCTTGATTATACGTTCAAGCTGCTGGTATAGACAACTGCTTTAGCTTTTTTTAAGTTTACCTCGTTTCCAACAACCTTGCTGAACTCTAGTTACAGCTGTTTATTTATTCTATTGCTTTTTGTATCTAGGTAATTGTTTCATCTGCAAATGTTGTAGTATATGGAGCCCTGTTCCACAGGAAAAGGAGAATAAAATAAATGGGACGTTTTAAGGATGGGACTATTTAGACATATGCCCTGTGAGTTTGCAAAAATAATGCATACTGTTTGCTGTCATGGGGTTTTAACTGTAATATCTCAAGCTTATTACTCATATCATTCAGCTCTTTATAATGGTATTGGGGGGGAAGTTTTATCAAACAATTTCTGAAAAGAATCACAAACTACAGCTGTTAGTATGTCTATTTCTCCATAATACATGGTCGTAGTGATTTGGAATTCTTATACCAGTGTTCCTTATACAATCTACTGCGTCTCTTTGTCCTTCATATCTTAAAATCTGTATTGCCCTATTTTAAGTTTCTTACCCCATCGGTCACTGTTTCATAATGGACATCCACTTCCTTTCAGGTTTTCTCTAGCCTACAAGCGTGACTCTGCTTGGCAACCAGTGATTGAATGTTATTGGTAGCCTCCAACGTTTAATCGGTAACTATAGGATTTCTCAATTTTTATATATTCATCTGTTCTACCATCTATGTCACATCCCTGCTTGCTATAGCGTATCTTTGTTTCTATACTCTTTCGGTGCTTCCTATCCGTAGGTGATTTTTTTTCTCCTCCCTCGGCTGATGTAAAATGTAACACATCTTATTTTTCTTCTGTTCACGGTCAGTCTTTATTAAGATCCATATTCAATTGTTCCCTGTTTTTCAGTCGCTCAGTCGTGTCTGACTCTTTGCGACCCCATGGACTGCAGCACACCAGGCCTCCCTGTCCTTCACCATCTCCAGGAGCTTGCTTAAACTCATGTCCATCGAGTCGGTGATGCCTTCAACCACCTCATCCTCTGTCGTCCCCTTCTCCTCCCGCCTTCAATCTTTCCCAGCATCAGGGTCTTTCTTCTCTAATGAGTCAGCCCTTCACATCAGGTGGCCAAAGCATTGCAGCTTCAGCATCAGTCCTTCCAATGAATATTCAAAGTTTATTTCCTTGCCAGTCAAGGGACTCTCAAGAGTTTTCTGCAACAGCGTGGTCCAAAAGCATCAATTCTTCGGTACTCAGCCTTCTTTATGGTCCAACTCTCACATCCATACATGACTACTGGAAAAACCTTGCCTTTTAGTATAAGCACCTTTGTTGGCAAAGTGATGTCTCTGGTTTTTAATATGGTGTCTAGGTTTGTCATAGCTATTCTTCTAAGGAGCATATTCAGTACTGGTTTCTTAAACTTAGGAGTATGCAGGTCTTCCTTCAATAGGATATGTATTTAAGCAAGTTCTCTTATGCCTCTAATCTCTCTACCATCATTCACCATTTGATTCTGTCTAGAATTTTACTTCTGGGTTAAGATCTCTTTTGTCTTATTCTTTTCTTACCCTGGTCTTATATTAGACAACAAAAAATGAACCTAGTAGGTATCACCTCCCTTCATGTCTATTTCTTACAGGCTCTTCCTGGAGTTGACCAATTTTTCAGACTATTTTCAAAGTGGATTTTTGTCTAGAAAAATCTTCTGAAAACCAGCACACCTGGAAATATTCTTGTCACGCCCTCACATTTAAGCGACATTTCTCTTAGCTGGAAGGTTTCTAATGTTTGAAGTTATTCTAAAAATATTAGTCTGATTGCATTAGTCTGGTTCCAAGACCATAACAAAATGTTGGGATGGCCAAAGAAGTTTGCTCAGGTTTTCTGTGAGATCATCAGGAAAAACTGGAATGAAATTGTTGGCCAACGCAATGCCAGGGCCGAGCTGGCTTAAACGACAGAGAAATGTCTTTCCCTGTGGTTCTGGAAGGTAGAAGTCCCAGGTGAAGGTGCCAACCGATCAATCCTCCTGGCTTGCAGATAGAACCTTCCAGCTGAGTCCTCCCCTGCCCTTTCCTCCGTGGGTATAGGGAGAGATTGAGAGAGCAGGCTCTCTAATTTCCCTTCCTATAAGGGCACCAATATCATGAGGACTCCCTTCTCACAACCCCATCACCTCCCAGACACATGGAAGACGAGGGCCTTAAGGTACGAAACAGACATTCAGTCCTGACACTGACCTCTCAGAGGTTAGAGCTGATGTTGAGAAATGTGTTGTTAGTTTGAGTCTTGTTCTTGGAAAACCTCCTGCTTTCTCCTTGGAGCTTCATGAATTCCCTTCATTTTGCCCTTTGAAGTTTTCCCCCTCTTAAAGCGCCCTCATGTGGGAGCCATTTCCATCACACATGTCTCATCATTTTATTTATTTATTTATTTTTTTAAATAATGGAGACTTCTCATGACGTCTTTTCTGACGACGCTTCCTCTCTGTTTTTCCTTTCACCTTCTGGGTCTCCTCTATGTGCTGCCAGCTCTATTTCTATTCACCATGTTCCTGGTGTTTCTAATTCTCTCCTGTTTAGACTTGTCTAATGCTTCATGGGACAGAAAACGTCGGACTTTTGCAAGTCTTAAAACTTACCTTGCAGCTTACCCATGCGGCACGGTTTCTTCAGCTGTATTCACTCAGCTACTCAGTCCATCGCCTGTATTCTTTATTTTAACTGAAAGACTCAGTTGGTAAAGAATCTGCCTGCAATGCAGGAGACCTGGGTTCGATCCTTGGATCCCCTGGAGAAGGAAATGGCCACCCACTCCAGTATTCTTGCCTGGAGAATCCCATGGACATTGGAGCCTGGTGGGCTTCAGTTCATGGAGTCACAAAAGGGTCTGAGCGATTAAGCACACAAAACCGTGTTTTCCACACTATACATTTCTACTTGGGTCATCTGTATGACTTGCTATTACCTGGTTTATATTGCTACCTTCTTCCATTATCTCACTGAGTGTATGCGTTCTTGGGCCATCTCTGCAATTCTGCCTCAGTGGGTGTACATTTTTCCACTTTCTTTCTCCTTAGAGGTTGGGTTCTTTGGGTCTCTAGTTGTTCCAGTCCAGAAGTGTGTGTGATTCCAGGATGGGGCTTTCACCCGGAGGCAGCGTCGCCTCCCAGGAGACACATGGCAACCTCTGCTGCTATTTTTGGTTGTTACACCAGGTAAATGGAGATGTTGTGGGCACCCCGTAGGTAGAGTCCAGCCATGCTGCTCAACAGTGCAATGGATGGTTCCCCAATCCCCACAACAAACGAAAAGTCGGGCCCCCACATCTCACTACTGCCAAGACCGAGAAGCCCTCAGCTAGAAGTCCCAGCTGCTGGCCAGGGGCCGGGTCCCCGGGGAGAAGGTCCCAACAGCGGAGAAGCACTGTGGACACTTCCCTTACCTCGACGGGATCAGGCAATCCTCTCTGCCCAGGGCCTCCTCTGAGACTCTGGTCTATGTCTTGTCTCCTGAGGTGGACGGGGTTCCCCTCTGCTGGGTGTTTAGATGGGGTGTGGGCTGGGGAGAAGATGCCAGAGGGAGAGGGAGGTGAGCCCCAAGGAGACGCTTTTCATCAGTTAGTCACTGTGATGCAGACGCTGGGCTGCCCTGCTGTGATCACCCACCCCAAGGATATCAGTTGGCAGGCCACTGAAACAGCTTCCTGCAGCAAGGGCGGGCAGAGCAAGACCACGCACACACACACACAACATACACACACACACAACACACACACACACCTCACACACACACGCCTCAACACACAGACCTCACACACACATACCTCACACACACATACCTGGCTATTGAAATAGCTTCCTGCAGCAAAGGCAGGCAGAGCAAGACCACGCACACACACACACAACATACACACACACACACACCTCTCACACACGCACCTGGCTATTGAAATAGCTTCCTTGTAGCAAAGGGGTCAGAGAAAGATTATACACACATACAACACACACAACTCATACACACACACACCTGGCTACTGAAACAGCTTCCGGCTGCAAAGGCGGGCAGAGCAAGATCACGCACACACACACAACACACACACCTCAAACACACACCTCACACACACACACCTCACACACACACACCTGGCTATTGAAATAGCTTCCTTGCAGCAAAGGGGTCACAGAAAGACTACACACACATACAGCACACACAACATACACACACACACACACACACACACCTCACACACACACCTGGCTATTGAATTAGTTTCCTTGCAGCCAAGGGGGGCAGAGAAAGACCACACACACACATACACAACACACACACACAACACACACACACCTGGCTATTGAAATAGCTTCCTTGCAGCAAAGGCAGGCAGAGAAAGACCACACACACACACACACACACACACACACAACATACACACCTGGCTATTGAAATAGTTTCCTTGAAGCAAAGGCAGGCAGAGAAAGACTACACACACACACACACACACACAGACACACTCAGGCAGAATTAAGAGGAGAAATTCTCTCTTCCCTTCAATCCTGCCACTGCTCCTTCATCAGCCTGAAGTGAAGTGAAGTGTTAATGGCTCAGTCGTGTCTGACTCTTTGTGACCCCATGGACTGTAGCCCACCAGTCTCCTCTGTCCTTGGGGATTCTCCAGGCAAGAATACTGGAGTGGGTTGCCACTTCTTTCTCCAGGGGATCTTCCCGACCCAGGGATCAAAGCTGGGTCTCCTGCACCGAAGGCAGATTCTTTGCTACTGTCTGCGCCACTAGGGAAGTCCCAAAGATGTTCGCCTCCTCTGCTCCCTGAAGTTAGGGGCCTTACTTTCCCCACCAGGGAACCCAGAGTGTCATCGGTGATAACACAGAGTCCTAACTACTGGACCACAAGGTTCCAGCTTAATGAAGCAACCTCCCAAGTGAGATGCAACTCCCTTTCCAGCATCCTCCAGTCACTGCAGGGAGCTCTGGGGATTTTCTATGGGGTGCGATCCCCTCTCTTCCAGCCCTCCCTTCTGCGTACACAGCTGTCTACGGTTGCTCTTGGTGTTTCATAAGAAACTTTCTGCTTAAAAAAAAATAATTGGGCTTCCCCAGTGGTCCACTGGTTAAGAAACCACCTGGCCATGCAGGAGGACATGGGTTCGATCCCTGGTCTGGGAGGATTCCACATACCAAGGGGCAGCAAAGTCCACGAGCCACACCTGCTGAGCCTGCTCATCTTGAGAGCCTGGGAGTCACAACAGGCAAAGCCCCCACAATAAGACAAGCACCTCAACTAGAGAGTAGCCTCTACTCACCACGAAAGCCCATGCACAGCTACAAAGACCCAGCATGGCCAAAATAATAATAATAATAATAATAATTGTAGGTGCCTTAGACTGCAGGGAGATCCAACCAGTCCATCCTAAAGGTGACCAGTCCTGGGTGTTCATTGGAAGGACTGATGCTGAGGCTGAGACTCCAAAATTTTGGCCGCCTCATGTGAAAAGTTGACTCATTGGAAAAGACCCTGCTGGGAGGGATTGGGGGCAGGAGGAGAAGGGGACGACAGAGGATGAGATGGCTGGATGGCATCACCGACTCGATGCACATGAGTTTGGGTGAACTCCGGGAGTTGGTGATGGACAGAGAGGCCTGGCCTGCGATTCATGGGGTCACAAAGAGTCGGACACGACTGAGCGACTGAACTGAACTGTAAAAACTAAAGTGTTGAAATGAACATTTCTATAATTACACTCTAAATTGCATTCTTCATCTGTTTTATCATTTACAAATTCCATTCTTCATTATTTGGGTTTCTCTTCTGTTCAGGAGTGCTTATGATATAATAGAATTTGATAAAATTCTGCTTTTATCAAATGATAAAACAGTCTTTAAATATGTTTTAATAACATGAGGTATATTGATAAAACAATATATCTTTAAATATGTTCTAATGACATGGGGTATATTCACGAGTTGTTCATTTTCCTTAGCCTCAGACACAAAATTATTTTTCCCTTGACTCTGACAGTTACCACATACATAAATCTCTAAATAATAAAAGAGAACCTAAGTGTTTTCCCTCCTGTTCAGTTTCTATGGAACACTGTTTAACATCACAACTCCTTTTATCTCAGGAAACAGCATCTCATTCTAAGCCACTGATAACATTAATCAAAGCAGGCTTTTATGACATTTAAATAAATGAATTTTCCATTGCACACACAAGGACAATAGAGACAATCTGTAAAAACTACGTGTTTATCACAGGGATATATTCCTGTTATCACACTGCCATTATTTAGCCACTGATTCAGGGAAAGAAAACTGCTTAGAATATGAAAACAGCAGAATGCCAGCATAAACGATGACACCACCCTTATGCCAGAAAGTGAAGAAGGACTAAAGAGCCTCTTGATGAAAGTGAAAGAGAGAGTGAAAGTTGGCTTACAGCTCAACATTCAGAAAAACTAAGATCACGGCATCTGGTCCCATCACCTCATGGCAAACAGATGGGGAAACAGTGGAAGACAGTGGCTGACTTTATTTTTCTGGGCTCCAAAATCACTGCAGACGGTGATTGCAGCCATGACATTAAAAGGCATTTATTCCTTGGAAGGAAAATTATGACCAACCTAGACAGCATATTAAAAAAGCAGAGACATTACTTTCCCAACAAAGGTCCATCTAGTCAAGGGTATGGTTTTCCCAGTGGTCAGGTATGGATGTGAGAGTTGGACTATAAAGAAAGCTGAGTGCTGAAGAGTGAATGCTTTTGAATTGTGGTGTTGGAGAAGACTCTTGAGAGTTCCTTGGACTGCAAGGAGATCCAACCAGTCCCTCCTAAAGGAAAACAGTCCTGAATATTCATTGGAAGGACTGATGCTGAAGCTGAAACTCTAATACTTTGATGCAAAGAGCTGACTCATTGGAAAAGACCCCAATGCTGGGAAAGATTGAGGGCAGGAGGAGAAGGGGATGACAGAGGATGAGATGGTTGGATGGCATCACTGACTCAATGGACATGGGTTCAGGTGGACTCTGGGAGTTGGTGATGGACAGGGAGGCCTGACGTGCTGCTATTCATGGGGTCGCAAAGAGCTGGACACGACTGAGCAACTGAACTGAACTGAACTGGACATAAACGAAGAAAGAGCTCAGGGAAAACTCAAGGATGGCCTTCGTGTCTTACTCTTTCTGCTTTACTGTTAGAAATTACTTCTGTGGCTTATAATCATACTTGAAACTCAGACTTAATATGAATAATACCTTTTCATGAGCAAGCAGTTTTTCACATATATATGTAATACACATGCAAAGTACATTTTTCAAAAAAAATTAAAAATAAGCCTAAATACTCTTTCTTGAAATTAAGTTTGTATATATTCAAATGCCTAAGGGAAAACTTATTTATTTTCCAGCTTAATATCTGTTTATTGGGATGTACCCCCCAGTGGTAAGACTCCAAGCTCCCAATACAAGAGGCCCAGGTTCAATCCCTGATCTGGGAAATAGACCCCATATGCTACAACTCAGAGTTCTCATGGTACAACTAAAAAGAACATGCATGTATATCAAAGATCAAAGATCCTGCTTCCTGCAACTGAGACCTGCTGTTGCTGCTAAGTCGCTTTAGTCATGTCCGACTCTGTGCGACCCCATAGACGGCAGCGCACCAGGCTCCCTCGTCCCTGGGATCCTCCAGGCAAGAACACAGGAGTGGGTTGCCATTTCCTTCTCCAATGCATGAAAGTGAAAAGTGAAAGTGAAGTTGCTCAGTCGTGTCCGACCCTTAGTGACCCTATGGACTGCAGCCCACCAGGCTCCTCCATCCATGGGATATTTGAGGCAAGAGTACTGGAGTGGGTTGCCACTGCCTTCTCCATAAGACCTGGTACAACCAAATACATATATATATATATATATTACATCTGTCTATTGACCAATCATTTATTTTGGTGATTTGCTACATAATAATTTTGCATAAACTGCCAGTTAAGAACAACTGGTTGGAGAAAGAAATGGCAACCCACTCCAGTATTCTTGCCTGGAGAATTCCATGGACGGAGGAGCCTGGTGGGCTGCAGTTCACAGGGTTGCAAAGAGTCAGACACAAGTGAGCAATCGAGCACAAGGACAATTAGTAAAGAACAGCCCATGTTTCTCAAACTGTAGAAGCAATAACTACACACGCAGTATTTTTTTTTTCAAATTCTACTATGTCATAAGCACTGTTGAACAGAAGAGAAACCCACGTGGATGTAAGTGGAACACACAGTCTCAGATAAATGCAAGAGTATAACCTGGGTAGCTGGTAACATTTTATTCAAGCAAATGAATACGAAACGTGCACATACTCCAGATAACACACACACTAACCAAGATAAACAAAGCCAAGTGCCAAAGAACTGATGCTTTTGAACTGTGGTGTTGGAGAAGACTCTTGAGAGGCCCTTGGACTGCAAGGAGATCCAATCAGTCCATCCTAAAGGAGAGCAGTTGTGGGTGTTCATTGGAAGGACTGATGCTGAAGCTGAAACTCTAATACTTTGGCCACCTGATGCGAAGAGCTGACTCATTGGAAAAGACCCTGATGCTGGGAAAGATTGGAGGCAGGAGGAAAAGGGGACGACAGAGGATGAGATGGTTGGATGGCAACACCGACTCAATGGACACGGGTTCTGGTGGACTCCGGGAGTTGGTGATGGACAAGGAGGCCTGGCGTGCTGCAGCTCAGGGGGTTGCAAAGAATCAGACACGACTGAGCAACTGAACTGACTGCCTGACTGAACCAAGATAAAACAACCGTCTCCCCATTCACGTTTTTCCATTCTGGCCCTCTGTTTCGGAGGCCGGACAACCCCTACTCTTTAGTCAAATCTGGCCCACCATCCTTTCTGTAAATAAAGTTTCCCGGGACACAGATACAACCAGTTGCTGGTGAACAGCCTATAGCTGCTTTCGTATTGCCAGCTTCAGGGCTGAGGTCTTCAGACCCACAAAAACCTAAAACCCCTTATGGAGACTGTTTGCTTGCTGAATGCTGTCACAGGCAACACACACATGCACACGCACACCCTCACACGCACACACACACACACACACACACACCCCTGTGAAAGTGGCTTGCCATGGCTCCTCTTGCAGCGGTGATTGGAATGGTCTCCCCACCACAGTAGTGCTGACCTGGGGCTCTTCCCGTATCTCCAATAAAATGAACCTTATCCTCGAGGACTCTGTTTGGCTGTGGACTGCCATGAACACTTTTCTCTGCCACTCTAGCTCCTTCTGATAAAGTCCAAGTAATCTCACACTTTCACTCTTGACTTGCTCCAAAAGTATTCGCACAAACATCCCCTTTGTGCTAAGCTTGGACGAGCAGTGATTTATACATTTGTCGGCGAGATGAGAATCTTGATTAGAATCAATAATGTCAAATAGCTGCCATTCATTAAAAATGCTTCCAACCAAGCTTTTGTTGCAGAGTTTTTTAAATAGATATGGTCTTGATTTATTAGGGAGTGAGGTGGCTGTACAGTGAAAGGTATTGATTTTTTTGTGGGTTTGCTTTTATTTTTTTTTCCAAGATACTGGTAGCATGCAATTGATTTATGGTATCATTAATGTTGTAATGGTTCTAAGCATTTTTTTAATTACCATTGTTATTTCTCCTGTGACCCAAGAGGTATTGAGGACTGCATTTTTCAGTTCCCAAATACATGGGGGTTTACTATCTTTTTTATTGATTATTATTATTGACTTGTCATGTATTGCCTGTGGTCATTCTTTATATTTGGAGTGTAAGTTTGTGTATATATAATATACCACACTTAAGAATGTCATTACTTAAACCTCTGTCTCCTTTCTACTGTTCTATCATCTTGATCTACCAATTTCTGGCTGCTTGAACCATCAATCCTCCTACCAAGCATGTTAATTCTTAGGTAGGTTGATAACGAGTCCAGGGCCCTCAAAAAGGAAGGGGTCTGGAGGTCTCGAGGAGGAACAAAGGGCAAATGCTTTTTTCTACATTGCTTCATCTTAGTCACATAAGATGTTATTTTCTTCAAGCCCAGAGCTAATGATTTCCCAACAAAACAACTCCTCTTATGATTCTATAACAGCAATAAATCTTGCTCGAGGACCTGTTTCTCTTATTAAACAAGAACCTTCTGACTAATCTTGTTATTTTAAAGATGTATATTGCGGGCGTGTAAGATCTTTCCACTGTTAGTTCTAATCTTGCTCATTTAAGATGTGGTTGTGGGAGGTGGTCTGGTAAAAGTATGTAAGGCCTTGCTAACACTAGAGAGGGGGGCATTCTCTGTCCCCCTTCCGATGTCTGTGTCAGAAGCTTTCTCTGTCCCAGTTTATACTTGAACAAAAGCTCTTGAGTGATCAAGCCTGGTCCCTGGTCCCGAAGCTCAGCCTTCTTTCTTCAGAGACCACACATCCAACATTGCTCACCGTAAGCTATGACTATGATGGTTAACTTCATGTGTCAACCTGACTCGACAATGGAGGCCCAGACATTGAGTCAAGATTCTCTGTATGTTTCGTGAGGGTGTTTTGGGCTGAGATTAACATTCCCATTGCTGGACCTGGAATAGAGCACACTGCCCTCCAGAAGGTAGGTGGGCATCATTCCATCTGTTGAAGGCCTGAATGGAACAAAAAGACTGGCCTCCCCTTGAGCACAGAGGAATTCTGCCAGAAGGTGACCTCCAGACTTACAGCCAACATCAGCTCTTTTCTGATGTTCCAGTCTGCTGGGTTATCTGCAGACTTGGGACTTGCCAGCCTCTATAATCATGCCAGCCAATTCCTTATAGTAACTCTCTCTCTCTCTCTTTGTATCTCTCTGTCTGTCTCTCTCTCTCCACTTGTACACACAAACACAGAGGCCTTTAACTGCTGGTGAAATTTCTCTGGCGTGTAATAACTAATATACACCTCCAACTGTGTCCAGATGAGATGTAATAATGGCGTGTCAGGCGTCTGCTCTCTGAAAGAGAAATTCAGCTAGATCAGACCTTGTTCCTGAGTGACTGGCTGGCTTAGTCCAAGCATTGGTCCTGAGGCTGTGCCTTCATTAGCCTCTTTAAGCCCATAGCTGGCTTTAAGACAGAGCCTTAGGCAGTGGGCAGTCAGCAGCTTTGTCCCCCAGCCTCTTCACTGGGGTAGGGAGGAGAATCGCACCTAAGCTCTTAACAGGTCAAAGTGATCATGGATCCAGGAACACTGGTAGGCAACTCACAAACCGCGCTTACAGACGAATACCAAGTATGCATACCTCTGTCTTCTTTCTATGACAATCAAGGAACAGAAAAGAGGGATGACTTCTACGGGCATATATTTTGAAAAAAAAAAAAAAAACCATTTTGGAGAAAAAGGACTTCACGTACAAGAGCCAGAAGATGTTTTGCTAAGGAAGAAGCTTTTATAATTGATCAACAGCAACCGGGGCACTATGTGTGTGTCCTTAGTCACTCAGCTGAGTCCAGCTCTTTGCAATTCCCTGGACTGTAGCCCGCCAGGCTCCTCTGTCCATGGGAATTCTCCAGGCAAGAGTACTGGAGTGGGTTGACCAGGCCCTCGCCTCCAGGGGATCTTCCCAACCCAGGGATCAAATCCAGGTCTCCTGCATTGCAGGAGGATTCTTTATTGTCTGAAGTCATGGTTTCTACAAAAGCAACTTGTCATACAGGTTGAGGTTAAAAGATGATATCACGAGATGCAGAGACATGGTGTTCTTATAAAACACTCCTCTACCCATCCCTACCTTGCCCCCTTTTTGGGTTACACACTAAACATTTCTTTGCTTTTGCCTTGAGTATCAAATAAGCATTAGTCGCTTAATTGTGTCTGACTTTTTACGACGCCATGGACTGTAGCCTGCCAGACTCCTCTGTCCATGGGATTCTCCAAGCAAACATACTGGAGTGGGTTACCATTTCCTTCTCCAAGGGATCTTCCCAACCCAGGGATCAAACCCAGGTCTCCCACATTGCGGGCAGATTCTTTACCATCTAAACCACCAGGAAAGCCTGGCTCAGACCCTATTCCTCCTCTTCATCACCACCAACAATTACTGATTTAATTTCCCTCCTGCTTGCTCCGAGGACACCCAGGGTTGACCCCACCGGCACATTCCACAGGTGTTGTTAGAGTGTGCTTGTAATCAGCATCATTCATGATAAAATGTAAATCTCTTAAGGGCTGAGACCTCTTCTAATTGTGGACATTTGAGTTGGCTATACCTGGATCTGAGTTTGGCATGCGATTAACCCCCAAAGAACACATCTTGGATAGTCAGCTGGCTTCTCTGGCTATTCCTGGGTACTTAGGGTCTAAACACAAAGGGATTCCCATGAGACTGTATATTCTACAATAAGCATGTGGCTCACTGAGGCGTTGTCTTTCGGGGTGCATGTAGACCCTGCTGTTTCTCTGAAGACCCCTGAGCATTTTCTGAGGTGCAAGTAGCCCACTCAGCCTCCCATGCCATTCCACCCCAGCCTACAGAGGTGGAATGTTTATGAATTTTCCCTTGTACTTTCCTAAAGTGCTGTGCTAAGTCGTGTCCGACTCTTTGCGACCCTATAAACCGTAGTCTGCCAAGATCCTCTGTCCACGGGATTCTCCAGGCAAGAACACTAGCGTGGGTTGCCAGTTCCTACAGAGGGTGACGCAAATCCAAGAAGACTTCCAGCTTACAAAGCAGCCTCAGCCTTTTTGAATCTTATGTGGCTCTGGAACAAATCCGAAATTATGCCAGCACTTAAGAAAAGGCCGTCTCGTCTCGGTGGAATGCTACAAACTCATGATTACAGGAAAGCAAATTTAAAACACAAGTGCTCTGTGAGAAGTTTTCCTCACATCTTCCAATCGGAAGTCCCACAAGGCTCAGAGGAGAGGGTGGCTGCGGTCTCATGTGAATGCAGAAAGGTTTGCACTGATTACGGCATCCGCCTCCCTCATCAGTGGGAAGAGCTGGGAGCGCCTCTTGTAGGAAAAAAAGAACCTCACAGCGGGGAGAGTCCTCACCCCCCAACTCAAGTGCATTTCGAGGCCGTTAACACTGCAACTGAAAAGAGTTCCGGGGGAAGGCCGCCCCACCCCCTCGGGTCTCCACCAATTAACCTTTGGAGAGCTCTTCAAAACGCAGACTGTCATCTAAAAAAAGGCACTCGGGAGGGTGATGCGGTACAGAACAAGCCTTACATAACCAGCACCTGAAAAAAGACGCCTGGCATCAAGAAGGAAGACACCAAGACTCAGTTCCAGGCAAGGATTTCTTTTCTCCCTCAGTCTCAAACGTGTGGATGTCATTTAATGTTTCAAAAGTTTCGGGCAGAGGGAAATAAAGGCCTCACCCCACACACATCCGAATGTCTCAAGGAAAACAACAGATTCTCAAAAAAAGAAAAAAAAAGTTTTGTTTAATGTTTTCTCCACTAAATTTGCCATGACTTTCTCAAATGACTCACAGGAGCACAGATTTGTGTCAACGTTCATATAAGCACTCTGAGCCCTAAGCCACTGAAGGAAGCCGCTTCCAAATGTTTTAATATGAGGTTTCCATCTGAAGGGGGCAAAGACGAGTTGAAACGATGATGGTATCAGCAGAGAAGGGAGATGAGGGGTTGGCTGATAGGATGAAAATACTGTAAAAGCGTTTTTCTTTTGCATTTTCGTTTATTTGTTTTTGGCTGTGCCAAGCCTTCATCGCTGCATGGGCGCTTCTTCAGTTGTGCAAAGCAAGGGCTACTCTAGTTGCGACACAAAGGCTTCTTCCTGCAGTAGCTTCTCCTGTTGTGGAGCAGCGGTTGTGGGGCCCACGGCCTCAGTCGTTGTGGCCCCAAGTCTCTGCTGCACAGACTCAGAACGTATGGTGCACGGGCTCAGTTGCTCCAAAGCCTGTGAGATCTTCCGGGACCAGGGATCGAACCCATGTCTCCTGCATCAGCAAGTGAATTCTTTCCCACCCAGTCGCCAGGGAAGCCCCCGAGGGAAAGCTTGAAGGCAAACACTGACTTGATGCTGTCACTGTGCTTCTTATCGAGTTCCTCTAAGTGGAGACTGCAGATCTTTATTCTGCCAGGTAACGATCAAACCGGTCCATCCTAAAGGAAATCAACCCTGAATGTTCACTGGAAGGACTGACGCTGAAGCTGAAGCTCCGATCCTTTGGCCGCCTGATGCTGAGAGCTGACTCATTGGAAAAGACCCTGATGCTGGAAAAGACTGAAGGCAGCGGGAGAAGGGGGCGACAGAGGATGAGATGGTTGGATGGCATCACCGACTCCATGGACATGAGTTTGAGCAAGCTCCGGGGAATAGTGAAGGACAGGGAAGCCTGGCGTGCTGCAGTCCATGGGGTCACAGAGAGTCAGACACAAGGGAACAAGAAAACCAACCAAGCAAAGCTAAGGCAGTAGGGCCCAGAGCCCTCCGAGGAGGGTATGCAGAACCTCCCCCTTCCCTCATCCGCCTTAAGAAACTCCAATCCTTCCCATGACTGCTGGTATCAGAGCCTTGGGCTAATTTACATGAACTTCAAAGAGTCCAGAACATCAGAGAGATGACATCAAAAAGCCCTCTTCTTTGGAATCTCCTGCCAAGGGGAGGGGGGCAGGATTCTGCCCGCAGGAAGAGGGCACCTTTTGAGCACGTGAGCATCTAGGCTGGTGTTCCATGCCCACATGCGTGTGTGCTCCGTTGTTTTAGTTGTGTCTGGCTTGTGACCCCATGGACTGTAGCCCACCAGGCTCCTCTGCCCATGGGATTCTCCAGACAAGAATACTGGAGTGGGTTGCCATGCCCTTCTCCAGGGGATCTTCCCCACCCAGGGATCAAACCCGCATCTCCTGTCTCTCCTGCACTGCAGGTGGACTCTTGACCCACTAAGCCCCCTGGGAAGCCCCATCCCGTGCTCATGACTAGAACCCAAATGGTGACAGGGAAGAGGTGGTCTGAAAAAGCCTGCTGGCCAAGCCCAGGAGGTCCCCTAACCTTGGCAACAAGGAGTGGACAGCGGGGATGAGGCAAAAGGCTGTGGCTTGCTTGGGGTTCTCCTCCCAGAGCACAGAAGGAGTCCCGGATGTCAGATGCAAACTCAGGGTGAAACAGCAGCAGCCTCAAAGCAGCAGGCTTCTGTAGCCTGGTCTCTGGGAGGAATCTGGAGACAGGAGTGACCTTCAAGGCTTCTCCCTGGAGCCTGCTTCACCTGTGAGCTTCCTGACCGAAGGCTAAGCGATCAGCCTTCCCTGAGTTCATCTGGACACTGTACAGCCCAGGCAGTTTAGATCTCCATCTATTTACTCTTCTGTCCTGGTTATTCAGTCATTGTCAACAAAAATAACAACAAATGAGGCTTCCCTAGAGGCTCAGTGGTTCAGAATCTACCCGCCAACGCAGGAGACACGGGTTCAATCCCTGGCCTGGGAAGATCCCGTATAGTTTAGAGCAACTAAGCCTGTGAACCACAACGGCGGAGCCTGTGCTCCAGTGCCCGGGAGCTGCGCTACTGAGTGTACATGTCACAACTACAGAGGCCCGTGAGCCCTAGAGACCATGTTCCACAAGCAGAGAGTAGCCTCCGCTCGCCACAACTAGAGAAAGCCTGCAAGCAGCAATGAAGACCCAGCGGAGCCAAAAAATAAATAAAATGACATATATTTATACTGAAAGAAACAGCAGAACAATGAAATACCACTGCCAAACAACACTAACCCTCACAAAGAGACACAACCACTTAGCACCTACCGTTACCTACAGATGGCCTGCACATATTACGTGTGACACCCCACTTTGCATTACTTTGCCAACAAAGGTCCATCCAGTCACAGCTATGGTTTTCCCAGTGGTCATGTATGGATGTGAGAGCTGGACCATAAAGAAAGCTGAGTGCCAAAGAATTGATGCTTTTGAACTGTGGTGCTGGAGAAGACTCTTGAGAGTCCCTTGGACTGCAAGGAGATCCAACCAGTCCATCCCAAAGGAGATCAGTCCTGAATGTTCACTGGAAGGACTGATGCTGAAGCTGAAACTTCAATACTTTGGCCACCTGATGCAAAGAACAATTCACTGGAAAAGATACCGAGGCTGGGAAAGATTGAAGGTGGGAGGAGAGGGGGATGACAGAGGATGAGATGGTTGGATGGCATTACCGACTCAATGGGCATGAGTTTGAGCAAGCTCCGGGGGTTGGTGAGGGACAGGGAGGCCTGGCGTGCTGCAGTCCACGGGGTCATCAAGAGTCGGACATGACTGAGCGACTGAACTGGACTGAGCCCTGCTTTAAGATGCTTGAGAAGGCTGAGCTGTGCTAACGCCATTCATTTGCTCAGTACACACATCTTCATCAGCAGGGGAAAGGTAAATTCCAGGCCAGTCGGGGATGGCATGAAAAATCCCAAACGAGTGGGTTTCACAGCAACGAGTATTGAACATTTCTCAGTGTTTTCCGCTTCCAAGGCTACCAACACTATGTAATTCATCGTCCGTCTGCTATTCTCCGAGCCTATAGCAACAACACTGACCTTTTAAAATCCTTTTAGATAGTCACGTCACAGCTCTGGTTGAGGATTCAGCCACTGGCAGCTGACTTTCTGGCCGTGGTTACAGGCTGTTAAAGTGCACAGCCGTGGATGTGCGAATGGACATTCTCTCTGCACAGAACCTTGTAAACTTGTGGTCTCCCTACCCGGCACCCTGGCTTCCCCACCCACCCCCCAACCCCTAATGTGCTCTTAAACATTTGTTATTATCTCTACTCTAGAATTTCTACTTTGGGTCCGCATGCAGAAGGATCAGTGCTTATGTCTGTGTGCGGAAGACACAATTTCTACGTGGTAAGACTTTACCCACCCACCCTCACCCATCCCTGATGGCTCAGATAGAAAAGAATCTGCCTGCAATGTAGGAGACCTGGGTGTGATCCCCGGGTCAGCAGGATCCCCTGGAGGAGGAAATGGCAACCCACTCCAGCGTTCTTGTCTGGAGACTCCCAAGGACAGAGGAGCCTGGCGGGCTACAGTCCATGGGGCCGCAAAGAGTTGGCCATGACTGAGCAACTAATACTTTTACTTTCTCACTTTCACCCATCTCTGATGCCACTTCCTCCAGGTAGGCGTCTCTGATATGCCAAATCCCAGGACTCCTTATGTCCTCTGAATGACGTTTATCATCTCTTTAATACGTATCTGGGTGTTGTGCTGCGCAAGTCACTTTGGTCGTGTCTGACTCTTTGTGACCCCATGGACTTTAGTCCACCAGGCTCCCCTGTCCAGGAGATTCTCCAGGCAAGAATACTGGAGTGGGTTGCCATGCCCTCCTCCCGGGGTATATTCGATTTCAGTTACTATTAATAAATTCATTCTTTTTCGCATCTGAATTGCATTTCCGGAATCACTATAACTAGACCGAGAAGGCATGCCATGTTCACTCTCCATATGGTCATGACGATAATTAGGACGTGAAATGATTGGAAGTTTTAGGGATGGGGCTGGGGGCTGAGGCTGGGGCACTGGCACTGGGGAATGGAAAAACAACCCCAACTCCACCTCGGGCTAAATATCTCCAAGAGCCCAGTGGGCTTGTTTATAACCCAAGTGGATCGTAGACAGACAGACGCATGCTGACGCACCAGAGAAAAGGCAGGAGCAGACACGGATTGGGCAGCGGTATGTGCAAAGGGCCAGAGCAATGCACAATTATTCAATGCGTCTGCACAAACCAGAAGCAGACCGTCCAAGTCACCGTGGCTTTTTCCTGCTGAGCAGAGGCAAATGGCACATTTTAAAGTTTTCCGCTGAGTGCTTCTCCATTCACGGGAGGCTTGTATTTCGTAGCTGCCAATGAGAGGCAGAGGCTTCACAAAGTTCAGTGATTCATTTCACTGCGGGATGGTTAGAGAAAAGAGAACAAATTTCTGTAAAAGATACTCGGCTGCAGGCATGGCAGAAGCTAACCCATCTGCAGCGGTGCCTAACAGGCTTTGCTGCTGCTGCTGCTGCTAAGTCGCTTCAGTCGTGTCCAACTCTGTGCGACCCCATAGACGGCAGCCCACCAGGCTCCGCCGTCCCTGGGATTCTCCAGGCAAATACACTGGAGTGGGTTGCCATTTCCTTCTCCAATGCAGGAAAGTAAAAAGTGAAAGTGAAGTCGCTCAGTCCTGTCCGACTCTGAGCAACCCCATGGACTGCAGCCCACCAGGCCCCTCCGTCCATGGGATTTTCCAGGCAAGAGGACTGGAGTGGGGTGCCATTGCCTTCTCCACTAACAGGCTTACCTTACAGCAATTAGATATCGCAGAGAAGTGAAACGTTAGTGCAGATAGAAAGTCTCCTGCTATCTTTATAGGGCGCCTCCAGCTCTGTTGGTGAGAAACGAGTGCAGGCAACCCTGGGAAGGGGTGCTTCTCAGTGATGAACAGGTGACAGTCCTTTGGCAACGACCCTCCACGCAAAGCAGGGCACCAGAGCACGGGGCTTGCGGCTCGCTTCCACCAACCAGCCTCCAGATTCCACCTTAAATGCCGCTTATTCAGAAAAAGCTCCTTTCCTGAGACGTCCCATCCAAAAATACCCCCTCCCCACTAGGAACTCGATCACACTGTCTGCCCCCTTCAGCGTATTTATGTATCTGCGATTTCTCATCTATGTGTCTCATTGCGTGCTGATTCTCCTTCTGCCAGAATATAAGCGACATGGAGACAAGCTCACCAAGCGTATGTATTCCCAGATTCCAACGCAAGGTGCGGAGCTAAATAGATGACTGTTTTTCAGTGTACAACTTAGAGAACCCCCTAGGGAGTAATTCTGCCTCCCAAATTAGACCAAGACTATGCCTTTCGACTCCATGGACAGAGGAGCCTTGCTGGCTATATGGGGTCGCAAAGAGTTGGACATGACTGAGCCTTTTTTCATGCCTTTCTAGGAGCTTCCCAGGTGGTACCAGCAGTAAAGAAACTGCGTGCCAATGAAGGAGACGCAAGAGACGTGGTTCGATCCCTGTGTCGGGAAGATCCCCTGGAGAAGGAAACGGCAACCCACTCCAGTATTCTTGCCTGGGAGAGCCCCATGGACAGAGCAGCCTGGCGGGCTACAGTCCACGGGGTCACAGAGAGTCAGATAGGACTGAATACACACACACACGCCTTACTGTACGACAAACACCACGCTTCTCTGAACCTGTCTGAGTGTCAAAGACAATATAAGACTCACGGAGCATCAGTAAACCTTTGTTGCAGAATAATAACAACCTTGGTCCTCACTCGGAAGGTCACTGGAGGTCCATTCTTAAGAGCATTTTGTGTGTGTGTGTGTGTGTGTGTGTGAAAACCATCAGCCTCGGGAAAGGCTAGTGCAGAAGAGCAAACAAAGATGCTGGAACTTACACGCCTCATTCTTTCCTTGCTTCCTTATGAAGGGTCGCTTGCCAGTAAGTTTCCTACCATAGGAGCTGACCTCCCTAAACCCAGGTCAAGGGGAAAATAGTGAAAAGACAAAAGAGCAGTCAGACCAGCCCAAGTCACTCCTCTCTTGGGAGACAAGCATCCCTCCTCTAAGATGTAGTTCCTGAACCCAAAGAGCTGTATTAACTGAGATCATATTGGTTGGCCAAAAAAAAAAAAAAGTTTGTTTGGGCTCTCCCATAAGATGCTATGGAAAACAAACTTTGTTAGAAACTCTCTGGCCAACCCAATACGGATAAAGAGCTTGCTGCCAAGCCCGGCATGAGGTGGATGTTCGTTCAGTTCCTGACATCGTCCTAGTCTCCAAGGCCAGTGGCGGTAAAGTGGCAATACCTCTAATCCTTAACATCTACCCTTTGCGCATTTGACATGTGTTACATCTAAGTGAATGGATAACTTTCCAAAGGACCTGGGGAAGGACCACAAGGGACACAGTGCTCCAACTCCACATGCAATTGTGTGAGCAGAAAATGCTTCCGTTTATGTGTTTTGTACTGGCTTGAAAGGGATTCATAGCTGGCCCTGGGAGACCCTCTATCCACGCCTCAAGGCCAAAGCAGGGCTGCCCTCTGCTGATTTTCTGAGCTACACTGACTAAAAGAGGTTAGAGAGAAAGAAGTGGTACTTGTAAGGAAGCTAATAAGTCATAAACACTTCTAATAATGCTAGACACCATGGAGAGAAATGAAGAAGATATCAACGTGAGTAAATTATGCTGGTCTCGCTGGCCTTTCAGAAGAATATTAAGAAAGAGATTTCAAACGCACAAATACCAGTGAAGTCTAATTTTAATACACTAAAGAGAGATGACCTGGTTTATAAATCACACACGTCACTGGTGTATTCGATTTTTCTTCCTCCAACCACCAAGCTTTTGATCCGGTCACCAAATAATGGAAAGTTGTTCCAAAGGCTAGCCAGATGACGAGAGAATAATAACAAGTAGCTTTTTTTTTTTTGTACATAAGGTTCTCTTGCCAATTTGTGGATAGCTAGAAGAGCTGAAATATGTTCCGAGGTAATATTTAGATTACGTTGAGCTATGCTTTCTCTCACCTCTTTGTAGTGATGGTTGCAAATTATGCTGCTGCAAATAAAATATGGGTATATCACAGAAGGGCATGGCAACCCGTGCCAGGATTCTTGCCTGGAGAATCCCGTGGGCAGAGAAGTCTGGAGGGCTACAGTCCATGGGGTGGCAGAGAGTCGGACGTGACTGAGTGACTAACACTTTCACTAAAAAAAGTGCAGCCCATTTAAAGAAAAAGTTTATATATGAAGAAAAGGAGAGAAGGGACACTCCATTGATTTGCAAGAGCAGACCATACAAGGTATAGATTTGGCAAAAATACAGTGTCATTTCAAAATATCTCTTTACGTGTACAGCGGATTTTTTTTCTTTTTTCGCTACGTTGAAACCATATGAAGACCTATTCTTTGCTTTACTGCTATTGCGCAGTCGCTAAGTTGTGCCTGGCTCTGCCAGTTTAGGTAATATTGTAGACAAGAGATCAGCAAACTTTTTCTCTCAAGGGCTAAATGATAAATATTTTCCTGTGCTGTTACCGCATAAAAGGAGCCATAGATGATACATAAATAAGTGAGTGTGGTGGCCAAAGTATTGGAGTTTCAGCTTCAGCATCAGTCCTTCCAGTGAACACCCAGGACTGATCTGCTTTAGGATGGACTGGCTGGATCTCCTTGCAGTCCAAGGGACTCTCAAGAGTCTTCTCCAACACCACCGTTCAAAAGCACCAATTCTTCAGTGTTCAGCCTTCTTGGTTGTCCAACTCTCACATCCATACATGACTATTGGAGAGACCATAGCTTTGACTCTATGGACCTTTGTCAAGCAAAGCGATATCCCTGCTTTTTAATACACTGTAAGAAGAGTATATTTTGCAAAACCTCCAATCCTTTTTCCACTACAGAGGTTTTCTAATCTCCGCACTTGCTATTTTTCCATACTGGGAAGTAACATCCAGCCAACAAAGATCCCACAGGTATTGGCTGAGCCACCCTCTTGAGCAAGCTCTTCAGCCTCTAACGCTGTTGCCTACTTTTAAAAATGAGGATAACTTGACTCTTATTTCACATGGGTCATGAAAGTTCATGAGATGATGGTGCTAAACGCCTTGGGCCAGAGGCCACGCGAATGGCTCGAGACTAGGGCAACTGTATCATTAAGCATGTGGGCAATACCTAGAGGTGTATCCAGTCGTCACGGACCCAGGGAGCCCCTCTCAGGCAGCTGATGGCAGAGACCACAGATACCGCTCAACGCTCTGCAAAGAATAGGACCGTTCCTCCCACAAAGGCTGATCCAGGCCCAGACTTGAGAACTGACTCCAAAGTTCAGAAACCCGGATCTACACACAAGAAAAACACTCAGTAAATACCTATGTCATCATTATTACCATTATCATCATCACCATCAAGGGGGATATTGATTCAAACTCAGCATATTACCCAAGTCGTTCAAAAATTCTAGGCAAATAAACTCCTCAGAAAGACTACCAACTTTAAAGTAAAAAGGAACAATTCTGTATTATCTTAAAATCAAGAAAGTGAATATGCAATCAAAATAAATCATCACTGATTTTTTTCCCCCTCTTAAGATTTCTTTAGAAAATGTTAATGTCCAAAGATTTTCTGAAGCTCCCCTTAAAATCCTATGTATGTCTAGAATCCTAGTATGATTATCATCCATGCTAAAAATAATTTTTAAAATATTTCCGTATTTTTCACCACAGACAAAACAGCTATCTTTTGAATTCTAAAGTACACTGTAAATGTTGCTAATCACCCATTCAAATCAGCTCAGTTCAGACAGGCATTCTTGACAAGTATAAGAGGAGAGCTGTAGATTTAACACAAGATGAGATGGGATGACAAAAGGGAAGGATAAATATGGTCCCGTCCCTCAGTGTGACTTCAACAGAGGGGTGATCCCCTGAGGTCCTCTTCCCCAGCCTTATCCTCTTGGTGGATGTGAACAAGTAGAAATTCAACCCTATGTAACGCCATTGAGCTTGACATGACTTTGGACCTCCTGAACCTGTGGTCTCTCCATCTGCAAACACATGAAGGTACCATCAAGGCACCAAAGGTAACTTCAAGGTGCCCAGCAGGTCAAATGTGCCCTGGGTAGGTTCCATCACCAGTTATGTGTAGGACAGTGTCTCCTTCGGAAAGAGCCTGGGGAGATACTTTCAGCCATACCTCCACTTTTCCCGCAAGTCCAAGACCAACCTTCAGCAACCAACCTTCTCAGGGTATAGCCGTCACACTGCAGGGTTCTTGCCTGGAGAATCCCATGGACAGAGGAGCCTGGCGGGCTACAGCCCATGGGGTCACAAAGAGTCGGACACGACCGAGTGACTATCACTCACTCACTCAGAATTTAGCCAAAGTGTATTGAGCAGCCTTGGCAAGAATGTTAACATGACTGTATTGCTTTGTTTTCTTTTTTTTCCTATTTTGCTATTTGAGACAGCTTTTTCAATATGCAACTCACATATCCATATATGTCACTCATGAAAAGTGTGGACCTCACCAGTTTTTAGCACATTCTCAGACTTCTTCAGCCATCACTACAATAATCTGAAAGCATTTCACCCCCCAAAAATAAACCCCATATTCCTCTGAGTTGTCCTACACTCCAACACACCAAGTTTAGCTCTGTGAATAATCAATCAAAGTAAACCTCACAAAACCCTTCAAAGGCTGCTCAATGCCTGTTTTCCTTTTTAACATAACTGACCATTATTTGCTCTGGTTTTTGACTGGAAACATTTATTGCAAGGGTATGCCTAGGTGAGGTAAGTAACTGGTCTCCAGTAGAAAATCAAAGGCAACTCCAAAGCACTCAAACACTCAAAGCACTCCAAAACTCAAAGCACTCAAGATAATTAATACAGTAATGCAACATCTAAAAATGAAAATGAACACAAAAGCTCCCTTATTATAAGTTTCTTTTTGCTTTTGTTTGACTCTTTGCAACTCCATGGACTGTAGCCTGTCACACTCCTCTGGCCATGGGGTTTTCCAGACAAGAATACTGGAGTGGGTTACCATTTCCTTCTCCAAGGGATCTTTCCGAAACAGAGATTGAACCCATGTCTCCTGCATTCACAAGTGAATTCTTTATTGCTGAGCCACAAGGGAAGCAATAAAAAGAACTGCAAGTTAGAATCCCCTAATCCTTTCCTTGATAAAATGTTATTTACAAAAACAGGTGGGCAACCCTTGGCCATAGCTTGCTAACTTGATCCTTGAAAATACTGTATTATAATCTTACAAATGCACTGGTCATAGCAAACACTCTCTTCCAACCACACGGGAGAAGACTCTACACATGGACATCACCAGATGGTCAACACCGAAATTAGATTGATTATATTCTCTGCAGCCAAAGATGGAGAAGCTCTATACAGTCAACAAAAACAAGACCAGGAGCTGACTGTGGCTCAGACCATGAAGTCCTTATTACCAAATTCAGACTCAAATTGAAGAAAGTAGAGAAAACCACTAGACCATTCAGGTATGACCTAAATCAAATCCCTTATGATTATACAGTGCAAGTGAGAAATAGATTTAAGGGCCTAGATCTGATAGAGTGCCTGATGAACTATGGACTGAGGTTCGTGACATTGTACAGGAGACAGGGATCAAGACCATCCCCGTGGAAAAGAAATGCAAAAAAGCAAAATGACTGTCTGGGGAGGCCTTACAAATAGCTGTGAAAAGAAGAGAGGTGAAAAGCAAAGGAGAAAAGGAAAGATATAAGCATCTGAATGCAGAGTTCCAGAGAATAGAAAGAAGAGATAAGAAAGCCTTCTTCAGCGATCAATGCAAAGAAATAGAGGAAAACAACAGAATGGGAAAGACTAGAGATCTCTTCAAGAAAATTAAGATGGGCTCGATAAAGGACAGAAATGGTATGGACCTAACAGAAGCAGAAGATATTAAGAAGAGATGGCAAGAATACACAGAAGAACTGTACAAAAAGGATCATGATGACCTGGATAATCACAATAGTATGATCACTCATCTAGAGCCAGACATCCTGGAATGTGAAGTCACGTGGGCCTTAGAAAGCATCACTATGAACAAAGCTAGTGGAGGTGATGGAATTCCAGTTGAGCTGTTTCAAATCCTGAAAGATGATGCTGTGAAAGTGCTGCACTCAATATGCCAGCAAATTTGGAAAACTCAGCAGTGGCCACAGGACTGGAAAAGGTCAGTTTTCATTCCAATCCCAAAGAAAGGCAATGCCAAAGAATGCTCAAACTACTGCACAATTGCACTCATCTCACATGCTAGTAAAGTAATGCTCAAAATTCTCCAAGCCAGCCTTCAGCAATATGTGAACCGTGAACTTCCTGATAGTCAAGCTGGTTTTCAAAAAGGCAGAGGAACCAGAGGTCAGATTGCCAACATCCGCTGGATCATGGAAAAAGCAAGAGAGTTCCAGAAAAACATCTATTTCTGCTTTATTGACGATGCCAAAGCTTTTGACTGTGCGGATCACAATAATCTGTGGCAAATTCTGAAAGAGATGGGAATACCAGACCACCTAACCTGCCTCTTGAGAAATCTGTATGCAGGCCAGGAAGCAACAGTTAGACTGGACATGGAAGAACAGACTGGTTCCAAATAGGAAAAGGAGTACATCAAGGCTGTATATTGTCACCCTGCTTGTTTAACTTCTATGCAGAGTACATCATGAGAAACACTGGACTGGAAGAAACACAAGCTGGAATCAAGATTGCCGGGAGAAATATCAATAACCTCAGATATGCAGATGACACCACCCTATGGTAGAAAGTGAAGAGGAACTAAAAATCCTCTTGATGAAAGTGAAAGAGGAGAATGAAAAAGCTGGCTTAAAGCTCAACATTCAGAAAATGAAGATCATGGCATCTGGTCCTATCACTTCATGGCCAATGGATGGGGAAACAGTGGAAACAGTGTCAGACTTTATTTTTGGGGGGCTCCAAAATCACTGCAGATGGTGACTCCAGCCATGAAATTAAAAGACGCTTACTCCTTGGAAGAAAAGTTATGACCAACCTAGACAACATATTCAAAAGCAGAGACATTACTTTGCCGACTAAGGTCCATCTAGTCAAGGCTATGGTTTTTCCAGTGGTCATGTATGGATGTGAGAATTGGACTATGAAGAAGGCTGAGCACCAAATAATTGATGCTTTTGAGCTGTGGTGTTGGAGAAGACTTGAGAGCCCCTTGGACTGCAAGGAGATCCAACCAGTCCATTCTGAAGGAGATCAGCCCTGGGATTTCTTTGGAAGGAATGATGCTAAAGCTGAAACTCCAGTACTTTGGCCACCTCATGCAAAGAGTTGACTCATTGCAAAAGACTCTGATGCTGGGAGGGATTGGAGGCAGGAGGAGAAGGGGACAACCGAGGATGAGATGGCTGGATGGCATCACTGACTCGCAATGGATGTGAGTCTGAGTGAACTCCTGGAGTTGGTGATGGACAGGGAGGCCTGGCGTGCTGCGATTCATGGGGTCACAAAGAGTCGGACACTACTGAGTGACTGAACTGAACTGAAGTAGGGGGATGGTAAAATTTGCTGATGTTAATTTATTAAGTTAGTAAAAAACTATGAGTTCAGTTTAGTCACTCAGTCGTGTCCAACGCTTCGTGACCTCATGGACTGCAGCACGCCAGGCCTCCCTGTTGATCACCAGCTCCCAGAGTTTACCCAAACTCATGTCCATCGAATGGGTGATGCCACCCAACCATCTCATCCTCTCTCATCCCCTTCTCCTCCTGCCTTCAATCTTCCCCAACATCAGGGTCTTTTCCAGTGAGTCAGCTCTGCACACCAGGTGGCCAATGTATTAGAGTTTCAGCTTCAGCATCAGTCCTTCCAATGAATATTCAGGACTGATTTCCTTTAGGAGGGACTGGGTGGATCTCCCTGCAGTCCAAGGGACTCTCAAGAGTCTTCTCCAACACCACAGATAAAAGAACAATTCTTCAGTGCTAAGCTGAAGAATGGTCCAACTCTCACATCCATACACGACTACTGGAAAAACCATAGCCTTGACTAGACGGACCTTTGTTGGCAAAGTAATGTCTCTGCTTTTTAAGATGCTGTCTAAGTTGGTCATAACTGTTCTTCCAAGGAGCGAGCATATTTTAATTTCATGGCTACAGTCACCCATCAGCAGTGACTTTGTAGCCCAAGAAAATAAAGTCTGTCACTGTTTCCATTGTTTCCCCATCTATTTGCCATGAAGTGATGGGACCGGATGCCATGAGGTTAGTTTTCTGAGTTTTAAAAACTTGAAAAATATACGGAGGAAGATAAAAAACCAAGCAATCTAATAGGGCTAAGTGAGCTGTCTGGTAAAATGTTAACCCAGAAGGGAATAATTTCAGGAATAAAACCCAGAGGTACTTAGGAAAAGTAGCTAATGATGTATGGCCCTAAGAAGCCACTGTTTGGCAACATGTGGAGCAGAAAGGTGTTTGACAGCCTCAGTGAAAGGGTATTTTATGGAAAAACACAAAAAGATACTACATTGTGTTCAGTGCCTAAAGAACTTCCTCCTCCCATAACTCCCCCACCACCATCTGCCCAACAGGGGGAGCTTTTCAAAAGAATTCCAACACTTTCGATTAAGGAGCCCAAGGTGGGGGAGTCAGAGGTCCTGAACACAGTTGTATTTTTACAAAGCAGTCCAATGAGGTCAACACCGCTCAACAATAAGGAGGCCTGAAAGACACGCACAGATGAAATGCCAGCTTTGGGGGCTGGCACTCAGAGAGGATGGGAACGCCTGGGATTATGTTATCAAATTGTAAGTGTCAGAAGAGGAAGGAGCAGTGACCAAGGAGTTGTGCAAGGTCACGAGCAATGAGATACAAGAGCCAGATGATGGCAAACAAGTGGCGGAAAACTAAATGCTTCCTGCCCGAGGCAAGGTAAATCCGAGGAGCCCACGCTCTGCTGTGAGCTCATGGTGAGCTATGTTGGAAAGGGTGAGAGTTGGTACAGTCAGCCCAGGCAGAGAACAACACGGGGGCTCCTCCCAGCTCCAAAGCAGTGGAGAAACCAGAGACCCTCTTCATGATGAGCTGTGTCTCAGCGCACAGGAACCCAGCAGAAGCAGGACCCGCTGGACCCACGTCATGTGGGTTTTGTCTGTATGTGCCCAGCGACACTTTGTGCTCTTTGCTACCCTGGCTATGCTCTGAGAGTCTGACCTCTCTGGGCTGTGTCCATGGGTTCCTCTGCCTCCGACTTCTGGCTCAGTAGTGGGCAGCCCAGGAACAGCTGATGAAGAGGGTCCCCGAGACTTTTCAGTGTTTATAGGGGCACAGAGAGTGACCAGGACAACTGGGGAAGACCTAAGACCTAGTCCACACCTTCAGTTAGGACCTGAGGCTTCTGCCTCCTATGCCTTGAGGGTTGCAGCATGCCGGGAGCCAGCGTGAGGAACCCCGCCCGTGGCAAAGGTCATGCTGAACGAAGCCTGACAAAATGCAAGGGTGTGATCAGACTTCACAGGATTCCCCTGGAATTTCCCAAGCATCCACCCCCAAAATCCAGAGTCTGCCTGCTTTACTGTGTTATGCTTTCCACCTACTCTTCTGACATTAACAGGGGGCTGTCCCCCCACCACCTTTTTCTGGAAAAAGTTAATTTCGAGCTTTTAGATAATAAATCTCCTGGACATAATAAGGGTGTTTCAATCCAAAAACCCCTCTGATGGCTTTCTAGCCTGCCTGCCGACAGCTGCGCATGTGATTGTTTGCAGCCTCCCTACCGCAAGAGGCACAGGAAGCTTAAAACATCCTAGGAATGTAGGGGCTTCCGAGGAGTCAAAATCATTAGAATAGGACTGATTAAAGGTTTTGTTTGTTGAGCCAATACTTGCTGCCAAATTTTCATATCTTTTACTTGTAGAGATAGTTGGTATATAGAAAAACAGGTAGTAGACCTGGTATTAGCAACATTAGATCTTTGAGTTAAGCACTTTCTTTGTTATAACGCACTGCACCTTTGTTCTGCAGAATGTGACTTTACTTAGTACTTTGAGGGTGATGCAGAGTAAAGAAAAGACACTTCTAAGAAAAAAGAGTTTTCTGGTTGATAGACATTTATCTAGGAAGAGAGCATAAAAATGTTAACAGGCCTCTTGGCCAGAAGATAATGTAAATCACCTGAGATCTTTTATTTACGGGAAGGTATGCAAAAAGAAAGCCTGGTCTCAGTGAGGGTCAGGACTGCTGCCCCTGCATAACTCTGCATATTCCACTATTTCTTTATGTACAAGTTGGGGTATATAAGCTGATTTTGAAAATAAAGTCTTGAGTCTTACACCGATGCTGGGCTCCCCCATGTCGTTCTTTTCTCCCTTTTCCTGGCTGAATTCCCATCTGGAGCGCAGAGGCTCTCCAAGTCTACTTACTTGCCCTGGCTTCTAAGATCCACGTGAGAGGGAGCCCAAGGTGGGGCACCCTCCGCTATTCAAGTGGGCACTGGTGGCCTAACATAGATGGTGCAAACCTCTTGTCTCGAGGTTTTATTAGTTTTCCATGTGAACCAAGGTATTCAGCCTCTTTTCTCCACTAATTTTCCTACTACACTATTCTTTCCTAATCTCTTTATATTTCTAATTAAATAGTCCTTTCCCAGACTCTGACTCCATCCCCGCTTCAAATTCCCTGGATCCACCAGGGCTGTACCCCAGCAGCAGCAGCAAGACCACGCAACTTGAGCACACGCCAAGACCATCAGCATTGGGATTACCCCTCAATTTCTCCACAGAGGCAGTCTAAGGATGTCCGCTGTACAAACAAGGGTCCCATAACAAAGTACAGCCCTTTCATGACAAGTTGTGGGTGGTCTTCTTCCCTTCAGGGTTGTAGTGATTTGTTTTTATTTTTTTGTGTGTGGCTTTTATTTTATTTATTTATTTATTTTTTATTGTGGACTTCCCTGATGGCTCAGCGGTGAAGAATCCACCTGCCAGTGCAGGAGACACAGCTCCGTCCCTGGGTCGGGAAGATCCCCTGGAGGAGGAAATGGCAACCCACTCCACTATTCTTGCCTGGAGAATCCCATGGACAGAGGAGCCTGGCGGGCTACAGTCCAGCGGGTCGCAAAGAGTCAGACACGACCGCAGTGATTGAGCACACATGCACGGGGACCTCTTTTCATCTGCGCCTGCTCCACAATATACAAAACCTAACAGCCAAAAAAAATCGATCAGGTTTTCAAGGGGAGAAGGCATCCTTTTATAGCATAGAGTTTATGTCAGAGCAGCTTCTAGGTTGCTAAGAGTCACGCCAAGGATTACAGGATTGCAGAATGGAGCGTTACACGGCTCCTCCATCATTACTGCAAATCTATCTATATCCCACGTTTTGGTGATACGTCCAAGTTTTTAAATCTCTGATGACTGACGAATGGGTCACTTTGATGAAAATGGGGCCCCTCTGTGTCCACCTAAGATCCAGGATAACACAAATTGAGAGCAGATATTGTAGGAATTATTGGCCTGGCTTTCAAATTAGCAAACTGATTTTTGTGTCTTGCGGTCTGTGGATGTGTATCAAGGCTACAAAGGGAAGAGTGAAGAAAATATTAAGGCGGAAAAAAATGTACAGTTTAGATCTATTTAAATATCATGCATCAGTATTGATTTAGTTTCTTAAAATTGTTGGAGGCCTTTTATAATCATTCTGTCATTAATCATGCCTATTTTTTTATAGAAAGCATTTACATGTATTGTTATGAGCAGAATTCCGTCCCTCCAAAATTCATATGTTGAAGTCCTAACCCCTAAACTTTTTGGAGGCATTTTATACTCTTTATGTCATTGATCATGCCTAATTCTTTTTTTTAGAGAAATCATTTACATATATTGTCATGAGCTGTATTTTGTCCCTCCAAAATTCATATTAAAGACCTAACCCCTAGGATCTTAGAATATATTTGAAGATAGGGTTTTAAAGACGTAATTAAAATGAGGTCAGCATCTGCTGCTGCTGCTGCTGCTAAGTCACTTCAGTCGTGTCTGACTCTGTGCAACCCCATAGACGGCAGCCCACCAGGCTCCCCTGTCCCTGGGATTCTCCAGGCAAGAACACTGGAGTGGGTTGCCATCTCCTTCTCCAATGCCTGAAAGTGAAAAGGGAAAGTGACGTTGCTCAGTCGTGTCCGACTCTTAGCGACCCCATGAACTGCAGCCCACCAGGCTCCTCCGTCCACGGGATTTTCCAGCAAGAGTACTGGAGTGGGGTGTCACTGCCTTCTCTGAGGTCAGCAGAGTAGACCCCAGTTGAATAAGACTGGTGTCATTTTAAGAAGAGATCAGAACACAGCTTCCAAAACCATGAGGAAAAAAAAATCTTTTTAATGACCCAATCTGTGGTGCTTTATTCTGGCAAACTAAATGTATGTATTATCTACATCAACTGCTGACCTTCTGTGGATTCCATAACCGCCCACTTTGCTGAGGGCCTGCCATGTACCTGGCCCAGGACAATGGGTTTGATGCCCATCACTCAGCCTATTCTCTGAGCAAATATAGACAATATCCATGAGCAGGCCCAGTTTCTGAACAACTGCACTGAGACAGCATGACGCATTTTCCCAAGATCACAGTAGAGGAGACAGCCAGACCTCCACGGCAGACACACCCAAACCAAGGCTTGCTCTGCCTCAGTAGGGTGACCTCAGCCTCCAGGACTCAGCGGGCTTAATGAACGAGGTGTGTGTCCCTGAACTGTTGGGAGAAATGCAGGTGCCCTGGGGATGCCGGGAGCCAGTGGGGAGCTGGGTCACGCCCACCATCAGCTCCGTGGTGACAAGGTGTGAACCACCCTGCAGGTGAAGGAGCAACGTGGGTTTCCGAGGCCACTTCGTCAGCTGCACCAGAGCATGTGTGTGGACTACCTCAGGGGAGACACAACACAAACACACTTGTCTTCTCTGCCCCGTGCCACCGTGTCTCCATGGGCCCGAGTCCACTAGCCGCATCTCTGTATTTGCTCACTATTGCTGTGTAACAAACTGTGTAACATTTCAGGATGTCATCTGTAGATTGCACAAGGACTCCATTTCCTTTTCAGTTCGGGACTTCCCTGGTGGCTCAGATGGTAAAGCGTCTGCCTACAATGCGGGAGACCCAGGTTCAATCCCTGGATCGGGAAGATCTCCTGGAGAAGGAAATGGCAACCCACTCTAGTACTCTTGTGTGGAAAACCCCATGGATGGAAGAGCCTGGTGGGCTACAGTCCACGGGATCTCAAAGAATCGGACACAACTGAGCAACTTAACTTTCTTTCTAACTTTCTTAACTTCAGTTCAGTTCAGTTCAGTCACACAGTCAGGTCTGACTCTTTGCGACCCCATGGACTGCAGCACACCAGGCCTCCCTGTCCATCACCAACTCCCAGAGCTTGTTCAAGCTCACGTTCATTGAGTCAGTGATGCCATCCAACCATCTCATCCTCTGTCGTCCCCTTCTCCTCCCGCCTTCAGTCTTTCCCAGCATCAGGATCTTTTTCAATGAGTCAGCTCTTCACATCAGGTGGTCAAAGTACTCGAGTTTCAGCTTCAAAATCAGTCCTTCCAATGAACACCCAGGACTGATCTCCTTTAGGATGGACTGGTTGGATCTCCTTGCAGTCCAGGGGACTCTCAAGAGTCTTCTCCAACACCACAGTTCAAAAGCATCCATTCTTCCGCGCTCAGCTTTCTTTGTCATCCAACTCTCACATCCATACATGATTGCTGGAAAAACCATAGCCTTGACTAGACGGACCTTTGTTGGCAAAGTAACATCCCTGCTTTTTAATATGTTGTCTAGGATGGTCATAACTTTTCTCCCAAGGAGCAAGCATCTTTTAATTTCATGGCTGCAGTCACCATCTGCAGTGATTTTGGAGCCCAAAAGAATAAAGTCTGCCACTGTTTCCACTGTTTCCCCATCTATTTGCCATGAAGTGATGGGACCGGATGCCATGATCTTAGTTTTCTGAAGGTTGAGCTTTATGCCAACTTTTTCATTCAGGTTGCTGCCTAAATTCAGTTCCTTTGGTTGTAGGGCTGAGCTCCCCGTTTCCTTCATGCCTATCGGTCAGCGAATACTCTCTGCTCCCACAGGGCCCGTCCGACGCTTCCTCTCACGGCCCCTCCATTCTTCAAACCACCAGCAGCGCCTTCTGCTCTTAAAGCGCTTGTGCGCCTAAATCAGGCCTGCTCAACCCCCAATAATCTGTGTTTGCCCATAAGGCAACATACTAAGAAAGCGATGCATTGTAACAGGTTCACCCCACACTCAGTGCCGAAGGGATTATCTGAGGCTAACTGTCATCCTTAAGAGTCTCCCTCCCACTGCACATCACAAATACCCCTGTTCTTGTCATCTCTTCCTTCCATCCCACAGCACTCTTCTAACTGACCTCTCCTCCTTCTAACCATGCCTCCGAACTCCCATTTTCCACAGTGGAGAGATGGTAATTTGTTCTCAAACCTCAATATGACCGTGTGATTCCTGAGGCCAAGTCCGCGTTTCATTCACTCGACATTTATTGAGTGCCTCTGCGTTTATCGAGCACTCCCTAGCTCTTCTGAGCTCCACACAGAAGCCAGCCAGAAAGCTCATGAAGAAGGCTGTGTCCTCAGGGAGGGAGAGTCACCACTGAGACAGTTAATTCTTAGGTAGGTTGATAAGAAGTCTGGGGCCCTCGAGGAGGAGGAGGAGGAGGAGGAGGAGGAGGAGGAGGAGGAGGAGGAGGAGGAGGAGGGGGAGGAGGAGGAGGAGGAACAGAAAGGGGTCTGGGGCTCTCCAGGAGAAGAAAGGGACAAATGCATTTTTTTTTTCTATATCACTTTGTTGTCGTCACATAAGACTTTTTTTTCCTGTAAGCCCAGAGCTAATGATTACTCAACAAAACAACTTGCTCAAAGGTATGCTTTTCCTTAATCTCTGAACTAATGATCATATAACAACAATGTATCTTGCTTGAGGACGTGTTTCTCCTTCTCAACAAGAACCTTCTGGCTAACCCTGTTAGTTTATATGGGAGTGGGTGTGGTAAGACTTTTCTATTGCTAGTAACCAACTGAATAAGTATACAAGGCATAAGTCTAGTGAGGGGGAGGGGGAGCACTCTCTGTCTCCCTTCTGATGTCCATGTCAGAAGCATGCTCTGCCCTTTTTCACTGCAATAAAAATTCTGCCACACAAAAGCTCTCAGTGGTCAAGCCTGGCTCCTGGTCCCGAAGCTAAATTCTTCAGAGGTCACAAATCTGATGTCGCTCACTGTAAGGTGTCACTGCCAACGGGCAGTCAAGTTTAATGGGCAAGACTGCCAAAGAGCCCTGAGGAGAGTAAAGAAGAAAGCGAATAGATGGTTGGACTGTGGAGGTGGCAGGGCTGCCTCAGGGAGGTCTGGCTGGGGAGGGAGAGAGCGGGTGGAGAGATGGAGCCACATCCACAGGATGGTCCTCTGAGGATGAGTGTTCCTCGGAGAGACCCTGACGGGGGAGGACTGGACTGACCGAGGAGCTGGGGAGCACGTGTACAAAGGGCAGTCCCCCAACCAAGAGAAGTTCTGTGAAGAAACGCAGTCACCCAGGGCGCTGCACCCTGGGTAGAGGAAGACAGCCATCTGGAGGAGAGCTCCTGGGCCCGGACCGGTTAGGGGAACACATACCCTGACCTTCCTCTCTCCTCTCTGCCTCCCTCCATCGCCTATCAGGGACTCACTCTTGGGTCGCTTTACGTGGGACCCAACCAGAACCCCAAGGTCATGCCTCCAGTTGACGATGGTCCGTGGCGATAGCCTCTGGGGTGGACAGGGGATGAGAAGACTGCAGAGCCGCTTTGGAAGAGTAAAAAAGACCAGCACAGCCCTCTCCTTCAAATCTGGAAAGGTGCCCAGGTGGATGGGTGGACTCTCCACTGTGAGGTCTCTTACACAGTTAAAATGCATCGACAATAAATAATGCCATTTGCAGCAACATGGGTGGACCCAGAGATTATCATAGTAGGTAAAATAAGTCAGACAGAGAAAGGCAAATGTCACACAGTTATCACCTACACGTGCACTCTAACATATGACACAAGAGGACGTATTTACAAAACGGAAACAGCCTCATAGACACAGAAAAGAAATTTATGGTTACCAAAAGGGAAAGGGAGTGTGCAAGGAATAAATTAAGTTTGCGAATAACATATACACACTATGACATAAAAAAGACATAAACAGCAAGGACCGACCGGATAGCACAGGGGTAATAAATATATAGATATATGTATTTATACACACACACACACACACACACACACACACACACACACACTCTGCTGAATGCCAAAACATTCATTCCCACCACTTCATGGCAAATAGATGGGGAAACAATGGAAACAGTGACAGACTTTATTTTCTTGGGCTCCAAAATCACTGCAGATGGTGACTGCAGCCACACGCACAGACACACACACACACACAAAATCCTTCTTCTAAGAAAAGGTATAACCAACCTAGACAGCGTATTAAAAACCAAAGATATTACTTTGCCAACAAAGGTCCACATAGCCAAAGCCATGTTTTTTTCCAGTAGTCATGTATGGATGTGATAACTGGACCATAAAGAATGCTGAGCACCGAAGAATTGATGCTTTTGAACTGTGGTGTTGGAGAAGACTCTTGAGAGTCCCTTGGACTGCAAGGAGATCTAACCAGTCCATTCTAAATGAGATCAGCCCTGGGTGTTCATTGGAAGGACTGATGCTGAAGCTGAAACTCCAATACTTTGGCCACCTGATGTGAAGAACTGACTCACTGGAAAAGACCCTGATGCTGGGGAAAATTGAAGGCAGGAAGAGAAGGGGAGGAGAGAGGATGAGATGGTTGGATGGCATCACTGACTGAAGGAACATGAGCTTGAGCAAGCTCTGGGAGTTGGTGATGGACAGGGAGGCCTGGTGTGCTGCAGTCCATGGGGTCGCAAAGAGTCAGACACAACTGAGCAACTGAACGACAAGAAGCACAATACTGTAAATCAACTATACTTTGATTAAAAAATAAAATTAATTAATTTTATCAATGAGGAAGCATTGCTGATTTGCCAGGTCCTTTATTTCAGGAACCTCAAGTTATTTACAAACCCAATACTGAGCATCCTGTTTCCCTCTGGGCTCCATGCTGACAGAGAAAGGGTATTTAGTTCCCTGAAAGGGGTATTTACTTCCCTAAAAGCAAGTGCTGAACTAACAGGGCTGGCCTTTGGAGACACAACCCAGCAATTCTGCTTCTAGTCATATGCCCCAGAACAATTTTTCCAGCGCCCACAAAGAGGGAGGGACATAGATGTTTACCTGTGTCATTGTTTGTTATAGCAAACAATAAATGCCAGAAACAAAGCATTCTAAGGTCTAGCAATAGGGAAATGAATGCACCATGCCGCTTTCATAAAACGAAGTCCATCGTGGCAGTTAAGGTCTTCCCAGATGTCTCCGTGGTAAAGAATCCACCTGCCCAGGCAAGGAGATGATATGGGTTCGACCCCTAGGTCGGAAACATCCCCTGGAGGAGGAAATAGCAAGTCACTCCAATATCCTTGCCTGGGAAATCCCATGGATGGAGGAGCCTGATGGCCTACAGTCCCTGGAGTCAGAGAAGAGTCAGACACGCCTTGGTGATGAAACAGCACAAAATGACAATTAAAATAAAGAAACCAGAGCTGCTTCTGTAAACATGGGTGTACCTGGAAACACTATGTTGAATGAGGGAAGAAAAGAATTTTGAGACGTCTCTGACAGAATTTGTATGAATTTTTTAAAACTTGCCAACAATCCATATGCTGGAAAAATCTAAGAAGGTGATTTAAATTTCACTGACCGGCTCTGGGAGGGAGGGAGGAGATGAATGACAGCTACAGAATCGTATCCGTGACACTGAGTTTCCTTTAGAATGCTCTGAAGCAACACAACAAAAAGTTAAGACTGCATGAAATCTTGTTGCTAAGAGGGCACCCTTAAGATACCATTTCATAAATGAGATTCTGGACCATTCGGAGGCCTGTCGGCAGTAATAACTCAGCTTCGTGGCAGAAGGGTTTGGGGGAAAATCTAGAGCGGTTATTGTTCCTTACTACTAGGGCACTCGGGTTGCTAAACAAATAAACGCGACATCAGCTGGATTGCCGAAGGGACAACACAACCCTTCATAATTAACAGCGTTCATATATTATTACAACTTTCTATTTTTTTTCCTGAAGAATTGTGACCTCAAGCTCTACCCAAGTAATCTCATGTTTGTCTTTAAAAAAAAAAATGAATTGTCTAGTAATCTGAGAATGCATTTCCTACTGCTTTATCTGTAGAATTATTAACAACACTGGTTCTATATTACTTATAAGAAGAAACAGAAATCTCCTGAACGGAAATGTGGGTTGCAGCTTCCGAAAGAGAAAAGTGCTAGGAAAAATAAAAATAAATGCAAAACCAGACCTGGATTAGTCAGCATGGAACGTGTTCACTGTTGTTTAAAGAATATTATGTAATAGCATTGCTGAACCTGAGTAAGCTCTTATCAGATGGTAAGAAAATCTCTCACTTCCGTTTCTCCAAATGACCCCGAAATTGTGAACAGAGAAACACTGAGTTTCAAAGTTGGTAAAATAAAATTGAAATGTGCAGTCACAAGGTGAAATAATGAGAATCTATAGTTATTACTTATGTTTTCCAAACATATCATTAGCAGCAGTGACATTTCTAATAACAAGCCTTCTATTTACATCTACTGGCATGATAAATAAAAATATTCAGTGCTATTTTCTGTAATTCTTCATGTGAAATGTTGCAGAGGCTGTCCTGAACTCATTTGAGGGGTGGTCTGTAATCGCATGAACTAACTCAGCACAAAAAATGGGGAAAAGTCAGTCAAGAAGCATTTTATAGGTAGCGTCTGCCTTTCTCTTGCTTCCTGTCTTCAGGAATATTCCTTCAGTCCATCAATCCTGTATGATATAGAATATGCTTGGTGTACCATCGTCCTCCTCCAAGTATTTGTTCCTAAATGAAAAGAAAGAAGGAAAACAAACTGGTTCTTCATAGCAAAAATAAAGCAAGAACCTCCAGATAGGCCAGATTCATCTTAATGAGAGGAGGCCATGTACCTCGCTGACCAGAGACCCACAGAACTGGAGAGGAAAGACCCAGGGATTTGGGATGAGCATATGAAAATATAATACTTAAAAGTTGTCCGGCTGCTAAGTCGTATCCTGCTCTCTGTGAACGCATGCTCTGCAGCATGCCAGCCTCCTCTGTCCCTCACCATCTCCCGGAGTTTGCTCAAACTCATGTCCATTGAGTCGGTGATGCCATCCAACCACCTCATCCTCTGGTGCCCCCTTCTCCTCTTGCCGTCAATCCTTCCCAGCATCAGGGTCGTTCCCAGTGAGTTGGCTCTTGGCATCAGGAGGCCAGAGTACTGGAGCTTCAGCTGAAAAGTGCCCTCACCCTTCCTCTTTTGTTCAGAGAATCCCCCATCGTCGTACCGGGTAATGAATGAATGAAACAGAATGAGTGAATCCTGAAAGAGACTCATGACTGCTTAACCCCTGAACAAGCACACAGCCCCTTGGGATGCAGAGGGTTTACCTGAGGGACCCAAATGCCACTCATAAATGTGCCCCAAATGCCTGAACCTCAGAACACATTTACTCTCTGACGTGTCTGCGCACAGACATACCTGAGTAAAGAACTGCCTTATTTAGCATCTTAGGAGATTCTCAACTTTTCAACTAACTGATTCGACATGATGCTATTTAAAACCAGGTATGTACCACATGGAGCTTACTATAATTCTAGACTTGGCACCAAGAACTGAAAGTTTAGTTAAATGGGAGCTCCAGGGTGGTTTCCTAGTTTTGCAATTGGAACGCGTGTTTTAGGAACACCACCAGAGCAGAAAATGCCACATGTCCCCAACACACTTGGAGACCTAACTGCAGAGATCGCTTGGTGTACCACCCTGCTTCACATATCCATTCATCTGATGGCAAATGTCTGGGCACCTCCTAGGGGGGCCCGGCAAGCAACAAAGGCTGGAAACCATGCAGGCAACAGAATCTGAGATGCTGTTATGACAAGGCATGGACGCTGCTGGAGAATTGCTAGGGCTCAAGGGAGGGGAGACACCGAGTGCCGTGTTGGGGAACAGTTTGATACGGATGGAGGAGACAGTGAAGACAAGTGAGGAGAAATCAGGGGATCTTGGAGGTAAGACAGCAGATCCTGGGGATACAGCATCAGTAGGAAGAGCCAGACGGAGACCCTGAGACCCAGGTGCATGAAGCTAGGGCAGGTGAGAGGCAGAAAGAGATGGTGGAAGAATCACTCAATTGGAGTAGGAAGCTGGAGCCCCCATATAAAGCCTCGCAGGCCAGCGTAGGAACAGCACGCATGCGGTTAGAGCGTGTCGAGGAAAGGGTAGACTTGGACTAAC
Source organism: Ovis canadensis (assembly GCF_042477335.2). NCBI lineage: Eukaryota > Metazoa > Chordata > Mammalia > Artiodactyla > Bovidae > Ovis > Ovis canadensis. The sequence goes on from NC_091271.1 coordinate 6,312,970, forward strand.
GTCTGCTCTGAAAGAATGACTCCACGTAGAAAAAGGAAGACGGGAAGTGGGCAGGGAAGAAATCCATAGATAGCATCTCTGCCGTGCAATCAAGGTCATAACATCACAGAGAATAGTCAGCACATATCCTGGCTAAGATGTGGAGTGCCCTTCACCTCTAGTCACGTGAAGTCTTGCCTAAATCCCCAAAACCCAACCTGACCATGAGAAATCAACAGACAAACCAAACAGAGGGTCTTTCCACAGGAAAATGCCTGACCAGTCCTACTTAAAACGGACATGAAAGACAAGGAAAGAACAGGAAAGGGTCATAGCTAAGAGAACAGTAGAAGATGGGATGACTACATGCAGTGTGGGATCCTGGAGAGGACCCTGGGACAGAGAAAGGTCATTCGTAGAAAATCCAGGGACATCCAAATACACTCTCTAACATCCCTAATCCTACTGTGACCACGTTCCTGGCTTTGTTTTGGCAAGTGTACTGTTGTGAAAGGTGTTAACATTGGGGCAAGTTGGGCAAAGGATATATGGGAACTGTCCACGCTATCTGTCATTTTTTCTAAACTTGAAAACCATTCTAAAATAAGAAGGTTTTGTACAAAAAACAACAACAACAACAACAACAACTCTGGCCATTTCACAGAGACGAGTATGACATTAAGAGCACAAGTTAGACATGAGCAGTGACTCACAAGAGGATGGGAGGAGCAGAGATGAGGACAGTGAACAAGTGGGATGTTTGGGACACGTTTGGGCAGAAAATCCCAGGGAATTTGCTGGAGGGTTGGATGTCAGTAATGAAATGGAGAGAGGGTCTGGGATGATTCCAGGTCTGGGGGGGCCAGGCAACAGGAAGCATGGATGAGTCAGCAAGTGAGATGGGCGGAACGGGGCAGGCAACAGGACTCGAGGAGAAATCAGGGGCTCCCTTTGGATGTTTGAGGTCTGAAATGCCTACAAACAGTCTATGCAGAGAGATAAAGTGGATACATTGGAATAAACGAGTCTACAGCTCAGAAGAGGTCAGAGTTTAAGGTACGGATGGGTCATCTTCCACAATAGGTATATGGATCCCCCAGGGAAGTGAGATACTGTCTGCAGGAGCTGGAGGGAGGTGAGGGAGAGAGGGAAGGAGAGACAGAACAAGGACAAGAGTGCAGGGTAGGCAGGGAGGCAGGGAGGTCAGTTAGAGAGTCCTGTCCATCACCAGATAAAAATCCTCCAACCTATCCCACTGCTGGGCATACACACCGAGAAAACCAGAGTTGAAAGAGACACGTGTACTCCATTGCAGCACTGTTTACAATGGCTAGGACATTGAAGCAACCTAGACGTCCGTTGGCAGACGAATGTGTAAGAAAGCTGTGGTCCATATACACGATGGAGTCTTACTCAGCTATGAAAAAGAATGCGCTTGAGTCAGTTCTAATGAGGTGGATGAAACTGGAGCCCCTTATACAGAGTGAAGTCAGAAAGGAAAACACCACTACAGTATATTAATGCATATATATATGGAATTTAGAAAGATGGTAACGATGACCCTATGTGCGAGATAGCAAAAGAGACACAGATGTACAGAACAGTCTTTTGGACTCTGTGGGAGAAGGCGAGGGTGAGATGATCTGAGAGAATAGCATTGAAACATGTACATTATCATATGTGAAACAGATCGCCAGTCCAGGTTCGATGCATGAGACAGGGTGCTCAGGGCTGGTGCACTGGGATGACCCTGAGGGATGGGATGGGGAGGGAGGTGGGAGGGGGGTTCAGGATGGGGAACACATGTACACCCGTGGCTGATCCATGTCAATATATGGCAAGAACCACTACAATTTTGTAAAGTCATTAGCTTCCAATTAAAATAAATAAATTAACTTTTTTAAAAAATTCCTGTAACCTAACTAAGGTTAGGTTAGTTTCACAGCTTTCACAACTCAAAAAGTATTTTTGATGGAAGCTTTGCAGTCAGGATGCTGAATAGGCAGGACAAGTGGGCTGGGAGTGTGTCATGGAATTGTATGAGGGTGCATGAGGGTATACTCAGTCACTCAGTCCTGTCTGACTCTTTGCGACCCTGTGGACTGTAGCCCAACAGGCTCCTCTGTCCATGGGATTCTCTAGGCAAAAAGCACTGGAGTGGGTTGCCATTTCCTTCTCCAGCATGTGTGTATACGCACTGGATAATACACACACACGTATGTATTTCACTTTGCACATTGTCTTTCCTTAAATATAAGTCCCTTTTGAACCCTTCTGCACTGTTGGTGGGGATGTAAACTGGTACAGCCCCTGTGAAAAAGAGTACGGAGGTTCCTCAAAAGACTAAAAATGTAACTACCATATGACTCAGCAATTCCACACCCAGGTGCATACCCAGACAAAAACAAAAACATTAATTCAGAAAGATACATGTACTCCGATATTCGCAGCAGCATTATTTACAAGAGCCAAGACACGGAAGCAACCTAAGTGTCTATCAACCAATGAATGGATGAAGCAGATATGGTACGCATATACAGTGGAATCCTGCTGCTGCTGCTGCGTCGCTTCACGCGTGTCCAGCTCTGTGCGACCCCATAGATGGCAGCCCACCAGGCTCCCCCGTCCCTGGGATTCTCCAGGCAAGAACACTGGCATGGGTTGCCATTCTACTTAGCCATAAAAAAGACTGGAACGATGGCATGTACAGCAACATGAATAGACTTGGAGGATATCGTGAAAAGTAAAGTCAGCCAGACAGGGAAAAATAAGTACTGCACGCTCTCAGTAATGTTTGGCATCTAAAAAGTACAACAAAACTAGTGAACATGGCAAAAAACGAAGCAGAATGCATGGAGAGGCAAGGGGGAGGGGTAATACAGGGGCGATGCATTAAGAGGTGCAAACTATTATGTAGAAACTAAGCTACAAGGATTTATTGCACAGCAGAGGGAATATAGCCATTATTTTACGATAACTATAACCTTTAAAAATTGTGTGTAACCTTTAAATGCAGCATAACCTTTAAAAATTGTGAATCACTAACATCGTACACCTTTAAAAATTGCGAATCACTGATATTGTACACCTGTAATTCATAAGACTGTGTATCAGCTACACTTCAATGAAAAAATAGGTCCGTTTCCAAGATCCTCGAGGATTTCCGGCATGTTGCGTCATCACCTACATCCATTCGCTTACAATCCACTTGCACAGCAAGACCCAGCTAACAAAGGGAAAATATTCTGTGGCAAAGTGCTTAATCTGGACCTGAGTACCATTGACAGGGGCAATGACTCTCCCGACTTGGATAGTCAGGAAAAACTCTTCCGGCTTAAGAAAAGAATAAGCTCAACAAATCAAGTCCACCAATCTACCCAGAAAGGCAAAGTTCGCAGCATTTACTACAGACGAGAACGCTCTCCCCTCTCACCCTAGCCTTCACACGGCATTCACGGAGTCCTGGAGAGAGAGTTCTGTATAATCCTTGAGGGGGCTGGAGAGCTCTGAGTCACAGTCCCTGTGGGGTTTCTTACTGGGAGATTTGACTGCAGTGAAATCTGATGCTCCATGATCCATGTTACTCTTTTAAGCGCGTGTGTTTCAAACCGTTAAATCACCCGGAAAGAAGGGGGTGCGCTATTTCCCTTACACCTTTCTTTGCTTCATCTGCCTATTTTCCTTCAGCCCTGCTCAACGCTATTTCTCTGGGCTTTCAGAACTAGTTTTCATGGGGACTTTCTGCAGGTGAGAGTATGACAAGTGCCTCACGAAGACACATCATCTCTCGAGCCTGCTGGGAACCCCTTTCCTCTGAGACAGAGAGGCTTGAATTCAAGGAGTTGCAAATAGTGATCCAGACGTTCACATCTCTCCTTCCTGCCGGGCACCATTTTCCTCTGCACAGAGAGCCGTGAATTCAAAGAGTTGCAGATGGTGACTCGGGTATTGTCGGGTTTTTTTTTAAAGGATCCTGTCAGATAGACAAACACGGACTCAGGAGGTAGATTTCTTCGAAAGGATTATGATAAGGGAGGGAGAGGAAAGAGACTGCTGCATTCAGGGAGAATGGCTACCTCGAGGAGGAAAACACTGACTGTAAAGACTGCGGCATCTCCAAAGTTAGACAGAAAGGGGATTTCTATCATAAGAACGACTAAGCAAGCCTGAGAAGAACCAGGCATGGGGAAGTGGGGTGGAAGGGTGGCCTGATCAGAGAACAGTTCACCCTGAGGCCAGCCTGTCTTCAGGAGGGGCTGCCTAGGTGGTCCAGGCTGAGGGTGGGTCCAAGTTCGGGGTCCTGGAGGAACCAGAGAAGCTGAACCAAAGTCTGCGTATCAAGTGACTTATCTGCTGAGTCTGTTCTGCTCACTGTGAAAAAACAAATGGCATCTTAATCACTTTACAATATATATGTGTATCAAAACCATCACCTTAATCTTAGACAATGTTACATGTCAGTTATATCTCAGCAAAGCTGGGGGGAAAAATATTAATACCATAGACTTAGTGGCTTATTAACAATGGAAATTTCTCTCCATTCTGGACATTGGAAGTCTGAGATCAAGGCGTCAGCGTGGTCAGGGGAGAGCCCTCTTCCTGGTTCACAGCTGGCAACTTCCTGCAGGATCCTCAGGGGGTTGAAAGGGTGAGGAAGCTCTCTGGGGTCTCTTTTGTAAGGCCACTAACCTCATTCATGACAGCTCCATGATGTAGTCACTTCCCGAAGACCCCCACCTTCCATTAACATCACCTCTTGGGGTTTTGATTTCAATACATGAATTAGGAGACATCAACATTCAGACAATATCAGTGAATATCCCGTCCCAGTTTATCAGTGAGGACAAAAATGCGGCTCATTACTTGAAGGACAATGAGTGGGAATCTGGAGGGACTGTGTCTGGCCTCGTCCCAGGCAAACATGGGAAGCAAAGGGTGGAAAGGACAGCCGCAAGGCCTAGATGAACAAGGGGGTCACCTGTAAGTCCTATGTAACATTAAGCAGAGACACCACTTGGCCAACAAAGGTCCATCTAGTCAAGGCTATGATTTTTCCAGCAGTCATGTATGGATGTGAGAGCTGGACCATAAAGAAGCCTGACTGCCGAAGAATTGATGCTTTTGAACTGTGCTGTTGGAGACTCTTGACAATCCCTTGGACTGCAAGGAGATCAAACCAGTCAATCCCAAAGGAAATCAACTCTGAATATTCACTGGAAAGACTGATGCTGAAGCTCCAGTGCTTTGGCCACCTGATAAGAAGAGCCAACTCACTGGAAAAGACTCTGATGCTGAGAAAGATTGAAGGCGGGAGGAGAAGGGGGCAACAGAGGATGAGATGGTTGGATGGCATCACCGACTCGATGGACATGAGTTTGAGCAAGCTCCGGGAGTTGGTGATGGACAGGGAGGCCTGGGGTTCTGCAATCCATGGGGTCAGAAAGAGTCAGACACGACTGAGTGACTGACAGGGATTGGTTCCTTGAAGTCCGTGGTTTTGCAGAATGCAGATTTATTTTATTACATAAATTAATTTATAAACAAAATGAATAAATCTAAATCTAAACACAGATTTAGATTTATTAACCATCACAATTTTTCACGCTCAAGGCTTGGGTAAAGGATGATATTGTCAGTACGAATGAAAGAAAATTCTAAAGTATATAATCAAAGGATAAGGTGGGGCACTTAACGGTGAAAAACTGGGAATCTAGGCAATCAGGAAAGCTTTCCATAAGTCACCCCCAGAAAAGAACACTAATAAGGCAAACCCATCTTGTAACTTCTTGAAATCAAATACCTACTGTTCTCTTACATCTGGAGAAAATGAGAAATCTTATGAACTGGAAATGTCACCGTCTAGGTGACTATGAAAATGCCAAGCTCCCCTGCCATTTAGAGCTTCTTAGACACTAAAATGTACAGGAATATGAAATCTTTGAGCCATATAAGCCTTGTGATCACCTTGAGACCAGATTGGAGGGAAGGACTGAAGCAGTGAAAACTCCCCACTTGCCTCTTCACCACTGCAGAGTCATCTTTAACCTTTCATTGGAAAAATATACATATTTTACAGTTCCCCCCTTTAAAAGGTCCGTGCTTCTACTTAACAGTAGAAATATTGGAAACGGACGTGGAAGCAACCTTAAACGTTCATCGACACGTGAATGGACAAAGAAGACACGGTAGGTGTGTACAGTGGGATATTAGTTAGTTAGTTATTTAGAGTTAGTCACCCGGTCGTGTTCTTTGCGACCCCATGGACTGCAGCCCACCAGGCTCCTCTGTCCATGAGATTTTCCAGGCAAGGATACTGGAGTGGGGTGCCGTTTCCTTCTCTAGGGAGTCTTCCCAATGCAGGGATCGAAGCCGGGTCTCCTGCACCGCAGGCAGATTCTTAGGCAGCCAGAGAGGAATGAAAACTGAGCCATTTGTAGCGATGTCGGTGAACCCAGAGCCTGTCATCCAGAGTGAAATAAGTCAGAAAGAGAAAAAGAGATATCATATATTACCGCAGATATATACAATCCGGAAAAAAATGGTACCGATGAACCTATTTGCAGGGCGGGAACAGGGGCACAGACTTAGAAAACTGACTTGCAGACGCAGAAGGGGAAGGAGACGATGGGCCGAACTGACAGAGTGGTACTGACATATGTATACACTGCTGCTGCCGCCGCCTCTGCTGCTAAGGCGCCTCAGTCGTGTCCGATTCTGTGTGACCCCACAGACGGCAGCCCACCAGGCTCCGCCGTCCCTGGGATTCTCCAGGCAAGAACACTGGAGTGGGCTGCCATGTCCTTCTCCAATGCACAAAAGTGAGAAGTGAAAGGGAAGTCACTCAGTCGTGTCTGACTCTTAGCGACCCCATAGACTGCAGCCCACCAGGCTCCTCCGTCCACGGGATTTTCCAGGCAAGAGTGCTGGAGTGGGGTGCCATTGCCTTCTCCGACCTATACACTACCATGTGTGAAATAGACAGCTAGTGGGAAGCTGCTGTGTAGCACAGGGGGTTCAGCTGGGTGCTCCGTGATGACTCATGAGTGGTGGGTTAAAGTGATGGGTTGGGGGTTGGGATGGAGGCCCAAGAGGGAGAGGGTACATGAATACACATGGCCACGTCACATTGTCATACAGCAGAAACTAACAAAGCATAGTAAAGCTGCTGCTGCTAAGTCACTTCAGTCGTGTCCGACTCTGTGCGACCCCAGAAATGGCAGCCCACCAGGCTTGTCTGTCCACAGAATTCTCTAGGCAAGAGTACTGGAGTGGGTTGCCATTTCCTTCTCCAACATAGTAAAGCAATCTTATTCTAATAAACAGAATGGAATAAAAATTTTTTAAGTCAGTGCTTCCGGGAAGGACCTCAAACTGAGAAGAAGCCCCTGTTTTTATTTCGTTCGTTCACTTTAATGAAGAGTGGACAGAGGGCTTTTATCTCGATGCCTTTCATGTAAGGGCCACCCCTTTCCCAAGGCTCACCTGCCTCCCCCTCCACACCTCCCTGGGGGTGGATCTGTGTTCTTTACCACCTCACGGGCTGCTGGACACAGCAGAACCTGCCCTCTGGGGACCCATCCGTGCAAGTGCATGCTAAGTCGCTTCAGCCGTGTCCGACTCTGTGACCCTGTGGACAGCAGCCCACCAAGCTCCTCCACCCACAGGATTCTCTAGGCAAGAGTGCTAGAGTGGGTTGCCGTTTCCTTCTCCACTGGGGACTCATCCAGTTTCCCAATTTCCCATCTCAGTGGACTCCAAGTCAGGTACCGTGTTTCTTTAAATGTGTTCTTTCCACATTACAGTGGTCGATTTCATATAAGGCTACCCTTATGAAAAGACTCAGTCACATGTTTGCTAAGCAAGAAAATTCACATAACACTGCCATTTCAATTATTCGGATGTTAGTGAGTCACTGTAGCAGTAATGATTTGGATGGCTTGTATTGATTAAAAAGTGGAGACGGCACAATTCAGAGTCTACGCTGCTCATCGCCAGTGTAGACATAAAATCACCACCGACAAAATATATAAGCAGGATTGCAGTTTTCAATATAACGTTGTTATTCATGCTGCCTGTTTGGATTATGTTTAATTTTACTTAGCTGCACATTAAATCTAGCACTGAGAAATCAATCCCATTATCTTTGTTATTGAAAGCTCTTTATACATCCGAGCAATGACTCTATTAAATATGAATCGAGGAGAAACCTGGCATCCAATTTCTAAAGGAAGCTGAACTATACCAGAGGTTACAGGCTGTGGACTCTCTAACTACCTAGAAAAAGAAGACGTGTCCCAGGGCTTTCTGACAGTCCTCACTTGGATTATCACTGCTTAATCAAGGCCAGTAGCACTCTGGGGCCTGGGCCTCTGTGTCTAATAATCTAATTCAATGAATGCTGTAAGCAAGGGGTTTAAGGTTCATTTCCACCCACTTAAGTTATAACACCATTAGAGAGCCTACGTAAATTTTTCCATGAACACACAGAATCTACTTGTGTCTATTAACAGAGTTGAGGTGGCAAACACGCGTTCCCACCACCACTCTTAACACTGCTTTGGGGGTGGAGTGGGCGGGTAAGGAGGCAAAGTCAGTTTACTTTTGGAAAAGAAGTGATAAAAGGCTCCTAGAGGGAAAAGATGGTGAACAGGTGTTCACAGGAATCAAAATTTTAAAACAGACACAAAGCATATCCAGCAAGTCAAATGCCATTTGCACTCGTTTCTTGCACATTTGCAAAGAAAGATTCAGGGGAGACGGTGGGCAAGGTGGTCTGAAGAGACGACTCCCTGAATTCATGACATGATTCTCACAGCTCAGCCCTACAAGCAGGAGATCTTAAGAGTGGGAGCCACTTAACATTTATTTATATTAGTGATACTTACCGTGGCCAAACCCACAGAGGCTGGGCAAGTTAGAAGTATCATCGGAGAGAAAAAACACCATCAGATTGTTTTTATCTCAAGGTTTTTTCAAGGTTTTTAAAGGAAAGCATTAGATTTCAATGTGAATTATAAATATAGGGCATGAAGTCTCCTTAGATGAATAACATTTTATCGAGTTAACTCCCCATTAAGCTCAAGTAGATTATCTACAATTCAATTCGATGCAATTATTGACTATCACAAGGCACCACCACGCTAACTGCAGCAGATAAGAGAATTAAACAGCAGCCCTGCTGTCCTGAGCACTCACAGTCTAATGGAAAGAAAAACACGTAAGCAGCCAATTACAATGAAATATGATAAATGCTACTTGGAGAAGAACAGCAAAACCAGTCTGCTTTTTTTGGAGGAGGGCGGTTTGCCAGAGGCTCGGAGAAGGCAATGGCACCCCACTTCAGTACTCTTGCTTGGAAAATCCCATGGACGGAGGAACCTGGTGGGCTGCAGTCCATGGCGTCGTGAAGAGTCGGACATGACTGAGCGACTTCATTTTCCCTTTTCACTTTCATGCATTGGAGAAGGAAATGGCAACCCACTCCAGTGTTCTTGCCTGGAGAATCCCAGGGACGGCGGAGCCTGGTGGGCTGCCATCTATGGGGTCGCACAGAGTCGGACACGACTGAAGTGACTTAGCAGCAGCCACCAGAGGCTAAAGAAGTTATCAGAAAGTTAAAGACGGACAAGATGAAAGTTGCTGGACATATAGTGAAAGTCACTCAGTCATGTCCAACTCTTTGTGACCCCACGGACTATATACAGTCTGTGGAATTCTGCAGGCCAGAATCCTGGAGTGGGTAGCTGTTCCCTCCTCCAGGGGATCTTCCCAACCCTGGGATAGAGCCCTGGTCTCCCACTTTGGAGGCAGATTCTTTACTAGCTGAGCCAGGAGGCAAGCCCAAGAAGACTGGAGCGGGTAGCCTACTCCTTCTTCAGCAGATCTTCCCGACCCAGGAATCAAACCAGGGTCTCCTGTATTACAGGCGGATTCTTTACCAGCTGAGCCACTAGGGAAGCTCCAGGCATATAGTCCTCCGGGCTTTAAAAAAAAAAAAAAAAGTAGGATGGCTATTCCCAGCTGAAAGAGCAGGATAATCAAGGCACAAAGGTTAGGAGCTGAGGGTACGCCCTGGCAACCAGGCTGAGTTCAATGTAGGTGGCAGCATAGAGCACACAGAGGCGAGAACATGGCAGGTGCTGCAAGGGCAGGGAGGGGCAAGGCAGGAAGACTCATCAACAGTTCATACTCGGTGGAGTGGGTTGCCGGGATCTGTCCTTTAAGACCCATAGCTCAGTGTGGGGGATGATCAGAACAGGGGGATGCCGACGGTCCAGCTGTTCACATCAGGTGGTCAAAATATTGCAGTTTCAGCTTCAGCATCAGTCCTTCCAATGAACACCCAGGACTGATCTCCTTTAGGATGGACTGGTTGGATCTCCTTGCAGTCCAAGGGACTCTCAAGAGTCTTCTCCAGCACCACAGTTCACGAGCATCAGTTCTTCTTTGCTCAGCGTTCTTTATGGTCCAACTCTTACATCCATACATGACTACTGGAAAAATCATAGCTTTGACTGTGCTTTGCTGTGCTTAATCGCTCAGTCATGTCTGACTCTTTGAGACTCCGTGGACTATAGCCCACCAGGCTCCCCTGTCCATGGGATTCTCCAGGCAGGAATACTGGAGTGGGCTGCCATTCCCTCTTCTAGGGGATCTTCCTGACCCAGGATGGAACCCAGGTCTCCCACAGTGCAGGCAGATTCCTTAGCACCCGAGCCACCAGGGAAGCCCCCAAATAGCTTTGACTCTAGGAACCGTCATTATGTACATTTAAAGACAAAGAAGTTCAGGCATGGAAAGAAGTCTGTGCCAGTAAACGGAAGAGCTGTGACTCTAGCACAGATGGTTCCACTCCAGGAGTCATTGCTCTAGCCTTTACCCTGTCTTCCATGCCACATCCTGCTGACCAGCTCCTCACTCAAAGCTCAGCATGGCAATGTAGCTAGCAAGGTGCGCGCTGTGTTAAATTTAAAGCCCATGAGAACTAATGTACCAGAGAATGCCATGTGTGGGGCTGTCCTGAATATCAATGATTTATGGATGAAAAAACAGGCATAAACTTAGTGTATAGGTTTATGAAGCTTTGTTCTAGAAGTTCAGTTGCTTTATGGTAAAAATATGTATCAGAATGCCTAAGGGGGAGGGGGGACTGGAGAACACTGGGTTCAGGACAGTAAGTTCAAGGTCATCTGTCTTTAGACTCCAACTTGGCCGAGAGGGACCAGGGATTATGTAGTCGTGTAACTGTCCAATTCTGACTTCTGAAAGCAAAAACGCTGCTGAGAAGTGGCAGTGCTCTGAGGACCAGCTTCATTCCATGGGCAGTGAGAAGAAAGAGAGGGTGCAGGAAGACAATCACTCCATTTTTATGAAAACGAGACATGCATGTTAAGAGTGCATGTTTATTAATGTTTCTCTGCAAAACACTGAGAAATGCCCAGGAATCCTAACTCTGCTTTGGTTTGAATCATAGAAGCTGAATCACTGAAGATGAATCATAGAAGCTAAAGGTGACAAGGTCTCCTCTTCCGAGCCCTCACATTTATCCTTCAATTCCCTGCAGTTACAAACAAACAAACAAAAAAAAAAAACTTTGCAGCAAATGCCGTTCCTTCTCCCATGAAGCCAAAAAGTACTGGGTGTAGGTGGTGGTCTTGGCAGCAAGTGGGAGACTTCTAGGAGTGAGAAAGTCCTCCAAAGAGACTTGGTGCGGTGTTAAGAATTCAGCCCATGATGATCAATTCAAACAGCAATCAGGAATGTAAAGAGGGTCCCCTCTGCTTTCATACTGTCATGAAAAGTAGAAGTCAAGTTAATTTGGGAGCCTGGCTCAGCTGCCACTGACCTCCTCCCACCGCTCAGTGGAATGATAAAAGGCTAAAATGAGTTTATGCTTCAAGGTTATTTTAATCCTAGCGGTCTGTTCCAAAGAGCAGAGCATTCTTTAAAAGCTTTATATTGTGATTAGATGATTGGAGTTTCAGGGCTGAAGTGCTCTTTTTTCCTTTGGCAGAGATCTGCAAAAATTGAATAACTTTTCAACAAATATTTGACCAAAATGAAAAAGCCCTTCATTTTCCTTAGTGTGATTACAACCTTGACCGTATCATCATTGGACTCAGCTGCTTTTAGACGGCTTGGCTTAGCTAGGCAAGAAAATGCTTGGAAAATGCCTTCATCCAAAAATACACAATTTTCCAAGGTAAGTTTTGAGCGCAAACTAATTTCACCCATTCATCTAGGGACGATCGGCCACAGGAGGTGAGATCATTAAAGAGTATCTGCTCGTATATGTGCCTGTGTGCTTGGTCGCTTCAGTTCTGTCCAACTCTTTGCAGCCCTGTGGACTGTAGCCCACCAGGCTCCTCAGTCCAGGAGATTCTCCAGGCAAGAATACTGAAGTGGGTTGCCAATGCCCTCCTCCAGGGGATCTTCCCAACCCAGGGATCGAACCCACGTCTCTTGCGTCTCCAGCACTGGCAGGCGGGTTCTTTACCACTAGAGCCACCTGGGAAGCCCCTTTCCCCATAGGCGGGCCTCGTTTCAGGAGATTGAATTTCCCAGGGGAGACAGTCTAGGCTCCTGACTCACAAATTTGTGTCTGGACAGCCTAGAAGTTTCTATGACGCAGTCCATGATTTTTTCCAACAACATGGGTTATGTCTTAACCTCTGCGTCTACCAACAGGAAAACTAACGTGAGACGTTGTCCCGAGGGATCGGATACAAATGCTGCCCAAAAATGCAATCCCGTTCTGTTCGATGGTTTAGTTTTACTTGGGAAACAGAAACCATAAGGGTGTCCCCCCAGGGACTCGAAAAATCAACAATAACGCTGAAGAGCAAGTGCTGGGCAAGAGTCTCCGAGCACGTTCAGAGTCAGCACAGATGCCTGGCGTCCAGGAAGATGGCAGATAGAATGAAGACCCCGTGGAAACCTGGGGGGCCTACATGGAGGGACCCCGTGGACAAACGCACCCCGTGGCTCCTGCCCAGCTCTGGTGTGGGTAGGACCACCCAGTATCGAACAATGAGGGTCTCTCCTTGGACAGGGTGAGAAATCAAATCGCGATGTCCTATATCGTCCGGTGACACCCATGATCAGATTTTTTTGTTCCTCAAGTGGCCCTGTGATACCCAGGAGGCCCCATGGGAAGCTGATTTTTTTCCAAGTCTTTGCTCAAAAGGCACTTGTCAGTGGGGCCTGCCCTCATCACGGGATGAAATGTGCCCTTGTCCCAGTCTGTCTTCCCCACTGCCCTCGCGGCCTTCCAGCAACATGTGGTGTGCGTTCCTCCCCGAAGCGGGCTGTTTGCCGGTCTCCACCACCAAGGCTGGAATTTCCGTGAGGACAGGAGCTGTGCCACCTGCATTGAGGAGGCGCCCCTGACTGGTCCCCACACATGCTGAGAGGCACCGCTGCACGTCTGTCTGGGCAACAGGGTTTTAGAGAGCCCCCCATTTCCTAATCTCTCTGAGACATCTCTGCTGAGTGCTGGGGGTGGGCGGGTTGATGGGAAACTCAGCTAATAGCAAAGTGAGATAAAGACACTGCAAGCTTGTGAGTGGGGGAAAAAAAGAGAATGGTGGAGGTGGGAGGGAGCAGGAAGTCTCGGAGGAGTGAGGAGATGTGCAGCATGGATACGGTAAAGAAAGCAGACAGAAAACCACCCAGGTCCAGCTGGGCCCAGGACGGGGGGCGCAAAACCACAGAGAGACTCGCAGGTCTGCAAAGGCGAGACGCCGCGCTGGACCTGAGGTGGGCCAACGGTTCGCGTGAGCCTTCCTGCAGTCAGGTATTGACAAAGAGCGTCCAGGTCATGCAAAAAGTCCAGCAGGGCCCGGCAAGGTGGGCTTCTCCCCCTCTACTGCAATGGAGATGCCAGCTGTTCATCACCCCACTTGAGCTTTCTTCCAAGGTTGGGAGGGGCGGGCAAGGAAGCAGCTCAGAGGACGTCATGGCCAAAACCACAGACTGCACTCCCGCTCCGAACACAGAGCCCCGTCTACGCGTCTGTGACTAAGGATACTCTCCGTTTTCCAGGAACTATAGAAACAAAGGAGGGACTGGCGAGCCAGACATCCTCGGGATTCATTTCTAAAGGTCCAACGGGGACTGGGTGCGCTTCCTTGTGCACACGTCGGCAAAGTCTGGCTCTCCCTTCTGCTGATTCACTAACATAGTGGCTGCTTTCCCCAGGTGTCTGGTAAGTAGCTTCTTCCCAAAGACTGTCTTGGGGGACTTGCATTTTTACACACTTGAGAGACATTTCCTGTCGACATTCATCTGTGGGAGGCTTGCAAAGAGCTAGCGCCTCCTTTATTTTTTTTATTTTGTTGCTTTTTTTTCCTTTTTATTTTGAACACTCCACTATTTCAACTAACCACAGACACAAAAGCCTCCCTTTCCCTCATTGCTTGTCATCCATTTATGTCCTTTCCGTCACCGTACCATTGAAAAAAATCTCCAATTTCACTTTTTAAATAGCTTTTTGCAAGGAGGGCTGTTACAAGGTAAATGCAAATTTGGAATTCCTGGGTATATACCCTGGAGTTATTCCCTGACCATTTTCGGCCTTGATGAATTCATATTTAAACTAAATCCCTCCGGAAATGCATTCATCAAATGGAGTACCACAAAATATTAGATGCAATACTTAGCAAGGCGCCTCAAGACCTGTGATCAAGAGCCATTGTTCTGCACTCCAAGACACGAAATCTATTTTCCTATACTGTGTAACATAAAATAGCTCTTTTCAACTCATACTTGATACGGACAACATTTAACGTGATTCTGCCTGAAGAGTGGTGGGCTGTGATTCATTCTCACCAAACTCCATGCATACAAATGACCAGCAGCGGCTTCATGGACCTTGGTGGGAGAGAGAGCATCTTTCTGGAGTTACAGAGGGTGGGAAACTAGAGCAGTGGGTCCTTTAGGAGATGAAGAAAGCTCTCAGAGAACACTAGGTCAAGCGGCATGCAGACCTAGATTCGGCCAAGACAATAACACCAGGAGGCGTGCCTTGTACTGTTACTCCAAGGTGGGGGTCTGTACTTGACCCAGGGCTCAGAAGAGGTTACAGTGGTTGGCAGAAAAAGGGATCCCAAATGCCCTGATCTCCAGACCCCATAAATATGTTTCCTGTGTGTGCTCAATCACTCAGTCGTGTCCGACTTTGCAACCGCATGCCAGGCTCCTCTGTCCATGGAACTCTCCAGACAAGAGTACTGGAGTGGGTTGCCATTTCCTTTTCCAGGGGAGCTTCCTGACCCAGGGATCGAACCCGCATCTCGTGTACTGGCAGGTGGGTCCTTTACTGCTCTCCTGCCAGGGAAGTCCAAATATGTCTCGTGACACTGCTAAAGGAGCTTTGCAGACGTGATTAAGAACATGGAGATGGGACTTCCCTCATGGTCCAGTGGCTAAGACTCCACACTCTGAATGCAGGGAGCCGGAGCTCAGCCCCGGTCAGCAGCAATTAAGAGTTCACATGCTACGACTTGGAGAAGGAAATGGCAGCCCACTCCAGTATGCTGGCCTGGAGAATCCCATGGACAGAGGAGCCTGGTGGGCTACAGTCCAGGGGGTTGCAGAGAGTCAGACACACCTGAGCGACTGAAGGAGAAGATGCTACAACTAAAGATTCCCAACATCAACACAAGTATCCTTCCAAGAGGGCGGTAGAAAGGGGGCTCTGATTCCACAAAAGGAGTATCAGAGTGAGGCAAAATCACACAATGAGAGACAGACACTGGGCCGGCCATCGCTGGCTCCGAGGCTGGAGGATGGCCCTGATTCACTCTGCTACAACATTGTCAATCAATTATACCCCAACAAATTAAAAAAAAAAATCAGATACATGTGCATGAATGTTTGCTCCAGTGTTATTCACAATGGAAACAAGCCAAAGATTTACCAAGAGGTGAACAGATAAACAAACCATGGTCCATCCACACAAAAGCAAGTTAGTTGGTCATGAAGAGGAATGAAGTACCCACAGGCACTGTAGCCCGCGTGAACCTCGAAAGCATTACGGTAAGGACAAGCAGCCAGTCACAAACAAGTTCACGCGACTAACTGTGTGATCCCATTCATATGATGCATTACCCACAATAGGTAGTGATTTATCTAGACACCAAGTAGATTAGTGCTGATCTGGGCTGGGGTGGGAGGTAATGGGCAGTGAAGGCTTAACAGAGACAGCGTTTCATTTTTAAGTGAGGAAAACGCTCTGGAACGGGAGGTGGTGGTTGCATAGTCCCGTGAGTGTACGAAATGCCACTAAACTGTTCACTTTGTGATGATGAACATGGCAAATTTTCAGTATATGTGTATGCTACTGCATTTTTCAAAAAAGGATCAAGAAAGAAAAACAACTGTCTTGATGTCAGGAAATCAGACCACTGTTTCCCCATTTCTGGGAGCAAAAGGCGGTGAAATTCCAGAGTGGGTCTGAGCAAATTGTGTCCTAGTCCTAATTCGACTCAGTTCCAGCCAGGCCAGTTTGTGTGAGGGTCATTTTCTGCCAAGTGGAGAGAGCTACGCTCCAGGTCTGCTCAGAGGCGAAGAGGGAAAAACAGGCCAATGCCGTGGGCGCACAGTAGGTTCTGTGATAAAGCTAAGCAGCAGGCCATCCCAGCCTGGGTGGTTTCATCCTTCCCGACAATGCGCCCAGTCCTTCTCTGCAAGGCCAGACGAAGCCCCCGTTCATGGGCTCGCATTTTGCAGACTGTACCTAAAACCTGAGGCAAGGACTAACAAGTCAGACACCACCCTTCATTTACAGAGAGCGAAGACGAGCTACGTCTTGTAAGACAAGGAAGACAGTCAAGTGCTGCTGAAGGGCCACCAACATAGCAAGAAGACTACCCAGGCTGTATCTTCCGATCAGGCAACCCCTGGTGAATCCTGGTCTCTACTCAGCCCACGGGGTTGATTCCACCACCCCTGCCTTACAGACAACACCAAAGCAAGGCCCTAAAATGGAAGCTGACATGACGGCATAGCTTCTGTTGTCTTCCACAGCTTTCAACCAAGACATACTTGGCTGGGCTTATTTTTTAACAAAGATCTGTTGTTTCGATGCTAAGTCATGTCTGACTCTTTGTGACCCCATAGACTGTAGCCCGCCAGGTTCCTTTGTCCAGGGGATTCTGCAGGCGAGAATACTGGAGCGGGTTGCATTTCCTCCTCCAGGGGATCTTCCTGACCCAGGGATCGAACCTGCATAGCCTGCAACAGCAGATGGGTTCCTTACCACTGAGTCACCAGTTGCCACAGAGGCTCTCTAAGCATTTCTTCCCTTTTTTTTTTTTTTTTTTCCTCCAAGAGGTAGCTAGGAGGAAAAGAAAAGTGTGATTTTTCTCCATAGGAAAATGGATGGTTTAGCCAGGCAGAGTTCCAGCAATGCAGTTTGTCAAATCTTTTTTTAATTTTTTTTTCTTTAGAGATGAATCAGATTTAGGCAATAAAATATCTCAGCGAGGTTTTTCTTCTATTTGGATCATTCTTCACTATCAGGAGAACATATGTCTCCACGATACCATCTGAATGAAAGAGAATTTAGAGCAAAATTTGTAACTAGGCAAGGAAGTTGCTTGCCACACACGGGCAGAGCCCTCGGAGGACGTGCATCCAGGAGGCAGCGCCCAGTCCAGACTCACAGAGCAGCCCTTGTCAACCGTGGCACATACTGGGGTCACCTGGGGGCTCTGTTACCAGGCAGATCCCTGGGTCACCCCGAGATGTCCTAGCAGTGAGTGTGCAAAGAAGACCAAGCAGCTCTACTCACCCAGCATCAATGGAAAGTGAAAGTGAAGTCGTTCAGTTGTGTCCGACTCTTTGCAGTCCATGGAATTCTCCAGGCCAGAACACTGGAGTGGGTAGCCTTTCTCTCCTCCAGGGGATCTTCCCGACCCAGGGATCGAATCCCGGTCTCCCACATTGCAGGCAGATTCTTTACCAGCTGAGCCTCAAGGGAAGCATCAACTGAAGACACTTGTTAAGTCAGGACATGTTGTCCATGGAAGCTTCTCGTTGTCCTAACCAGCCTCCTTCATTTTTTTTTTCTTAATGTTTATTCATTTGGCTGTGTGGGTCTTCACTGCATCATTTGGGATCTTTTGTGAGCTTAGCTGCCCCATAGCATGTGGGATCTTAGTTCTGCAACCAGGGATCAAACCTGTTATTCTCCTGCATTGCAAAGCAGATTCTTAACCATCGGACCTCCAGGGAACTGTCCCACTTTAAAGTAGGCACTCCAGGCTCTGAATCGCTTCCTCCTGATTCTAGTCTTTTTGCCGTTGTGCGCCACGTGGAGTGAAAGGGAAATTCAGCAGGTGGGTGAAGTCAGGGGCAGGACAGGTAAAGAAAGGAGCCAGGGAAACTTGCTTGTCTCTGGAGACACAATTCTAGGGCTGATGGCTGTTGGTTCACCCCTTCCATGAGGCATCCCCCCAGGCATAGGCGACTTGATTCCAAGTGTGCTGAGTCCCCTGTGTTCATGAACCTGGAAGCCCCCAGGTGTTGTCTGTGTGTCTCTGAAGCACTACACTGAAGAGACTTGACATTAGTCTGCATTTGCAGAGAAAATATCTGCCAGCCTGCAAGTACACAGCACATGTGCCTATCACGTTTGGAGCAGGAGACTGAAGCCACCAGTGTGTCCTGGAGGAAAGTGCAGGGATAATGACTTCTCTGCAACCTCACACGAGTGTGTGTGTCAGTCGCTCAGTCGTGTCTGACTCTGCAACATCCCATGGACTCTATCCTGCCAGGCTCCTCCGTCCATGGGATTCTCCAGGCAAGACTACTGCAGTGGGTTGCCGATTCCTCCTCCAGGGGATCTTCCTGACCCAGGGATCCAACCTGGGGTCTCCCGCACTGCAGGCAGAGTCTTTACCTTCTGACCCACCAGGGAAGCCCAGCATAGGTCCATTTTATGAGCAATGCTGCCTTTTAAACCAGCGACTAAAGCAGAGATGGACACACCCACGACCAAAGCAGAGATGGACGCACCCACAATAGACAAGCTCAGAGCAAAATGGCCCTTGGGCCAGGCTGGGATGTGGTAGCTCAGCGGAACATCTGAGGCCCATCTGAGCTCCAAAGTTGCAGGGTTTATTATTCGTACTCGCTTAGGTTGTCAAGGGACATATCTACCTAAGGGAACAACTGTGTGACTGGGGGTTTTACTGGGTAAGAGAACACACCACACTTCTCAGCTCCATGTTGACTAGTCCATCCTCACAGACAGAATAGGAAAACTGGGTAAATTAATATCTGCAGAGCAAAGAGGAGGTAAAACTCCAGCACAGACCGATCAGGAATGGGCTGCCACAGCCCTCACCTGGCCAGCCTGGTCCCAGAGATTCACAGTGATAAACGACAGGATTTAGAGGGTTAATGTTGTAGCTATCCCTCCTCCAACGAGCTTATTATTGAAAAACCAGCCATTTCTCCACGGTGCATCCTAAATGAGAGACGCGATGGCCCGTGGTTTCTTGAAGGAAGGTAAAACAGCCAACCCTTTCTATGCACTGAATGATTACTTGAGCTGCTAACTTGTAAGGGAGCTGACAAAGGCCCTTTGTCCCTGGCTTGGGAGAGGAAAGCTTCTCAATCCTGGATGTGTAACTCACAACGCATCCTTTCTGGTAACGTGGGAGGCTGAAGACCACAGGGGAATGAATGCACGGGAGCACCGCCTAAAGACCACCAACCACTGATCCACTCAGCCGTGTGGACTCTCCACGGGGTGCCGGCTGTTCAGCTGCTCAGTCGTGTCCGACTCTCTGTGACCCCATGGACCACAGCACGCCAGGCCTCCCCGTCCTTCACCAACTCCCAGAGCTTGCTCAAACTCATGTCCATTGAGTCGGTGATGCCATCCAACCATCTCATCCGCTGTCGTCACACACAAATATCACAGACTGGAAGGGAGAGCAGCATTTTCAAAATACCAACTCCCAGTGACCTCCACATTAGGACCTCAGACACATTTGAAGTGTGTCACATGGTTCCCCTTTTACTGGACTAATCTCCAGGAAAGCCACACTTTCCCCTCATATGTCCCTTATACTATTAATGTTTCATCCCAGGCTGCCAAAATGCTATCCAAATTTCAAACTCACCGCAAATCTTTCACCTTCAGTTCCCTGTCCATTGGTGCTTTTAACTGTGTAAGACACTCTTCCGTCTCCTTTAAACCCACGTGGGGCTTCTCTCTGTCACGGGAAGTTCGCCTTACGTTATAGTTCTTTAGTTCAGTTGCTCAGTCATGGCCGACTATTTGTGACCCCATGGACTTCCTGGCCATCACCAACTCCCAGAGCTTGCTCAAACACATGTCCATCGAGTTGGTGATGGCATCCAACCATCTCATCCTCTGTCGTCCCCTTCTCCTCCCGTCTTCAATCTTTCCCAGTATCAGGATCTTTTCTAATGAGTCAGTTCTTCACATCAGGTGGCCAAAGGATTGGAGTTTCAGCTTCAGCATCAGCCCTTCCAATGAATATTCAAGACTGATTTCCTTTAGGATGGACTGGTTGGATCTCCTTGCAGTCCAAGGGACTCTCAAGAGTCTTCTCCAACACCACAGTTCAAAAGCATCAATTCTGCAGCATTCAGCTTTCTTTATAGTCCAACTCTCATACCCATACATGACTGCTGGAAAAACCACAGCCTTGACTAGGCAGACCTTTGTTGGCAAAGCAATGTCTCTGCTCTTTAATATGCTGTCTAGGTTGGTCATAACTTTTGTTCCAAGGAGAAAGCCTCTTTTAATTTCATGGCTAGAGTCACCATCTGCAGTGATTTGGGGGCCCCCCAAAATAAAGGGAGACTTTCACTGTTTCCTCTGTTTCCCCATCTATTTGCCATGAAGTGATGGGACCAGATGCCACGATCTTAGTTTTCTGAATGTTGAGCTGTAAACCAACTTTTCTCCTATGGTTGTTAGGGAGGTCATATTCCCCCCACTAAGCTGTATCACAAGCTTAGGGGCAGCTTCACATAAGTCTGTGTGTCATGAACGAAAGGTATACTGGCTACACTGAATCAAATGAAACTGAAAGAAACAGACCTTTTTATCTCAAGACAGGTCTGCAAAATAGGAGAAAATATAAAGAAAAAGCCCAAGCTGCACAGTACTTCGATTTGAGTAGTTTTACTAAGTGGTATTTCTGAGGAGTCCTGAATGCTCTGGCTCTACGTTCCTGAAAGACAAGATTGCAGATGACTGCTCTGCTCCGCAGAGACACCTCAGCAGGTGATTCTGACCTGTGAGGGGTTTGGGTTGTTGCTGTTTTCTCAGATTATAGGAACAAGTTCATAATTTGCATAACAGAGGTCAGCACCTTTCTTAAATGTGGGTAGACGACACTAGTGTATCTACATTAGATGAGCCAATGTCTTTATTGAATCTCTCTGCGTATCCCTAGAAAATCTGTCGACAGCAAGGAGATCAAACCAGTCAGTCCTAAAGGATATCAACCCTGAATATTCATTGGAAGGACTGATGTTGAAGCTCCAGTACTTTGGCCACTTGATGAGAGGCACTGACTCATCGGAAAAGACCCTGATGCTGGGGAAGATTGAACACCAGAGGAGAAGGGGACGACAGAGGATGAGATGGTTGGACGGCATCACCAACTCGATGGACAAGAGTTTGAGCAGGTTCCACGAGATGCTGAAGGACGGGGAAGCCTGGCGTGCTGCAGCCCATGGGGTTGCAAAGAGTCGGACACGACTGAGTGACTGAACAATAGTGTATCCGTTATTATTTCCTAACTCCAAGGGCATTTCTGGGGCACTTTTCTCCCTGCACGGCTGCAGGTCACTACAGGGAATGGAATTCAGACGTCAAAAAAGAGCTCTCTTTCAAGTGACTATAAAGTAATAGGAATTACATGAGATCATATAAAGAGCAACTCAGACACCACGAGCGGCTCTGCTCTCATCAATGTGATTTCCCAAAACAGTGAAACTCTGTTTCAAACTTATGAAGAAAAGAATGTGCATGTCTATCTTCAAATTACATAAGCATTATAATCTGGAAAAATCTAAAATATTGTAGGGGGAATTTTTCCTTGACATGTAAAACTGTGTAACCTAGCTTTAGACAATTCTTTCTTTTTTCACTTATTTGGATGTCAAAATGACATCTGGATGATCATGCTACACTGTTCAAGCTATTTGTCAAGCTCTCCCCTTCCCCACACAGGCTTAGCTGGTAAAGAATCCGCCTGCAATGCAGGAGACCTTGGTTTGATTCCTGGGTTGGGAAGATCCCCTGGAGAAGGGAAAGGCTACCCACTCCAGTATTCCTGGGCTTCGCTTGTGGCTCAGCTAGGAAATAATCTGCCTGCAATGTGGGAGACCTGGGTTCGATCCCTAGGTTGGGAAGATCCCCTGGAGAAGGGATAGGCTACCCACTTCAGTATTCTGCCCTGGAGAATTCCATGGACTGTATAGTCCATGGTGTCATCAAGCGTCAGACACAACTGAGGGACTTTCACTTTCCCTTTCCCCATCTAATGCAGTAAAACCCTCGGAACGAATGAGCCTATAAAAGACTCCTCTAAAAAATCCAGAAGTATCCTGGGACAACCCACCAAGCGCAATGACACTTCACTGCACTGCCATGTAATGTGTTAAATATTTCAGTTTGATGAAAAAGTGGCTTCCCTAGTCAGACACAAAGAATCTGACTGCAATGCAGGAGATGGTTTGGGGAGAAAGGTGATGCCTCGGTCAGGAAGCTCCCCTGGAGCAGGGCATGGCAACCCACTCCAGTATTCTTACCTGGAGAATCCCATGGACAGAGGAACCTGGTGGGCTACAGTCCATAGGGTCACAAAGAGTCGGACACGACTGAACCCCTCTTGGCTGGAACAAACTCTTCAGTGATCTGATCATGTGTACAGGTTAAACAGCAGGGACATGGTGGTTATGTATTTCCAAAGTGTTAAACACACTGGGCTCTGATAAACATGCTCAACGTGTCACAGTCAATTAGGAAGCCGTCCAGAGTGAATGGGCTTCTGACTTTGAGAAATGCCACTGGCATGAGATCAACAGAGAGCTGGACAATGCCTGGGAGCTCCATCCTCCTTCAGATACCAAATGCAATTCCAACCAACTGCAAAGGCAAGCCTGCAAAGGAGCTGCTCGTTCTTTGGGACCAAAAATATATTGTTTTTCTTCAGGCAAAGGGGTTGCTTGTGAGCCCAGCACAACTTTGTGTAGCTCAAAGATAAAGAATGGGCATCATATATCACAAGTTTCAACTGAACTCTTTCTGTAAGGATGAGACAGTAGGTATGTATGCATCAGGATGGACAGATGGAACTAAAAGTGTCTTCTTTACAGTGTGACCAAGCCTTAGTCTGAGTCATGCCTAGGCAAAGGACCCCTTAGGGAAAGCACCCCGGTCATAAAGAGTCCGACTTGCTTTGTCGTTGTTCGGTCGCTAAGTTGTGTCCAACTCTTAGCTACCCGTGGGCTGCAGCACCCTAGTTCCCTGTCCTTCACTATCTTCTGGAGTTTGCTCAAACGCATGTCTGTTGAGCTATCTTGACGGAAAACTGGTATGTGTAAAGGGTTGATGTCAAATTATATGCTGCAAAGTTATACAAAAGTAAACAAAGTTCCTTTTTGCCAACAGAGGTCTGTCTAGTCAAGGCTGTGGTTTTTCCAGTAATCATGTATGGATGTGTGAGTTGGACTAGAAAGAAAGCTGAGTGCCAAAGAATTGATGCTTTTGAACTGTGGTGTTGGAGAGTCCCTTGGACTGCAAGGAGATTCAACCAGTCCTTCCTAAAAGAGATCAGTCCTGAATGTTCACTGAAAGGACTGATGCTGAAGGTGAAACTCCAATCCTTTGGCCACCTGATGCAAAGAACAGACTCAATGGAAAAGAACCTGATGCTGGGAAAGATTGAAGGTGGGAGGAGAAGGGGGTGACAGAGGATGAGATGGCTGGATGGCATCACCAACTCAGTGTTCACTGAAAGGACTGATGTTGAAGCTGAAACTCCAATCCTTTGGCCACCTGATGCAAAGAACAGATTCAATGGAAAAGACCCTGGGAAAGATTGAAGGAGGGAGGAGAAGGGGGTGACAGAGGATGAGTTGGTTGGATGGTATCACTGACTCGATGGACATGAACTTGTGTAAGCCCTGGGAGCTGGTGATGGACAGGGAAGCCTGGTGTGCTGCAGTCTGTGGGGTCGCAAAGAGTAGGACATGACGACTAAGCTACTGAACTGAACTGAAAGTTATACGGTACAGAGTGAAGGAACCCAAGCTATGTGCATATTTCTAATGCGACAGCTGCTGCTGCTGCTGCTGCTAAGTCGCTTCAGTCATGTCCAACTCTGTGCGACCCCATAGACAGCAGCCCACCAGGCTCCCCCGTCCCTGGGATTCTCCAGGCAAGAACACTGGAGTGGGTTGTAACTATGCAAATGAATGAGAAGGAAACAGCGTTTATCAAAGCGTTTGGTGAAATTTTAAAATTTAACTAAAACTGATATTTGAGAAGATGGAGGCAAAAGTGCGGATTGTTTTATCAGCAGTCTTAGGTCAGCATTAACAGCACATAGCTCATGTTCTTGACTACTTCATACAACCGAAAGCTAGTAACATGTATTATGTTACATCAAAGTATTGGAAACTGTGTCATATTCTGCACGGTCCAGGAGCAGCCTGTTATCAAAGTGGTAGACTGTCTCTGTATGCCAAGTGCAGAACTTATCCAAATATTACCCTTTTATCTGTTTGACAAAAAAAGATATTTATTTACCAGTATTTGGTGATCTTAGAATAGCTGTTTTCATCTGTAAAGTATAAAATCATAGTTTCACTGTAATTTAAAAGTAAACTAGAAGTTCAACTTATTTGTGGCCAATGCAGATGATCCGAATCAAATATTTTTATTTCTTACCTCAATACTAAAAAGTTGGGTTGAGTTTGGCATTATTGAAAGAGCAGATGTTTTTATGTGACTAGAATATTATCCAATTATTCTCACTTATCATGTGAATTACCTTTGAAGACTGCCTAAACATTCTACATTTTTCTCTATTGAGGTAAAATAGTGAACAGCAGTATTAACCAAACTGACTGAATTGACATTTATTGAAGACAAGTACCAAAGACAACTGGACAATATATATTTCTTTCAAGAGCATTTTGAACATTCACCAGGATATGGCCGCTCTGCTCTGGGCCATGAAACAACCCGAAAGCCACTGGAATCACACAGGAGACGTTCTCAGACTACAATGCAATTAAAACAGAGATCAATCACAAAAGAAGATAAATCTAATTATCTTCAAATATTTTTAAATCTAGCAACATACGCCTAAATAACCCAAAGGCCAGACAGGAAATGACAACTGTGGTTATAAAATATTTTGAGGTAAATGTTAAGGACTTCTAAATGTTAGCTTGAGGCTATGGAACTGGCTAGCTGCGTTTTGCTATTGTTTGTGTATTTCTAGATCTTTACTGTTATTTTATTGCCTTTCAATCTAACAGAAGCTAGAGTTTGTTTTCCTTTCTTTCTTCTTCCACTTGATTGATTGCTTAAGGAACAAAACGTTACACAAGGTCTGATTTAAATGCCGACACTCATATACTCAATTTTCTTCAGATGCACTAAGAAAAATCTCTCTTATATCAACAAAAGTCATTTGCTGTACATCCTTGTATGTAACCCACCTCTGGAGCTCCAGGTGGTCCCAGCGGTAAAGAATCCATCTGCCAGTGCAGGAGGTACAAGATACGCAGGTCTGATCCCTGGGTGGGGAAGGTTCCCTGGAGAAGGGCGTGGCAAGCCACTCCAGTGTTCTTGCCTGGAGAATCCCATGGACAGAGGAGCCTGGCGGGCTACAGTCCGTGGGGTCACAAAGTGTTGCACATGACTGAGAGAGCACACACAGTCCCACAGCACAGAAAACAAGACTCTTAGGATGACCAAAATGAACGTTACTGTTGACTTCCTGCCCCGCAGAGCCTCAGATAATGAATGGAATTTGTGCAATCCTTGTCCTGAAGAATTCTAAACAGGACAATAAAAGCCTTGGTCTGCCTACCCCATTCCTCACATTTTTGGTTAAAGGACTTGCCCGATGTTTCAGGTGAGCTGACATCGTCAACTTCCACCTACCTGGCAAGTACGGAGGTGGACAGGGAGGGGTTTGGAATTGACAGGCACACACCACTATATTTAAGGCGGATAATGAGGGCTTCCCTGGTGGCTTAGGGGTAAAGAATCCGCCTGTCAGTGCAGGAGACTTGGGTTCAATCCCTGATCCGGGAAGATTCCACATGCTGAGAAATTACCGAGCCCACATGTCCCAACTACGGAGCCCATGTGCTCCAACTACTGAAGCCTTCGCACCTTAGAGCCTTAGCTAGGAGACAAGAGGAGCCACCAGGATGAGAAGCCTGCTCGTTGCACCTAGAGAGTAGTCCCTGCTCTCCACAACTAGAGGAAAGCTCCTGGGTGGCGATGAAGACTCAGGACAGCCAAAAATAAATAAATAAAATTATTTTTTAAAAACTGGAGAAC
This sequence comes from Ovis canadensis, assembly GCF_042477335.2. NCBI lineage: Eukaryota > Metazoa > Chordata > Mammalia > Artiodactyla > Bovidae > Ovis > Ovis canadensis. Next base: position 6,339,530 of record NC_091271.1, read on the forward strand.
CAACAAGGACCTACCGCATGGCACAGGGAACTCTGCTCAATGTGATTATAACATCTGAGATGGGCAGAGGAGTCTGGGGGAGAATGGGTATGTGTATACATGTGGCTGAGTCCCTTTGCTGTGCATCTGAAATGATCACAACACTGTTAATCGGCCGTACTCCGAGATAAAAGTTTTAATAAATAACACGGACGAGGTCCCAGCCCAGGGAGCCCTCAGCTAAGAGAGTAGCTTCTATGCAGGCAGGTCAACAAGTCCACATCCGGAGCAAGACTGTTGCTGCTGGGTGAGACCATGGATGTCCTTCAGTTCACTGAGCTTCACCCCGAGATCTGAGCGGCCCCAGGATTTCCGAGGCCTTTCTCAGGGGGTCCCACAGGAGGCTGGGCTATGAGAGAATGAACACCGCCACTACTGCCTGTATGGAATGTGCAGCTTCATGTAAAGCTGGTCCTGGGTTCTGCATGGAGCTTCTGAGTAAGTGTTTGACGCCCTGCCAGATACCACGATGAGAAGAGTGCACGGACGTGGCCCAAGGCCATCCAGTTAATTAAAGGCCAATCCTAGTATTCACATTGTGCAATGCAGCAGGGTGTCTTTTTCTACCAACACAGGATTTAAGAAGCACTTGCAGGCTCCCTTCTCCAGAAACTCTCTCCCCATCACCCCTCATTTCCCCACAAATGGTTGAAATTGGGTGGGGGGTGGGGAGGGTTAAGATACAGTCTTGAGAAAGCCCTTGTCAAAATGCAGCTGTTTACGATAGCTTGGACATGGAAGCAACCTGATGCCCATTAGCAGATGAATGGATAAGAGAGCTGTGGTACATATACACAACAGAATATTACTCAGCCATTAAAAAGGACGCATTTGAATCAGTTCTAGTGAGGTGGATGAAACTGGAGCCCCTTATACAGAGCGAAGTAAGTTAGAAAGAAAAAGACCAATACAGTATATTAATGCATATATATATATGGAATTTAGAAAGATGGTAACGATGACCCTATATGCGAGACAGCAAAAGAGACACAGATGTAAAGAACAGACTTTTGGACTCTCTTGGAGAAGGTGAGGGTGGGATAATTCGAGAGAATAGCATTGAAACATGTATATTATCTTATGCGAAACAGATCGCCAGTCCAGGTTTGATGCATGAGACAGGGTGCTCAGGGTCAGTGCCCTGGGACGACCCTGAGGGATGGGATGGGGAGGGAGCTGGGAGGGGGGTTCAGGATGGGGGACACATGTACACCCATGGCTGATTCATGTCAATATATGGCAAAAACCACTACAATATTGTAAAGTCATTAGCCTCCAATTAAAATAAATAAATTAAAATTTTAAATGCAGCTGTATCACCAGCAATGGGTTCTGAGCTCAGTGGTTTGCAAACCTGGTCCTTGACGCCCATGAGGAAGGGCTTTGCAGGCAGTGAGCAGAAAGGCACGCTTCCCGTATCTCAGGCATCCGCAAGGCATCTCCTCCAAGTCGCTCAATACCAGGCAGAGCCTTGAGACCTTGTAAAGCAGAGAACCCCTTATGTGCCTTTCAACAAGTTTCTCTCACGGCACACCATGGTGACAAACAAGAGAACTGAAGGGGCCAGGGGTTAAATTACTCCCCACTCCCATTGTCTCCTCGGAAAACCAGATAAACAGAAGTACAGCCCGTTTCTGTGGAACTTCACATGGCTATCAAATAATCCTTCAGAGTCTGCAGATGACACCACCCTCATGGCAGAAAGTGAAGAGGAACTAAAGAGCCTCTTGCTGAAAAGTGAAAGAGAAGCGTGAAAAAGTTGACTTAACACTCAACATTCAGAAACCTAAAATCATGGATGGCATCCAGTCCCATCACTTCATGACAAATAGATGGGGAAACAGTGGAAACAGTGAAAGACTTCATTTTCTTGGGCTCCAACATTACTGCAGATGGTGACTGCAGGCGTGAAATTAAAAGACACTTGCTGCTTAGAAGAAAAGCTATGACCAACCTAGACAGCATATTAAAAAGCAGAGATATTGCTTTGTAGACAAAGATCCATCTAATCAAAGCTGTGGTTTTTCCAGTAGTCGTGTATGGGTGTGAGAGTTGGACCATAAAGCTGACTGCTGAAGAATCAATGCTTTTGAACTGTGGTGTTGGAGAAGACTCTTGAGAGTCCCTTGGACTACAAGGAGATCCAACCAGTCTATCCTAAAGGAAATCAGCCCTGAATGTTCATTGGAAGGACTGATGCTGAAGCTGAAGCTCCAATACTCTGGCCATCTGATGCGAAGAGCTGACTCATTGGAAAAGATCCTGATGCTGGGAAAGATTGAAGGTGGGAGGAGAAGGGGACAACAGAGGATGAGACGGTTGGATGGCATCACTGACTTAATGGACATGAGTTTGGGTTAACTCCAGGAGTTGGTGATGGACAGGGAGGCCTGGCATGCTGCAGTCCATGGGGTTGCAAAGAGTCAGACATGCCTGAGCAACTGAACTGAACTGAGGCTGAGCCTGAGAACCTGGGCCGTGTCACCTCTTACTCTGAGCTCTCACCCACCTGCTTTTGCAGTGTCTGGGGTCCTCCCCTGACCTGCTGTCATCGCTAGGCCCTTTCCCCCAACACCACCCCCAAGCCCTTCTCCTCCCTTCCTAAAGCACCACTAACCCAATCAACACACTTTGCCAAAGACTTGGGTAAAAGAAGAGAATGGTGGCAGAGGAAAAAAAAATCACTAATGACTGAGTGTCAGGGACCACATTGAAAGTCCATCAGCCATCTTATAGAGAATTCCTTATTAAAAATTCCCATATTCTGGAGCCTGCCCTTCCTTACTCTAGAAAAAGATCTTTCATTCATCCGGCAAGTACTTGTGAGACGCTTCCTTATTTACCAGGCCTGCATGTATGCACTGGAGATTCGGCAACAAAGAAAACAAGCTCGGCCATTGGGAAATTACATTCTCTGAATCAATCCATCCATTCTTTTCTTAGCCCTGGATTCCTGAAGCCCATGGATCAAAAAGAAACAACGGAAAATGCATGTAGCCCTCATTTGCTGAGCCTTTTTGCCTCCCATTGTTTTGATCTCCCCCTTTCAGAAAGAACAATCACCCTGCTTTCCTAAGCAAATGAGCAGCATTCCTCTTGATATGCATTCTGCCTCCTCTAGTCAATTTTTTAAATCAATGTTTCATTCTCTCTACATTTGCCGTTTCAAAATTCCACTTAATTGAAGCCATTTCTCACTTGTGATAACACCAATGTACACAGATAATAGTACAAAATGCACCTCTTTAGGGGAGGAGAACTGCATGCCAAGTCACTTCAGTCGTGTCCGACTCTGTGCAACCCCGTGGACTGTAGCGCACCAGGCTCCCCTCTGTCCAGGGGATTCTCCAGGCAAGAATGCTGGACTGGGTTTCCATGCCCTTCTCCAGATGAGAACTAGGTGTCCCACAAGATATTTAAATACAAGCTGTTAACAATATTTCTGGGGAAAACCAGCTACGTGCATATGTGAATCTAGAGGATATCAATTCAGAAGTCTAACTTATGTGATTGAGGCAAGAATATGTTTAAACGGTGATGTCGGGCTTCCCTGGTGGTCCAGAGGTTAAGAACCTGTCTACCAGTGCAGCTGACAGGGGTTCGAGCCCTGGTCCGGGAAGATCCCACATGCCACGGATAAACTAAGCCCGAGCGTCTTAACCACTGAGACTGTGGTCTAGAGCCTAGGGCTATAGCGACTGAACTCACCTCCTGCAACCATGGAAGCCCCCACTCTGAGAGCTTCACAAGAAGATGCTTCACAACGAGAGTGAAAGTCAAAGTGCTAGTCGCCCAGCTGTCTCCAGTCTTCAAAACCCCATGGACGGTGGCCGGCTAGGCTCCTCCGTCCATGGGATTCTCCAAGCAAAAACACCAGAGTGAGCTGATTGCCACTGCCTTCTCCAGGGGATCTTCCTGACCCAGGGATCAAACCCAGGTCTCCCGCATTGGCAGGCTGATTCTTTGCCATCTGAGCCACCAAGGAAGCCCACAGACCACAACTAACCAGTAGCCCCCGCTCACTGAAGCTAGAGAAGGCCTGCACACAGCAACAAAGGCCCACCAAAGCCAAAAGATAAAATTAAATAAATACATCTTTAGATAAAAGGCGATCTCACGGCCATTACTCGGTAAAAACTGTTAAAATAAGCCAGCAAAGGGATCAGAAATAATGCATGGTTTACTCCAACACTCTCTCCTTGAGTTCTTGCACTCTGTTTGATACAGTGTTACATGGTTCGGAACACAAAGACAGAACACTGCCCTAGACTCCTTTATGTCCATTCCTGTTTCACCCCTCTTCAGAGACAAGCCTCTTGAAAGAGCAGTCACCGTTAACTTCATTGCTTCACCTCCTGGTTCTTGATGTGTCTTCATCTGCTTTAAAAGTGCTTTTATCAAGACCTTGCTTGCTTTTTGTTCCTCGTTTTACTTGACTGTTGGAGAAGGAAATGGCAACTCGCTCCAGTATTCTTGCCTGGAAAATCCCCTGGACAGAGGAGCCTGGTTACAATCTACAGGCTATAGTGCATGGGTCGCAAAGAGTCGGACACGACTGAGCGACTTCACTTTACTTGACGGTTCCGTAATTCTTGATGCTGTTGGCCGCTTCCATCTTTCTCAAACTATTCACTCCCTTGGTTGTCCAGGCAACACGCATTTGAGCTCTAGTCTCTCTCTTGGGCTGACATTTAAAGATTAGGTGCCATCCTCAACTCTCTTTTCTCTCATCCCTTCTGAGATGAGCAGGGCCTCATTCATACACGTCCTTTCCATTACCTCTAGAATCTCTACCACCTCCAACGACATGTCTCTAGTCCATCTCTCTCTCTCAGCCTGCAGAATCGTATTTTTAACTCTCTACTGGACTTTGTCCACCCAAGTGCTTTAGTCAACCCGTACTGAAGTCCAAACTCGATGCTTTATCTTTCCTTTCTCCCTGCTCTCATTACCCTCAAGATGCAGTTCCCACTTATACCCTCTGTACCCTAATCATCCACAGCAAAAAGTTTCAGTCATCCCTACCATCTTTCTTGTCCACCACCGTTTCAGTTGCTGAAAGTGAAAGTCGCTCAGTCATGCCCAAATCTTTGCGACCCCATGGACTTTACAGTCCATGGAATTCTCCAGGCCAGAATACTGGAGTGGGTAGCCTTTCCTTTTTCCAGGGGATCTTCCCAACCCAGGGATCAAACCCAGGTCTCCTGCATTGCAGGCAGATTCTTTACCAACTGAGCTATTCAGTTCAGTTCAGTTCAGGCGCTCAGTTGTGTCCAACTCTTTGTGACCCCCTGAACCACAGCATGCCAGGCCTCCCTGTCCATCACCAACTCCCGGAGTCCACCCAAACCCATGTCCATCGCATCGGTGATGCCACCCAACCAGCTCATCCTCTGTTGTCCCCTCTCCTCCTGCCCTCAATCTTTCCCAGCATCAGGGTCTTTTCAAATGAGTCAGTTTTTTCATCAGGTGGCCAAAGTATTGGAGTTTCAGCTTCAACATCAGTCCTTCCAATGAACACCCAGGACTGACCTCCTTTAGGATGGACTGGTTGGATCTTCTTGCAGTCCAAGGGACTCTCAAGAGTCTTCTCCAACACCACAGTTCAAAAGCATCCATTCTTCGGCACTCTGCTTTCCTCACAGTTCAACTCTCACATCCATACATGACCACTGGAAAAACCATAGCCTTGACTAGACAGACCTTAGTCGGCAAAGTAATGTCTCTGCTTTTGAATATACTATCTAGGTTGGTCATGACGTTCCTTCCAAGGAGTAAGTGTGTTTTAATTTCATGGCTGCAGTCACCATCTGCAGTGATTTTGGAGCCCAAAAAAATAAAGTCTGACCCTGTTTCCACTGTTTCCCCATCTATTTCCCATGAACTGATAGGACCAGATGCCATGATCTTCATTTTCTGAATGTTGAGCTTTAAGCCAACTTTTTCACTCTCCTCTTTCACTTTTATCAAGAGGCTTTTTAGTTCCTCTTCACTTTCTGCCAGAAGGGTGCTGTCATCTGCATGTCTAAGGTTATCGATATTTCTCCTAGCAATCTTGATTCCAGCTTGTGCTTCTTCCAGCCCAGCATTTCTCATGATGTACTCTGCATATTACTTAAATAAGCATGGTGACAATATACAGCCTTGACATACTTCTTTTCCTATTTGAAACCAGTCTGTTATTCCTTGTCCCATTCTAACTGTTGCCTCCTGACGTGCATATAGGTTTCTCAAGAGGCACGTCAGGTTTTCTCATCTCTTTCAGAATTTTCCACAGTTTATTGTGATCCATACAGTCAAAGGCTTTGGCATAGTCAATAAAGCAGAAATAGATGTTTTTCTGGAACTCTCTTACTTCTTCCATGATCCAGCGGATGTTGGCAATTTGATCTCTGGTTCCTCTGCCTTTTCTAAAACCAGCTTGAACATCTGGAAGTCCACGGTTCACGTATTGCTGAAGCCTGGCTTGGAGAATTTTGAGCATTACTTTACTAGCGTATGAGATGAGTGCAGTTGTGCCCTACAACCTGACAATTCCATTTCTCGGAATATACCCAACAGATATTCTGAGGTAAGCTCACCAAGAGACATGCGCGGTATCTTCAGAGCAGCTGTATTCATTGTGACGAAGAGCAGAAACGATCCAAACGTCCATCAGTCCATGAATGGATGGGTAAGCTGTATTACATTTACACCATGGAACACTCTCTGACCATGAGAAAGAGCAACACGCCACATGTAAATGTGTGGATGACTCTCAAACCCAACGCCGAGTAAAAGAGGTCGGTACAAAAGGGGACATACTGTATGCCGCACCAAGTACAGGAAGGAGCACAGTCAGTCTCTGCTTTTTGAAACCAGGATGGGACTCAGTGACCAGAAAGGAGCAAAAGACATGATTCGAGGGTCTTAATGGGCTCTACCGTTCATTTAGTTCCGCATTACTGCCTGTCTTCCATTTGTGAAAATCCAAACTGCACACGCGGGGTGTATGCGTTTTCTATCTATCAAGCTGCAACAAAAGGTTTTTAAGCGTATACAGCTTAATGAATTTTTACTCAGTGAACATTCCCATGTAGCTAATGTGGAGCCATGGAACAGCATACTGCCGGCAGCTCAGAAGCCCCTTCACACTCCGGCCCTTATCAATTTCTTCAAAACAATTTCTGTTTTGACTTTTACCATGGTGGCAGAGATTCCCATCCATCCTGTTCACTGCTGTTTCCTCCATTTCAACAAAATACCTCGGCTTGCTATAGGCTTTTTTATAGATACACGTCAAACTAATAAATCATGGGCAAAAATGCAGGAGTCAACAAAGATATCCGAAACCTTAAGTGTGGTTCAGTTCGGCTCAGTCGCTCAGTCATGTCCGACTCTGTGACCCCATGAACCACCAAGTCCATTAAATTAAAAGGATAAAGTGAGGAAAAGAAGCTGAGAAGGAAAGCGTAGTTCCTTAGAGAATGTCTATATCTCATAGAAAAAAGCAATACTGAAGTGTAGTCTGAAAATCAAACCGTATTTTCCCGTCATAAATGCAATGCACTAGTCTCTTAGCAACCAAGTGATAAGAGAGCCGGTTTGTATGACTAGAGGCCTCCCTAGTGGCCCAGACAGTAAAGAGTCTGCCTGCAGTGTGAGAGACCCAGGTACGATCCCTGGGCCGGAAAGATCCCCTGGAGAAGGAAATGGCAACCCACTCCAGTATTCTTGCCTGGAAAATCCCATGGACGGAGGAGCCTGGTGGGCTACAGTCTATGGGGTCACAAAGAATCAGACACTACTGAGCAACTTCACTTTCTTCCTTTCTTTGTATGACTGACCAACTACGGACCAGTCGAAAACATTTCACTTATGCATCCTTTTTGGTGACTTACAAGCATCTTTGTACTCACAATACAAGGCTCTTAAACGTATGCCTTAGATTGGTGTTGTGTACTTTTTTAAATCAACTTGAAAACAGAAAGAATTTCAGCTGCCAAACAACCTTTGGACCTGAACGGTTAGTAATTGCACACGGGTCACCAAGTCTGATGTTTAAAATTTACAGCATTTGAAAAACCCACAAGCCACACAACCGATTTTTGCTCAAATTCCTGGTTCATTACGCCTGATACTGGGTGTTCATTGTATAGAATGGAAGGGGCTGGAGGACCCAGGGTGGGAGGTCGGCTTGCCCATTTATTCGGATCTGCACTAGCATAGCCCCTCTCTTGTCTGAGCCCCAGGAAAGGAAGGGCGGATCTCCAGGCAGTAAACTGTAAACTATTATAAAATAAGAGCTTGCACATGGGATCAGACTTTTGCCTGCCCTGAGTTTGTATGGTTGCGTATGTGGAGTCTCCTGAATCACAGCGGTGCCCACATCCCACGTACAGCTCTTTCTTCCCTTTACACTCTGTTCGAGTTTCATTCTGGGCTTGATCGCATTCCCTCCCTCTGGACTTGAATCGCGCCCAGGGTGTGAAATAAGCATTGAGATTCACTGGTGTGATTGATGCTCTGCTGTGTCATCCAAACTTGTCTGTCATCCCAATTAGATTACGTCGCTTGACTTGAGGTGTACAGACTCTGACATCCCATTTGGATCACAAAAGAGATAGTATAGGGCAAAGAGAGAGGGGAAGATCTCGAAAAGGTGTTCGTTGTGGTTCTTTTTACATCTGGAAACACTGCAGAATCTCCCCAAATGGTTGGATTTCCGTGAATGATAACTGAACTGAACAACTGTTTAGAGAAAGATGATGGTTTAGGAAAAGATGCTTAGTAACCCGTACAGATAGGTAATTCACACACCATCCTAGACAGTGCTGACGGGACAAAGTGATTAGAAGGGGATGGCAGCTTCGGCTCATTAATCAGCAGAGACAGGGCAAGGAAGGCCTCATGCTTGGCAAAGCCCCAACGCACAGCTCAATGCCAAGGACGCCATATTAGCTTCCTCCTCTCGAGACAGAAAGACAATGTCAGGCCCCTCTCACAGGTCATGTGGCCAGAGATTCAGGCCTGCTCCTCAAGGGACTTATCATCTGGTATTTCCTCGGTGGCCTTTTATCACCTTTAACCAACTCATATTTATTTTTTAAAGTAACGCAAGTTCATCGAAATCAGAAAATTTTCAAAATAGTAGAAAAACAGAGATAATAAACATTTACACTGTTTTTGCAGGCACTTAATCTTTGCTATGGATATTTTTATGTAGGATGATGACATGGACTATACCAGGTAACATAAACTTTATAAATCTGCAGGCACAATTTCATAAAGAATATTGATCAAAAATTTCATTTAAAAAAATTTTTTAAAAAGGCTCCAAGTCAGTGCAGATTTTTCCTGCATGTCTCTCGATCTGCTGACTCTTCCTGAATGCATCACAGTCAAAATTTTCAATGAAATCTCACAGACAAGTCCATCGGGACCCAGCGGAGAGGGCAGACTGTGGGCAGATGTTCTATTAAACAAAGCACAGAACATTCCACTGGTGGAAAGCCCTCCATCCTTGGTCCAGACAACTCTGACCTGGGTCCCACAATCACGTTATAACCAGGATGAGCATTTGTGACCTTCTCAGCGGGGACCGTGGACACAGAAGTCCAGGGTACACTGTCACAGTGGTCTGGCTTGCCACAGGAGCTCTGCTCTGTTCAGAGGCTGGGTATCGAGTCAATGAGCCTGAATCCCAAACTCAGTTTTACACTGGGCAACATAGAGCTTCCAAATAAACGAGCTATGCCACCTAAAAATAAATGAAGAGCCGTGTGCCTGCGTGCTCACTTATGTCCAATTCTTGGTACCCCATGCACTGTAGTCCAACAGGCTTCTCTGTCTGTGGGATTATTCAGGCAAGAAGACTGGAATGGATTGCCATCTCCATTTCCAGGGGATCTTCCTGACCCAGGGATCGAACCCGAGTCTCCTGCATTGGCAGGTGGGTGCTTTACCACGCGCCAACAGGGAAAGCCATATATAGAGAGCTTCCAAAGAAAGAAAGAGCTATGTCATCTAAAAAAAGGAAGAAGAGATTCTGGAATTTCCAGGGGGAAATTCCACTGAATTTTTCATGCTTTGTAGACAAATCTTTTTCCTCTTTCTAGTGTGTACATTGTCAACACATTTTCTTAGGAGCGCTTCTTCATAAACTAAAGCAATGTTTCCATCATGTCCTTTCTGTTTCTCGCCTCAAAGCCATCTCAACTCAGCAGGTATTCTCATGATAACCTAGGTCGAAGGACGGAAACATTAGGAATCACGGACTGCCTTTAAGAGACCAAGAAGCATGTCATGCTTCATCCAGTCAATTCTGTCGGCCAAACGCTGTCACATGGCCTAAAATCTACCCAGTGTCCAGAAAAAAAGGAGAAGCAGAATATCCATGACCTGATAACCACCACAGAGAAACAGCCTAGTCTGGGGTCTACAGATGTTAACTGGCGATCAAAACACTGAGAAACCTTTCATTAATCTTTGCACATTTATTCTTTAATTACAACTGAAGGAGAAGCAGAAGAAAAAGGCACACTTGAGAAGCTGTAACTTCTAGATATTAAAAGTACAAAAGCTGAATACTCCCATAAAGCCCGGCCACAAAGGAATCACAAGAAAACACACAGCAAGCCAGCATGGATGGCATTTAAGAAGAGACTGGAGGAATTCCCTGGCGGGCCAATGGTTAGAACTCCATGCTTTTGCTGCCAAGAGCACAGGTTCAAGCCCTGGTAGGGGAACCAAGATCCCACAAGCCACATGGCACAACCCAGAAAGAGAGAGAGAGACAGGAAACTCTGTACATTCTCTGATGCTTTTGTCCATCTTTTAAGTCCCTAAAGTTTTGAGCATAAAAATCCTCAGAACAAACGTCTCTCTATGTTTTGGACAGAGTGGCAAAGTGAAGAAATGATATAGGGTCAACTTCTTCATTCCCTTGCACAGTAAAGCTGGAGGAAGAAGAATCCTCAGACTTAAGAAATTATAGTATTTAAAAATAAAAAAAGAAGGGAAACATGAGATCTTCTGAAAGGAAGAAAGAAACGCTCAGTTCAGTTTAATTGCTCAGTTGTGTTCAACTCTTTGCAAACTCATGGACTGCAGCACGCCAGGCTTCCCTGTCCATCACCAACTCTCGGAGCTTGCTCAAACTCATGTCCATTGAGTCGGTGATGCCATCCAACCATCTCATCCTCTGTCGTCCCCTTCTCCCACCTTCAATCTTTCCCAGCATCAGGGTCTTTTGCAATGAGTCAGTTCTTTGCATCAGGTGGCCAAAGTATTGGAGCTTCAGCTTCAACATCAGTCCTTCCAATGAATATTCAGGGCTGATTTCCTTTAGGATGAACTGCTCTGATCTCCTTGCAGGAGAAGGGACTCTCAAGACTCTTCTCCAACACCACAGTTCAGAAGCATCCATTCTTCGGCTCTCAGCGTTCTTTATAGTCCAACTCTCACATCCATACATGACTACCGGATAAACCACAGGTTTGACTAGATGGACCTTTGTCGGCAAAGTAATGTCTCTGCTTTTTAATAAGCTGTCTAGGTTGGTCATGGCTTTTCTTCCAAGGAGCAAGCATCTTTTAATTTCATGCCTGCAGCCACCATCTGCAGTGATTTGCTGCACAGCAGCTTCACATGATAGACGGCCTTGAGAGTGTGTATTGTGTTGTGTGTATGTGCTGTGTCTTTGTGTGTTTGCGCATGCACACGTGTGACCTGGGTTACTCAACAAAGCACTCAGATCGCAACAGCAGAATGCAGTCAGTGCAGAGATGAGCTGAGCGTGTGGTGTTATAGCTACGTCTACACATCCACTTCTAAAACTTGAGTTTCAGCTAACAGTGCTGGGAAAAGCAGATATCCACATGTGAATGAATGAAATAAGACCCCCAATTTTACACCACTCAAAAAAAAAAATAACTTTAAATGCATTAAGGCCTGACACTTAAACTCCTGGAAGGAAACACAGGGTATACGTTTCATAGCATTGGTCCCGGTAATGATTTCTTGGATAGGACGCCAAAAAACAAAAACAAAAACAAAAACAAAAAAAACACACAAGCAACACAAGGAAAACACAGAGAGCTACATAAAACTAAAAGGCTTCTTCACAGCAAAGGAAAAAACAAGTTAAAAAGGCAGCTTAATGAATGGGAGAAAATATTTGTAAACCTCGTATCTGATAAGGGGCTAATATCTAAAACAGAAAAGAGATCGCTACAACTCAATAGCAAAAAAACAAACAACCTGATTTTAAAATGGGCAAAAAGCCTCAATAGACATTTTACCAAGAAGACGTATAAATGGCCAGGAAGACACATGAAAAGATACTCAACGTCCCCACTCATCAGGGAAATGCAAATCAAAACCACAACAACACATCAACTCACATCTGCTAGAACTGCCACCCTCAAAAAGACAGGAAGTAAGTATTGGCAAGGATGTAGAGGAAAGGGAACCTGTGCATTGTTGATGAGCATTAAACTGGCACGGCCACAAGGGAAAAAAACAGGGTGGAAGTTACTAAAAAAATTAAAAGTAGAATTACCGTATGACGCAGCAATGCCATGTCTGGGTATATACCCCCAAAGAACTGGAAGCAGGATCTCAGACAGATAGTTACACTCCCACGTTCATTGCAACTTTATCCACAATAGCCAAGATATGGAAACAATGTAAGTGTCCACTGACCAATGAACAGAAAAACAAAAGGTGATATACACGTACAGTGAAACGTTCAGCCTTAAGAGCAAGGAACCCCGTCATTTGCAACAACACAGATGAATTCCAAATATTTCATGATTCCATTAAAAGGAGGAACCTAGAAGAAGCAGACACATAGAACTAGAGTCAGATTTTTTTTTGGAATGGAGCTATCAAGAAATTATACGCTGCTCTAAGTGATAGTCCATTGGTTATATTTTCATTTTGTTTACATTTTTCTTTGTGGTACAAACACGTGCGGTGGTCGGGGTTTAGTCCCTAAGTCATGTCCGACTCTTGCAATTGTGTGGACCATAGCCAGCCAGGCTCCTCTGTCCATGGGATTCTCCAGGCCAGAATACTGGAGTGGGTTGCCATTTCCTCCTCCAGGGGATCTTCCCAACCCAGGGATCGAACACAGGTCTCCTGTATTGCAGGCAGATTCTTTACCAACTGAGCTATGAGGGAAGCCCATGTAAATTTAATTAGATTCTATTTCTTATTATTATATTTTTGCTTTTATTTCTGTTGCTTTAGGAGACTGACCTGAGAAAAGGATGCTACAATTTATGTCAGAGAACAGTTTTGCCAATGTTTTCTTCTAAGAGTTTTATGATATTACATCTTATAAATTTAAGACATAATATGTAGAGAATTTTCTATTGTCAATAATCAAAATAAAATATGTATTTGAAAAACCCAAACAGAAACTGGAGCCTATTATACAGAGTGAAGCAAGTCAGAAAGAAAAACACCAATAGAGTATACTAACGCATATATATGGAATTTAGAAAGATGCTAATGATAACCCTGTATGCAAGACAGCAAAAGAGACACAGATGTACAGATCAGTCTTTTGGACTCTGGGAGAGGGAGAGGGTGGGATGACCTAAGAGAATAGCATTGAAACATGTGTATTATCATATGTGAAACAGATCGCCAGTCCAGGGTTGATGCATGAGACAGGGTGCTCAGGGCTGGTGTACTGGGATGACCCTGAGGGATGGGATGAGGAGGGAGGTGGGAGGCGGGTTCAGGATGGGAAACACATGTACACACATGGCTGATTCAAGTCAATGTATGGCAAGAACCACCACCATATTGTAAAGTCATTAGCCTCCACTTAGAATGAATAAATTAATAAAAATAAATAAATAAAATTAAAAAAGAGAAATCCACTAAGAAAAAGCATTTCAGGGTTGCAAAGTCATGGACTGTGTACACTTGAAGATGACGAATGATTCAGGTCTTACCGGGGCATGAACGGATGGAGCTCAAAGTCCGAGTGGGGCTTCACATGTCTGCAGACCCTTACATGACTATTCCCAGCGCACAGGCTCCGCAGAGACCACCACGTGCAACATCAGCTTCCATGTCTCCTTGGGCCCCTTATGACCATCAGTTATCGGCTGGACTTGCTACTGATTGCTACGGGAGAGCCTCCAACGTCCCCGAACCGTTTCCCCCATCTGTGCATTCCTGGCCATCTGTGATCCACTTCTATTCTTCAACACAGTTTACTGGCCTCGCGCTGATGATGAGCACACACTTCCTCTAGGTCTGCTGTGTGCTATGCCAAAGAAACGCTCCCTGTAGGTCACTTAGGGCAGCACATAATTGCTGACAGCCCCGTGCCAAAATAAAATAAAGATGCAAACGAGTCTACGCAAACACATTCCAGCAATTGCCTTTTTCCCCAAAGCGTATCCTCTGATTCCTCAGTCTCTCCAGTAAAGGTGGAAAAGCGTGAATAGGTGTTTCTCTGCTGCTAAACTCTATCACCAGTTTACTTTTTTTCTTGCTGTTTTACAGGAGATACTAATTAGAATTACTGATCATCAAGTTAACATTTGCATCAAGGGAATGGTTTAAGGTAATAAGCAATAAAACCATAAATGAACGTTTTATTTCTAAGTTAAGCCTCCCCTCTGAGTTTTCTAAATGGTGAATTTCCAGAGTCAACTCTAGGCTGTGCTTCCCATTCTTCAGCAATGAGAAATGGCACATAGGAAAAAGACCGGTGATGAAACCAGCTAACAAATTATCAGACCACACTGAGGACTTAAAGTTAATATTGCAGGTTTCCAGGTGCTTTTATGCTGGGCAGGTAAATCTCAGTTCCCTAGTTCTGTAATCTCAGAACAAGCAACTACTCATTTTGATTTTTAAAAAACACATTCCATCTCAAATATAGTTCCTTCAAAACTTGCTGTATTTAAATTGCCTTAACTCTGTCTGTGAATTGCATTCACTTGAGGAGAGCACGTGAGGAGTTTAAAGGATAATGATTTTCTAAAAATACCAATGATTTGCACATTCTTTCCATCTCAAAGCAACTGGATTTATTATGTATTTTTATCCGCTTGTCAGGCATGGAGAAAGTGGTGCGCAAGAACTCTCAAGTCCTACTGTGCTTTTTAAAATTAAATGATCAGCTCCAAGTCTAAATTTATCAGGCGAATGACAGCTCCTATGTCCTCAGTGAGACAATGGCAGGCACTCTTCCTATAAACCAGAAGATCACGTTATATTCTCTAGGGTTAACCATTTGCTTACATTTCAGCTTTTTCAGCAAATGGGGAATACATTCCATTGGTCTGAATATATGGATTACTTGTCCATCATTATTATAGCAGTTCCTCCCCTGGACATCTGATCAATAGCACAAAGTCTTGCTCACTTATCTCCTCTCAAATCTTGTTAAATAGTTTCTAAACGTAACCACATGCAACAGAAGGGCCAAGAGAAATATACATATATTTCCCAGTAAATAGTCTGTGAGGTGCAGTTACGTAAAAATACAAAAACACCTTTGTCGTTAAAGGTTGGAGAACGAGATTAAAGTTACATAAATTCTCTAGGCAATATGGCTGTCAAAAATGTCTGAGTTAATCACCATTGCTAACTGACTCTAAAAGGTGAATGTATATAGCTTAGCCATTTGTGAAAAGATAATGTTCCAGCTGAGTCTTTATCTATACATTTGGGGATTTCTTTAGATTCTATGAGAAGAGGGATAATAACAACTCTTTCGACATGTGATATTAAAAATATTTCAGTACTATATGACGTGGGCTCCAGCCAAAGAGAAGGGCCAGTGGCAAGTCACACTGGCCGTGGATCGCCGTGAGCCATACCAAAAGGCATCAGCCAGCCTGGCCTTACTCACAGGTAGGGGTATTAGAAGATAAGGGTCCTTAGCAGAGTCTGACATGTAGGCTATACTTGGAAAATGTCAGCATTCTCCAAAGCAGGTCTCCTGACATGGTAGGTCTTTAATGCAACTATCTATGCAGTTACAGGGGGATTCCTGTAAATATTAAGTATGGACAGCAAGGAGATCACACCAGTCCATCTGAAATCAGTCTTGAATATTCATTGGAAGGACTGATGCTGAAACTCCAATATTTTGGCCACCTGATTCGAAGAGCTGACTCATTGGAAAAGACCCTGATGCTGGGAGAGATTGAACGCAGGAGGAGAAGGGGGCGACAGAGGGTGAGATGGTTGGATGGCATCACCGACTTGATGGACATGAATTTGGGTACACTCCGGGAGTTGGTGATGGACAGGGAGGCATGGCGTGCTGCCGTCCATGGGAGTCGCAAAGAGTTGGGCATGACTGAGCCACAGAACAGCAGCAACACTAAGCATTAAGGAGTGACACCTAAGTATCTGAAACATGGGCGTGAAACCCTCAGTAACTTTGCGTTTTTAATCCAAAGGTAGGAATGTATAGAAAGTTCAAGCCGCAGTCAGAGAGGCAGGGAGAAGCATAAACTCTGATAGATGTGAAGGCTTCTGGGGCCATGGGTCACTCACAACAAACAGGGAAAGGGCAGGGGAGCACTAACTCCGCAATTACAAGGTGCTTCCTTAAACACTGAGGAGTTAAAAGAATAGAACTGGGTAAAATTTTCAGAGATGCACCTTGCTCACATTCAGTGTGACTTCCACTACAAAGAAATTCTTGGGAGAATAGAAATAGCCAAATCATGAGATGATTCCTCATTGAGTGCCTCCCCAATCCAAGGACTCCTGGTATGCTGAAATTTTACTGGATTTTCAGGGATTTCGGGGGCTTCCCTGGTGGCTCAGTTGGTAAAGAATCCACCTGCAATGCAGGAGACCCTGGTTCAATTCCTGGGTTGGGAAGATCAGCTGGAGAACGGATAGGCTACCCACTCCAGTCTTCTTGGGCTTCCCTTGTGGCTCAACTGGTAAAGAATCCGCCTGCAATGCGGGAGACCTGGGTTCAATCCCTGGGTTGGGAAGATTCCCCTGGAGAAGGGAAAGGCTACCCACTCCCAGATTCTGGCCTGGAGAATTCTCATGGACTGTATACTCCATGGGATGGCAAAAGAGTCAGACAGCACTGAGTGACTTTCACTTTCATGGTGAATGTTTTCAGGAACACCCATGTCTATGATGCCAAGCACATACCCACAATTCTCATTTTTCAAAAGGAAACACTGGGACCTGTGGCTGTCCTGGTTGCCATGGAGATGATAAAGCTCTTGGATGAAGTCCACAGTCCCTAGCTTGCAGGAGTGCGTGAGAAGCAGCTGCAGGAGTCAGAACCTTACTGCCACGTGGATTCTGCAGCTGCCAGACCAGAAGTTGTTTTTTTTCCCCCCAAAGGTTCATATTGCCGTAGAGCCAATTAACAATGTTGCGGTCATTTGAGATGAGCGGAAAAGGGACTCAGCCACACATACACACGAATCCTTTCTCCCCTAAACCCTCCTCCCAAACAGGCAGACCAGCGATCATACAGAGAGGAGGACAGATTGAAGATGGAGAACACTGCTTCCTGCTGAAAACAAAGGGAAAGAAAAACAAGCAAGGGGCAAGTGGTTGCTCTAAATGCTATTACCATGCTTAATGAATCCACCACTGCCCACACTATTTTAAACCATCTCAAACGGTTCGGAAATTAATTCCAGCATGACTTTAGTCACAGAACATTCATGGGAGAAATTCACACAATCTGAGTAATTGCAGCTATCAGCTGAAATCACAGCAGGAAGATGAGGAAAATAGGTCAGCTATTCTAGGAGGTGTACCCTCTGATGTCTTGTGCACAACCTTCGTAGAAAGCGGGTAGTCCCATTGTTCTAACTGTTTTCAAACCTGTGAGCAGGGGTTATATGTCTGCAGTCCAAGGGCTGGCCGATGACAACGTCCCATGACCAATTACTCTCCACTGCAAGATGAGGTAATTACCTTTCAGAGATTTCTCTTTACGATTCTGTAACATTCCAGAGAACAGGTTCATGAGTAGAAGTGGACCCTAATAGAGCTTATGACAATGGTAGACTTTTTTTTTTAATCAACCTCAAAATGATTTATTAAATCACTCTCTATTTAGTATCTTGCAGTGCACATCCAAGAACTGACAACATAGGGTGTGTACCAGACAGCTTCGCTCTGCTGTTGATTATCTTGGAGTTTTGTTTTGTTTTGTTTTTGCCTGGAATACTTATGAACTGGTGGAGAGACATGTTGTCATATGCATTAGACCTTTTTTTAAATTTTTCATTTCAGCTGGAGAGATCAAAGCCAAACAAATATCCTTCCAAGAGTGAGGTCAGAGTTGAGTTATTAGCTGGCTGATGGCCAAGGCATTCAGTCATTCCTAGGAAGCACGCTGTTTCAGGGTTGTGTTAGTGGGTAAAAAAGGACGAGACAGCATGGCCCCTACAGTTCATCTGCCGTAAGTTAGAGAAGGCATCTATACATGCAAAGCAGTGATGTTCCGATCATACGGACCCACTCCAGCATCTTCTTCTCTAGTTAATTCTCAGTTACATACTCTGGTCTCTTTACAATTTGTCATTGTTAAGCTGTTAGCTGTCATTATTTAAGCCTCTCCACCCAGTGGAGAAGGCAATGAGAACCCACTCCATTACTCTTGCCTGGAAAATCCCATGGACGGAGGAGCCTGGTGGGCTGCAGTCCATGGGGTCACCAAGAGTCAGACATGACTGAGTGACTTCACTTTCACTTTTCACTTTCAAGCATTGGAGAAGGAAATGGCAACCCACTCCAGCATTCTTGCCTGGAGAATCCCAGAAACAGAGGAGCCTGGTGGGCTGCCGTCTATGGGGTCACACAGAGTCAGACACCGCTGAAGCAACTTAGCAGCAGCAGCAGCAAATTTCTAGTACTAAAGCAGATATTAGGAAAGATGGAATAAAAAAGGAAGTCAGTTTTCTTTTCTCAGAGAACCAAGAATCAAATGGGGTTTGGGTTGTCAAAATGGGCGTGTGGGGAGAAATTCCAGCTTCCCTTGTGGCTCAGCTGGTAAAGAATCTGCCTGCAATGCAGGAGACCTGGGTTCAATCCCTGGGTTGGGAAGATCCCATGGAGAAGGGAAAGGCTGCTCACTCCAGTATTCTAGCTTGGAGGATTCTATGGGCTTGCAAATTCCATGGACTGGAGAATTCCATGGGGTCGCAAAAAGTTGGACAGGACTGAACAACATTCACTTTGACTTTGCAACTTTCCTGAATCCAGCAGTGGAAATGCCTCGGAATCTGAGAATATTAGAACTGAGAGGCAATTCAGAGACCAAAAGCATCGAAGAATACTGCTGCAGAGAGTCAGAAAATGAGACTAACTTTCTCTGCAACTGCTGTTGCCTAGACAGCAATGCCAGCTGCCTTCGTATGGCAGAAGGAAGGCCTGCTTCTCACGTGCTCAGAAGCTCACTGTCTATTCATGACAGATGAATATTTCACGGAAAACCTGCCTCTGTCACGCTTTGGGCAAGAGCTCTGGTCCTCAGGCTTCCGCAGAAGCTGAACACGAAAGGGGGAACCTAAGTAGCAAAGTTTCTTACTGTTATTAGTAAGCAAAAGGGAAAGTGAAAGCACAAGTCGCTCAGTCCTGTCCGACTCTTTGCGACCCTCCAGGCCAGAATCCTGGAGTGGGTAGCCGTTCCCTTCTCCAGGGGAGCTTCCCAACCCAGGGATCGAACCCAGGTCTCCCACATTGCAGGCAGATTCTTTACCAGCTGAGCCACCAGGGAAGCCCATTAGTAAGCAAAATCTTATGGAAAAGATTGCTGATGACTGGTCCATGTGAGGCAGAAATAATATGATTTACAGTTACTAAAGGGAGAAGAGGACAGCAGAAGATGAGATGTTTGGATGGCATCACTGACTCAATGGACATGAGTTTGAGTAAGCTCTAGGAGTTGGTGAAGGACAGGGAATCCTGGCGTGCTGCAGTCCATGAAGTTGCAAAGAGTTGGACACAACTGAGCGACTGAACAACAGTTACTTGTGATCGTCTTCTTTATGTCCACAGTATTTCATTAGCGTGAGCTAAAAACTTGCTTCCAATAGAATGTTTAACTGAATGACTTCACTGCAGCACTTCAGTGGAACCAAATCAAGAATTTTCATCACTCAGTCAATTGGACAATATATATTGCATTCCACTCATATGGTCTTCTTATAATACTATTTTTCCATTTACTAAGAAATTGCCCTAGGCAAAGCATCGTTGTGAGTAGCTTTATTTACGTTATTTCTTGCAGCTGTTCTAAAAGGTAAGAATTATTATCCCCATTGTCTGGACGCATGACCATCTTCAGAGGGATTAAGCCATTGACCTAACATTATACTGTGAGGGCGCAGTGAAACCCACGGCCCCCAAGCTCCAAAGCAGGACTGTCAACCACGCATCACAGCTCTCGTACAGTCACAGAAAATTAACTATTCACTTGCTTTTAAGAGATTCTCCTGGAGAAGGCAATGGCACCCCAGTCCAGTACTCTTGCCTGGAAAACCCCATGGATGGAGGAGCCTGGTAGGCTGCAGTCCATGGGGTCGCTAAGAGTCGGACACGACTGAAGTGACTTAGCAGCAGTAGCAGTAGCAAGAGATTCTCCATATCATAAGAAAGGAAAGATACTAAAGATCAAAGTGCAAATTCTACAGGCATCAATGAATAATTGAAGCTTTCTAAGGTAGCCAGAAATTGGAAGCAGACCTCCTGTACAGTTTGAATATAGTTCCAGTTTATTTAACTAAAAAGGAAAATTGGTGATTGATCTTCTCATAAGGTCTGGAGTCATTTCAAATCAGCCCACACAGAGGAATAAGAAATGAAAGCCTCTGTCAGGAGGCAAATATTAAGTATATTCCAGGGTGAAACCCAGGACTATGAAATTAACAGAACACAAACATAGGACAAACCCTGAGACCTTTCCATCAGCCAGCTGGATCAATGATTTTTCAAAAGAGATAGCTGGAGCAACGCTGCGAGGTTTTGACATGAATTCTACAGGGTCCCTCCTTTCACATACCAGATGTTCTCTTTATTTCATTTTCTGTTCAATACTGATTTTTAAAAAAAAAAATTCCTGGAAAGACTGCGTAGTCAGCTTCAAATCTATCCCCTTTGGGTTCTGCCTCATTCCTTCGGCAGAAAACATATTAAAAACTACTATCACTGGTGAACAATGTTCTGAACATGTGCACAATGACAGATTAATGAACTCACACAGGGTCAGGGGGCTCGGAATCCACAGGGCAGGACGTGAAACGTGATGTTCTCATCATCGACACGTTCTCATCATCTCTGTTTTAAATCCTCGTGGCCCCAAACAAATAACTGTAACCCTCCTTCATCCACATCCTTCTCCCTGAGTGGGGCTGGGCTGGGAAGATGTTAAAGATCTAGCAGGGGCTCAGCAAACCACAGCCCAGGGGCCAAATCTGGCCCACCACCTGGTTTTGTAAATAAAGTTTTATTAGAACACAGCCACGATCACTTGTTCACATCCTGCAGATGTGGTTGCGTCGGTGTTACTACAGCCCAGTTGAGTCATTGTGACGGAGATCATACAGCTTACAAGTGGAAAATATGTGCTATCTGTCCTTTTACAGGAAAAAAAAAAAAAGGTGCCAATCCCTTGTTAGGACATGGAAAGAAAAGACCGAGGTCCACAGAAAGTCAAATGTGACTCATCAAAAGAAATCTAAACTCCTAAATACAGAGGGGGGAAAACAGGACAGAACCATGCAGGCAAAACGGCATGAGTTTTCTCCCACACACTCCAGAAGAAACGTGGATTTTTAACCAGGATTTTAAATATGGATTTTCACTCACAGAGGACAGTACCTTTGTGGAGATCCAGGAGTCCAGTGGAGAGGTTCCAAGATCTCCCTGGAGGATTGAAAAAACCCATTTTTAAAAAATCCAAGGTTAGACATAATAAAGAGGGTAAGAGGAACAGTTGGATTCTGCCATGTCATCCGTTCCCCCAAGGAGCACAAACCAGCTATTTCCTGCCCCATCCAGAAAACTGAGAGGAGTTGCGTGCCTGAGGGTAGCAGAGGGTGGGTAGCACAATAGCCATGGGCTCTTGGAGAATACGTCTTCCTATAATGTGGGAGACCTGGGTTCGATTCCTGGGTTGGGAAGATCCTCTGGAGAAGGAAATGGCAACCCACTCCAGTACTCTTGGCTGGAAAATCCCATGGACGGAGGAGCATGGTAGGCTATAGTCCATGGGGTCAGACACGACTGAGTGACTTCACTTCACTTCACTTGGAGGATGACAAAGGCACACAGACCCTCCTAACTGCTTCACAGGCTCCATCGGGAAGCCAGCGCTTAAGCTAGTGGTGCTTCCCCCAGGGATCCCCCAGCTGGCTCCTGGGCACCCCCGATGGTCCGTACGCCTCACCCGAACACCCTCTCCCAAGCTCCAGCCGCCCGAATGTGGGACTGGAAGCCAGCACATAAAAGTGAGTGTCCAGCATCACTCTGGGGAAAGGGAAGGGCCGCTCGCCTGCACGCAACCTGGCTCTGCAACATCAAGAGAAGGCACCGGCCCTTAAGCACGCCCCTCGCATGAGGGAACGAGAAGTGGGAGCAGCTGCAGTGACAGAGGTCGGGAGAGCCTCAGAATCCCCAGCAGGGCCGGCCAAAGGTGTTGCTCTTCCGAAGCCCATCGGTCAGGGCTGGAGGAGGCGACTGCTTCTTCGAAAGGGAAGACAGCAATGCAAGGCTTCCAAGGAACACAGAACATCAAGGAAACATGACCACCAATGAACACGGTCGTTTTCCCATGCCTGACTCCAAGGAAATGGAGATCTGTGATTTGTTTGCCCAATCAGTTCAGTTCAGTCGTTCAGTCGTGTCTGACTCTTTGCGACCCCATGGACTGCAGCACTCCAGGCCTCCCTGTCTATCACCAACTCCCGGAGTTTACCCAAACTCATGTCCATTGAGTCGGTGATGCCATCCAGCCATCTCATCCTCTGTCGTCCCCTTCTCCTCCAGCCTTCAATCTTTCCCAGAATCAGGGTCATTTCCAAAGAGTCAGCTCTTCGCATGAGGTGGCCAAAGGATTGAAGTTTCAGCTTCAGCATCAGTCCTTCCAATGAATATTCAGGACTCATTTCCTTTAGGATGGACTGGTTGGATCTTCTTGCTGTCCAAGGGACTCTCAAGAGTCTTCTCCAACAACACAGTTCAAAAACATCAATTCTTTGGTGCTCAGCTTTCTTTATAGTCCAAATCTCACATCCCATACATGACCACTAGAAAAACCATAGCCTTGCCTAGACGGACCTTTGTTGGCAAAGTAATGTCTCTGCTTTTTAATCTGCTATGTTGGTCATAACTTTCCTTCCAAGGAGTAAGCGTCTTTTAATTTCATGACTGCAGTCACCATCTGCAGTGATTTTGGAGCCCAAAAAATAAAGTCTGTCACTGTTTCTGCTGTTTCCCCATCTATTTGCCAGGAGATTTGCCCAATAAATAACTCAAAATAGCTGTCTTGAGAAAGTTTAGGGAGCTACAAGGAAACACAGAAAGAGAAATCAACAAAATCAGGAAAACAACATACAAACAAAACACAAAATCTAACACACAGATAGAAACCATAAGAAGGGCGTGGCAACCCATTCCAGTATCCTTGCCTGGAGAATCCCATGGACAGAGGAGCCAGGTGGGCTACAGTCCCTGGGGTCGCAATGAGTCAGACACAACTGAAAGGACTTAGCAAGCAAGCAAGAAAACATAAGAAAGAATCAAACAGAAATTCTACAGCTGAAGAATACAATGAATGAAATGAAAAATGAGATAGAGTTATCTCATGGAAAAGCATTTAATACCCCAAGAAGGACAAGTCTGCACTGGGAAGGCCCTGCCTTTCATGGGAAAGGGTTTACATCCAGGAATTGAGTTGACACTGGCAAGCTACCTTCTGGAAACTGACGCCATAATCACGTGGAACAGAGCCATGAGGAGTGGAAATACCAACCAGATTCCTGACTAATGCCTGTGGTGCAAGCGTTTCCTTAGGCACAAAGGGACATGAAGCCTGGCAGGCTACAATCCATGGGGTTGCAAAGAGTCAGACACGACTGAGTGACTAACATTTTCAACTTTCACTTGTTCAACAAATACATTCAACAAACACTGCAGGTCAGGCATGGCTATTTGTTGATTTGTTCAGTCCTTAAGTCACGTCTGACTCTCTGCAGTCACGGACTGCAGCAGGCCAGGCTCCTCTGTCTTCCACTGTCTCCCGGAGTTGGCTCAAATTCATATCCATTGAGTCCATCTCATCCTTTATCATCCCCTTCTCCTCCTGCCTTCAATCTTTCCCAGCATCGGGGTCTTTTCCAATGATCCAGCCACAGTCCATGGGGTTGCAAAAAGTCAGGCATGACTGAGCGGCGAAACAACAGAAATTGTTGTGGCAATTTATGAGATACATAGCAGCAAGCACTGGGCGTGAGGGCTGCCCCGGCGGCCGACGGCTACTTTGCTACCGCCCACATTGTTCCCATGAGACCACACCTTTCCTGTCTGGCAGACAAGGACAGTGGTTCTAACTTTCCAGCTCTCTGTGTCCCACCTGTCCTGATGCCGTGGGCTTTTTTCCCAGTCATTCACCTCCCCCTGTATCACTCTTTCACAGACCTTTTCTCCCATTCTCCTCTCCACCTACCTCTTTACTGCTGAGAGCACGTTCTTGCATTAATTATGGCCCTCTCCTTCTCTTGCCAACAGAAGCACTACTCACTATTAATTGTTGTTGTTGTTTAGTCTCTTAGTTCTGTCTGACTCTTTCCGACCCCATGGACTGTAGCCCACCAGGCTCTTCTGTCCACGGGATTCTCCAAGCAAGAATCCTGGAGTGGGATGCCATTGCCTTCTCTAGGGGATCTTCCACACCCAAGGATTGAACTCACATCTCCTACTTTGCAGAAGGATTCTATAGAATTCTTCTGAAGAATTGAGAATCCTTTAGAACTGAGAATCCTAAAGAACCAGATATGTAGATGACACCACCCTTATGGCAGAAAGTGAAGAGGAACTAAAAAGCTTCTTGATGAAAGAGGAGAGTAAAAAAGTTGGCTTAAAGCTCAACATTCAGAAAACTAAGATCATGATTTCTGGTCCCATCACTTCATGGGAAATAGATGGGGAAACAGTGGAAACAGTGTCAGACTTTATTTTGGGGGGCTCCAAAATCACTCAATATGGTGATTGCAGCCATGAAATTAAAAGACGCTTACTCCTTGGAAGGAAAATTATGAACAACCTAGATAGCATAATCAAAAGCAGAGACATTACTTTGCTAACAAAAGTCCATCTAGTCAAGGCTATGGTTTTTCCAGTGGTCATGTATGAATGTGAGAGTTGGACTGTGAAGAAAGCTGAGTGCCAAAGAATTGATGTGTTTGAACTGTGTTGTTGGAGAAGACTTGAGAGTCCCTTGGACAGCAAGGAGATCCAACCAGCCCATCCTAAAGGAGATCAGTCCTTGGTGTTCATTGGAAGGACTGATACTGAAGCTGAAACTCCAGTACTTTGGCCACCTCATGCGAAGAGTTGACTCATTGGAAAAGACCCTAATGCTGGGAGGGATTGGGGGCAGGAGGAGAAGGGGACAACAGAGGATGAGATGGCTGGATGGCATCACCGACTCAATAGACATGAGTTCGAGTGAACTCCGGGAGTTGGTGACAGACAGGCAGGCCCAGCATGCTGTAGTCCACGAGGTCGCAAAGAGTTGGACATGACTGAGCGGCTGAGCTGAACTGAAATGAAATGAAAGAATCTAAAGGATTCCCAGGCTAAGCCACCTGGGAAGCCCCACTGAATTATTCAGCATCATGGTAAGTGACTCTTTCAGCCGATTCAGAGCAGAGGACACAGAGTTACCACAACTAAATTCAACTGCAAGCTTTTTCTCTGATTTTCGACGCATATGCTAAGAATAGCTGAAGAGCTGGGGGGGACGTGTGTGTACCTGTGACTTGTTCATGTTGATATATAGCAGAAACCAGCACAATAGTATAAAGCAATCATCTTCCAATTAAAAAAAAAAAAAAAGAACAGCTGAAGCTGAACATCGGTGATCATGAACACTAATCTAACTCTTCAGCTCCTCTTGCTCAAACTGCTGTGTTGCTGCGGGCCTTCCTAGTTCTTTACAGAGCCCAGTCTCTACCTTGCTACTCTTTTCCCATCCCCTTTATACTTGACTTCACGTCTCCCTTTCTCTATTACTTGCCACCTGATCTCCCAGAAAGCTGAGCCCACTGGCTAATAATTCTCCCCGTTACCATCAGTTTTCTCTATGAACCAATGCTTTCCCCATCTGGTCTGTCTTTCAAAAGCCCTTGCAGGGACCTCCTTGCTCCCTGAACTCCACATCTGGGCAGTCTCTTCTTTACTGTCACATAAAGAAACTAACTGCAAAACTCGTGGAGGAGTCTTCCATTTCTATACTGAGATCAGATGAAAGTGATCAAGGACAGCACCATGACTAGATGTATTTTAAAATATGACTAGGTCGTAAAGGAGCATCTTTAAATGTTTAAACAAATGAGACGTGACATCTTAGTTTCTTGAAGTGCTTTCAAGCCATTTGACCTTGGGGGCCACAAGGCAAGATTTATTGAATCAGAAGAAAAGATGTACTTTCTTCACCAAGCGTTTTGCTGCTAATATTTGGTGGGGGGCAGGGGTGGGTGGAAACATGTTCTTAGAAATTGCTGAAAAACACTTTTCCAATGCTTATTCCTCTTGTCATGATAAAAAACAAGCATGGCAATGTCTACATTTGCCAGAAAAAAAAAGTACAATATTTTCCCACAGGTTTTTGAAACCCCGTGAAAACCTCTGTAACCTGCTGCTGTGTTTTCAAAGTAATTGTAGCTAAACTGGGGCTTAGAGAAAAATGAGGCATTCAATGCAACTGAAGGAATTCCATTGCAATGCTACACAGATTTTCCAAACGCTCAACTTTTCCCCCTGGTATAAATATAGCCTTGATCGTGAAATTGAACAAACATTTTTTCTAAATCTGTCTCTCAGGAGCAAGCCTCCTCTGCACATGATGGAACATTTTATCCTCCAAAGATAGGCTGAAAGCTCTAAATTACTCATTATATGGCTTAACAAAAGAAGCTCGTCGTTACTTAATTGGAGATAATACAGCCTTGTTCCCTGATGCAGATATATTAAAATTGCTGGTTATTTATGTAACTAATCTCTTCTGGGAAAAAAAAAAAGAAAAAACTCTCAGTCATAAAATTTATCTTCTTGTGATAAGAAGTGAGATAGCATGGAATAAATATTTGATTTGGAGCTAAGGGGTGGAGAATACTAAAGACGAGAGGGCTCTTATTTCTGAAAACCTTGCAGAATGTCAAGTCTCCCAAATGGTATTCAACCCAGTCATCTCAAAGAAAAAAATATTTCGGTTAAGGCCATGGCTAGGGTGAGAACAGTGTTTAGGGTGCAAAATTTCACTTGCCTTGCCCTAGTCCTGGCCCCTGTTGGACACCTGATCCATACTCCCTGAATTTGCGTCTTACTAATCTTGAATGAGTCATTTAATCGCTCTCTTGTTTTTGGACTTCTCTCCTCTGCTTCTATTCATTCTGCCCTTTGGACCTTTGATTCAGCCCATGACAGCTAGGACACGGATACAGGGTTTCTAAGATAATGGACTGCTTGGCGATCACAACGCCCCTGGAAGACGTGGCTACTGCCGTCAAGGGCTTACGCTCCAGGAGGGGAGAGTCCAACAGGATGACGGTTTCTTCTTCCTCGGAAAACCCTCGTGGGGATCATCCTCTGCCCTGCAAGCTGGGGTCCTAATTACTCATGCTTTGCCTTGCCAAATGGCACACGTTCCCGTGCCCAGCACTCTTCTTGGCGTGAACTTGAATGAAAGCCCTGTGAAACCGTGGGAGACCTCCTACATCATGGCCAACCCCGAACTGTGTAAGCATCACTGAATGTCATTGACCTGAGGCTCTTTGTGCCATTGAACACCCCTTCCGTCTCCACCGTTTCTCCTCACCATCATGACGGCTTGCCTCCGGTAGCTGTGATCCCTCTCCACCTCCTTCAACAGCATCTCCATGCTTTCTTACCCCATCAGCTCCTTCCTAAAGGTTGACACTGTTTAGACTTAGAACCATCTTCTCTCCCTGCTAACTGTGACCTCCCTGGACGATCCCAGCCTTTGAGAGAGTCCACTCCATGCATACACACCACTGGCTTCACCATCATGACCCAACGCCAAACCCTTCCCACTGGGAACCCCGTGCTTCTATCTCTTCAGATACACTTACTAAATTACTAACTTCCTAGGTATCCACAAAGTCTTCCTTTGTGGCTCAGCGGGTAAAGGATCCACCTGCAATGCGGGAGACCTGGGTTCGATCCCTGGGGTTGGGAAGATCCCCTGGAGAAAGAGAAAGGGTAACCACTCCAGGATTCTGGCCTGGAGAATTCCATGGACTGTATAGGCCATGCAGTTGCAAAGAGTCGGACACGAGTGAACGACTCACTTTCACTGCTTTCTTTAAGTTATCCTGAGAGCCTCAATGACCCAGATGGCCTGAGATACAAACCCAGTGGGCGATGCTAATCTGTTTGGAAAAGCTCACAACACAATATGTTTATTGCTGTTGTTCACTCGCTTCAGTGGTGTCCGACTCCACAACCCCACGGACTGTAGCCCACCCGTCTCTCCTCTTCTTGGGATTCTCCAGGCAATAATGCTGGAGTGGGCTGCCATGTCCTCTTCCGGGGGAATCTTCCTGACCCAGAGATCAAAATCAGATCTTCTGCACGGGCACGCAGGTTATATTTTTCTTTACCACTGTCCCACCAGAGAAGCCGATATGTGTTATAACTAAAGCATACATCTGTGCTCTATGGCGGTATTGCTCAAATTCCAGCGTGCAACCCAACAAACCCCTTGTTAAAATGAAGAGTCTCAGGAGGACTGGGGTCTTCAGAGAGCCTGAAGATGCTGCACCTCCACCAGCCTCCCAGGTGGTGATGCTGCCGACCCAGGGGTCGAACCCACATCTCTTGCATTGGCAGACGGATTCTTTACCACTGAGCCTCCAGGGAAGCTCTTCGAGGCTGTGTAAAGAAAGAAAGAAAGTGAAGTTGCTCAGTCGCGTCCAACTCTTTGTGACCCTGTGGACTGTAGTCCACCAGGCTCCTCCGTCCATGGGATTCTCCAGGCAAGAATACCGGAGTGGGTCACCATGTCCTTCTCCAGGGGCTCTTCCCAGCCCAGGGATCGAACCCAGGTCTCCCACATTGCAGGCAGACGATTTACCCTCTGAGCCACCAGGAAAGCCCTAAAGGGTGTGTAGTCGATTCCTTTTGTTGATGTTGTTCAGCCACTAAGTCGTGTCCAACTGTTTCACTTCGACTCCCTGATGCACACCTTACTTACTGACCCACCCTGTGAGCTTGGTCAGGTGAGTTTACCTTTCAAGTACCAGCCTGCCTCATGCAACACTGAATCTGCCCGACAAGATCCTCGACCCCTACATGGTAAAGCACAGCCCCTGAAGACAACGTGCTGCAGTGCACAGCCTGAGCAGATCACAGGGCGGGGCAGGGGCAGGGGTGAACAAACATGGACATTTGCACAGCTATCAGCCTGGACATCGCAATCTTAAAGCAGCCTCCCCCGCTCAGAAAGAGGGGGAAGTATGACACTTGCTAAGGTCGGGCTTTCCTGGTGGTCCAGTGATGTAGACTCCGTGCTTCCAATGCAGAGGTCACCGTTCGATCCCTGGTCAGCAAACTAAGATACCCACAGGCCATGTAGCATGGCCGAAAGATTAAAAAAGGGAAACCATTGCTAAAGAGATTAAACCAGTCCATCCTAAAGGAAATCAGCCCTGAATATTCACTGGAAGGACTGATACTAAAGCTGAAGCTCCAATACTTTGGCCACCTGATGCAAAGCGCCGACTCATTGGAAAAGACCCTGATGCTGGGAAAGATCGAAAGCAGGAGGACAAGGGGACGACAGAGGATGAGATGGTTGGATGGCATCACCAACTCGATGGACATGAGTTGGAGCAAACTTTGGGAGTTGGTGATGGACAGGGAGGCCTGGCGAGCTGCAGTCCATGGGGTCACAAAGGGTGGGACACCACTTAGCGACTAAACAACAACAAGGTCACTCCAACTCAACGCTTGGTTGCCTTTTGTGGGGGCTTGTAGGGATGCTTTCTGGTTGGGGGGGTCTTTGTATTTTGTGTTTTTTTAGGGTTTGGTTCTTTTTATACTCCACAAATAGAGGCAAAAATAAAGCAGTAGCTTGTGCTTGAGTCACTTGATTGGAACAGACACATTCACTGCATTCAGATGGTAGAGAAATAAGTCTATAAACCCAGCACCTGCCTCCACACTATTTAAGGTTAACTGAGCTTCAGTCAGGTCTTTAAGCCCCAAAGAATACACAGGTCAGAAACTGAACACCGCCTTCAACCAAGGTCAACGGCAGGGCTTTAGAGAATGATACAGCAGGGTGCACACTGCCTTTCTTTCGTTTGCAGAAGATCAGCAAAACGTACTTGACAGCCCAGGCTCTTCAGGAAACTCGTCTGTTTGCTTTTAACGTTCCACTTTAAGGTTGAACAAATCAGTGAGCCGGTTGCAGGCCAGGGTTCCGTGTTCAGTTCTGGGAGCCCTGTGTTTCCAGGGCATCCAGCACCCAGCTGACACTCAAAGGATGCTTATCAGGTTCAAGAGGCAGCACAGCAGTCCTCGCCACGGGCCCTCCAGCATACTGACTACACGTGGCAAGCAAGACTTACACAGTGCCCGTGGGAGGAGGGCAGTGACCCCGGCATCCTCTCCCATCTCAGCTGTGGATGAAGAGGCAGAAGGCAGGCGGCCTGAGATTCAGAGGAAGCTCACACAGCTCTGTCCACACCCACCACCTGGAAGGCAATGAGACAGCAGGGAGCCGCCTCATCTTTCTCACCCAGCCCTGGGCCAAACCCTGCAGCATCAGCATTTTTTTTTTCCTACCTTAACAAAGGTCTTTCTTTTCAGTTTATTTGACTTGAAAATCTTTCTATACACAAACGCAATTTTGACCTTTACCAGTGGCTCAGCAGTAAAGAATCTGCCTGCAATGTGGGAGACCCGGGTTTGATCCCTGGGTTGGGAAGATCCCCTGGAGAAGGGAAAGGCCAGAAAAACATCTATTTCTGCTTTATTGACTATGCCAAAGCCTTTGACTGTGTGGATCACAATAAACTGTGGAAAATTCTGAAAGAGATGGGAATACCAGACCACCTAACCTGCCTCTTGAGAAATCTGTATGCAGGCCAGGAAGCAACAGTTAGAACTGGACATGGAACAACAGACTGGTTCCAAACAGGAAAAGGGGTACATCAGGGCTGTATATTGTCACCCTGCTTATTTATATGCAAAGTACATCATGAGAAACGCTGGAGTGGAAGAAACACAAGCTGGAGTCAAGATTGCTGGGAGAAATAGCAATAACCTCAGATATGCAGATGACACCACCCTTATGGCAGAAAGTGAAGAGGAGCTAAAAAGCCTCTTGATGAAAGTGAAAGAGGAGAGTGAAAAAGTTGGCTTAAAGCTCAACATTCAGAAAATGAAGATCATGGCATCTGGTCCCATCACTTCATGGGAAATAGATGGAGAAACAGTGGAAACAGTGTCAGACTTTATTTTTTTGGGCTCCCAAATCACTGCAGATGGTGACTGCAGCCATGAAATTAAAAGACGCTTACTCCTTGGAAGAAAAGTTATGACCAACCTAGATAGCATATTCAAAAGCAGAGACATTACTTTGCCAACTAAGGTCCATCTTGTCAAGGCTATGGTTTTTCCAGTGGTCATGTATGGATGTGAGAGTTGGACTGTGAAGAAGGCTGAGCACTGAAGAATTGATGCTTTTGAGCTGTGGTGTTGGAGAAGACTCTTGAGAGTCCCTTGGACTGCAAGGAGATCCAACCAGTCCATTCTGAAGGAGATCAACCCTGGGATTTCTTTGGAAGGACTGATGCTCCAGTACTTTGGCCACCTCATGGGAAGAGTTGACTCACTGGAAAAGACTTTGATGCTGGGAGGGATTGAGGGCAGGAGGAGAAGGGGACGACCAAGGATGGCATCACGGACTCGATGGACGTGAGTCTGAGTGAACTCTGGGAGTTGGTGATGGACAGGGAGGCCTGGCGTGCTGCGATTCATGGGGTCACAAAGAGTCGGACACGACTGAGCGACTGAACTGAACTGAACTGAACTGAACCCACTCCAGTGTTCTTGGGCTTCCCTGCTGGCTCAGATAGTAAAGAATCTGCCTGCCAGTGCAGGAGACCCAGGTTTGCTCTCTGGGTTCGGAAGATCCCATGGAGAAGGGAATGGCAACCCACGCTAGCAATCTTGCCTGGAGAATCCCATGGACAGAGGAGCCTGGCGGGCTACAGTCCATGGGGTCACAAAGAGTCGAACACAACAGAGAGACAACAAGGAGCAATGTGTACCCACAGGCTGACCCCTTTGCAGGACACCAGGAAGTCCTACTCTAGGTAAGAGCAGGAACAGCCACGCAATAGAAGATGCTCAGCAGACATGGTATTGGATTCACACTCTGTACCCTGAGACTTTAATCCTTACTGAGCCTTTTTCTTCATTTGTTAAAAGGACTCGAATACACATATACGTACGCATTTTAACATTAAAGGGGTGACAGGATTATGTGTATTGATCAGGCCAAGATCAAACTGAAGCGAAGAATCACGAAAGGATAGCAGAGGGCATCCCAGGTGGTAAAGAACCTGCCTGCCAACACAGGTGACTCAAGAGATGTGAGCTTGATCCCTGGGTCAGGAAGATCCCCTGGAGAAGGAAATGGCAATCAACTCCAGTATCCTTGCCTGGAGAATTCCATGGACAGAGGAGCCTGGTGGGCTACAGTCCATGGGGTCACAAAGAGTTGGACATGAGTGAAACGGCTTAGCATGCAATAAACTAAAGGAAAATCAATTCACAGAAAAGAAAGAAAGAAGAAAATAATAGCAGGACATTAAAGCCATTTTTTTCCCTAAGGGCATCTGGTCAACCTAGTAGATATTTTTTTTTTTCAGTTTTCATTTCTAATTTTTCATAGAGTGCAACAGATGGAAGACAAAACCCAGGGCTCACCCAGGGTGGGAAATCTAATAGAGGACACTTCTCAAATTTGGGATCTCTAAAATGCTACACCTGCAATGTAATTTGAAGCAAAAAGGACTCTTATCAGACTGCACAGAAAAACACAACAGGGACACATTCTTAAATGCTGAGAAAAGCAGCAAGCAAGTAAATATCGAGACGCTGTAACAAAAACTAGCACTCATGTGAATTTGCAGCGTAACTTATCAATACACATTAAGTGGGAAGTCAAAAAAATGTTATCAGTTTTGTTCAAAGCAGAACCTCTAAAACTACCTATGGTGAAGTACTGGGCTGTTAGCTTCATTTCCAACGCATGAGAAGTTTTGTAAAAAGCAACAAAAATGAACTGCACAAAATAATGATACGGAAACAAAAGGACAAACACAGAACAGTGATGCTATCTATAGCAATGTGAAGCTGCTATAAAAATTCCCAAATGTCACTCTCATTTTCCATACTTACTGTGCAAAAAGTTATAAGATTTTGTGGAACAAGACCTGGTCCCAAGAACAGAGCAGAGGAAATACGATTCCTCTCCGTGGAACACACTCGCCTCTTAGCCTTAGGGAATCCTCACAATAATTTTACAAGGAAAAAAAGCACATTCCACAAGTAAGAGAAAAATCACCAAACACACCAGGTAACTAAGGAGAAATTAAATCAAAGAGACAGAAAACCACACTTTCACAACCTTCAGATACTGACATCATCAAAACCTGAATCTAAAACAAACTTGCCGATCATATGAGAAAGAATGAAATATAAGAGACTGCTATAAAGGTGAGCTATGCTCAGTTGCTCAGTCGTGTCCGACTCCGTGAGACCCCGTGGACTGTAGCCCACCAGGTTCCTCTGTCCCTGGAATTTTCCAAGCAAGAGTACTGGAGAGGATTGTCATTTCCTCCTTCAGAGGATCTTTCCAGTCCAAGGACTGAGCCCATATCTCTTGCCATCTCTTGCATTGGCAGGAGGATTCTTTACCACTGCACCACGTGGGAAGCCCTAAAAATGACCTAGTAGACTAGAAAAGAACCAAATAGAAATATCAAGTCAAGCAGTACACAGAAAGACAGATATCACATGACACTGTTTCCTTGTGGAATCTTAAAAAAAAATACAAGTGAACCTATTTACAAAACAGAAATAGAGTCTCAGGATGTAAAAAAAAGTTGGGGGAAGGACAGGGATCAATCAGGAGACTGATCCTGACATACGCACAGTATTGTATATTAATAACTAATAAAGACCTGCTGGGTATCACAGGTAACTCCATTCAGTACTCCGGAATAACCTAAATGGAAAAAGAATTTGAAAAGGAATGGATATATGCATATGCATAACTAATTCCATGTGCTGTTCAGCAGAAACTAACACAACATTGTAAATCGGTTACACTCCAATAAAAATTAATTTAAAAAAAAGAAAATTCCATAAGAGAGTGTAGCAGCAGATTAAACAATTAGGTAACAGAAATTCAGTAACAGAAAGATAGGGCAGAGAGTCCCTTGTATTGCAAGATCCAACCAGTCCATCGCAAAGGAAATCAACCCTGAATATTCACTGGAGGGACTGATGCTGAAGCTGAAGCTCCAGTACTTTGCCCTCCTGATGAGAAGAACTGACTCCTTGAAAAAGACCCAGATGCTGGGAAAGATTGAAGGCAGGAGGAGAAGGGGGTGCAGATGATGAGATGGTTGGATGGCATCACCAACTCGATGGACGTGAGTTTGAGCAAGCTCCTGGAGTTGGTGATGCACAGGGAAGCCTGGCGTGCTGCAGTCCATGGGATGGCAAAGAATCAGTTCAGTTCAGTTCAGTCGCTCAGTCGTGTCCGACTCTTTGCAACTCATGGACTGCAGCATGGCAGGACTTTCAGCTTCAGCATCAGTCCTTCCAATGAATATTCAGGACTCATTTCCTTTAGGATGGACTGGTTCGATCTCCTTGTTTTCCAAGGGACTCTAAAGAGTCTTCTTCAACACCACAGTTCAAAAATATCAATTCTTCCTCACTCAGCTTTCTTTGCAGTCCAACTCTCACATCCATACATGACTATTGGAAAAACCATAGCTTTGACTAGACAGACTTTTGTTGGCAAAGCAATGTCTCTGCTTTTTAATATGCTGTCTAGGTGATTCATAACTTTTCTTCCAAGGAGCAAGAATCTTTTAATTTCATGGCTACAGTCACCATCTGCAGTGATTTTAGAGCCCAAGAAAAATAAAGTCTGTCACTGTTTCCATTGTTTCCCCATCTATTTGCCACGAAGTGATGGGACCAGATGCTATAATCTTTGTTTTTTAAACGTTGAGTTTTAAGCCAGGTTTTTCACTCTCCTCTTTCACTTTCATCAAGAGGCTCTTTTGTTCTTCTTTGCTTTCAGCTGGGCTTTAGCCCCTCTTCTCTTTCACAAAGAGTCGGACGGATATGACTATCAGAGTGAACAGCAACAGCAGAACAGAATGCTGTACAAAAGATGAATGAGAAATTTGGAAACGCACAGGGTGGAGCTGATGCACGATGCTTTCGCAGAGTCCCAGAAGCAAAGAAACCAAGGGATATAACACAAGGGACATGTTTCCAGAATGGGGGGTAGATGTCTATCTACAAACACCTAAGCGTGCCAAAGAAAATCGTAAAAAAAGAAAAAGAAAGACTGTCCTCCAAGGAGGGACACACTGACAGCTGATTTTCGACAAGAAAGACAGAAGCTGGGGGAGAAGGGACTGCATCCTGCTCTCAGCCACCCTAAGGAACCGGGAAGCAAGGCCTCTTCCAGGTGAGCCTGGACACGCTGCAGGCCAACACTCTGACTTGTATATATAGCTTGTGAGAGACTCTGAGCTAGAGGACCCAGCTGACATGCACCTACTTTCCTCCGGAAATGGTGACAAGATAAATACATAAAAGTGAGATTATACATGATTACAATGTGGCTTTGACTGTCTAAGCTTGAGGGGAATTTGTTCTGTAGTAATAGACCACTCATACTGCTACGCTGCGCTAAGTTGCTTCAGTCGTGTCTGACTCTTTGCAACTCTGTGGACTGCAGCCCACCAGGCTCCTCTGTCCATGGGATTCTCCAGGCAAGATGACTGGAGTGGGTTGCAATTTCCTTCTCCAGGGGATCTTCCCAACTCAGAATGGCACCTGCATCTCTTTTTGTCTCCTGTGTTGGCAGGTGGGTTCTTGACCGCTAGAGCCACCTGGGAAGCCCCCCCAATACCGTTAGCATTCATAATTTCTAGGGCTTCCCAGGTGGCTCAGTGGTAAAGAGTCTGCTTGCAATGCAGGAGAGCCATGAATTGGGAAGACCCCCTGGAGGAGGAAATGGTCACCCACTCCAGTGGTCTTGCCTGGAGAAATCCCACGGACAGGAATGCCTGGTGGGCTACAGTCTGTGGGTTCAAAAAGAAATGGGCATGACTGAGCAAGTAAGTACACACACACACATCAGAATTTCTACCTGCCAGCAATGTCCACTACTCAGCAATTTAAAAATGAAGACACAGTGCAGGCTGGGGGATGGAAAACCCACATTCTAGTCAACTGTGCCTGGAGAGGGGAGAATGCCCTGTGAAATATTATTAGCAACTTTCCACGGCTGCCATGGGGAAGCCCCATAGTCTGGGAGCGTAAGCAACAAGAATCTATTGTCTCACAGCTCCGGGGGCTAGAACGGGTCCCTCCTGGGGGCTGAGAGGGAAGGACTGTCCCAAGCTATTCTCTGTGGCTTGCAGATGACTGTCTTCCATCTTTCTTCACGTGTTCTTCCCTCTACACATGTCTCTCTCTTTGTGCAAATTTTTCCTTTGAACAAGGATACCAGTAATATTGGATTCATCTCAGTTCAGTTCAGTAGCTCACCCGTGTCCAACTCTTTGTGATCCCGTGAACCGCAGCACACCAGGCCTCCCTGTCCATCACCAACTCCTGGAGTTTACTCAAACCCATGTCCACTGAGTCAGGGATGCCATCCAACCATCTCATCCTCTGTCATCCCCTTCTCCTCCCGCCTTCCATCTTTCCCAGCATCAGGGTCTTTTCCAATGAGTCAGCTCTTCGCATCAGGTGGCCAAAGTATTGAAGTTTCAACTTCAGCATCAGTCCTTTGGGATCCATCAAATGACTTCACTTCAACTTGACTCTCTCGTAAAGACTCAATCTCTATAAAGGGTCACAATCGGAGAGCCGTGAGGTTTAGGACCTCAATGTATGAATTTGAGGGCACAATTAACCCCATAACACACAGGGAGGGGCATTTAGAAACAGACTACATATTATTCAAATACTCTGTGTTTGGAATCACAAGTGTATTCTAGCCCCAAATACTTCCGGCATATTGTTTCACTTGATTCAAATGGAGTTAGTACTGCAACATTCATTTAGCTTGCCTGTCATTTATGCAACTGTGGGGTGTGATATGGTTTGGAGGGTTTTTTTTTTAATGGTTTTGTTCTTTTGTCATCAGATTTCAGAACCATGATAAAAGCCGACAGACTGTCTACTTGGAATGTGATGTAACCAGGATAACATGGCACTCCGCTAAGGTCAATCACCTCATTGTTTACGGATGAACTTTTCAGTTCATCCACATAAATCACATCTAAACTAATGAAAATCTCAAATGGAAGTGTATGTTAGCTGGCCCATAGCCCAGTTGTCCACTGAATCTATCCATAATGAAATATGAAGACACTAAAATTATTCTAGGGGTCACAGCCTATGCCGTGCCTGCTCAGTCACTCCTTTGTGTCTGATTCTTTGTGACCCCATGCACTGTAGCCCGCCATGCTCCTCTGTCCATGGGATTTCCCAGGCAAGAATACTGGAGTGGGGTGCCAGTTTTTCCTCCAGGGGATCTTCCAGACCCAGGGATCAAAAGCACGTCTCCTGCATTGTGGGTGGATTCTTGACTGCTGAGCCACCGGGGAAGCCCACACCCTATCTACACTTGCACAACTTATCAACCATCCCCTGCATGCCCAACACAGCTGACACGACAGCAGAAACGAAGCCAGTGAAGCCAGGGGGTGCGTAAGATGTTCTAAGTGCAGCCTGCACTGTGAATTAAAGCTTCATCTCCCTGGATGGAGGGTAGCAGCTAATTGCCAGAGGTGCAGGAATCAAGCTCACGTTTCAGAAACAGCTCCGTTTTCTTTAAACGCAGAAACTACATTTGTTCTAAGACTGCTCAGGTGTGAGTCTGTGTGTACCTCATTCCAGGCAGCCCTCATTTCAGTTCAGTTCAGTCATTAAGTCGTGTCCAACTCTTTGCAACTTCATGGACAGCAGCACGCCAGGCCTCCCTGTCCATTACCAACTCCTGGAGTTTACTCAAACTCATGTCCGGTGGTGCCATCCAACCATCTCATCCTCTGTCGCCCCCTTCTCCTCCTGCCCTCAATCTTTCCCAGCATCAGGGTCTTTTCCAATGAGTCAGTTCTTTGCATCAGGTGGCCAAAGGATTGGACTTTCAGCTTCAGCATTAGTCCTTCCAATGAATATTCAGGACTGGTCTCCTTTAGGTTGGACTGGCTGGATCTCCTTGCATTTCAAGGGACTCTCAAGAGTCTTCTCCAACACCACAGATTGAAAGCATCCATTCTTTGGCACTCAGCTTTCTTCACAGTCCAACTCTGACATCCATACATGACTACTGGAAAAACCACAGCTTTAACTAGATGGACCTTTGTTGGCAAAGTAATATCTCTGCTTTTTAATATGCTGTCTAGGTTGGTCATAACTTTTCTTCATGCAGCCCTGCTACTGCTAAGTCACTTCAGTCGTGTCCGACTCTATGCAACCCCATAGACAGCAGCCTACCAGGCTCCCCCGTCCCTGGGATTTTCCAGGCAAGAACACTGGAGTGGGTTGCCATCTCCTTCTCCAATGCATCCGTGGTTCCCCTTAATATGAACAAAACCTTTAAACCAAAGACTTTGGCTTAAGGCTGCTCTGGAGGACATCTGGGAAACCAGGAATGAGCTGGGCGATACTGTGGATGTCTTTGCTGCTGACAGCAAGGATTACATCAAGGCAGTCCAATTTCTGCTACACTGGACTTTCTGGGATGAAAGCACAACAAAGCAATTACCCCTGCAGAAAACCGCATGAAAAGGATGAGAGTGAATAGAGTGAAACCAACTTGTGAAACAGTACAGTATATTAAGTCCATTGAGTAATACTAAAAATTGCAACACTGGGGAATTCCCTGGTGGTCCAGGGGTTAAGACTCTGCTCTTCCAATGTGGGGGCAGTGGGTGGTGGTGGTTCAAATCCCTGCTTGGGGTATTAGGATCCCACAAGCCATGATGCACAGCCAAAAAAAAAAGTTGCCACACTGTCTGAAGGCTATGAAATGATCCATATTCTGGAGGAAAAAAAAAATAGAAGAATAGCGTTATTTCAGGCAAGGCAACATACTAAAGTAATGAATGTTCAAAAGGGGATATATGTCTCAATAATTAAAGCGATATTGCAAGCAAAGATTCTTAGCTAACGCCTGCCAAACTCCAGGGGAGGGCCAGTGAAATAAATGATGAGGCAGAGACAGAGAGTCCAGAAACAGACAGGGGTGCCTCGGCTGGCAAAGAACACTGCTCCTCAAAGGATCGGCCTGAAGTTTTGTTTTGTTTAACTGGGGGCTGTGCTTTCTTAGTTCTCATGTGATGGCTTTCAAAGACAGCTGTTTTTTTTACAATGTCCAGAATGGGCTCCTGAAAAAGAAATGAATATGCTTATGAACTGTGCTCCATCAAAGTAAATGCTCAGATTCACCAGGGTTTCAAAGAAAGAGGGGTCCTCTCCATTAAGTCATCAATAAGACTGAAAACAGAAATGAGCCAGAGACAGACGTGGACGCCGCGAAACTTCTCTAAGCAAGACAGACACAGTTGTGACTGAGAGAGATATTTAAATACGATTACTCCAAATTTTCCTTTTGTCCTTAACATCTGTATCATGGTTCAGAAATTTCAAAAACGCTCCCCTCTTTGGGGAGGAGAATCAGGTTTTTGTTTGTTTGTTTGTTTGTTTTAATGTCCATACGTATCTGTCAATCCCAAAGGAAATCAGTCCTGAATATTCACTGGAAGGATGGATGCTGAAGTTGAAACTCCAATCCTTTGGCCACCTGATGTGAAGAACTGACTCTTTTGAAAAGACCCTGATGCTGGGAAAGATTGAAGGCAGGAGGAGAAGGGGACGACAGAGGATGAGACGGTTGGATGGCGTCACTGACTCAATGGACATGAGTATGAGCAAACTCCAGGAGTTGGAGATGGACAGGGAGGCCTGGCGTGCTGCAGTCCATGGGGTTGCAAAGAGTAGGACGTTACTGAGCGACTGAACGGAACTGATCCATATCTGAAATACGAACAGGAGAAACAACAGAAATTAACTTAGCCTACATAATTAGCAGATGATTGTTACAAAGAAGTTAAAGATATATAACTCGCCTGTGGAACCAGTAGTTCTTCAAGTTTACTGTGATCCTAGTGCAAGTGAAGACACCTGAAACCTTCTGTACGGGTGCACGAGCCAACCTGTCTCCATAACGCCGACGGAACAAGTATCTATGGAAGACCTTCTTTTGCAAAGCCATGTTCCAACTTTCCAGGCCATTGCGGTTACTCTTCTTGTTTGTCATTCAGTCGTGTCCAGCTCTTTTCAACCTCATGGACTGTAGCCCACCAGGCTCCTCTGTCCACGGGATTCTCCAGGCTAGAACACTGGAGTGGCGTGCCATTTCCTTCTCCAATGCACGAAAGTGAAAATGAAGTTGCTCAGTCGTGTCCAACTCTTTTCGACCTCATGGACTGTAGCCCACCAGGCTCCTCTGTCCATGGGATTCTCCAGGCAAGAACACTGGAGTGGGTTGCCATTTCCTTCTCTAGAGCATCTTCCTGACCCAAGGATTGAGCCTCTGTCTCCTGCACTGCAGGCAGATTCGTTACCATTGAGTAACCAGGGAAGCCCCCTGGGGCCATAGTAAGAAATAAAATAGTTCAAGTTGTATGCCCTCCTAGCATAGGAAACCAGTAACTAACACCTAAAATATATTTCTTTTATTCTATTATCTCTCTTCCCTTGCTGAACTGTGAATGCTGCTGCTGCTGTGACTGAAACGACTTAGCAGCAGCAGCAGCATCCACAGTCTAGCAAGGAAAGAGAGATAATAGACAGGATAAAGGAAAAATATTTTAGATGTTAGTTACTGGTTTCCTATGACTACTGTTAGAAATTACAACAAACAATGATTTAAACAACACAAATGTGTTATCATATAGTTCTAGAAGTAAAAAGTCCTGAAAACCTTCCTTGGAGTCGGACATATGAAGGCTAATGGGACACTTGGTATTTCAGTGAGAGGTGATAAACTGTATTCCAAAGTAACAGAAAGCAGTGCAACAAAAGTAAGACGCTATGTGAAAAGAGTAAGGTCATATGAAAAGTCAGACAAGACGATTTCTAGAAGGGAGACAATATAGTCAACCTAGTAATGGAAAGAAGGTTGTAGGGCAACCTCTCTGAAATAGGTAAAAATGACATTGTGTTTGAAACTAGTGACCTTCTTCGTTAGGTTAAATTATATACCTCAAGGGATAACTTACTTCACCCTCTGCGGAGCTCCAGTACCAAGACTCATTGTTGTTCAGGCGTTCAGTCACGCCCGACTCTGCAATGCACGAACTGCAGGCTTCCCTGTCCTTCACCATCTCCCGGAGTTTGCTCAGACTCATGTCCATTGAGGCAGTGACGCCATCCAAGTACTACCAAGGTGATCAACCTGAATAACTGGGAAATCAAAGAGCAGAGGTGACTCTTTCAATTGTTTCCAAAGCACAATTTCTCTATATTCTTTCCAGGTCCTCTTTTGTATCCTATGATACGGGATACTATATCCATAGTTACAGAAACATCAACTCCATCTCCTTCAAATGTCTTTCAGCATCAGAGAGGAGTTGAAAATATCTAAGTCCTGGAGCTCCGGAAGTTTTCAGGGATCCAGGTATTTGTACAGACAGCAGTCCTGATTCTCTCTGTTCTAAGATAATATATACATAAAAGCTTGTTAGGTAAAATGCAGTGAACAAATTTCCTATCTGCTCTAAATAGAACTGATAGTTCTCTTACAATACAGAAATTACAATTACGATTGCACAATGGTACAATTTTCTGTTGCGTGTGCCTTCCGTACAAGAAAGGATATTTGTCAACTGAGAAATAATATAGCCTGGATGACTCACCAGAGCAAAGCTGAACAGCTGCAGGTACAGTCATAAAATTAAAAATACTTCTTGAGCACTAGGACATGTACCTTGAGATTACAAACTTAGTTTGCAATAAATATTTTGGTGAGCCACTAATAACTGAGTAGCATTTTACCTAAGCAAGAGTATTAACTAGATAAACTAAAACTTCTACACTCTAAAAAATAATAGTTCCAAATGTTAAGCTATGATTTTCCCCTAGATCAAAGTGGGGAACTCACCTCTCTGAAATGGAATGCTTAAATGGAACTCATCCTTCTGAAAATATTCCTTAGATGCTGGGAGTTCAGAAGTGGTCTGTTTCCCCTATTACATCTTCCCCCTGTTTAATTTCAAGTCAGCTTAGGGAGTCCCAGTGAGTATGACCTGTGATTCAGAAGATGGTACTGTTGCTCCACCTACATGGATAAACGCAAATACGTGCTAGAATGCACCTCCTGGTGGGATCAGTCATCCAGTTCTCACCAGAAATGCTTCCTGCTAAAAGCAGGACAAGAATAGCAGTGAAAAGTCCCTAAGGACTCAGCTGTCACTTGTAATGAAAATGTCCTTCACGCAGAAGATGCTTTGGACAAAACCCGCAGAGGTGACCGCGCTTACTCTTCTGTTTAGAAGTAGTTGGGGGCGGGGAAGTCACTGTGCTCCAAACACAGAAGCTAACCCACCTGTGAGATCCACAAAACACACGAAGTTCATATGAACTGTGGATGATAAGTGCTAAGTCACAATTAAATTAAAGTGTTCCTTTCAGATCAATTTGCCTTCCTGAAACTACTAGATCAAGAGCAAACACAAATCCTCTCACCTTTCACTTCATATCTAGCAGGTATACGTTTTAGGAAAAGGACTCATGATCCAGGTATGCAGACAAAAGAAACGTTCCACCCTTCTACCTACCTACCGACATACTTTTTTTATTAAAAGGGCACAAGTATTCACACTAGAGAAACGTTTTTCTCTGTGCCTCTTCCCACCCCCATCCTTGGTCACAGACAGAACAAACAACATCAATGAGAGGTTTAACTAACTTAGTGTAAGTGAAAAGTGAAAGTGTTAGCCACTCAGTCGTGTCCAACTCTTTGTAACCCCATGGGCTGTAGCCCGCCAGGCTCCTGTGCCCGTGGAATTTTCCAGGCAAGAATACTGCAGTGGGTTGCCATTTCCTCCTCCAGGGGATCTTCCTGACCCAGGACTTGAATTTGGGTCTCCTGCATTGTAGGCAGATTCTTTACCAT
This sequence comes from Ovis canadensis, assembly GCF_042477335.2. Classification (NCBI taxonomy): domain Eukaryota; kingdom Metazoa; phylum Chordata; class Mammalia; order Artiodactyla; family Bovidae; genus Ovis; species Ovis canadensis. Next base: position 6,383,283 of record NC_091271.1, read on the forward strand.
CTGAGCCATCAGGGAAGCCCTTAACTAACCTGAAGTGAAAGAAAGTAAAAGTGAAACTCGCTCAGTGGTGTCTGACTCTTTGCGACCCCACGGACTATACAGTCCATGGACTTCTTCAGGCAACGAATGGGTTGGAGTGGGTTGCCATGTCCTCCTCCAGGGGATCTTTCCAACCCAGGGATCGAACCCGGGTCTTTCGAGTTGCAGGTGGATTCTTTACCAGCTGAGCCACAAGGGAAGCCCTAACTAACTAAAGATCTTCTTAAATCTTTCCTCCAGGTGTTCCCAACAGCACCAGAGGAAGAGGGATATACCTTGGGAAGGCCACAGCAACACTCAGTTCAGCTCAGTCGCTCAGTCGTGTCCGACTCTTTGCAAGCCCATGAACTGCAGCACGCCAGGTCTCCCTGTCCATCACCAACTCCCGGAGTTCACTCAAACTCATGTCCATCGAGTCGGGGATGCCATCCAGCCATCTCATCCTCTGTCATCCCCTTCTCCTCCTGCCCCCAATCCTTACCAATGTGGAATTTCTTTCAAAATAACTATTTTTTTAACACGTGATTTCTCTCAAGAAATTAATGCAAATTTTGCCTTTGACAGCTTCTCCAAGTCATGCATATAGTCAACTTTTAATACGGCAGATTTTAAATTTTAATATCATCAGGACGCTTTAGATTACTTGCTGTCATGTAAACCATAGACTGAGGTCTCTGGATAGATAAGCTGTTTATCCTATAGCTTTTTGGATTCCCTGGCACACTTCCACAAACCCCTGAGGATAACACACACATCAGGTTGTGGATATGAGGTTAACAGATCTTAACGTCTACTGGACCACTGTGAAAACCCACAGCTCTGAAACTTACCTTTGACAACTTATCCAGGTAGAGAACTTTGAAAAATCCAAACATTTTTGCTGAAAATGGGAGAGAGAGAGAAAGAGAGTACATGATCAAGCTCAATCAGAGACTTACTTTCCTGCTATGATCCTTATGCGCTTCACAAATCCTGGGCTGACATCACAGTTTGTCTATATCACCATAGCTCTATGGAGCTATGTCTCATCTTTCAACTATAATGGGTCAACTGGTCAACTCATGAGAGGCAGGGACTGTGCCTTGTAATTTTCTGAATGCCCTACTACATTTAGCAAAAGAGGTCATCAATATTATCATATGTGAAACAGATCACCAGTCCAGGTTTGATGCATGAGACAGGGTGCTTGGGGCTGGTGCACTGGGATGACCCAGAGGGATGAGATGGGGAGGGAGGTAGGAGGGGGGTTCAGGATGGGGGACACATGTATACCCGTGGCTGATTCATGTCAAGTATGGCAAAAACCACTACAATATTGTAAAGTAATCAGCCTCCAATTTAATTAAATAAGTTTTAAAAAAAGAGAGAGAATACATGACTGGGACTTCCCTGCTGGCCCAGTGGTTAAGAATCTGCCTTCCAATGCAGGGGACATGGGTTCGATTCCTGGTTCAGGTGGACCCCACATGCCGTGCAGCAGGTAAGCCTCTGCACCACAACTCCTGAGCCTGCAAGTCACAACTGCTGAAGCCCACACACCCTAGAGCTGGCGCTCGGCAACAAGAGAAGCCACCGCAATCAGGAGCCTGCAACTAGAAAGTAGCCACCACCCACCCCAACTAGAGAAAGCCCACACGCAGCAGCAAAGATCCAGCCCAGCCCCAAATAAACAAAAATAAATTATAATTTTTTTTAACTTGAAGAATATGGTATTAATAGAATGTAGGAGGTACAAAGCAAAAACAAACAAACAAACAAACAAAAACAGAAGCTTTGTCTGTGGTGCAGGAATACAAGGAGTGTCTGAAGCTGAGGGTAGATAGAGACATTGAGAAAAATCCTCCAGGAAGACAATGTCGATCCTGAGCAAAAGACGAGGCCACAGGAACCTGAAGCTCCTGGTGCACTAAAGTTACACCACCACCACAACAGTATCCAGCAGTATCCAGGAAAAAAACAAAATATATCCAGCTCTCCTGATGGACTCAACCCACAAACCAATGTCCTAGCATTAGAAGACATGTGTCTGTTGCAGGCATAAATATTATTTATCTCAGTCCATACTTATCTACACATTCCACATGTCTAGCATCCAGTTAAAAGGAAAGTAAGGCACACAGAAAAGCAAAGGAAAAGACACACACGTGCTCAAGAGAACGTAATCAACACAAGCAAATGAAGAGACAGTCGTAGGCTAGAAACCATCACACAGTGAATAGTTATATGAATATATGTCTTTGTATTCATACGAATATCTGAGAATAACTATAAATAATATGCTCGAAGTACTAGTGAACTATGTGGAAAATATGCATGAAGAAATGGAGGACTTTCAATAACAACAACAACAAAACTACCCAAACAAAACACTGCATGACATCTGAATAGACATTTCTCCAAAGAAGACACACAGATGGGCAACAAACACGGGAAAGGATGCTCGTCATCGCTAATTATCAGAGAAATGCAAATCAAAACCACAAGGAGGTACCAACTCGCACTGGTCATAATGGCCATCATTAAAACGTGTGGAAATAAGAAATGTGAGAGGTGTGCAGAAAAGGGAAGCCTCTTACACTGTTGGTGAGAGTGTCAGCTGGCATAGCCACTATCAAACACAGTATGGTGGTTCCTCAAAAAACTAAAAACTGAACTATTAAATCCCATATAATTCAGCAACCTCACTCCTGAGTATATTTGAAAAAATAACACTTATTTGAAAAGATATGTCAATGTTCACAACAGGACTGTTTATGATAGCCAAGCCATGGAAGCAACTCAAGTACCTGTCAACAGGCAAATGGGTACATAAGATATGCAAGGAGACCCAACCAGTCCACCCTAAAGGAGATCAGTCCTGATGATTCATTGGAAGGAGTGACGCTAAAACTGAAGCTCCAATGCTTTGGCCACCTGATGCGAAGAGCTGACACATTTGAAAAGACCCTGATGCTGGGAAAGATTGAGGGCAGGAGGAGCAGGGGACGACAGAGGATGAGATGGTTGGATGGCATCACCGACTCGATGGACATGGGTTTGGGTAAACTCCGGGAGTTGGTGATGGACAGGGAGGCCTGGCGTGCTGGGGTCCACGGGGTTGCAGAGTCGGACACGACTGAGCAACTGAACCGAACTGAACGTACATACAATGGAATATTATTCAGCCATAAAAATGAAAGTAGTAATGCCTTTCGGAGCAATGTGGATGGACCTAGAGAATACTGTCCTTAGTGAAATAAGCCAGAGAAAACAAATACTGTATGATATCACGTGTCGAATCTAAAAAATGATACAAATGAATGAATATGCTAAAGAGAAACAGGCACACTGATGCAGAAGACAAACTCGTGGTTAGCAAAGGGGAGAGTGAAGGGGCAGGGGCAGACGAGGGGTATGGGGTTAGCATGCAAAAATACTGAACCACTGGGACATACACTCAAAACTAATAAAGTGAAACAGATTGTAAGTCAACTATGCTTTAATTCAAATAAAAATAAACGCAAATACCTGACTAAACTCAATGCAATCAAACTGTGAAAGCTAAAGGTGAAGAGATGATCTTAAAGGTAGCAGGCCTGGGGTTGCGGGGGAGGTGGTTTGTGTTATATAGTTACATAGAGGAAAAAAAAGATAAGCATTACAGCAGACTTCTCATCGGAAAACTATGAAAACTGAAAGATGATGGTGTGACATCTTTAAGATGCTCAAAAAAAGAAAAAGAAAAACTGTTTCTAAAATGACAGAAACAAAAAGAAAGATGATGGTATGACATCTCTAAAATGCTAAAAGAAAGAAAAAGAGAAAACTGCTTCCAAAATGACAGAAACAAAACCTTTCAGACAAACAGAGGAAATATTCATTACCAGAAGATGTAAGGTACAAGAAACATTAAAACAAGTGCTTCAGATAAAAAGGGTATGATAACAGGAACTTGATTCTAAACAAAGACATGAGGATTTCCAGAATTGGAAAAAAAATTAAAAATACCCTAAAAGACCAGATACTATAAAACTCTTAGAGGAAAACAGGCAGAACACTCTCTGATATAAATCACAGAAACAACTTGTTTGACCAACCTCCTACAGTAATAAAAATTAAAAACAGAAATAAACAAATGGGACCTAATTAAAGTTAAAATCTTTTGCACAGCAAAAGAAGCAAAAAGACAACCCACAGAATGGGAGCAGATATCTGCAAATGAAGCAACCAACAAGGAGTTAATCTCTAAAATACCCTAAATCTCTGCTGCTAGGTCACTTCAGTCGTGTCCAACTCTGTGCGACCCCATAGACGGCAGCCCACCAGGCTCCACTGTCCCTGGGATTCTCCAGGCAAGAACACTGGAGTGGGTTGCCATTTCCTTCTCCAATGTGTGACAGTGAAAAGTGAAAGTGAAGTCGCTCAGTCATGTCCGACTTTGTGAGACCCCATGGACCAGCCCACCAGGCTCCGCCGTCCCTGGGATTCTCCAGGCAAGAACACTGGAGTGGGTTGCCATTTCCTTCTCCAACCTAAATCTCTAAAATATCCTAATCTCTAAAATGCCCATGAGACAGCTCATGCAGTTGAGTATCAAAAAAATAAACAGTCCAATCAAAAAACCTGGGCAGAAAACTTAAACAGACATGCCTTCAAAGAAGATATACAGATAGCCAGAAAGCACACGAAAAGATGTTCAACATCACTAATTCGAGGAACACAAATCAAAACCACAACGAGCCGCCACCTCATACCAGTCAGAACAGCCATCATCAAAACACCTAGAAAGACTAATTGTTGGAGACGGTGTGGAGAAAAGGGACCTCTCGTAACACTGTCGGTGGGAATGTAAACTAGTACAACCGTTACGGGGAACTGCATGCAGGTTTCATTAAAAACTAGACACAGAACTACCACATGATCCAGCAATTCCATTCCCGGGCTTATGTCCAAAGAAAACTATAATTTGAAAAGGCAACGTGCACGCCAGCTTTCACTGCAGCTCTATACACAACAAGTCAAGACGTGCAAGCAACGTAAACGTTCATCAACGGAGAAGCGAATACAGATATGGTACACATGCGCAATGAAATATTACTCGGCCATAAAGACGGACAAAATAACGCTTTGTACGGCAACATGGATGGATCTAGAGATGGTCATACTGAGGGAAGCATGCCAGAGAAAGGCAAATATCTTACGATTATCGTCTACATGTGCAATCTACATTTCAAAAATGGTACAAGGGAACGTATTTATAAACGACAAACAGTTACAGACATAGAAGACAAGCTTATGGTTACAAGGGGGAATGACGGACGATCCATCGGGAGGTTGGGATTGACATGTACACACCACTACATATAAAATAGATAACTAATAATGACCTCCTGTATACACAGGGAACTCTACTCAGTACCCTGTGATGACCTATAAGAGAAAAGAATCGACAAGAGAATGGATGTATGTATATGATTAACTGATTGACTTTGCTGTACCCCTGAAACTCACACGACATTGTAAATCAACTATACTCTAATAAAAGATAGAAAAAAAAGAAACAGAGAAGATACGTTTTAAAATATGGCTCTGCTGCTACCCCTGCTAAGTCACTTCAGTCATGTCCAACTCTGTGCGACCCCATAGACGGCAGCCCACCAGGCTCCGCCGTCCCTGGGATTCTCCAGGCAAGAACACTGGAGTTGCCATTTCCTTCTCCAATGCGTGACAGTGAAAAGTGAAAGTGAAGTCGCTCAGTCGTGTCCGACCCTCAGCGACCCCATGGGCTGCAGCCTTTCAGGCTCCCCTGTCCGTGGGATTTTCCAGGCAAGAGGACTGGAGTGGGGTGCCATTGCTTTCTCCGTCCTACACTGGCAGGTGGAATGACCAACATAATGTGTGTCTATAGCAGATGTAAAAGTTAAATATATTCCAAAAAATAGCATAAATGGTGTGTGTGGCGCGGGGGTGGGGGGAGTGGGGATATTGCAATAAAGTCTTTATGCCACTTGAAGTGTTACAATAGTGTTTGTAGGTAGATTTTTAACTAATAAAAGGAGTACATTTTAAACCATAGGACAACCAATAAAATTTTTAAGAGGTCTCTATAATAAGGGGCTTTCTTGATGTCTCAGATGGTAAAGAATCCACCTGAAATGTAGGAGACCTGGGCTCAATCCCAGGATTGGGACGTTCCCCTGGAGAAGGGAATGTCAACCCACCCCAGTATTCTTGCCTGGAGAATCCCGTGGACAGAGGAGCCTGGCGGCTACAGTCCATGGGGTTGCAAAGAGCTGGTCACAACGGAAAGACTAACACTCATCAACAATAACAATACTTCCATAATAAGGAAACAGTACAGATAAAGTTGAATCCTAAAAGTAATTTACCAAGATTAGCAAAATAACTGATAGATCATAAATTTAAAAAACTGGACCTTTGTAAGTGCTTTAAAATCTATGCATTTAAATATATAGAAATAAGCATGGAAATCAAGGATCCAGTCTAGGTTTCAAGGGTCCCCAACAACCGTCATCAATAAAATGCAAATAATTTATCTTTTAAAAATTAAGTTAAACTATGAAAACAAACACTAGTTACAAATATGACTGAAGTTCTGAAAAAATAAGCTACGACAGTAGGCACCCCTTTCTCGTGAACACGTTATCTAATCAAGAAGGTCACATTCGCCATTGAGCAACTTAAGCTATTGATTCAAATTCACTTTCACACTGAATCACTCATTCCTGACCTGCATTTTTTAATCCTCTATTCTCTTTGACCTTTCAGTACTGATATACAAAGGGAAAGCTTCTCTAGCAAAAGCTCAGTAAAAGCCATTTCATTTGATTTTGGTCTTTGAACCTGAGTCAAATACATCAGTGCAAAACTAAATGGTCAGCCGGCTTCATCAGCATCACATGAACATTCCCCACGAGAGAAATACCAGTCCTAAAGCTCCTTAGAAGGACCTGCAGTAGCTCAGTCCCCATTATGGAAACAAATTTAAAGTCACCACAACATAATTGGAGGTTTATAGAATAAGACTGTTCATAATTCCATCTCTGGTAAAAAGAACACAATGTTACCATCTTTCTCCATCTCTCCATCCCTCCAGCAATCAGTGATTATATAATATATTCACCTTTGGGCTCCAGAGATATTTATAGATCTATGTAACCACTGGGTTCTAAAAATTAAATAAATAAAATCTAAATTAAATACAGTTCTAAATTAAACTATTTCCATTTCTAGTCATGATAAATTGAAGCAACAAAGTAAACAGGTCACAATATACTCAGTGGAAGAACAAGAGAGTCGTTAAATTTCCAAAATATGTTTCAATGTACTGATTTAGGACACAGTTACAAAAAAGGTCAACCACAAACGGTCATATCCTACTTAATTTTTTTTCCCCCAAACAAGTCATTTCTGAAACTGAACAAGTCATGGAAACAGTATTTAATTTGGAGACTTCTGAGTTTTCTGTTAATCCATCAGCAGATACTTATGATGGTGTTCATGCAAATATCTGAGGTGACAAGATGTTTAATACACCCCACACGACATTCCCCTCCTGATTCTATCCCCAGCCACTTATATACACGGATATGAAGTGAAGTGAACTGAAGTGAAAGTCTCTCAGTCGTGTCCAGCTCTTTGCTACCCCATGGACTAGTCCATGTAATTCTCCAGGCCAGAGTACTGGAATGGGTAGCCTTTCCTTTCTCCAGGGGATCTTCCCCACCCAGAGATTAAACCCTGGTCTCCCGCATGGCAGGTGGATTCTTTACCAGATTAGTCACAAGGGAAGCCCAAGAATATTGGGGTAGGTTAGCCTATCCCTTCTCCAGAGGATCTTCCCGAGCCAGGAATTGAACTGGGGTCTCGTGCATTGCGGGCGGATTCTTTACCAACCGAGCTCTGTGAAACTGCCAATTGGACTTGCTTTGACTTGCAAAGGTTGATTCCCTGGTGGCTCAGATGGTAAAGCATCTACCCACAATGCGGGAGACCCTGGTTCGATCCCTGGGTGGGGAAGATCCCCTGGAGAAGGAAATGGCAACCCACTCCAGTACTCTTGCCTAGAAAATTCCATGGATTGAGGAGCCTGGTGGGCTACAGTCCATGGGGTCGCAAAGACTCGGACATGACTGAGCGACTTTACTCACTTCGCTGACTTCGAAAAGGGCAACGTCATAAGGCTCAGCCGACGGTCTTAGTGACCTGGACAAACAGCAAGACATTCTTCCTCTTGTTTCCTTCATCTCTAAATTGTTGACTTACCAGATCATGTCTGAGATTTTTTTAAATTGTTTTGGTCTTAAAAATGCACATGTGTGATCCTAAAAAAATAAGAGATGAAGACAACAGCTCAAGGAGTTGACAGTCTATTTCCAGAAGGTAAGATACACACACACACACACACACACACACACACACACAAATCCCAAATACTATAGATTTGTTCAGAGAGTAAAGTGCCCCAAAGCGTTAGGGTTTTTTTGGGTTTTGGTTTTTGTTTCATTTCTTACAGAATTTGTGGTCAAACTTTTTGGTGAGGAAAAGGACAGAGGATAAGTGTTGAAACCTATCTCATTTTCATGAGGCAATTTCTGTTAAGATAAAAGAAGTCACCTCCTCGTTTCAGTTATCTGCTTTGGGACGTACTCAGGATTATTTTTTCAAAGCTGGGCTATCTGCTTACCACATGCCTGCATAAATAGCAGAGATTGTCAGTAACACTTACATAACCAAGAGTTATAAGCCTTGGCAATAAATCTCCTGTCTGCCTCATATCACCAACACCACAGGATACACTTTCCCCAGAGTTGCCTAAGCCATCAGCTTTCCTAATAAATCCCAAACTAGAATAGAGCTGTCCAAGACTTATTTATCTTTCTACCACCTTTTCCAAAAATTGATAATATGTTATCTTTCCAGAACAACTGCCTCACTCCATCTTATTTCTGTTTTCATTTTCCTACCTTCCAACCCAAGATAGCTGGTTTCTGCTAATTGAAAATTCTTACAGCAAGCTCCTGAGGCCTGAGAGAACCCAACCATTTTGATCCGATGACTTCTCATCTGCTGAAAACAGACTCAACAGTTTCCTGAATTAAGATTTTAAAAAAAAAAGTGAAATGTTAATTGCTCAGTCATGTCCAACTCTTTTGTGACCCCATGGACTGTAGCCCACCAGACATCTTTGTCCATGGAATTCTCCAGACAAGAATACTGCAGCTGGTTGCCCTTCCCTTCTCCAGGGGATCTTCCCCACCCAGGACAGAACCCACGTCTCCTGCAATGCAGGCAGATTCTTTATGGTCCCAGGCGCCAGGGAAGCCCCTTAAAATGTTAATTGCTCAGTCATACCTGACTCTTTGCAATCCCATGGATTGCATGATCTTCAAGGGGGCAGAGGAGAAGATCATGACATCAGTGATACTTACAAAAATGAGCAGTAATCGTACGCTTGAGAAGGTCACAGCTGAGAGCTGCTTCAATATTCACAGCTTTTTTATCTCTGTTTATTATCCTTATTATTCATTCCAAAGTTTGAGAAAGCTGATCACAGATAAACTCCTATGAACACACACGTGCCTAGGACATCTTGCTCCAACAATAAGTTTGTGCACACATACTAAGTTGCTTCAGTTGTGTCTGACTCTTTGCAACCCCATGAACTGTAGCCCACCAGGCTCCTCTGTCCATGGAATTCTCCAGGTGAGAATACTAGAGTAGGTTGTCATGCCCTCCTCCAGAGGATCTCCCCAACCCAGGGATCAAACCGACACCTCTTAACTGTCCTTCAGGCAGATTCTTTACCGCTAGCGCCACCTGGGAAGCCCTCCAATAATGAGTGAGTGAGTGAGTGAAGTCACTCAGTCGTGTCCGACTCTTGGCGACCCCATGGACTGTAGCATACCAGGCCCTTCTGTCCATGGGATTTTCCAAGCAAGGGTACTGGAGTGGGTTGCCATTTCCTTCTCCAGAGGATCTTCCCATCCCAGGGATCGAACCCTGGTCTCACACATTGCAGGCGGATGCTTTACCGTCTGAGCCACCAGGGAAGTCAGTAATAAGTAACCTCACCTGATTTACTTGAGTGCCTTTCACAACCACAGTGACTCTGTATGCCAGCCATGGCCTCAAAACCTGAGGAACATACTGAAGTATTTATTCTGAGGGTGGTGAGTTGTATTGCCCATGAGGTAATCTACTTTTAAAACTGTTGAGTAGATCACTGTGCAGTGAATATGCATAAGTGTCTCGGTTAAACTCATACACCAGAGATGATTTACTCAGCGTAACTGGGAACTGACACCTCAGAGGTAATTTTCAGGCACTTCTGCTGTTGTTATTGAAATAGACACCAGAAGGCATATTAATTAAAGACACGAGTGCTGTTTGATATATGTGTTTGTGAACAAGGAAGTATAAGATTCAGCAAACTGGGCTTCCCTGGTGGCTCAGACGGTAAAGAATCTGCCTGCAATACAGGAGACCTGGATTCCATCCCTGGTTTGGGAAGATACTCTGGAGAAGGAAATGGCAGCCCACTCCAGTATTCCTGCCTGGGAAATACCACAGACAGAGGAGCCTGGTGGGCTGCAGTTCAAGGGGTTGCAAAGAGCTGGACATAATGGAACACATGTGCATGCATGCAAGCGACATTATCAAAATCCCTGCTAACGTTTTCAGTCCCCTTCAGCATCTCTGGGTTGCCCGGAAGACTAATAACATGTTGATTTCCTCTGGAGAAATCTGAACCTTCTAACAGCCTGTGTGTGATTGGTTCTCGTGTTATGTATCAGTCTGGTAGGGGCACCAAATACTGCAAACTAACCTAAGCCGACTTGCTTGGTCAGAACGGTGAGGACCTTTAGGTAAACACAGGTAGGCTCTGAGACTAACAGCTTTACTTTCATCGGTCCTACCTCAGTCTTTCCTGCCCTCCAGGAGACAGGTATTCCAAGCAGAGCCCCTGAAATCATGAAGAAAAGGAAGCTGAAAGAAGTTAGTAAATTTTCTTCCATAAGATCAAGCTTGGAACCTCTTATCAAGTTGTCTCCTACCCTGGGGCAACACGCTACCTAGTTCTTGTATGTGTTTGAGGTTGGATAGGTCCAGCACTCTTGCTGGGAAAATCCCACGGATGGAGGAGCCTGGTGGGCTGCGGTCCATGGGGTCACAGAGAGTCGGACACGACTGAGCGACTTCACTTTCACTTTTCACTTTCATGCATTGGAGAAGGAAATGGCATCCCACTCTATTGTTCTTGCCTGGAGAATCCCAGGGACAGGGGAGCCTCGTGGGCTGCCGTCTATGGGGTCACACAGAGTCAGACACGACTGAAGCGACTCAGCAGCAATGGAGAGAAACAGAAGGAAAATGACACGCAAGGGGAGATATTTGTAAAAGAGAAAAAAACAAATGGTCGCCTTACACTAGTAAGATGAGATGACTCATCCGGAATGGCTCAGATCGGTGATTAAACCAGCAAGTGGTCTAGAACTCAGGGAGGCAGAAGCTCAACCCTGGAAACTTTGTGGCAACTGTGATCACACAGGTAATGACTTTTAACAAAATTTGTCATTTTGTTTATAACTTACAACAGTCAATATTAGTTAACAGTATAAGTTGTTCAGTTACATGATTTCTGTTGATAGATGTACATGAATAGGTATTAGAGGGCTTATGCAACATGGGTATAAAGCATTTTACGTGCTAAAGAGAGTTCCATGTCAATTGAGTCTAAGACAAGTCGGGGTCAAATCGAACAGTTCAGTTCAGTTCAGTCGCTCAGTCGTGTCCGACTCTTTGCTACCCCATGAATGGCAGCACACCAGGCCTCCCTGTCCATCACCATCTCCTGGAGTTCACTCAGACTCACAGCCATCTCATCCTCTGTCGTCCCCTTCTCCTCCTGCCCCAATCCCTCCCAGCATCAGAGTATTTTCCAATGAGTCAATTCTTTGCATGAGGTGGCCAAAGTACTGGAGTTTCAGCTTTAGCATTATTCCTTCCAAAGAACACCCAGGGTTGATCTCCTTCAGAATGGACTGGTTGGATCTCCTTGCAGTCCAAGGGACTCTCAAGAGTCTTCTCCAACACCACACTTCAAAAGCATCAATTCTTCAGCACTCAGCCTTCTTCACAGTCCAACTCTCACATCCATACATGACCACTGGAAAAACCATAGCCTTGACTAGACGGACCTTAGTCTGCAAAGTAATGTCTCTGCTTTTGAATATACTATCTAGGTTGGTCATAACTTTTCTTCCAGGGGTAAGTGTCTTTTAATTTCATGGCTGCAGTCACCATCTGCAGTGATTTTGCAGCCCTAAAAAATAACGTCTGACACTGTTTCTACTGTTTCCCCATCTATTTCTGATGAAGTGATGGGACCGGATGCCATGATCTTCATTTTCTGAATGTTGAGCTTTAAGCCAACTTTTTCACTCTCCTCTTTCACTTTCATCAAGAGGCTTTTTAGCTCCTCTTCACTTCCTGCCATAAGGGTGGTGTCATCTGCATATCTGAGCTTATTGCTATTTCTCCCGGCAATCTTGACTCCAGCTTGTGTTTCTTCCACTCCAGCATTTCTCATGATGTACTCTGCATTATAAGTTAAATAAGCAGGGTGACAATATACAGCCTTGACGTACTCCTTTCCTATTTGGAACCAGTCTGTTGTTCCATGTCCAGTTCTAACTGTTGCTTCCCGACCTGCATACAGATTTCTCAAGAGGCAGGTCAGGTGGTCTTGTATTCCCATCTCTTTCAGAATTTTCCACAGTTGATTGTGATCCACACAGTCAAAGGTTTTGGCGTAGTGAATAAAGCAGAAATAGATGTTTTTCTGGAGCTCTCACACGGGGGATTCTCATATGCTCATATTCAATGGAAATCCTCAGTGGCAACAGAAGAGGAAAGTACAGAAAGGAAGCACTTTCCAAAAAATACTTCCCCAGAGCAGCCATGTGGGCAGTTACAGTTGTTCTGTTTCTGTGAGATGGAACACACTTTGGGCAGAGCTGATTTTAGGTATGAATAGTACATATTATGCAGAGAACATCATGAGAAACGCTGGGCTGGAAGAAGCACAAGCTGGAATCAAGATTGCCGGGAGAAATATCAATAACCTCAGATATGCAGATGACACCACCCTTACGGCAGAAAGTGAAGAGGAACTAAAAAGCCTCTTGATGAAAGTGAAAGAGGAGAGTGAAAAAGTTGGCTTAAAGCTCAACATTCAGAAAACGAAGATCATGGCATCCGGTCCCATCACTTCATCAGAAATAGATGGGGAAACAGTGGAAACAGGGTCAGACTTTATTCTGGGGGGCTCCAAAACCACTGCAGATGGTGACTGCAGCCATGAAATTAAAACACACTTACTCCTTGGAAGGAAAGTTGTGACCAACCTAGATAGCATATTGAAAAGCAGAGACATTACTTTGTCAACAAAGGTCCGTCTAGTCAAGGCTATGGTTTTTCCAGTGGTCATGTATGGATGTGAGAGTTGGACTGTGAAGAAGGCTGAGTGCCAAAGAATTGATGCTTTTGAACTGTGGTGTTGAAGACGACTCTTGAGAGTCCCTTGGACTGCAAGGAGATCCAACCAGTCCATTCTAAAGGAGATCACTCCTGGGTGTTCTTTGGAAGGAATGATGCTAAAGCTGAAACTCCAATACTTTGGGCACCTCATGCAAAGAGTTGACTCATTGGAAAAGACTCTGATGCTGGGAGGGATTGGGGCAGGAGGAGAAGGGGACAACAGAGGATGAGATGGCTGGGTAGCATCACCGACTTGATGGACGTGACTTTGAGTGAACTCCGGGTGTTGGTGATAGACAGGGAGGCCTGGCATGCTGCAGTTCATGGGGTCGTAGAGTCGGACATGACTGAGTGACTGAACTGAACTGAACTGCGTACATATTATTATTGGAGAAGGCAATGGCAACCCACTCCAGTGTTCTTGTCTGGAAAATCCCAGGGACGGAGGAGCCTGGGGGGCTGCCGTCTATGGGGTTGCACAGAGTCAGATCTTTGTGACTTAGCACATGTTATTACTCCTCCTGGTAAACAGACTTAAACATCAGGGAAACTGCAATATGAAGTATGTGAGGCCCTGTTATAAGGGAATGGAAGGAAAGAGTCAGTGAAAAGTTGTTCTGAAATATCTGCAGGCCCACTGGTGTCAAAGACAATAGAAAGGGTTGCAAACATTCAGCCTCGGGCAGTCAGGGAGACGAGCTCCCCTCTTCCCACTTATCTTGACACCTATGCCAGGGAAGAAAGAGGCAGGCTCAGGGTGCAGGTCCCATCCTCATCACTACACCCTCCCGGCCCCCAGGATCCCAAGTCCAGCCAGCTCCGGGGTTTGGCAGGAGGAAAGAGTTTTTACATCAGTCAGAAATTTAAGTTCAAGATGGACAGTGCCAAGGCTTCACAACCAAACAAGAGTCTTTCAGGAATAAAAACTCCATGTTTAGTCACTAAGTCATGTCCGACTGTCCGCAACCCCATGGACTGTAGCCCGTCAGGCCTCTCTGTCCATGGGATTCTCCAGGCAAGGATACAGAAGTGGGTTGCCATTTCCTTCTGCAGGGGATCTTCCCCACCCAGGAACCGAACTCATGTCTCCTGCATTGGCAGGCGGATTCCTTACCACTGAGCCACCAGGGAGACCCAACCTCAGATATGCAGATGATAGCAGAAAGTGAAGAGGAACCAAAAAGCCTCTTGATGTGGGTTAAAAAAGTAAGATGGCATAAAAGACATCCCCAAGAGATTTCACATCGAATAGGAAAGAGGGGCAGAGAGCCCCATGATGGCTGTTACTGGAGGAAATAAAAGTACTTTCCTGTTTATGACTCATTTGAAAAGACCCTGATGCTGGGAACAATTCAAGGCAGGAGGAGAAGGGGACAACAGAGGATGAGACAGTTGGGTGTCATCACTGACTCCATGGACATAAGTTTGAGTAAACTCTGGGAGGCCTGGCATGCTGCAGTCCATGGGGTTGCAGAGAGTCGGACACGACTGAGCGACTGAACGGAACAGAACTGAGAATCCTCAGCCCTGCTCAGGACCCTTCCTAAGAAAACCAGGTTAACACCTCTGAAGTCTTCTCCGACTCAAAGTCTATGAATTTCTCATTCTTCCTCTCTAGACAAATGCTTTAAAGTGCTTAGCTTGCTCTAAGCTGACCTTGCCAAGAAAAGCAAACAGTGGTGCGCATGGCGCAAAAATTTTCCACGATTTGACTTCTAATGTCAAGCTGTTCTCTTGCTGCAGAATCCTAGCATTCACGCTTAACTTTTCCTTTCAAGGACATTCTCCCTTACACTCCATCTCAGTTAGGGAAGGCAGAGAAGGACCTTTAGGCTTCTTCAGCAGGAGTCATCTGTGACTGAAAGAAAGTCACAGATTGTATCTCCCATGGGAAGCAACAGAGCTAGGCAACACAGAGAGCCAGTGGGGAGAAAGACTTTGCCTATCTCCTGGTACCCAGTAAGCTTCCTTCAATAACGCATGGCTGATAATTGCAAAGCTTCTGTTTCCCAAGACTCTTGTCCCTTTTTAAAATCTGTCACGAGTAGGTGTTTGCTGGTTTTGCCTTTGCTGTGATACAACTGACTTAGAATCACAAATCAGGCGTCTCCTAACCTCTGAGACTGTCAGCTGATACCAAGTATTAATACACATGGTAATGTACCTACAGAGCAATAGGATTTTCCCAAGTTCAGCCCCAAGTTTAGGGCTGTCCTTCACTGTTTGTGTTTTGTTTTGTTTTTTTTTAAATGGAGATTGGTTTAGTGCAGAAATGTTACACCGACTGCTTTCATTTATTCAAAGTCCTAAGAGTGTCTTCCTAAGATTTCCAGACCTCCGTGCTACTTAGGTAATTTTTAATTGTCTATGTTCCCCTTCATCTACTTTTACCAATTTATCCTGTCTGCAGTGTGTGTGTGAGACTGCTCCTTCAGCTCAGTTCAGGTCAGTCACTCCTCACCCTGCCGATTAAGCTGGTAAATTCTGGAGTGAGAATTCACCTTTACCGGTCTCTCTGTCTATCTCTTCTACAGCTTCCTTTTCAAAAGAGGCTTGTATCCCAAGTGGTTTACAGCAGGGTCCCTCAAACCTGTCAGTCTGGGCTTCTGAAGCTAGATAATTCGTTTTCTTCTTTTAACTTTTAATTTTATATTGGAGTATAGCCAATTAACTACGTTGTGACAGTTTCAGGGGAACAGCGTATACAGACCCAGCCATACATGCATCCTTTCTCCTACAAACTCCCCTCCCATCCAGGCTGCCACATGACACGGAGCAGAATTCCCTGTGCTGTCCAGCAGGTCCTTGCTGGTTCTCCATGATAAATGCAGTAGTGTGTCCATGTCCATACCAAACTCCCTAACTGTCCCTTCCCCCATCCTTCCCCCTGGTGACCATAAGGTTATTACAGAGCATTGAGCAGAGTTCCCTGTACTGTCCAGCAGGTCCTTGCTGGTTCTCCATGATAAATACTGCAGTGTGTCCATGTCCATCCCAGACTCCCTAACTATCCCTTCCCCCATCCTTCTCCCTGGGAACCATAAGGTCATTACAGAGTATTGAGCAGAGATCCCTGTGCTGTCCAGCAGGTCCTTGCTGGCTCTCCATGTTAAATGCAGCACTGTGTCCATGTCCATCCCAGACTCCCTAACTGTCCCTTCCCCCATCCTTCCCCTCTGGGGACCATAAGGTTATTACAGAGCATTGATCAGAGTTCCCTGTGCTGTCCAGCAGCTCCTTGCTGGTTCTCCATGTTAAACACAGCAGTGTGTCCATGTCCATCCCAAACTGGCTAACTGTCCCTTCCCCCATCCTTCCCCCTGGGAACCATAAGGTTATTACAGAGCATTGAGCAGAGACCCCTGTGCTGTCCAGCAGGTCCTTGCTGGCTCTCCATGATAAACACAGCATTGTGTACAGGCAACTATAAGTTCATTCTCTAAGTCTGTGAGTCTCCTTGTTTTGTAAATCCATTTGTACCATTTCTTTTTAGAGCCCACATATAAGGGGTGTGATAAGATATTTCTCCTTCTCTGACTTACTTCACCTAGCGGGACACCCTCTAGGTCCATCCCTGTTGCTGCAAATGGCATTATTTTATTCTTTTTTAATTGAAGCTGGATAATCCTTTGCTGTCAGGGTCTATCCTGTGCATTCAACGTGGGGAACCATCCCTGACCTTTACCTCCTAGATGTAGTATTCCCTGCCACCTCCCAGCTGTATCTCCCGATATTGTCAAAAGCTCCTTGGGGAAAAGGGACAGAAATCACACTCACACACACACACTGAAATCACCTGCCACATAACAATGGGGAAAGGGTTCCTTGGGTCCCTCCAGTGTCCTTTGTGGAGAACACAGTCATCAAGGCTGCCAGATGAAGCGCTTCCTCGGACACCAGCCCGGGGTCGCCCTTAGGATACGAGCAGAGTGTAAGTAGCGCCCGGAGAACACTGACCCTCTTCCTTCAGAGTCACAGTCAGCCAGGAGTCCCTTTGAGCAGAAAGGCTGGGACATCTACAGATGACAATCCAGGAGAAGAAACCAGGGCTTGAAAGCAGGTGATGGCGTTTAGGTGCCAGGCAGCTCGGGGGAGGAGATTCATGAAGACTGGGATAACTCAGATGTAGGATATCAAAGCGTGAAACAGGACCCCCAAGCCGGGAGCTTCAGTTCCATTCCGTTCAGTTGCCCACTCATGTCTGACTCTTTGTGACCGCATGGACAGCAGCATGCCAGGCCTCCCTGTCCATCACCAACTCCCAGAGTTTACTCAAACTCATGTCCATTGAATCAGTGATGCCATGCAGCCATCTCATCCTCTGTCGCCCCCTTCTCCTCCCGCCTTCAGTCTTTCCCATCATCAGGATTTTTTCCAATGAGTCAGCAATTCGCATCAGGTGGCCAAAGGATGGGCGTTTCAGCTTCAGCATCAGTCCTTCCAATGGATATTCAGGACTGATTCCCTTTAGGATGGACTGGTTGGATCTCCTTGCAGTCCAAGTGATTCTCAAGAGCCTTCTCCAACACCACAGTTCAAAAACATCAATTCTTCAGCGCTCAGCTTTCTTTATAGTCCAACTCTCACATCCATACGTGACTACTGATAAAACCATAGCCTTGACCAGATGGACCTTTGTTGGCAAAGCAATGTCTCCGCTTTTTAATATGCTGTCTAGCTTGGTCATAGCTTTTCTTCCAAGAAGCAAACATCTTTTAATTTCATGGCTGCAGTCACCATCTGCGGTGATTTTGGAGTCCCCCCCAAAATAAAGTCTATCACTGTTTCCACTGTTTCCACTGAGGCAAACATGCCTCTCTACAAAAACCGTTCCTTCAACCAACCTGCCTGTGATTGATTATCCCTAACTGTTGCTATGCATAGCTTTTCTTTTCTTTCCTCCTAACCCCCACTTCTGCCTGCCTTTTCTCCTTGGCTGAAAAATCCCCAGGCATGAAGTCCCATTTCTCTCACAGATGCCGACTAGCTCCACGAGCCCATCAGAGGGGCCAGACCCCGTGGCCTGCCTCTTCTAGCCTGCATGGGCCTGCCTGGTATTGGCCGTGCACCACAGCTGTGATAAGTCAGGGAGCTACTGGAGTCTGAGTGGAATTCATCCAGGTTGAACAAAGATGTCCATGTGCACAGGTGTCCCAGCCCGTCAGCTTTGGAGAAATGGCAGAAACAACAGCCAAGATCTGCAAGAGCTGTCCGTACTGTCACCGCTAACCCACCCACCACGCCTCCCCTGAGTCACAAAGTCATGCGTGGGCACAGTTACGTAGGAGGAGACACTTCCAGAACAATCACTGCTCCCACCTAATCTCCGCCTCCCGGCCATCACCCTGCCTGGTCATCAGAGCTGACCCTTTCCCACCTGTTTCCCCTACCAGCATTCTTGAAAGGGACGATCATAACTCCAAGATTCTCTAACTCTGTCTTACACTTTCCAAGCTATAAATCTGCCCCGTCTAATTCTGGATCAATAAATGTTGACGGAGGATATTAATCTCTGGGGAAGATCCTGGAGCTGTAATGTCAACAACAGTGCAAGGATTAAAGATTCAAACATAAGAGCAAATTCATGTGCTGCTCTCAAAAAGAGTTCTTGATATACGCGAGCGAGTCGTGTCCAACTCTTAGCGACCCCATGGACTGCAGCCTACCAGGCTCCTCCATCCATAGGATTTTCCAGGCAAGAGTACTGGAGTGGGGTGTCATTGCCTTCTCTGATATTGGAAGGTAGACATATACAAATGCCCTTCACAACACCGATCCATCTTTATATCAACTTTCCTAACAGGGCACTGAATCAGAGCTTGGAGACTGCTGTTTTCAGCTGCCCAGAGCAGCTTCTACCATCAGATCACCTGAAAGTGAAAGTCAGTCGGTCATGTCTGACTCTTTGTGACCCCATGGACTGTATAGTCCATGGAATTCTCTAGGTCGGAATACTGGAGTGGGTAGCCTTTCCTTTCTCCAGGGGATCTTCCCAACTCAGGGACTGAACCCAGGCCTCCTGCCTTGCAGGCAGATTCTTTCCCAGCTGAGCCACCACGGAAGCCCGAGAAGACTGGAGTGGGTAGCCCATCCCTTCTCCAGCAGATCTCTCCAACCCAGGAATTGAACCGGGGTCTCCTGCATTGCAGGTGGAGTCTTTCCCAAATGAGCTGTCAGGGAAAACCACCAATTCTACATCCCAAGAGTAGATCCTACATGGGATTCTAATGCTTCTCAATTCTACATCCTAAGAATTTAATAAACTGTTGGTGAATAAAATATTCTAAAAGTGGGGACAAAGCTGAACAGGCTGGGTCTCTCTGTTCTCTAAGCCCCTTGCTTTGTTACATTGCCATCCCTCATGGCCCTGGACAGGGTGTCTGCTGCCATCAATATGCAGTTAGGCAGAGTTCCTGATTCACTGTCATATATTTTAAATCCTGTGCCACCTAATATTTCCATTACTTTTGCATAAGGTAAGCATTTGGGTTCCTCAGGATAAGGGACTACAGTTGTGCTCAGTTCAGTTCAGTTGCTCAGTCATATCCGACTCTTTGCAACCCCATGGACTGCAGCATGCCAGGCCTCCCTGTCCATCACCAACTCCCAGAGCTTGCTCAAACTTGTGTCCATTGAGTCAGTGAGGCCATCCAACCATCTCATCCTCTGCATCCCCTTCTCCTCCTGCCTGCAATCTTTCCCAGCCTCAGGGTCTTTTCCAGTGAGTCAGTTCTTCTCATCAGGTGGCCAAAGTCTTGGAGCTTCAGCATCAGTCCTTCCAATGAATATTCAGGACTGATTTCCTTTAGGGTGGACTGGGTTGATCTCCTTGCTGTCCAAGGGACTCTCAAGAGTCTTCTCCAACACCACAATTCAAAAGCATCAATTCTTCGGAGATCAGTTTTCCATAAAAAAAGTTTTCACAGTGGTGATCAGTTTTCCATAAACACTCCTAAGGAAAAGTGTCCTGTGAATGTAAATTTCTTAGCATGCTACACTTCAGCAAATCAGGGCAAGCAGCTATTTTTTAAAAAAAAGATAAAACAGCTTATTATTTTGAAATATAGCAATTAAGTATTTGTTCTCAACTTCTCCTAAATTACCAAAGTACAATGGAAAGCATTAAAAAAAAAAAAAAGCCTCAAGAGAAGGCTCAGAAAAACAAACACTCTGCAGGGAAGCTTTGGGGAGCATGCTTGGTGCACCTAAAGATTCACTCTTGTTTGGTTCTCCTAAGGATGACAAGTGAAAGCTAAGACTCAAATCCAAGTCTTCTGGCTTTAAGACCAACAAAGCTGCCTGACAAGCAAAACCATCTGTATCACAACAAACACACGCTGGGCTGGAACCCATCACTCTTCTTGTCCATGATCAGCACCGTAAAGAATGCAGAAAAGGGCATGCTGATAGGCAAACAGTGGGCACACAAGGGCTTGTTCCTTGCTGGTCTTAAGAGCCCTCCTTAGTGAGTTTCAGGTCCCTAAAACAGATCGGTGGGGTCCCACAGCAGAGAAAGGGTACAGTTAATTCATGAGATGGAACGGTAGGGATACCAAGATCCACAGAATTCTCCACAGGCTCAGTAGAGTCTCCACAGGACTGCTCACAAATATTAATTAATTAATATTGATACCTGGTGGCTCAGATGGTAAAGATCAACCTGACTGCAATGCGGGAGACCCAGGTTTGATCCCTGTGTTGGGAAGATCCCCCGGAGAAGGGAATGGCTACCCACTCCAGTGTTCTGGCCGGGGAAATCCCATAGACAGAGGAGCCTGGCAGGCTATAGTCCATGGGGTCGAGAAAATAATCAAGTCTTCTCTCTCCATGTTAAACACATATTTAAGAAAAAGCTATTGGACCAAGAACTGGTTTAGGTGCTGCGGCTGCTGTTCTGGACAAGTAAGACCCACAATATGCCCTGGAAAGTGATTGGATTATGGTGAGAAACCTGTCCGCCTCCGAGAAAAGTAACCCAATAAGTAAAAGGGTTACAAGTTCTGCTCTACAAAAGAAATGATGTTCAGAATCTGCCGACTTCAGAAGAAAACAAGTTAATCTTTTCCTTGGACAGGCAACTGTACTTCACTTAACAGGCATCATCTCTTAGCCTTATCTGTGGGCTTTATGTTTTATGGAATGAGGCTCTGCATGCATGCATGCTAAATAACTTCTTTTCGACTCTTTGCACCCCCATGGACTGTAACCTGCCAGGCTCCTCTGTCCATGGGATTTCTCAGGCAAGGACACTGGGTGGGTTGCCATGACCTCCTCCAGGGAGTCTCCCCAACCCAGGGATCAAACTCACATCTGTTACATCTCCTGCATTGGCAGGTGGGTTCTTTACCATTAGTGCCACCTGGGAAGCCCACTAAACTGCTCTGAAAGTGAAAGTGAAAGTCGCTCAGTCATGTCCGACTCTTTGCGACCCCATGGACTATACAGTCCATGGAATTCTCCCTGCCAGAATGCTGGAGTGGGCAGCCTTTTCCTTCTCCAGGGGATCTTCCCAACCCAGGGATCGAACCCAGGTCTCCCACATGGCAGGTGGATTCTTCACCAGCTGAACCACAAGGGAAGCCCAAGAATTCTGGAGTGGGTAGCCTATCCCTTCTCCAGGGGATCTTCCCGAACCAGGAATCAAACCGGGGTCTCCTGCACTGCAGATGGATTCTTAACCAACTGAGCTATCAGGAAAGCTGCTCTACTTTATGTCCCTGTGTGGGAGGGAGCATTCTGTATCTCTACGCAAGCTCCAAGAGTTGGTGATGGACAGGGAAGCCTGGCGTGCTGCAGTCCATGGGGTCGCAAAGCATCGGACATGACTTGAGCGACTGAACGGAACTGAACGGAGGCCCCTCCATTCCGCCACTGGGAGATTCTCGCTGAGACGCTCTTCTATGCCATAGCCTTGAACAGAACTGAACGGAGGCCCCTCCATTCCGCCACTGGGAGATTCTCGCTGAGACGCTCTTCTGTGCCATAGCCTTGAACAGAACTGAACGGAGGCCCCTCCATTCCACCACTGGGAGATTCTCGCTGAGATGCTTCTCCGTACCATGGCCTTCTGCTCATGAACATCTCTGCATGAGTGCTGCCAACCCAGGGACTCATCCACGTCTTCTTTTTTCCTTTCTGTTCTTCCCTCTTAAAACAGGGATCCTCCCTGGGTAGGGAAACCTCATTCTTACTTACAAACCAGAACCGATTTCCCTTCTCATCTAGCAAGGAGACCAGCCGCACATCCAGCAACCCGATTTCGCAGCCATCGCCGTGAAGAAGTGAACAGAAGGCAGGGACACGTGGCAGGCGTCTTGCTGGTTGACATTTTCTCAGTGGAAGGCACGTCAACCATCAGTACCCCGTCTTTGGAGAAAATTCACATTTCCCAAGGCTACATCTCTGTTGTGTTTTAGGCTCCCCGCGTGTTAGCTTTACACAGATCTTTGAGCTTTTAAGAACAGAATTCTGGTGTCCAGAGGTAGATGGTTGTATATGTGTGGGACCCCAGTCCTTTGGATCTCACAGGTGGCGATCCTACAGGTCTTGGGATTCCTCTTGAAGGTGTTAGTCGTGTCCAGCTCTTTGCAACCCCATGGACTATATTGCCCACCAGGCTCCTGTGTCCATAGGGTTCTCAGAATCCTGGAGTGGGTTGCCATTCACTTCTTCAGTGGATCTTCCTGACCCGGGGATCGAACCCACATTTCCTGAATTGGCAGGCAGACTCTTTACCATCTGAGCCACCGGGGAAGTCTTCCCCTTGGAAGTGCATGACAGTTAGTTGCTCTGTCGTGCCTGACTCTTTGCAACCTTTGTAGCCCGCCAGGCTCCTCTGTGCATGGATTTCCCAGGCAAGAATCCTGGAGTGGGTTGCCATTCCCTTCTCCAGGGGATGATCTTCCCGACCCAGATATTGAAGCGACATGTCCTGCATTGCAGGCGGATGCTTCACCCGATGCTAATTTATTTTTTAATTGGAGGAAAATTGCTTTATAACGTTATGTTGCTTTCTACCGTACAACAACATGAAGCAGCCATAATATAATATATATATAAGATATATATATATATATATATATATATATATATATATATATATCTTGAGCTTCCCTCCCACCCCCAACCCACCCCTCTAGGTCATCACAGAGCACCCAGCTGAGCCCCCTGCGGTATACAGCAGTTTCCCACTTGCCATCTATTTCACACAGGGCAGTGTATATATGTCAATGCTACTCTCTCAACTCATCCCACCATCTCCTTCCCCTGCTGTATTCACAAGTCTGTTATCTGCGTCCGCATCTCCATTCCTTCCCTGCAGGGAGGCTCATCGGTACCATTTTTCTAGATTTCACATATATGCGTTAATATATATATATTTTTCTCTTTCTGTCTTCCTTCACCCTCTATAACAGCCTCTAGGTTGATCCACCTGACTACCATTTCTGTAAAATACAAAACCTCCCCTTCCAACCACACCCTGTCTCTGCTGCAAAGTGATTTTTCCTGGCCGGAAGTTTCTTGGACACAGACTCACTGAGCTTCAGAATCCTGTGATAGCATTTATGTGTAGGTGACCTTTAGAGGTGGGCTTCCCAGGTGGTGCTAGTGGTCAAGAACTCGCCTGCCAATGCCAGAGATGTAAGAGACATGGGTTTGATCCCAGGGTTGAGAAGATACCCTGACGGAGGCCATGGCAACCCACTCCAGTATTCTTGCCTGGAGAATCCCATGGATAGAGGAGCCTGGCGGGCTACAGTCCATGGGGTTGCAAAGAGTCAGACCTTTGTAACTTAGCACACATGTATACATGACCTTCAGAGAGATTTCTTTTAAATCACTTTTCAGGAAGGAAAAATGTTTACTCTCCTCATACTCACATTTCTCTACAAATTTTTACAGATTTGCATTCATTTTGTTCATTTTTTGTTACGTCTCAATTTTTATTTGCCCTTCTTCAGTACACAGTTTCTTATGTAGGTGAGGAATTCTCACTTTTGTTATTTTTGGAGTTTTATTGCATTGCATTGTATTTTTCTCACATATTTAAACCAAACCTTATCCAGTTGATATTAATTTACATTTCCAATTGCCAGCTATATTGTAATATTGTGCTAACTTTTAGGTATTCACCAGT